>NC_053391.1:569861941-570488191 GCF_905171765.1 Bufo bufo | reverse complement strand
TCAATGGGGCCGCAAAAGATGCGGACAGCACACAGACAGCATCCGTTGCTCCGTTCCATGGTCCGCAAAAAAAAATATAACCTGTCCTATTCTTGTCTGCATTTTGCAGACAAGAATAGGCAGTTATTTCAATGGCTGTCCATGCCATGCCATTCCGCAAATTGCGGAACGCACAGAGATGCCATCCGTGTTTTGCGAATCCGTTTATTTGTCATGGGTTTTGCTGGGAATTTGCAGATTTCACACTGTGTACTACAAAGAGAAAAATCTGTGTTGAAAATCTGCCACATGAATTGACATGCATCTGATTTGAAATATCCACTACAGAGCAGTTTACTCTATGGATTTTTTTCTGCACCGTGTTTGCTATATCCTCATCCACTTTGCCGATACTGTACTACACTGTAGATTTACCATAGACAATTGCAGAACAGTTTATCCATGTCTAAATATAGCCTAAAATTGAACTTTTATCAAAAACACATGAAATCTGCAAGGGTTGTTGGGACAGCTTCCCCATACATGTAGTTTGGCAGGCAGCTAGCTATTGAAGATGTATGTGCCCTTTTAGGGCAATTTTGGGAGCCAATATCAGAAGTGGATCATAAAAAGGAGAGGAAGTATTAAGGACAGATACGACTTCTCTTTTTTTTTTACTCACTCCTGGTTTTGGTTTTCAAAACTGCATCAAGAAACCTGACCATGTGGCCGTCCTCTTGTTTATTCTCGGACCTCTGATGTAGATGTTTAGTCAGTGTGCTTAATAGATGGGATTATAAATCATAACATGCCCCAAACCCACACCTACACACACCACAATACAAATAAAAAACATACACCACTACTTTCACTGGAATACATATTTTGATTATGGCATTTATTAGTTAACCTTAAAGGGGGTTTCCAGGATTTTACTACTGATGACCTATCCTCAGGATAGATCATCAGTATCTGATCGTTGGGGTCCGACACCCAGGACCCCTGCCGATCAGCTGTTTGAAGTCAGTAACACGTTCATCGGTCACGTGGCCTAGGTAAAGCTCAGCCCCATAGAAGTGAATGGGTTTGAGTGCGATACCAAGCACAGCTGTTATACAATGTACGGCGCTGTTCGTGGTAAGCACGGAGAAGGCTGCGACGCTCATAGGAGCACCGGTGCCTTCTCAAACAGCTGATCGGCAGGGATCCCGGGTGTCGGACCTCCACCGATCAGATACTGATGACCTATCCTGAGATTAGGTCATCAGTAGTAATATCCCAGCTTTAATCATTGACAACCAATTTTAAACTCACCATAAAATCTAATATATAAAGCTGAGTGTATGTGTGCGTATGTCCGCTAAAGGAATCCGCACCATCGCATTTACAATAACGAAATTTGGCACACAGGTACATCAGGTGTCTGGGAAGGTTTTAGACCAGGTCTCAGCTCTCTAGGACGTACCGTTCCTGAGATATTCCCCAAAAAATGCATTAGCCAATAGAAGCCTGGTCACATGACCCTTATCAGCCAATAGAAGCTCGCAGGTCCTCCAGTCTCCACATACACAGTTTTACTCCAGGTTTCCATAACAACCCAGCCATTTTTCTTCACTGCTGTAGGAGAGCTTTAAAGGTAATCTGTCACCAGGATAATTGCTATTGAAGTAAAGCCATGGCCTAATAGCACTTAGTACCTTATTTCAAGATGTGCCTTTATTCCAGCAATAGATGTTTTTATCCTCTGAAAATCCAGTTTATTTGGTATGCAAATGAGCCAGTAAGGTGCCCAGAGGGCCATCACTCTTGCAGGAAGGTGCCCAGACACGCCCTCTGCCACAATGTGTCCACCCTCAAAAGACTTAAAACCCTGCCCCATGTATAAGCCACACCCCCTCCACTCCCGAGCCGACAGGGGTTGAACAAATGAAGGTAAAAATCAACTTCTGTCAGCTGCAGCGGTGGAAGGGATGGTGACTTTCTCCCTGCAGCTTACAATCAGACAGCACAGTGCTGCTGTCTTAAAGTGAGCTGTTCAAAAGGACACGCCCCTGATCCGTTAGGCCACGCCCCCTCCCACTCCTCAGCCGACTGAGATAGAAAAAATGAAGGTAAAAATCAACTTCTAGTTCCCACTAAGCCACGCCCTGATCTGGTTGGGCCATGCCCCCTCCCACTCCTGAGCCAACGGGGATAAAAAAATGAAGGTAAAAATCAACTTCTGTCAGCTGCAGGGGGTGGGAGGGAGGGTGACTTTTTCCCTGCAGCTCACACTCATACAGTAAAGTGCTGCTGTCTTAGAGTGAGCTGTTCAAAAGGACACGCCCCTGATCTGGTTAGGCCACACCCTCTCCCACTCCTCAGCTGAATGAGATTGAAAAAATGAAGTAAAAAATCACCTTCTAGATCCCGCTAAGCCAACGGGGATTGAAAAAATGAAGGTAAAAATCAACTTCTGTCAGCTGCAGAGGTGGTAGTGAGGGTGACTTTCTCCCTGCAGTACAGTGCTACTGTCTTAGAGTGAGCTGTTCAAAAGGACACGCCCCGAAACAGTAAAGGCCACTGTTAAGGGGGCGGGCCCGTGTGGAGGTCACTGTCAAGGGGGTGGTATGCTGTGAAAGTCACTGTTAAAGGGGAAGGCTGCTGTAAAGGTCAAAGTTAAGGGGGTGGGCTGCTGTGGAGGTCCAATTTTACGGGACGGGGCACTGTGGGGGTGGGGGGCTGTGGAGGTCACTGGACTGTTTTGGGGGCGGGGTGCTGTAGATGTCACTGTTATAGTGGATAGTGTTGATATCTTTTAACGACACATACAAACATTAAATGAAGTAGATTAAATATACCCGAGCGAAGCCGGATCCTTCAGCTAGTTTAATAAAAATCCATATCATTAAATAACCATATTAAACACATTAATACCAACCTTAATGAAAATGAAAAATATATAAGCTCAGCCATAAACTTGAGCCTCTTCACCAATTCTCTTATCAATAAGCAATATTACCCAGGTTAACTACAGGCCATGAGCTTAAAAAACGTAGATTCCAGATGAGGTAAAACAAGAATCCCCCCACATACCCCTGCATTTATACACCAAGCACATTACATGCCCAGTACTTCTACACCAAACAACCTATTGTTGCTGGGCCAGAAAGAAAACTTCAACCTGAACCAGCAACAATTGGTCACTTCAGGAAACCAATACAAAAACCACATACTGACCTGAGCAAATTCTGCCCAGGCCCAGCAACAGCCTTGACCCCATCCCTGACCATTACCACCCTAGCGAACTCTGCTCAGTGATGAAACCTACTTCACCCAAAGTTTTCTCTCCAAAACTATAAGACGAAACCCGCCATGTATGACTATAATTAGTGTTGAGCGAATCGATGTGTGGACTCAGGGAAAATTCGATTCGCCGTGAAGCCAAATTCCCTTGTGCTTCGTGGTAACAAATCGATTTTGCCTGAAATGGGGTAAAAAAATAAATAAATCATACTCCCCACATCCGTTTGAGCGCGAAGAGCCAGCCACCGCCATCTTGATTGAATATTTCACGCTGGATGTTGAATCAAGATGGTGGCGGCGGGCTCTTCACAATCAAATGGATGAGGTAAATATGATTTTAGATTATTTTTTTTATTATAGATCTTAATATTAATGTCAGATGCCACGATTAGCGATGAATGTGGCATCTGAGGGGTATATGTATAAAAGACCCCTTGTTTGCCAAGTCTTTTGTGCTGTCCACATGGAGGTCCTGTCCATAAAATGGCTGCTGATGGAAGGTCTCCTATGTCGAGATACACTGCACCTGCCATCTGTACTTGCACTGTTAGGAGTTTAGTGCAAGTGCAGTGTGTTTGAATGGAGACATCACATGGAGATGATTTGTCTGATCACATGACCCTCCATCAGCGGCCATCTTATGGACAGGACCTCTATGCGGACAGCACAAAACATTTGCCTAACAAGGGTGCCTGGCTTATGAAATACAGCAAATGGCGCAGGATATCAACCAAGGCTATATTAGCAATTGCTATATATTTATCTTACATACAAATTGGTCACAAGTACCCAGAAAGTGGACATTAGGAAGGTCCAGAACTTTACATTAAACTGGAAAATCCCTTTAAATGGATTGACAATATGTAGAAAAGAACACTACCCAGTGTTCTGAACACACCAGCTGCACTTCCTTTCACACTGGTAGAATAGAGGACTTGGTGGGAGATGTCAGAGCACCAGTATGAAGCAAATCATTTGCCGCTACTTGTAAATTTCAGTGTTGTGTACCAACATGTGGAGGACACCACTCAGCTGCCAGCTCTATGCAGGGCTGATGTTAGCTGGCGCTTTCACTGTAAACCACTTTCAAAACCTTAGAACAGGCAGCTAAATACAGATCTTTATAGCTGAAGGACAGAACTCTGCAGCTGCCAGGCCCTCTGCACTTTAATTGACAGGACCAGGCAGAGAAAACATGATCATACCTGTCCCTGTCAATGAAAGTGGAGAGATCGTAGCAGTTGGATAGAGAGCGGAGCCTCTAGGTGTAACAGCAACGCCCCCATTGCTCCTAGAGGCTCATTTGCATATATTAAAACTTCATTTTCTCATTAATGTGTGCACATATAAACATGGCACCAACACAGATGACTTCAGCTGCCAAGTGCACATGTAACAGGTCAGCCGTAGGTACAAGTCTGCTGACAGATGCCCTTGTCATGTTGTAAGGCGTGTACCGGGGTGGGCTCCCCAGGATATAGCAAAGTCGCAAACGAGGAAAGCAACTCAAACCCCAGTTTTGCCAAAAGCGTATTTTTTTACTTAAACGTGGTCATGAACGCAACCGCAGATGCTGGTAACACACAAATACATTTACATACACCCAGTCAGGAGGCTGAGACCCTTGTGCTGTACAGCACTGCACCCTCCGGTGGATGCTGGAGGTATTAGCAGTAAATTTACCTGCTGGCTGCTCAAGTAGACCAGCCATGCCTTACCTGTTATTACCCTAGAATCAGGAACAATTGTTGGGTGTGTAGTGCAGGCCAGCCTTCAGTATAGCACAGCATCTTACAATCTTATTCCATGCTATAACAATTCCCTCCACCAACAACTGGTTAAACAGCACATGCTATAGTGTTTTTCCTGAATACACCAGCCTGGCTTGAATTAGTTCTAAAACTTCTCAGCTCTCAGGTGTGAACTGACACTTTAAAACGTGAAGTCCTTGTTAAGAGCAGTTAACAATACTTGTGGCCTGACACAAACAGCAAACCTAACTAACTACACGCCTGGTCTCAGTCTCTAGGATCTTAGGTGCTAAAACTGTATGAAATGTATACACGATTAGTCTTACCAACCCGGGTCTGCTTTCTATGAGCTGGTGATTGTGGACGGGATAAGGGTTTCTCCAGCAAGCGTGCGGTACTGCAGTGTCTGTGGCTTTACTCCTCAGCTCCCATCTGAGTTCCTGGCAGCAGTTCCCCTTTGTTTGGACAAGATCAGTCATGGAAATGATCAGCTCCACTTGACTGCAACTCTGGTCCCTGGAGGATGCTCTCATGCCTGGATGTCGAGGGATTCTCCTGGATGCCTCTTTCAAGCTCACCCTAAGATGGCTGCTGCTGCCTTCCTCTCCAGCCTTTTCAACTCCACCCCCTGAGAGTTTTTATCATCACATGAATCTAGAAATGCATTCCTTTTTAGCTATGCTTAGATAACACCGGCCTCTTGTGGCCAAACAGCAGAATGTCGGTCCAAATTATTTAACTTTATTTACACAAATACAATGTCCAGACAATGAGTGCTGTTTCCTCATCTCACAACGTTAGCGGTAGGAAACATAACTAAAGGGCAGGGGCGTAGCTATAGGGGGTGCAGAGGTAGCAGTCGCTACCGGGCCCAGGAGCCTGAGGGGGCCCAAAAACCCTTGTGCCACATAAGACGCTGGCATTATAGAAAGTGCATGCTGGTCAATTTACATTTCTGGCTGGAGGGAAGGGGTTAAGTCAAGAATATGGCATGAGGGGGTGCCCTTTCAATGTTTGCCTCTGGTAGCAGGAAGGCTATGTGATCCCCTACCCCTTGCCAACAAGCACTGAGGGAATGGGGGCCCAAGCTGAACTCTTGCACCAGGGCCCATGAGCTTTTAGCTTCGCCCCTGCTAAAGGGTAAATGCAGCCTTAAACACCCAGCCCCACTTTCCCTACCTACTTGTACAATCAGCCTAAACAGTGACCCACAACTGGACAACAGTCCCTACACTGAGTAAGTAAAGACAAAAGGAAAAACACACACGGGAAGACAACAATAATGGAAACAAGAGCAAGGAAGGTCAGATGAACCCGGTGAAAACCTGATGTCACGGATGGCAGGAGATCGGTGAGACTGGCAACACATGATTTGATCTGACAATTTTTCTGTTTGGATCAAATGACGTCTGTGTTGTTTCTGATGCTTGCCACACCTTCTTTCCCCAGGTGTGGCTATTATGATCATTTGACTTTCTCTATTTATTGTTGTTTCTACCACTATGCTATGCGGTTTATAGCTTCTGTTGGAGTTGTGGATAGCTGGTGTGTGGATCTCGGCTGAGTTCCTGGTACTGCCATAGCCACTTGAAGTTAAGTATTTTATTTCCCTTTTGTATTTTGTTTGGGTTATTTTGTGTTTGCATTTCCCTGTCATTTGTATTAAGGCCTGAGGGAGACTCCTGTTCGTCCTTCCTTTTGGAGGAACAGGTTGTCTCAGTCCTGACATTAGTACCAGGGTCCTATAGGGTGAGTTAGGACACTAGGTATTCCTGTGTATGAACTTACCTACCTCTGGGGTCTGTTTATACTGGTAGTTAGTCAGGACTTTGATTAGGGTTTTACTAGGAGGTGTTCATCTCCTTTCCCTAGTTTCCAGGCCTTATTCCCTCACCCCTTTCCCTTCTATGTTCGGTGTGGTGTTTCCCTCCCACACCTGAACATGACATTATAAACCGTTTATTTCAGAACAGGCATAGATCCTATTGCTGCACTGGCCGGACAGCTGCAGGGGCTGTCTTTGGAGGTACTGTAGCTGACCTCCGCACGACCGTCTTGCAGATCCAGAGACCACAGGCTGCTGGTCCTAGTGGTGGTGGTTACCAGGCCTGTCTCAAGCCTAAAGTTGCCCTCCTGGACAGATTCTCTGGGGGAAGTGATAATTTCATTTTGTTTAGGGAAGCGTGTAAATTGTATTTTAGGCTACGTCCACACTCAGGGGACGCTCAGTCATGGGCTTTTTCTCTGCCAACTGGATCGCAGTCTCTCCGGGTGGTAGATGAATTTTTCAAAGCTCTGGATCTCATCTATGATGACCCGGATCGGACCTCCCTGGCCGAGACCAAGCTACGTGTCCTTCATCAGGGAGAGCGTTCTGCTGAGATCTATTGCTCTGAGTTTAGGAGGTGGGCTGAGTGGAACAATGTTTTGTCAGGGATTATCAGAAAGGCTGAGAGTACTATCGCATAACGTATCATCTTCCTTCGGGTGAAGATACTCCTGGGTTTATGTCTGGGGACGAACCCATGCAATTAGGGGGAGCTACTTCTGGAGTGTATTAGTCGTAGGAAGGGAGTGTGTTTTTTCTGCGGACAAAGGGACATTTTTTCAATGTATGTCCATGCATTCAGCTTCAAAAAGAAAAAAAAAGGGGGACGTCTAATTCCCATCTGACTCTTGGAGGGGTGAGAGGCGAGTCAGCAAACATGCATTTGTCTTTGACTGGTAGTACTCGATTTCTCCTGACTGCCGAGGTGGCGCTATAGTCCAAGTCTGTGGGGATTGAGGGGTTTGTCGACAGTGGGGCAAGGATGAACCTGATTGATGCTCAGTTCGTTGTATGCACGGGTTGTCTCCAAGTGCATTAGAGAAAAAAAATTCCATTTTTGCTATTGATTCTGCACCTCTAACTCAGAAGTGTTTATCTCAGATGGTACATGACATCCAATTAAGAGTGGGTGACTTTCATCAGGAATTCATCCCGTGTTTTGTGTTGGAGGGTCTCCCTGCTCCGTTGGTTCTGTGTTTACCGTGCTTAAGCAAGCACAATCCAACTATTGATTGGCAAACTAGACAGGTTCTGGATTGATGTAATTATTGCATTGACAATTGTCTGAATACATCTTTTTCTGCTTTAAAGAGGACCTTTCACTAGTTTAAAAACGAAAAACTAACTATATCAGTGGGCAGAGCGGCGCCCAGGGGTCCCCCTGCACTTACTAGTATGTCTGGGCGCCGCTCCGTTCGCCCGGTATAGGCTCCGGTGTCTGCAGCTCCGGAGTCCCAGGCTATGAGCTGTGCGCTATGATTGGCCAGCGGTGCAGCAAGGGACAACCCTAATACAAAAACTCTGCCCAGTACAACAGAGGGAGCTGCAGACACCGGAGCCTATACTGGGCGAACGGAGCGGCGCCCAGACATACTAGTAAGTGCAGGGGGACCCCTGGGCACCGCTCTGCCCACTGATATAGTTAGTTTTTCGTTTTTAAACTAGTGAAAGGTCCTCTTTAACCACTAAAACATTACCGTCTTTTATATGTGATTTTGCCAATGTATTTTCTGAAAGTGGATGCCAGGATTCACCTCCACATCGGTAATATGATTGTCCTATCAACCTTATTCCCAGAGCTAAATTACCCAAATCTAGGTTGCATAATCTTTCTGGACCTGAAAGAAAGGCCATGAGTGAGTATATTACCGAGAGATCGGCTAAAGGACACATAAG
Source organism: Bufo bufo (assembly GCF_905171765.1). NCBI lineage: Eukaryota > Metazoa > Chordata > Amphibia > Anura > Bufonidae > Bufo > Bufo bufo. The sequence continues at coordinate 570,479,452 of NC_053391.1, read as the reverse complement.
ACCTTCCAAATCTCCAGTGGAAGCAGAGTTTTTCTTTGCTAAAAAAAAGGACTGAACTCTTAGGCCATGTCTGGATTTCCGTGAGCTCAATTGGATTACTGTCCATGATCCTTACCCCCTTTTCTTTGATTCCTGATTTGTTTAACCAGACTGTTGATGACAAGATGTTCTCCATGTTGGACTTAAGGGGGGCATATAATCTGGTCAGGATCAAGGAAGGGGATAAATGGAAGATGGCTTTTAATACCCCAGAGGGTCACTTTGAGAACCTCATCATGCCTTTTGGGTTGACCAATGCTCCTTCGGTTTTCCAGCATTTTGTGAATAACATTTTTCATCACCTGGTGGGGAGGTTTGTTGTCGTATATTTGGATGACATACTTATTTATTCTCCATACGTGGAGACTCATCAGGATCACTCTAGACAGGTGTTACAGATCCTAAGAGATAATAAATTATACGCAAAATTAAAGAAATATGTTTTTGCTGTACAGGAGGTGCAATTCTTGGGCTACCTGCTGTCATAATCAGGTTTTCGAAATGGATCCAGAGAAAGTCCCTGCTGTAGTGGATCGACCCGAAAATCTGAAGGCTCTTATGCGGTTTTTGGGGTTCACCAACTGATATAAAAAATGTATTCAGAACTATTCGACAGTGTTGAAACCTTTAACTGACATGACTAAGAGAGGGATCGATGTTTCAGTGTGGTCTGATTCGGCGTTGCAAGCCTTTTCTGCGGTTAAAGAGTGCTTCGCTTCTGCCCCTATATTGGTGCAGCCAAATGTATCACAACCTTTCATTGTGAAAGTTGACGCGTCCGAGGTGGGGGTAGGAGCAGTCTTATCGCAGGGCCTGTCACCTGGTAAATGCGCCCATGTGCATTTTTCGATAAAAAACTCTCTGCCATAGAGAGAAGTTACTATGTGGGTAATAGAGAGTTGCTGACCATTAAGTTGGTTTTTCAGAAGTGGCATCATTGGTTAGAAGGGGTGATTCATCCAATCATGGTGTTCACAGATCACAAAAATTTGGCTTACCTGGAGTCTGCTAAACGACTGAACCCGAGGCAGGCCAGATGGTCTTTGTTTTTCACCAGATTCAATTTCATTGTCACTTATCGTCCTGGGGTTAAGAATGTCAAGGCAGATGCCTTCTCACCTAGTTTTCCTGGAGATGGTGATTTTGAAAATTTGAGTCTTTGATACTGTCGGAGGGGGTGGTGATAGCCGCTCTATACCCTGACCTAGAGGTGAAGGTGTTAGAGGCTCATGGAGATGCACTGGAGTCTTGCCCCTCTGGGAAATTGTTTGTTCCATCAGAATTGCGTCATAAGGTGTTTGAGGAGCATCACTGTACTGTTCTTACAGGACACCCTGGGAGTAGATCCACTGCCGACCTCATCTCTCGTAGATTATGGTGGCCGGGGTTGCGTAAGTGTGTTGAGGACTATGTGTCGGCTTGTAGTATCTGTGCGCGCGATAAAGTGACACATACACAACCTTCTGGTTCTCTACTTCCGTTGTCCATACCGTCCAGACCATGAACTCACTTGTCTATGGATTTTATTACTGATCTGCCTAATTCGTCTGGAAAGACCGTAGTTGATCGTTTTAGTAAAATGGTGCACTTTATAGCGTTGCCGGGCCTACCTAATGCTAAAACACTTGCGCAAGTGTTTGTTGACAACATTGTGAAACTTCATGGCATTCCCTCTGACGTGGTCTCAGATTGCGGGACTCAGTTTGTGTCCAGATTCTGGAAGGCGTTCTGTACTCGGCTGAGGGTACAACTGTCTTTTTCTTCTCCTTTTCATCCTCAGACGAATGGACAGACGGAGCGCACTAATCAGAGTCTGGAGACTTACTTAAGATGTTTTGTCTCTGAGAACCCGGAGGAATGGTCCTCGTTTTTGTCTTTGGCAGTGTTTGCCATAAACAATCGTAGAAAGGAGTCCACTGGTAAGTCGCCATTTTTTGGGGCATATGGGTTTCACCCGCAATTTGGCACATTCTCTGCTTCGGATACTTCCGGTATCCCTGAGGAGGAATGTTTTTCGTCATCATTGTCTTCTATAAGGCGGAAAATTAAAAATAACTTGATAAATATGGGCAACAAGTATAAACATGTGGCTGACAGTAAACGTATGAATGGTCCGGACCTAAGTGTGTGTGATTTTGTGTGGCTGTCCACAAGAAATAGTAAGTTGAAGAGTCCTTCTTGGAAGTTGGGTCCAAGGTTTATTGGTCCATACAGTATAGGATCACTGCCATTATTAATCCTGTAGCTTTTTGTCTTGAATTTCCTCAGGCTCTGAAAATTCATAATGTGTTTCACAAATCTTTATTGAATAGATATGTTGAACCTTTGGAGTCATCCCCCTTGCCACCCGCTCCTGTCATGGTGGACGGCAGTTTGGAATTCCAGATCGCCAAGATTATTGACTCTCGAGTTCCCTGTAGATCTCTTCAGTATCTTGTTCACTGGAAGGGTTATGGACCAGAGGAGAGGATGTGGGTACCAGCATCTGACGTGAATGCCAGTCGTTTGGTGAAAGCCTTTCACAGGTCTCATCCGGGTAAGGTTGGTCCTGGGTGCCCGGAGGTCACTCATAGAAGTGGGGGTACTGTCACGGACTATCCCACGACAGGTGGCAGGAGATCGGTGAGACAGGCAAGACGTGGTTGATCTGACATGTTTTCCGTTTGGATCAAATGACGTCTGTGTTGTTTCTGGTGCTTGCCACACCTTCTTTCCTCAGGTGTGGCTATTATGGTCATTTAACCTTCTCTATTTATTGTTGTTTCTACCACTATGCTATGCAGTTTATAGCTTCTATTGGAGTTGTGGATAGCTGGTGTGTGGATCTCGGCTGAGTTCCTGGTGCTGCCATAGCTACTTGAAGTTTTGTTATCTTTCACTTTTGTATTTTGTTTGAGTTATTTTGTGTGTTGCATTTCCCTGTCATTTGTATCAAGGCCTGAGGGAGACTCCTGTTCATCCTTCCTTTTGGAGGAACACGTTGTCTCAGTCCTGACATTAGTACCAGGGTCCTATAGGGTGGAGTTAGGGCACTAGGTATTCCTGTGTATGAACTCACCTACCTCTGGGGTCTTTTCATACTGGTAGTTAGTCAGGACTTTGATTAAGGTTTTACTAGGAGGTGTCCATCTCCTTTCCCTAGTTTCCAGGCCTTATTCCCTCACCCCTTTCCCTCCTATGTTCGGTGTGGTGTTTCCCTCCCACAAGTGAACGTGACACCAGAAGGTAACAACTAAACCAATACTCCAGAGGCAGAACACAGTCAGGAGAAATGCTGAGGTTAAAACCAGGAGGTAGTGACAGTATCAATATGCCAGAGGCAGAACATAGTCAGGAGGAATGCTGAGGTCGAAACCAGAGAGGATAGTCAGACAAGCAGGATCAAGCCAGGAAACGAAGTAACTCTGTACTGGAATGGCAGAGCACAAAGCCACAGAAATTCACAGGCACTTGCTAATGCAAGTGCCTGGTTTAAATAGCTTGCTGGCTGGTATCACTAGTCGGTTTCTCCACACGCTGGGTGGTCCTATATAATTGTCGGGATTACATCATGGAGCACCAGTGTGCAGCGTCATTGGTACGGGGGTCCTGCATGCCAACAAGCCGAATGGCCGACTTGCTTCTGACAGCACCCGGAGTCTGCTGCCGAGCTGAGATAGCAGCAGAGGGAGAGGACATAACGGCATGAAATGTTGCTGATTTTGTGCAGCCAAAAATCTGTCAAGTGTCTGGAGCTGGAGATATGTAGCAGAAAATAGTATCTCAGAAGCTGAGGGGTTAATACTCAGTGTTATCTCCGATCCCAGTCATGCCACAGCTGACACTCTCTGCATATGGAGCAGGGTCAGTTCTTGAGCTTGCTCCATAAACTTACACTGCACCAATGACGTACAGTTATGTTGTAGTTCATGTAAGAATTAAAGTAATTGTCTCACTTCAATGGCATTTATCATGTAGAGAAAGTTAATACAAGGAACTTAGTAATGTATTGTGATTGTCTATATTGCCTCCTTTGCTGGCTTGATTCATTTTTTCATCACATAAAACACTGCTCGTAGACAGGGGTTATAACCACCCTGCAATCCAGCAGCAGTAGTCTTGCATGCATATGCTATGCATATAGCATTGCATGGTAAGAAATGGCTGTCCATGTAATGCATGGATGCCCAATCCACAAGAGTGGATTTCAGAGCTGGACTCTATTCTGGTCCACAGTATATATACAGTACCCTATATTAGACAGCTTGTTTAAAGATTGGTAATAGAGGGCAGGCAAAAAGATGTCAGTGCCATGTAGTGCCTTCTACACACATTGAGCAGATACTGTAGAAACTGTTCTGATTGTCAATTTTATTGTATGATCTCACAATATGTATGTCCTGTTCAATGACAATGTTCAATGATTTTAATGAAGTTTTGCGATGCAGATGTTTACATGCAGATATATCCGACAATTTCTGGTGTGCAGTCCTAACCCTGGTTTATGGAAGATTATGATGGGGATGAATGCATATTTGTAATTGTGCCCAAAATTACTCAACCTTGCCTGGTACATAACAGCTGTAAATGTAGATGACTCACGAACAACGGCTTATTATTTTAAAGGGATGCTTTGAATTTTAAATTTTTTTTCCATCAACCTATACAGTGCCTTGCAAAAGTATTCACCCCCTTGACTTTTTTTGTGTTTTGTTACATTACAGCCTTAAGTTCAATGTTTTGTTAATCTGAATTTTATGTGATGGATCAGAACACAATAGTCTAAGTTTGGTGAAGTGAAATGAGAAAAATATATAAATAAAACTATTGTTTAGAAATAGAAAACTGAAAATTGGCATGTGCGTATGTATTCACCCCCTTTTTTAGGAAGCTCATAAAAAGCACTGGTGCAACCAAGTACCTTCCGAAGTCACATAATTAGTGAAATGATGTCCACCTGTGTGCAATCTAAGTGTCACATGATCTGTCATTACATATACACACCTTTTTTGAAAGGCCCCAGAGGCTGCAGAACCTAAGCAAGAGGCATCACTAACCAAACACTGCCATGAAGACCAAGGAACTCGCCAAATAAAGTAAGGGACAATGTTGTTGAGAAGTACAAGTCAAGGTTAGGTTATAAAAAGATATCCAAATCTTTGATGATCCCCAGGAGCACCATCAAATCTATCATAACCAAATGGAAAGAACATGGCACAACAGCAAACCTGACAAGAGACGGCCGCCCACCAAAACTCATGGACCGGGCAAGGAGGGCATTAATCAGAGAGGCAGCACATAGACCTAAGGTAACCCTGGAGGAGCTGCAGAGTTCCACAGCAGAGGCTGGAGGATCTGTACATAGGACGGCAATAAGCCGTAAGCTCCATAGAGTGGCCAGAAGAAAGCCATTACTTTCTGCTAAAAACAAAAAGCGTTGCAAATTTGCGAAAAGGCATGTGGGAGACTCCCAAAATGTATGGAGGAAGGTGCTCTGGTCTGATGAGACTAAAATTGAACTTTTCGGCCATCAAAGAAAACGCTATGTCTGGCGCAAACACATCACCCAAAGAACACCATTGTGAAACATTGTGGTGGCAGCATCATGCTGTGGGGATGTTTTTCAGCAGCCAGAACTGGGAAACTGGTCAGAGTTGAGGGAAAGATGGATGGTGCTAAATACAGGGATATTCTTGAGCAAAACCTATACAACTTTGTGCATGATTTGAGGCTAGGACAGAGGTTCACCTTCCAGCAGGACAATGACCCCAAACACACTGCTAAAGCAACACTTGAGTGGTTTAAGGGGAAACATGTAAATGTGTTGGAATGGCCTAGTCAAAGCCCAGATCTCAATCCAATAGAAAATCTGTGGTCAGACTTAAAGATTGCTGTTCGCAAGCGCAAACCATCCAACTTGAAGGAGCTGGAGCAGTTTTGAAGGGAGGAATGGGCAAAAATCCCAGTGGTAAGATGTGGCAAGCTCATAGAGACTTATCCAAAGTGACTTAAAGCTGTGATTGCCGCAAAAGCTGGCTCTACAAAGTATTGATTTTAGGGGGGTGAATAGTTATGCACATTGACATTTTCTGTAATTTTGTCCTATTTGTTGTTTGCTTTACAATGAAAAAAAAAAAAAAAAAAAACATCTTCAAAGTTGTGGGCATGTTCTGTAAATGAAATGATGCAAATCCTCAAACAATCCATGTTAATTCCAGGTTGTGAGGCACCAAAATACAAAAAAAGTGAAGGGGCACTGTATGTGAATAATCCCTGTATTTATATTTTTTTGCACTAAACAGGTGGATGGTTTTCTAGATATAATGGATGAAATCACTCCATGTATTCTTCCTGTCTTGGCTTTTTAACTTCCTCCATTATTTGGACTTTTAGCATGACAAATGGCCTTGATTGACTTTCTCAGTCAGAACATTCACTGCGTTCAGACAGAGACCCTCTTTAGTGACTCAGAGCTTCACAAATTATACTAATCAATACACTGGGATACACTGGAAAGATAAAGGGGTGAGCTACCGTGATCAGCATTGAGAGCAAATGGAATATGCCAGGAACCTTGTAAAATCATTTGAATACATTTACTAACATGAGTACACCTTGTGCCAAAATGTGACACAATTAGGCACGTCTTGAGAATTTATCTGCACCTAGCTCAGGAAGGGGGTATGGCTTAATGGTCAAAATAAGTTTGGCTTGATGGGAAAGGGGCATCTTTTAGTGCCAAAATTGCACAATTATACTGAAGTAAAATTCTGTAATAAACTAAGCTAAGCAATAGGTAGAATAAATTTAGACAAAAAATGTCTAGCCATGCAACAAATTCATCATCCAGTATGCGCCACTGTGAGAAATGTGGTGCAGGTGTAGACAGTTTGTCTAAGTGTATGCCATTTATAGAATTAATAAATGTGCTACATAGATTTTTAGCAAGCTATATTACACATTAGTGTTTATCGAGCAACAAAGTGTTTGTGTGCTCGTGTGCTCTGGCCGAACACATTGGTATGCTCATGTGCTCTACCGAGCACCCGAGCACAATTGAAGTGAATGGAAGGACCCCAGGCACCCCCTTCTTGGAAGAGAAGATGGTGTCTGGTTCACAAAAAAAGGTCAAAAATTTAGGGAAACCCCATCAAAATGGTTTGGAAACAGCATTAAGAGGATAGCTGGATGAATCTTGGACTCCTATTATCTATGATATACAATAGACAACCATACAAAGGCTATATGCCAAAAGCCAGGTATGTGTAAGTCATCAATCTATCTATGAGACAGATTACATGCTTAGTCAGCATACCTTACAATGGCAGCTTTGTGCAATATGAGACATTCCAAACCAGCTCTCATCTGACTAAGAGCCAGTAAGCCTCAAAGTTACTTCAGATCTGTTGGATGGCTTGGGTGGACCTGCGCACCTAGATCAATATCATTAGGGTGACAAAAAGTTTTCTGATTGTCCTAACATAATATTTAATAACCTTTCTATACAGTTTTTTCATGTAAAAACTCATTTGCATAAACATGGGCATATGGGAAAGACATGCAAAATTTGCGATCTACACTACTTATGAACAGTGCCATCTATTGGTTTCATAGTCTTATGACAAGACTAATAGTCTTGTCATAAGACTATGGAACCAATAGATGGTGCTGTTCATGAGTCATGAACAGCGCCATCTATTGGTTTCATAGTCTTATGACAAGACTATTAGCCTATGAGTCTTATGACAAGACTATTAGTGTAGCCTTTTGCATGGAAAACTTGCGATAAAAATTTGTGATTAGAATATTTGCGATCCGCACTACTCATGAACAGTGCCATCTATTGGATTCATAGTGTTGTCATAAGACTATGAAACCAATAGATGGAGATGTTCATGAGTCATTACAAGCAGGGCAATAGTCCTCAGATACACCCTAGCAAGCTTATATTACCGCAGATAAAGTGCTAGAAGATGTGTGAATGATAGCAGCAATCCGATATACCCCTCAGTGTTAGCGCAGGCTATTATAGGCTGAGTGCTACACGGTGTGTGGACTCTGTTGAGCAGTGTGCCCCAACAAGATGAACAGCACCATCTATTGTTTTCATAGTCTTATGACAAGACTAATAGTCTTGTCATAAGACTATGAAACCAATAGATGGCACTGTTCATGAGTAGTGTAGATCGCAAATTTTTCATGCAAATGGTTTTTCAGCTGAAAAACAAGACAGATTTTGCTCATTTGCATGTCTTTCCCATATGCCCATGCAAATGAGTTTTTACATGACAAAACTGTATAGAAAGGTTATTGAATATTAAGTTAGGACAATCAGAAAACTTTTTGTCACCCTAATGATATTGATCTAAGTGTGCAGGTCCACCCAAGCTATCCAACAGGCTTACTGGCTCTCAGTCAGATGAGAGTTGGTTTGGAATGTCTCAGAGTGCACAAGGCTGCCATTGTAAGGTATGCTGACTCAACCTGTTATCTGTCTCATGGATAGATTGATGGCTTGCATATACCTGGCTTTTGACATATAGCTTTTGTGTGGTTGTCTATTGTATGTTGTAGATAATAGGAGTCCAAGACACATCCAGCCATCCTCTTAATGATGTTTCCAAACCATTTTGATGGGGTTTCCATCAATTTTCTAACCTTTTTTTTGTGAAACAGACACCCTCTCTTCTTCAGAGCAGGGGGTGCCTGGTTTAAAGCTCGGGTCTCTCATTGACTTTCATTGTATTAAATTGTACTTGAGCACCCGCAGTATTCGGCCGAGCACTCCGATGTGCCGAGCATAGCGATGCTCAAGTCGAACAGCAGTTCGGCTGAGCATGCTCGCTCAACACTATTACACATATAGGGAGGCAATCATTGGGGCAGAGAGAGGAGAGGCAGGTTTAGAAACCTGCCTCTGCATATTACAGTTAGTCATCTTCACTATTCAGCAGACGCTAAAGACAGAATTTTCTGCGTTAGAGAGCTAGGGGGATACTTTAATGTCAGTTTTCTATATATAAACACATATTTTAAGTTTTAGCATGCAATCTTCATTCCTTCATTTATCGTCAGAGTTCATAATATGCAACCTGCTCCTACTTTCAGACTTGTCTCATGTGGTCGTGTCCCTCCTATTAATGTATGCAGAAGGGAGGTTTGTGTACCCAGAATGTTGCTGCCTTCCCTAGCTCTAATGTATGAGTACAACTTCATTCCTGAAAGGCAGAAAATGCCATCAGAAACAGGAGCATTGCCCTAATGGGTTTATATCAGATTCGGCAGCTCTATCAGCTAGGTGAAGGACAACAACACACAAACATACATAAACACACATACCTCCTCTGATGGCTTACAGGGAACCTGTCACCTCCAAAAAAAATCCCATGCCGGCAGCAGTACCTGAGAGTAGCCAGCAGCGTGTTTGTAACGATCATTTTCTTCCTGCAGGCAGATGAAGCAAAAGCTGTAAAAACGTTCTTTAATCCCCTGCCGGCGCGCTTCTCCACAAATGCTTGAAGTCACAGAGGCAGCGGCCTCCTTGCTTCAAGTCACGGTAACCACTCCCCCTTCCCTGCCTCTTCGCTGTGACTGACAGCCGGCTGTTCGGCAAAGCCAGCCAAACTGTTGTGCATAAGTGCTGTCAATCACAGCAAAGGGGCAGGGAAGGGGTCGTGGTTACCGTGACTTGAAGCAAGGAGGCCGCTGTCTCCGTGACTTCAAGCCTGACTAGAGAAGCGCGCCGGCAGGGGATTAAAGAACGTTCTTATAGCTTTTGCTTCATCTGCCTGCAGGAAGAAAATGATCGTTACAAACATGCTGCTGGCTACTCTCAGGTACTGCTACCGGCTTGGGATGTTTTTTGGAGGTGACCGGTTCCCTTTAATGAACATTTCTCATGTAATCTCTTCCTTTTACCAGCATTACAAATAGACCATCAAAGCAGCTGTTGGAAGAGAGAAGGACTGAGAGGGGAGACTTTTCCATGCAACTCTAACCTTGTCTAGTTGGAAGCAGCAGGAAAAGGCCATTGTATCATCTTAACATACCTTATATAGGCCATGAAAGTGATTGTCACTGCCATTGCTGCATCTAGGGTTCCTGTTTATTCATTATTGTGTTTCTCTGATATGCCGTTCCTGGGATTTACAAGTAAATATAAATCGTTAATGCTTTTTTTTTTTATCAGAAATCTTTAGATGTCTACAAAATGCCAGCATCACTTCTGAAAAGGTTCTATGAAGATGATTCATATGATGGTTTTGTTGGACTTATGGGCAGAAGAAACTCTGGTAAATTAAAGTGAATTTTATTTATTAATTTATTATATTTCCAGTTACTCATATAACACCAATCAAATAACCAGTCAGTAGGAATCAGAGTACCTGGAAGAAACCCAAACAAACACAGGGAGAACATGCAGACTTCTTGCATATGTTGTCCTTGGTCTGGTTTAATCGTAGACCCCATTAGTAGAAGGCTCTGAGCATGCAATTTTATTTCAGTGGGAGAGGGGGGAAATCAATTTTCGGACTCCTCTGTCAATGGCTTAATACCCACAAGAACAAACAAGTTCAGGGTTGAACCCAGACATAAACCCTTCTTCACCTAGGCAGCCCTTCTACCAGTAACTGTTATCCATGAAATTCATTATTTCAGTCCTATACATACAATATAATAGACAGAAAAAAGTTGTTTTTAAACGAGCTGTCCGGGTTCAGAGCCCCTCTGATATGCTCCGATGCAGTGGTGAAGCGTGGGTTGCCAGCACCCGGGGCAAGCCAAGTATTGCCCCCCCCCCCCAACCTATGGCCACGTTCCTTTTTACAGAAAATGTAGTAGATATCACTTGCAGTCATACGTAACACCACAGATAACATAGTGGAAACTCTCTGAGTACAGATAATGTAGTAGATAGGTGTGTGTGAGCCCCCAGAATTCAGAACACACACTGTGTGACCTAAAGTCTGGGGCCAGGCTGCTACAGTGTGGGCCAAATTCTATATTCACCCTCTCATCACTACAGAACATACAGGGTAATACAGCACCCCATACCTCTTACATCCAGTGATGTCTCCTTTGATGTAGATGTTCTCTTTCCCCATCTTCTCCTTTCAGACCTTCAGACCAGACCACCATTTTTCAGCCATTTCTCGTCTCTGCAGTTTGACAAAAAAAAATCTTAGTTTACTACTTTTCCATCATCCTCCCATCTTCTGGACAAATCATCCTACCACCCCCAATACTGTGCCGCTGTTCTCCTCAATATTATACTGCAGAAACAGATAAACCCCCTGATAATACTAGTACCACACAGATAATGCCCCCTTCAATAATTATTGGCACACAGTGTCCTAAAATAACTGTGCCCAGCAAATAGTGCCCCTGACACTAATAGTGTAAACATAACGTCCCCCAAAAATAATTGTGGTAAGGTGATATTGTGCCAAGGTGCCCCCACAGTAATAGTGCCCCCAACATGTCCCCACTGTGCCCCAGAAGTAATAATGCTCTCATAGTGCCCATACTAGTAATCATGTTCCCCATAGACCCCCAGTAGTAATAAAGCCCACCATAATGCCCCCCAGTAGTAATAATTGTCCTTATAATGTGACAGTACAAAAATGCCCACTCATAATGTGTGCTAGTGCAAAAAATACCCCCTTTTAATGCTAATGTCCCCATAGTGCTCCCATAATGTGCCAGTATTAAATACCCCTATAAAGTGCCCCCATAGAGCTCCTATACCGCCTACCTCCTAGTGCCCCCCCATAATGTACCAGTATAACATGCCCCATACAGGTATATAGTGCCCCGGTAGATGCCCTCATTATGTCCCCCATAATTTGCAAGTATAAAATACCCATAAAATGCCCCCATAGTGCGCCCCAATAATGTGCCAGTAATAAGTGCCCCCATAGATGCCCCCCCAATAATGTGCCAGTAAGAAGTGCCCCCATAGATGCCCCCAAAAATTTTCCAGTAAGACGTGCCCCCATAGATTCCCCCCAATCACGTGCCAGTAAGAAGTGCCCCCCATAGATTCCCCCCCAATCATGTGCCAGTAAGAAGTGCCCCCCATAGATGCCCCCCCCAATCATGGGCCAGTAACAAGTGCTGCCACAGCGCTCCTCTCCTGTATTGTACCATGTAAAAAAATAATAAACATGCTTACCTCCAACAGGCTGGGAGCGATGCGATGCAGGCCTCTTCCGGCCTGTGTCTCGCACTGTACGGCTAAAGTATGTGATCGCGCCCCCTGTACCGGCCTCTGATAGGCTGCAGACCTAGTGCCTGCAGCCTATCAGAGGAATGGGGAAGGGAGACGCCTCTTCCTCCCCTGCCCCGCAGCATCGATCTGTATCGCTGTCCTGAGGACGGCGATACAGATGACTATGGAGATGAGCGCTTCCACAATGGAAGCACTCATCTCCCTGTGCCCTGCTGCCCCCCACTTGTCACCAGGGCAATCGCCTCACCTCGCCTAATTGGCGGTGCGGCCCTGCTGGCGACCCCTGCAATTTTGCGCCCAGGGAAATGCCTCCCCCGGCCCCTCCCACACTACACCACTGCTAACCCTTGCCCTGTGCTGTATCTTACAAGGCAAGGGCTGCTTGTTTATATTTTTTACACTGCTAGGCGGGAGTTTTTTACAGGCTAGAACAGCGCTAAAGCCCTCCAATTAGTGCCAGTGACGTCACTGAAAATCCCAAAAAAGCCCTTGCCCTGCGCGATTCATGAAATGCTCCGATGCTCATATCAGGGGGAATGCCTGGGCAAAAATGGGGTCATGTCCAGGTTCAGCTCTGAACCTGGACAACCCCTTTAAAGGGGTATTCCAAGGCAAGAAAAAAGCTGTCTCAGGGACTTCACATGCTGTAAAACAATAACCATGCTTATACTCATCTCACTAATCCCCCACCACTACTATTCTGACAATGCCAGAGTCACGGCTGCTCCTCTTCTCAAGATGACAGGAAATGGCTGTGAATGTGGTTCAGCCAATCGCTGGCTGAGGCAGATCATTGCTGCAGCCAGTGGTAGGCTGAGCAGAGGCAGCAGAGACCCTGTGCTGTCAGAATAGCAGAAATGGGGGATCGGTGAGTGTAATTCTGCTATTTTTTACAGCATGTGCAGCCTCTGAGACAGCTTTTTTCATGTAGTAGACTACTCCTAGACTAGTAGACTACTCCTTTAGGCTTCTTTCACACGTCTGTGTAACATGGTCCGTGAGATACCATGGTCCGTGCAGGAGCCATGGCATCATTGGTTGCTATGACGACGTGGCGCTGCAGCAGTACAGTAATACACTCGTATGATCTATATGAGTGTATTACTGTTCTGCGGCGGCGACACAAAGCGCCCGGCGCCATAGCAACCAATGATGCCGTGGCTCCTGCACTAAGCAGGATGCCAGTCCGGTATCTCACGAACCGTGTGACACGGACGTGTGAATGAAGCCTTATTGCTACACATTTATTTGTCAGCTGATTGTATTATATTGTGATCAGGGGTGCACCTAACCTTTCTGCTGCCTGAGGCGATGCCTGAAACGGTGCCCCTCCCCAATGGCAATTTATTAACCTAACCCCTATGCCACATTTAAAGCGCTCATTGCCCATCGGCCTTCCGCTCTCTGAGGTGATCACCTCACCTGGCCTCATTGGTGGTGTACCCCTGATTGTGATTGACCCTCCAACTGAGGACCACTAAGAAAGGCATCTTGAACCAGATGACCACAGTTTTTATATGTGTAGCCTTATTTAGTAATGTATGTTACATAACAGGCTGAACTAGATGGACAGATGTCTTTTTTCGGCCTTATAAACTATATAAACTATGTTACTATTTTTATTTCTGAGCAAAATGAGTTCTGACATTTCAGTAATGACCATAAATAAGGATTGAAGATGAGCGAAATGCTCAAATTTATATTCGGGTTGAATTCAGCCAGCAAGTTGACTGATTCAATTCTGGTCTGAATCGATCCTACCCAAGTCAAAAGTGCTCCTACTGTCCTGAAAATGTGTGTTGGTCACTCTAAAGTCACCTAGTACTCATATTTCTCTCTCTTGTCGCTTACTTTTTTTCTCACCCCAAAATTTGCCTGAATTGAACCACCAAAAACCATTTTTTCAAAATTCAGCTAGAATGTGATTAGCTTACAAATAGAATCAATACACTCATTTCAAATATGGATTATATCCAATGTATTGGTGTCCCATGCTTTATAGGCCCCAATCAGACAACACCAGTTGGGATATGTTAGATTTTGAAAATATATATATATTTTTTAAATTAGCTGAAATAGTTAAAACTAGAATGCAATAATGTTATATTTGTCAAAATGGGTTGTCTTGTAAAAAAAAGAGTGCATGTGTTATTAATATCACTTTACTATAGTTTATTCATAAGACTTCCAGGGAGATAGCAGTGCTGGGTAATGGGGCGTAGAATGCAGTACAAGTAACATTTATACATAATAGATAGCAGTTATGTTGGGTGTAAAGAGCAGCCGGGCAGGAAGCAGATGTGAGCAGCAGGTGTGATGAAAACATGGGGTAATAAACCTTTCCAGTGACATCTTGATATAGAAATGTATATTGAATACTGTGATTCCTTAAACCTAAAACTGTTTTGTTATTTTATAGATTCCAAGGAATTTGCCTCATTGCCATTAAAAAGTAAGTAAGATACAGAATATTATAAAAACAGAATAGACAACATGTGGAGAAACTGTCCAAAGCATCCAAGCAATCAGATCACATTGGAATCTAATGTGTGCTATAAATAACACTTTTATTATTTGTCTCAACTAGTTCGGGACCAGGACATTCTCATATGATATGAAGCTTGAGCCTTACAGATCAAAACCCTTGTAATTTGTGTCCATAATTCTATGAAAAACTAGTACTGGGTTCCAAAGCCCCAAAATGTCATCCCAAGATAAGAGAAAATGAAGAGTTAAGAAAAATAAGCAGATAACTAAGACAAATAAACTAAATTAGGTGTATTTCTGGTTGCAGATTGCAGCACAAAGGTCCTTTGCGCCACAATCTGTGACTTCTCCCCTCTCACTCCAGGTGTAAAAAAGTGGCCATGGCGTGGGAAGGAAGGAGACGGGCCCGCAGATGTACCGCCAGTGCAGGGCTTTATTAAGAACGGCCTCTAAAACACTGGTTTGAATAAATGAGCCCCTAAGTTTTTCCATGCACTCCTCAAAGTTGAAATAGCAACATCAATAAGGACAAGCTATAAGGTTTTGCAAAATGAAGAAGTAGGAGGTGTCGCTAAGATCTGCAGATGATCACATTTTCAAGCACCTAGTTCCAATCTGTGGCATGTGGAAATGGCATAAATTCCACATTGAAAGCAAAGTTTTTTAGCCACATCAAACCTTAAAAATTAGATCAAGTCATGTGGGATGATTGTGCATTGCCTCCTGTTCGTCAACATGCCAGTTATCGCCATTGTGGCAAACGAAGAGGGACAGAATCCTTGAACTGAGAGACCTTGGTTTATCACTCTGGCAGAGTGGCCAGGATGCCACTGTTCGACCTTGCTTGTCCCGGTGGTTGGAAGAAAAACGATGAACTAGAATGTCAGCAAGAGATGTACAGAGGAGAGCTTCTGCATGGACAGATCATTTGATTAGAAGAATTACATGTAGTGATCCATTCATCAGAATAAATTTGCTCAACATTAGGCTAGGAGACAGACATCCAGCTACAGATGTTCCATTTTACCTCATGCGACCGCTCTAAAAGGCTTTCATGGTGCACAGTAGTGTTGATCGCGAATATTCTAATCGCAAATTTTTATCGTGAATATCGGCACTTCGAGAATTTGCGAAGATGTAGAATATATAGTGCTATATCTTCGTAATCACAAATATTCTAGATTTTTTTTCATCAGTACCCTCACTGCTTCTTGCTTGTGGGCCAATGTGAAGGCTGCAATATCTTTGTCAGAGCTTAGCAACATCCCTAGCAACCAATAGGAAAGTTGCCTACCCCTTAATATACACTGCTCAAAAAAATAAAGGGAACACAAAAATAACACATCCTAGATCTGAATTAATTAAATATTCTTCTGAAATACTTTGTTCTTTACATAGTTGAATGTGCTGACAACAAAATCACACAAAAATAAAAAAAATGAAAATCTAATTTTCCAAGCCATGGAGGTCTGGATTTGGAGTCAACCTCAAAATTAAAGTGGAAAAACACACTACAGGCTGATCCAACTTTGATGTAATGTCCTTAAAACAAGTCAAAATGAGGCTCAGTGTGTGTGGCCTCCACGTGCCTGTATCACCTCCCTACAACGCCTGTGCATGCTCCTGATGAGGTGGCGGACGGTCTCCTGAGGGATCTCCTCCCAGACCTGGACTAAAGCATCTGCCAACTCCTGGACAGTCTGTGGTGCAACGTGACGTTGGTGGATAGAGCAAGACATGATGTCCCAGATGTGCTCAATTGGATTCAGGTCTGGGGAACGGGCGGGCCAGTCCATAGCATCAATGCCTTCGTCTTGCAGGAACTGCTGACACACTCCAGCCACATGAAGTCTAGCATTGTCTTGCATTAGGAGGAACCCAGGACCAACAGCACCAGCATATGGTCTCACAAGGGGTCTGACGATCTCATCTCGGTACCTAATGGCAGTCAGGCTACCTCTGGCGAGCACATGGAGGGCTGTGCGGCCCTCCAAAGAAATGCCACCCCACACCATTACTGACCCAATGCCAAACCGGTCATGCTGGAGGATGTTGCAGGCAGCAGAACGTTCTCCACGGCGTCTCAAGACTCTGTCACGTCTGTCACATGTGCTCAGTGTGAACCTGCTTTCATCTGTGAAGAGCACAGGGCGCCAGTGGTGAATTTGCCAATCTTGGTGTTCTCTGGCAAATGCCAAACGTCCTGCACAGTGTTGGGCTGTAAGCACAACCCCCACCTGTGGACTTCGGGCCCTCATATCACCCTCATGGAGTCTGTTTCTGACCGTTTGAGCAGACACATGCACATTTGTGGCCTGCTGGAGGTCATTTTGCAGGGCTCTGGCAGTGCTCCTCCTGTTCCTCCTTGCACAAAGGCGGAGGTAGCGGTCCTGCTGCTGGGTTGTTGACCTCCTACGGCCTCCTCCACGTTTTCTGGTAGCGCCTCCATGCTCTGGACACTACGCTGACAGACACAGCAAACCTTCTTGCCACAGCTCGCATTGATGTGCCATCCTGGATAAGCTGCACTACCTGAGCCACTTGTGTGGGTTGTAGACTCCGTCTCATGCTACCACTAGAGTGAAAGCACCGCCAGCATTCAAAAGTGACCAAAACATCAGCCAGGAAGCATAGGAACTGAGAAGTGGTCTGTGATCACCACCTGCAGAACCACTCCTTTATTGGGGGTGTCTTGCTAATTGCCTATAATTTCCACCTGTTGTCTATCCCATTTGCACAACAGCATGTGAAATTGATTGTCACTCAGTGTTGCTTCCTAAGTGGACAGTTTGATTTCACAGAAGTGTGATTGACTTGGAGTTACATTGTGTTGTTTAAGTGTTCCCTTTATTTTTTTGAGCAGTGTATAAGAAACTCCGCAGCAGCCATTTTCTGTTCACTATTTTTTGCAGTTCTGAGAGAGAGAGAACAGTGTCATTGCTGTGTTCTGTGCTTTGCTGAGTCATCTGGATCCTTATTTAATTACATTAGATAGTTAGTTAGCGCATATATATAATACAGATAGTTAGTGGGAGATAGTCAGTGTAGGTTAGATAGTGATATAGTGTAGCTGATAGGTTGCAGTGCAAGGTGTTAGGTAGTGTGATAGGAATTACTGTACTGTGCATTTTCTCCAGTCTCAGGAAACTTCTAGCAGCTTGAAAAATGTAGCAAAAGTGAGCCACGCCTGTATTGCGCGCGCAATACGCGCATATTACATTGCCGATTTTCGCAATCAAGAAAATAATAACTGGAGATCACAAATTATAGAATTTGCGACTTTATGGCGATGATTAAGCCAAAATTTGCTAAATAACGCAAAAACGAATATTGCCTATGCTGCTCATCACTAGTGCAAGCAAAGGAGGTCTATTCTCTTCAAAGAGGACTCCTGCTTTTGTCGCAATAATGGCCAGAGATTTGTTTGGAGACCATGTGGGCAACACCATAAATAGGCCCTTTCAAGGAAATTTCACACTGGTCCTGCTCCCTAGATTATGGTCTGGTGTGGCATAATGTATGGTAGCCGGACCCCTCTAATCTTCATTTCAGGTACACTAACAGCTCGGCATTACAGAAATTTTGGTCATGGAACACAATGGTACAGCCAATTCTCTAAAGTTTCCCAGGAGCCGTTTTTCAACAGGACAGTATTGCATATTGCTTATGCTGTTGTGAGAAGCCTGCTTGGCCTAAACATGCTACCGTGGCCTGCAGCATCTCTGGACTTATCTCCCATTGATCACATCTGAAATATAATTCGCCAATAAAGAGGCCTTTACTAGGTAATGTCATACTGGTCCTGCTCCCAGGATTATGGTGCAGGATGGAATAATGTACCTCTCTAGTCTTTATTTCAAGTACACTAACAGTGTTACGTTGATTTGGTCGTGGAACCACATGTTGCTTGTGCTACTGTGAGCAGCCTATTTGGGCTAAACATGCTGCCATGGCCTGCAGCATTGATCACATCTGGATGTCATGGGTCAGCAATTGCAAAGGGAGCTGCCAGCAGCGGATCTTGATGATTTGCGTGCCCAAGTGTATTCAGCATGGCAGAAGATTTCTCAGACAACCATTAAAAACCTAACTGATAGCATGCAAAGGCGTATAAATGAATGTATTTCTGCACCCATACCCGATACTGAATTCATCGAGATATTTTGAATATTTTGTTTCCATTTTTTTAATAATTTGCATATCATTAAGGCTATTTTCACACTAGCGTTCAGAGCGGATCCGTCTGGGGTCTGCCCAGACGGATCCGCTCATATAATGCAGACTTGGAATCCGTTCAGAACGGATCCGTCTGCATTATATTGTAGAAAAAATTCTAAGTGTGAAAGTAGCTTCAGACGGATCCGTTCAGACTTTACATTGAAAGTCAATGGGGGACGGATCCGTTTGAAAATTGAGAAATATTGTGTCAAATTCAAACGGATCCGTCCCCATTGACTTACATTGTAAGTCTGGACGGATCCGCTTGCCTCCACACGGCCAGGCGGACCCCCGAACGCTGCAAGCAGCGTTCAGGTGTCCGCTTGCTGAGCGGAGGCTGAACGCTGCCAGACTGATGCTTTCTGAGTGGATCCGCGTCCACTCAGAATGCATTAGGGCAGCATGGATGCGTTCGGGGCCGCTTGTGAGCCCCTTCAAACGGAGCTCACAAGCGGAGCCCCGAACGCTAGTGTGAAAGTAGCCTAACATGTCTATCGATCCTGTGATTTCCATAATACCACAACTTTTCCTTCTTGGTGTCATAATTTCAATGTTGAGAAGTGTATAACAGTCAGAAAAGGCTGCTGGATGCTGTAAATCATTATCTAGATGAGGACATGGGCTTCTTCAGGACACATATTAGGCTACAACCCTTTTCTGCTAAACTCTGCGCCATAGTCGAACGAAAAAGTGCAGAATCCCTAGTTGCTCCAAATAGTGTCAAAATTGCACCAATATGCGTCACTTTTTCAATATTCTAGATGCAGGCACATTAGTTAATCTATGTCACTGTGTGAAAAAAAACACTAGAAAAAAAACACGTAAAAAAACCCAGATGACCAAAGAAAACGCAAGTGGTTATTCTGGCTTTTTTAGTGGTAAAAAAAACCTCAGTTCCAAAATCATGTGTTTAGGGGCCCTTGTGTGTGACACCGGCCGAATGAGAGTTTTCTTATTTTAAAAGTATTTCCATTTGCATCTTCCAGGAGACATGCATGACTTCTTCGTGGGTTTAATGGGGAAGAGGAATCTACAGACAGGTACGTCTCCATAATTACTAGGGTAATTGTCTACTCTGTTATCCTGGAAAAGATAATGATTACTTATCCTCAAGATTGGTCATCAATATGACATCAGCGGAAGTCCAAGTCCCGACATCCCCTCCAATCAGCTGTTTCAGGGAGCCGCCGTGCTCACCGGAGGTCTGGTGAGACCAACGCAGGCTCCTGGCAGCTTTCCACGGACTGCTCCGACCATCGTATAGTGGCTGTGCTTGGTATTGCAGCTCAGCCCCATTGACTAGAATGGGGCTTAGCTGCAACTAGGCCATGCGATCAATATACAGTGATGTCACTGGCCTAGGAAGAGGCTGTGGTGCTCAAGGCCAGTCCCGTGTCTCGCACCCCCATAGATCTGATACTGATAACCTATCATAAATATCTTTCCTGAATAACCCCTTTAACAATCCCACAATTAAGACACACACACATACAGCATCTCTCTTTGAAATACTCCTCATTTAGAAACTAAATCCTCTCACAGGTGGAGCACCCTCTGTGTGACACCATTGGAGTTTTTGAGATCTTTGAAATGCACACCCAGTGTTACAAAGGTCCCCGAGGTGCCAAGAACAGCTTGATGGATTATTCATCAACAGATTAATCTGTGTTAGAAGATGGCGTCTTTGTGATGTTGAAGCTGTGTTCACATATTGCAGAGGTCTGCAGAAAACTTACACTAGACAAACATAAGATAGCCACCTCTAAATGCAGCTTGAGGCTTCATGCACAAAACTTTATCTGTTTTGCGGTTTGAAACTCACGGATCTGCAAAATATAGATGCAGTCCGTGTGGTGTCCGCATTTTTTGAGGACCCACTGATTTCAATGGGTCCGTGATCTGCATTTTGCAGACATATTTAATCCTTTTGCGGTACGAATATAAGGATACGGAAAGCAGACGGAGGATCCATGTGCTCTGTACATCCATACAGGTATGTCCGTTCCGCAAAAAGATAGAACATGTCCTATACTTTTCTGTAAAATGCAGACTGCTGACCCCATGGGTCCGTAAAAAAACGCAGATGCAATATGGACTGAATATTTATTTTGCGGTTGTGCAATTTGCGGGCGAACAAAATGGATTTGGTTGTGTGCATGGGACCTCATATATATTCACGTTCCAAATAAGTAAAAATCGCAAAATAACCACAAAATATATGGGATTGATAGGGCATGAAAATCTGCAGCACATTCTACAATCAGCACACAATTTTCCCAGCTAAATGTGAAAAAGATATTATGACTGTTTGTAAAACAGGTGAGCTGGAGTTGCAGCCATATTGGATGGTACACAGGTTTCAAAAAAGTTAATAAAATTTTTTTTTTTGCAGCACACAACTGTATGTTAGGACCATATCTGATCCTCAAAAAATGTGGAGATGTCAATGGGTTCACAAAAGATGCTGTCTGCATCCGTATGTGCGTTCGCGGCTTCCCCAAAAAATGTAACATGTCCCATTTTTGTCTATTTTGAGGTTAAGTATAGAACATTACTGTAGGATTTAAAAAAGAAATGGCGAAAAGGCACTCGGCTAGTATCCGTGTTTTGTGGATACGGTTATGTGCATGAGTTCTTAGGCTTATGCACACGGCCATGTTTTTTGTCCGCCATGTTTTTTGCAGATCGAATGTGGACCCATTCACTTCAATGGGATGGCAAAAGATACAGACACCGTGTGCTGCATGAGTGCACTTAGCCTTTCTGCTGTCTGAGGCGAAAACTCAAACGGCGCCCCCCCCCATTCAAATTTCTTAACCAAACCCCTTTGCCACAATGAAAGTGCTCATTTCCCATGGTCCTTCCACTGCCCCCCTCTTGCCCCTACCTGGTGCTCCCTGAAGCGATCGCCTCACCTGGCCTCATTGGTGGTGCACCCCTGGTGTGCTGTCTGCATCCGTATGTCTGTTCTGCGGCACACACAAAAAAATAGAACATGTCTTATACTTGTCCGCTTTACGGACAAGGACAGGACTGTTCTATAGATTGCAGGGCGTTCCATTCAGCAAAATCCCAAATGCACATGGCCGGGTGCATGAGCCCTTGCAGGTAAGGTCAACTCAAAGGGTGTTTTTGCACGGTGAAGCAAATTTCTTGCAATAATTTCTCTTCCATATGTGAATGGGGTTGTATTTGCAGGATGTGCATCCATTCACATGGTGCAGTCCTAGAAATATCTGCAACAAATCTCCTTACATGACTACAGTATGTCAATGAAGCTTTTTTCCACTGGGGCAGCAATCCTCAAGGTCCGCACTTGGAAAGACATTTTTACCCAGTATACAGCATATCAGAAACACAGATCACCGGTAATATACAGTCAGGTCCATAAATACTGGGACATCAACACAATTCTAACATTTTTGGCTCTATACACCACCACAATGGATTTGAAATGAAATGAACAAGATGTGCTTTAACTGCAGACTGTCAGCTTTAATTTGAGGGTATTTACATCCAAATCATGTAAACGGTGTAGGAATTACAACAGTTTGCATATGTGCCTCCCACTTGTTAAGGGACCAAAAGTAATGGGACATAATAATAATAATCATAAATCAAACTTTCACTTTTTAATACTTGGTTGCAAATCCTTTCCAGTCAATTACAGCCTGAATTTTGGAACTGGGTTTCATCCCTGGTGATGCTCTGCCAGGCCTCTACTGCAACTGTCTTCAGTTCCTGCTTGTTCTTGGGGCATTTTCCCTTCAGTTTTGTCTTCAGCAATTGAAATGCATGGTCAATCGGATTCAGGTCAGGTGATTGACTTGGCCATTGCATAACATTCCACTTCTTTCCCTTAAAAAACTCTTTGGTTGCTTTTGCAGTATGCTTTGGGTCATTGTCCATCTGCACTGTGAAGCATTTGGCTGAATATGAGCAGATAATATTGCCCGAAACACTTCAGAATTCATCCTGCTGCTTTTGTCAGCAGTCACATCATCAATAAATATAAGAGAATCAGTTCCATTGGCAGCCATACATGCCCACGCCATGACACTACCACCTCCATGCTTCATTGATGAGGTGGTATGCTTAGGATCATGAGCAGTTCCTTTCCTTCTCCATACTCTTCTCTTCCCATCACTCTGGTACAAGTTGATCTTGATCTCATCTGTCCATAGGATGTTGTTCCAGAACTGTGGAACAAGAGAGCCAAAAATGTTAGAATTGTGTCGATGTCCCAATATTTATGGACCTGACTGTATTAGCCTGAATCCATAGAGCCCACTCATTAGTAATTGATCACTTGCAGTGATCGATGACTCCCTCACTCGTGGCACCAGGTGTGGACACAGTTGTTGATGCAACATCTAATGAGTGTAACGCATGGGTACAATTAAACAGAATGGGATCCTGGACAATACTCGCTGGGAGTCATACGATTCTCTCGGTCGCTCAGTGTGCCGTTCCATTCCTCCACAGCCAACGTCAGTTCAGGCAGGAGAATATGCCTGAAGGAACACCACAAAATATAAGTTTTGATGAAAAAGATAATTAAAGGGAATTTGTCACCTGGTTTGAGCATATTAAGGTGTTACTACTGCCATGTACAATAAAATACCTTATTTCTTGCTGTAGTCTTTATTTTTTGTTTCATGATTTCATTAGCGATAAAATCCACTTTTTATGTTATACAAATGAGTGTCCAAGGTGCCCAGAGGGGCGTTATTATCCTTCTCTGGAGCCCAGTAACTCCCCCGTACAGTGCCCAGCCCGCCTTCCTTTAGAGCCCAAGCATGCCTCTTCCAGCAAAGGTAACTGCCCACACCCGAACTCTTTGCCGCAACCCCCCTCCTCTTTGGGAAATCTCACGACTGCCTGCGCCTGTGCGATGTAGAAGCTCCTGAGGGCAATAGCCTTAAATTTGTCACTGGGCTCAGGGCATGCCCAGTGACACGGCGGCAAAGAGTTCGGGTGTGGGCAGTTACTTAGGCTGGAAGAGGCGTGCTTGGGCTCTAAAGGAAGCGGGCTGGGCACTGTACGGGGGAGTTACTAGGCTCCAGATTAGGATAATAACTCCCCTCTGGGCACCTTGGACACTCATTTGCATAACATAAAAAGTGGATTTTATCGCTAATGAAACCATGAAACAAAAAATGAAGACTACAGCAAGAAATAAGGAATTTTATTGTACATGGCAGTAGTAACACCTTAATATGTTCAAACCAGGTGACAGATTCCCTTTAAAGAAGTAAATTAATTGTTATATGAAGCAAGTATTTTTGTGCAAGCACATATATATAATTAACACATCAATCTTAATTCAAGGGACCTCTAATAATGAAGCGAATGAAGCTGAGCCTGAATCCAGGTACTCAACAAAATGCAGGATGAAGTAAGTATCTGCTCAGTTATATATTGGCCATAGATGTTACGCTAAAAGGCCCATTTAAAGAGGACACACCACCTCTCCTCACATGTTTGTTTTAGCAACTAATTGCATCCCCCTTGTGATAACGATTCTGGAACCTCTATGACTCTGTGAAAAAAATATTTTCACACTAGTGTTTTTGCTGGATCCGGCAGGGTTCAGCAAAAACGCTTCCTTTACTGATAATACAACCATCTGCATCCGTTATGAACGGATCTGGTTGTATTATCTTTAAATATACCCAAGACGGATCCGTCATGAACTCCATTGAAAGTCAATTGGGGACGGATCCGTTTTCTATTGTGTCAGAGAAAACTGATCCATCCCCATTGACTTGCATTGTGGGCCATGACGGATCCGTTTTGCTCCGCATCCCAGGATAGAAAGCAAACCGCAGCATGCGGAACGGAATGCATTTTGGGGCACTCCGTTCTGTTCAGTTACGTTTTGTCCCTATTAAGAATGAATGGGGACAAAACGAAAGCATTTTTTTCCGGTATTGAGACCCTATGACGGATCTCAATACCGGAAAATATTAATGCTAGTGTGAAAGTAACCTAAGCCATTCCTTTATTATTCCTCCTGGAAGTCATGAATGAATTGCTAGCAGTCTGCATGACCCCTAAGCATAGAAGGAGCAGAGATTAAAATGAATAAACTACAGATTTTACTGAATCTTGTACAATAAAACTATTTATCAGTCTACTCAGTTCCTCCTGCTCTATAAAATGCTGTCTTTTACTACGTTTTCATGGTGACAGGTTTATTTTAAGTCATTTTTTTGTTTTTTGTTTAATTTTCTATTATTAAATGTTCAGTTTTACTTTCTTCATTCATGTCCTCTACCTATCCTGACTGAATTTGATTGACATATATATTTTCAACCACTGTACCGAATTATGTAATATCTTACAGTCATTATACTCTCTGAGAAAAGAAGATAATGAATACAGTGTAGTAAACGAATGCAATATTTAAAAAAATTGCATCATAAATTTACATGTGCTAAATGATATGTAAATCTAAACTATTACTAATTTGCTAAGAATGTCCTGTGCCTTGATCACATATACTGTGTTTTTTTTTTTTTGTGTCAACAGGTTCAGACGCTCAGTTTAGAAAGTACAGAAGAAGAGGTCCTATCAGCATAAACATTATTGGTCCAATGCCAAACACGCTGGATTTCTTATTTTATATCACCGAATTAAAGCCCCAACTATGTTGCAATATACTGTAGCTTCACCTCCCCTCTGCGTGGCTGAGTCCCATCTTGCTAATTCATTTAAACATCACGTATCAAAGGAAAAGAGACACATATGGACATAACTGTAGTAGATATACCATTTACATCTGCATACACTTTGGTCCATGTGTTTGCCACATCATGTATGTAGTTTGACACTTGCCACAACTTTTCTGATCTCTGTGAGTAGCATTTGAATATTGACAACTTATTTTTGGTGAACAATGAGGCATTAATAATGCTGTATTTCTGTACATTTTAATTTTTTTTTTGCTAGATTGTCAGTCATATGATTGACTACGGATGAAAGTTCAAAGGGGTTTTCTGGGAGTAAAATCTTGAAGACCTAGTCTCAGGAGAAATTATCAATATCAGATCAGTGGGGGTCCGACTCCCAGCACCCGGCCAATCAGCTGTTTGTAGAGGCCACATCGCTCCGGTGAGCACTTTGGCCATTTCCTAAGCCAGTTTATCGGTAACATGGTCTGTGTGCAGCTAAGTCCCATTCAAGTGAATGGGCCCAAGCTGCAATACCAAGCATAACCACTATATAATGTATGGTGCTGTTCTTGGTACCCTGTGAGGAGGCCGTAGCACTTGTGCAAGCACTACGGTGCTTTCAAACAGCTAAGCTGCGGGGCTGTGGGAGTTGGACCATCACAAATCTGATATCATTGACCTATCCTGATAATAGGTCATCAATATTGTACTACTGGAAAACCATTTTAACCTTTGATGAAGCTGGGTGCCTTGCAAATGAGTAATGCAAACGTTAAAGAAGCACGAGGGTTTGGAGAGTAAAAGATAAAGAAAGACTTCTTGAGCTAAACATTCCCCCTAATTATCACCACCCATAATACTGTCTACCACACTATTAGCCATACTTAGCAGATATAATGTAGCTTCAACAGAAAATAATCACGGTCAAAAATAATAACAATATTTTTACATATGATCTCCTGTGTTGCGTCTTTTCTATGAATGTAATATGGACTTTGTTAAAAAAAAGGAAAGTAGATCCTATACATACATAATTTAAAGGGTTCATCCAGAGTGGAGGCTCGCCAGCCATGAGTGGCTACAGGTCTGGCAGATCTGGCATGTTACAGCAATGGGTGTGGAAACTCTGTGTTAACCCAAAAATTTGGCTTTGGGCTAATCGTAAGGGTGTTAACCTGGAAGTCACCTGATATTCACTCTTTAACCTCTGAACAGGAATCTGGACTTCGTTGTAGTGGAACCACTAGGTTGCTACCTAGTGGTGTGGTCTCTCTGTGGCTTACAGCTGACCAATTGGGGTCAGAGACACCGTTGCGAGGCACTGAGGGGGTCAGGCAAAACTGAATAGGCTGGTCAGAGCAGGAAGAGTATGAGCTTAACGGTGAATGATCTGAAGTCAGGCCAGGCAGCGACAGGTCCATAAGGAAGTCAGGCATGGGTCAAAACATGCAGTGGAAGGTCAGAATCAAGTAAACAGGCAAAAGTTGGTACACGGACAGAAAAACTGATACAGCACACTTTCGCAAGATTGCAACATAAATACCCCAGGGTTGCCAGCTATTAGCTGATGAAGATGAGGGTGCGTTCGCTGGCCCTGTAGGAGCCAGCAGGAGTGAGCATGACCTATGGGCAGAGGAGGTGAGATACAGAGATCTCACATTTTGCCATCATTTTTGATGGCACTAATGGCGTATCATCTTCTTAACTTTGTTGTGAACCCAGAATGGCAGCCCTGGAAAATCCCCAGTATCTTGCTCGGTAAACAGAACCTACGCCGTGAAACATGTCTCTGCAAAGCCTTTAGTTGATCATGTGAATAAATAGGTGCTAAGTGTTTTCTTCCTTTGCTTTTGCACTCGCAGATTGACATAGCAGTACTAGTCCATTTAGGTACATCCCCAATCTCTTATATCCATGTTCAATAAGAAGGGCAAGAAATCTGCAACAGTAGGCTGAAGTCCATTCAATCTACAGAATGACATCCCCAGACTCGTGCCACATGGAACCTACTATATATAGGTTATAATAGGCCTACAGATGCTGATACATGTGTACTTTTCCAGAGGAACACCTCAAAGGGTTAATTTAATGTTACTGTGTTAAATGTTATGATTTACCGTTAAAGCACTTATTTCTTTGTTTACTGTGTATACCTAATGGCAATGTATGGGCAATAAATAGTTAACACTGGCAAACCTGGTTAGGTGATGGACTTTGCAGGGCCTGCCACTGGTTAGTGAGTGTTAGCTTTAAGAAGCTACAGGCAAGATGTGGGTATGAAAGCTTCTGAAAGTAGGCCCAAAGAGAAGCGTCATCCAGGAGACACCACTCTTGAGACTGAATAGCTGCTAGAAAGCCATTTAATTGAGAGATGACCTCTGAGGGAAAGAGAACAGACACCCAAAGAAGGTCTTCTACAACCACCAAGGTCATGCACTGGATTCAGAAAGTAAGGCATTACCTACTGGCATTAAAGACTTTCCTGCTGTGGAAAAGGTTAATTGCCACTGGTACCTGCCACACTTTGAGAAGGAATGGCTATTCTGATCTAAGATCTACCCCTTCAGTCCTGGTAATCTCAGAAGAAGTTAACAAGTACAGACTAGTAAGCCTGTGGTTATTTTAACACTACAACGTGTTTGGAGAATGACTAAGTGGCTACTACCATCATCATTGCAGCTACCCATACACAGCTTTTAGGATAAGAACTACACTGTGATATACTTTGGACTTGTGCCTTTGCTGCCATATGTACTACTACACCCATCATCAATTCAGTGAATATAAACTTTTTTATTGCAACCAACGGTTGGTTATTGTCTACACCTTCTAACTGCCCATACATCTGCCCTTCTGCCTTGCATCTCACCAGCTATCCACCATTAAGATCACCCCAACTACCGCCAGGCAGAAACCCCAGAAAATCAGGGCGTGCCCCAAGGGAAGAAAGGGTGCACACTCCATTCATTGTGCACACCCCGGTTAGCACCATAGGAAATAATGCCACCATGAACTGTGAATACTACTACCACCATTATAGACATTACCACCTTTCCACCCTCCCCTCAGGGGCACTGCACATGTTCACAATTGTACCTACTTATTCAACACTAACATGCTGGTTCAGCACTCCTCTACCTCTCAGCATGCTTACCTGCAATGAAAGCAACATGGCAACGCACATACTGTAGAGTCAGTCTGGGACACAGCCATCATAGCCCTCTTCTCCATTGTGGTATTTTCTCCCAACTGCCCAGCCAGGTTCTTCATGTTACAGCCTAACTACCTTATTCAGCAGCCAGATGCTCCAGATCTGCAACTGCCATGAATAGGCCAAGCTAAAAGAGAAGTCAAACAGCACACACACCGCAGCAATGCCAAATTCAATTCTCTTTATCATCTCCCACTGGACTCTTCCAGACCTAACAAGTCACTCTGCTTAGCATTCTCACAAGACTATGTTCCAGCTACATCACCCAGCCTTCACTCCATACCGCCAGCACAGCAAGAAGACCACAGCAGCGAGGGCTGCAGCAGTAGGCACTGCACAAGAAAAAAACAAAAAAAAATTTCCCAAAAGGAGCTATACATTAAGCGACACATATATAACTCCGCTACACAACCTACAAAGATACACGAGTCTCCATGTAAAGAACTGTATCAACACCATATACATATCAAAAAATATATTTTATTAGTACATCACTTCATAATATCTATTCACATGATTGACAATACACAACATTTAAAATTTTAAAACAAAAATGACTGATGGTACACGACTGTTGACAGGATAATAAAGTGCTAGTGCAAATTTATCATGGTCAGTACATAAGCTACTCAGTGCAAAATATATAGCTAGCTCAGAAAATGCAGTGAGATTTTTGATATCTGCAGCCAAGTTTAGTACCTAACAGATACGCAAGCTACATACATCCATAGTAAAAAAAAAATAGATCACACCAGTGAACAATTAATAAATAACAAGACTAAATGCATAGATACCATATAATAGAATAACCACAAGGACTGTATAAATGGCAAACAGAAATTTACCAAGCTAAGTACACAGATAATGTGTGAGTCACAACACTAAATAAAATTCCTGACTAACATGTAAGTAAGTCATAATCATAAGCACTGTACTGACCCAAGAAGAGATTCCCACCACAG
Source organism: Bufo bufo (assembly GCF_905171765.1). NCBI lineage: Eukaryota > Metazoa > Chordata > Amphibia > Anura > Bufonidae > Bufo > Bufo bufo. The sequence continues at coordinate 570,449,647 of NC_053391.1, read as the reverse complement.
AAACGCACCACCAGTCCACACACTGCTCAAGAAAAACTCCACAGCAGTGAAGCACAGAAGAAATACATTGCAACCAGCAGAAGATCAGGGAGGAAACTAGTGCAGGACACTGAAAGCACCAGGGGACTGAAGTCCGAGGTGACATGGGAGAAGGGGGGTGATCCAATCCAGATGAAAGAGAAGAATACGGTAATAAACAACGTGAAGTAATCCATGTGATAAAAATGAAATAATGGGAGCCTGACCACGCTTCATGACAAATGTGTAACTGATGTTCTCCTGCTGCTGAAAGCTGTAAACCTAGCTTAACTCTGGTCGCCTTGCACTATGGGAAAATTGGGCAACAGTGACAAAGCTAAAGACCATACAGATACCCCCTTCCTCTAAAACAACAACAGGAGATGGAAAGGTTTCTGAGAAAGCAGCAAGTGGAGTCCCCAGGGTGGAGTTTCAAGATGGAGCCAAATGCATACCTCAGCTTCACTAGGAGGACTAAGATGAAGAGAGTGTTGTGGAGAGCCACATTGCTGTAGGCTCCCTGTCCATCTCTAGAGGATTTTTTTTTTAAAAAAGGCTCTCGCTAAGGCTTTGGCTCTTATTGCCATGGAACTGACAGACATCAAAGACGATACATATATTAAATATAGGGAATAAAATTAAATCGGTACAGTTTACAGAAGTTATGAAGGAAAGGCTTTCAGTCCACAACTGAGGACCAGGAAAATAGAAGGGCAGAAGCTGGGTTTAAGGTAGCCCCCAACACTATGCTGGGTTCCCCAGACACCGTCAAGGTGTCACCACGTGTTGCTGCTCTCTGGAGAGGATGGTAAGGCATGGTGCAACCCAATGGGAAATAAGTCCAGGAAGGCAGGGTTTGCAGTAAACTTTACTGGAGGAACTCAAGTGAAAAACAATACAGGCAATGCACTGAGCTGGATTTTCCACTGTCTTCCCTGACAGAAGAAGTTTCTGTGCAGAGGAAAGTCCTGAGCTAGCTGTCCCTGTAGCTGAAGGCCTGGCCAATGGGCTGGTTAACCCAGGGACTGTGGCTCAGTCATGTGACTGGTTCCCTGGTCAAAGGGCTTGTGAGCCAGGGTCTGTGACAGTGTATCCCTGTATCAGCATCTTCTTCTGGTCACTCATGCAGTCTGGCAAAATCTTTCCTAAACATCGGTCGCTTTCTGCAGACAACTAGGGGCTTTGACTGCTCTACTTTTAAAAAAATTCTAACTGATCCAGAACTTTCTACTGGGAGGGGTGAAACTGGAAGAAGCACAGCCTAGCAGAAACATGTTGCAGTTCACAGCTGACATAGACTTTCCTCAATACAAGTCAATGGGAATGAGTAAGCAGTTTCTAGATTTAAACAACCATCTGACAGACAGTCAAAAGTTCACTGTCTGTTATTCTCTCCAAAACTCAGCTCGTCATAGTCCCTTATGACAAAAATAGAAAACCACAAGTTTCTCAGTGTACAGACTAGAAAGTCACAAAGTCTCTCAGTATTAGCAGGTAGTGTATTAACCCTTTCTACAGTGTAGTGAAAATACAATGTAATAACAGTGAAAATCAACAGGATATATTACCATAAACATAAAATGCAGTTCAACAATGTAAAACAACAGCATAAATCACAGTGAAAGTTAACCCTTCAAAGTGCAATAAAGTAGGGGTTGATGGCTTTGCATAACAACAATAAGGGCAAATGTCCACAAAAGTTCAGACTCCAAAGCACCCTTACTCCAGGGCATTACAGAAGAAAGTCCGGATTAGAGGCGTGCCCAAGTCCTACCTTGAGATTCTATCCCATCATGAAGTGACAGATTTTTGCAGAACTTCTTGGGCCTGATTGACCTGCAAAAACCACCTTCAAACAAGGTCCTAGAGATCTGTGGCCCAAGCCAGTGCAGGGAGAGCTGCGTAGGAACATTATATGTGGACTATTGAGCTATGTCGACATAGCAGCCATCATGTGAGCAGCTTGGAAACTAACACAATTTTCTGTTAAGGGTTCTCCTTCACAGCTATTGCAATAGTTATCACTTTGCAACCTTCTAAAATGCAGGAAGCACCAAGCACCAAGCACATCTCATATAGGGACTTTTCCCATTTGAGCTTACCATGACCTTCCCTGGCAAGGTGGAGGACTTAAAGCTGGTTTGAGAGCACTTACAAATAGAAATTCCATCGTGGCTACACTTAGCGGAGGATGATAGTTTGATAATTGTTCTGTATGTTATATTGCATAATTGACCAGACCATTATTTTTACATGCATATATTACAAATTCCAGTGTTCTTCCAATTAGAATTACCTCTTGTCTCCTATTCCTTCCCATCCCACCCCCCACTCATTGACATACGCCAGTGGTGCTTAAACTATACATTTTATTTTAGGGATGCTTGGAACCTTTCAAGTTCATTTTTACTGTTCAATGAACTAGTGTCTGCTCATGTTCAGATGCTCACGACTACCGTATGTTTCCCCCAAGACTAGTCCACTAACATCCATAGTTATATTTAATATGAACAGCTGTAATTCCTTAGCAAAATGCCAGCACATCTTCCTACTGATGAAAAAGGTTGACATTTGCTGTTGTAAGAAACCCATTTTTGTAAAACGCATATTACTGTCCTCACACATTCACTGTACAACAATTCTCCCTGACATGACTCTGCATCCACAGAGATCAGTATAGGCCTCCACAAACACACTATTTTTGAATACAAAGACTGTGGTAGACCCAGAGGGATGGCACTTGGTACTTGAAGACTCAGTGGGGAATGAGACCATAACCATATCTTATTTATATGCACTTAATAAACGCAAAGCTTCATGGTTGAGGGAAAGGCTGAACAAACTTAATGTCTTCCATAGTTGAGTGTTATAGTAGTGGACTGTGACCCCCGCTGCTTGACTAACCAGTCCCACGTTTCTGTACTCTGGCAGGACAGATCAATTTCCTGCTCTTCTCGATGGGCCTGGCCACCAGGGTTGCTCTGTTCCCCCACACAGGCTGCAGCCTTCTTACTGGCAAGGCCTTTCCTCCTCTGCATGTAGGACAGGCATGCATGCTCCCTCTGGCTCTTAAGGGGCCAACCTGTGTGTACCCTTATCTGCTCCAGCCTATGGATAACTGCCTTTCAGGGTTGTCAACCAGGATTTTTTTTCTGAACAACTTAAACAAAAACCACGGACAAACAACATTTTTTATGGACAAATTGGAAAACCATAATTAATTATAAAGATTTTAAATTATACATGTTGTGAGACAGTGACAGATCTCACACAGGTTAGAGGCAAGGAAGGGGTGGATAGTTCGGTCCACACCCCTATTCCACCACAGGTGACACCAGCTGGAGGTACTCAGGCTGGCATAAAGCACCTCCCAGGGTGTCAGTAAGGGGGGAGTGTGTTACCTGTGGACAGAGGCCTGGAGGCTCTAGGAGTGTGGTCTCAGCCGGGCAAGGCTGAGGGGCCACGAGGCTGGGTGGTAGCCTGGAGTTGGGGGATACAACAACACCTAGGAGGGTCGCAGGGCCATAGTCAGGCAGACTACTGAGCCTTAATACCCCACAAGCGATATTGGACTTGAGACAGTGGGTGTACTGTGCTCTGTACAGCCAGGAGGCTGTGGGACACTGGCTGGGAAAGCCGCATCGGCTCCCAGGGTGTGAACTGTATCTAATAGCTGAGTCAGGGACGTTAATGTATTACTTAGAGCCTGGACGGGCGAGTGTTTATTGTTTTGTTGTTCTGCTTTTGCTGGTGTGCCACAATAAATGCACTGTTTGGACCTTAAACCTGGTGTCCTGAAGCCGTATCTGTGAGGATGATCCCCTGAAAGAAAGTTACCCCTCACAATTGGTGGATGATGCGTGCACAGGGAACCAGCAAGGGCCGTGTCTGTGCAAAAGGGCATGACAACAGGTTGCTAAGGGCACTAGCAAGCATTGTCCGTGCGGAGTGCTGCGGAAATTGCTGTATGGTGATGTAAAGTGTTGCTAGGGGCAATGTGAAAGTAAGAAAGACTGACCTGTGGAAAAAATTTTGGTCAAAATGGCGACCTGGGTGAAAGATGGTCCGGTCTGGCGGAAAGTGCTAATACTGAAGTTGATGTCATCTGTGAGAAGTGGCACGGTTTGTCAGAAAACCAAGGCGACAGAGGAAGTAATGGAGCAGCTGGTGCGGGAAACTAATTCCTTGTTGAGGAAGTCAAGTGCTGCACTTGGAGAGGGTGCGCTGAGTCGGACTAAGAGTGGAGTGTCGGAGGAAAGGATGTGTGCCGTTGCAAAGGGCAACCGTCGGGAAGACAAAGAGATGGAGAGCGGTGCGGCTCTAAGGAGTGCCTGTGTTTCCTGCGATTGTGCACAAAATCCTAAAGGGGACTCCAGGCCTTGTCGTTTCCAGTGGCAACGGCTGCATTAAGGAGTCTGCTGGTGAGCATGGTACCGGGAACCAAGAGAAGGCTGGTGATCTCGGTGGAGATGTCCTCGTCTCCCGAGACTGCAGGGTACGTGGCGTCAGGCGGTAAGAACGTTCCTGTGGTTGTTTGTCTGGCAAACCCAGTAACAGGGAGCCGGCAGCAGTTGCTACCTGCTGGGCCGGTAGGTGTAAAGACACCGGGATTTGAGACTGCTGTCAAACTGTGCATACATGAGGTGAACTGGGGCTACGGTTTCCTTTTGGCATGGGGACTGTGGGGAGGTGGAGACCCTTCTGCAGAAAGTGACGAGGCTCCTGCAGAATTGGTACCGACCCCGTTAAGTGATGTGACCGTTGAAAACAGTGGAACCCCTAGGGTACAAAGTAAAAGTGCCCAGTCGTCTGCAGTGCATAATGAAAGTATGATGTCATGTGAAATAGGTAGTGATGTTACTGACCTGCCTTTTTTATTGCAGGAGGTAGTCAGGGGAATAGCGCCCCCTGGGGAAAAATTATAAAAGTTGCAGAAGTGTGGATAAGTGTTGGGAGCACAGAGTTGATGGAACCCACTATGATGAACGCGCAGGAAAGTGTGGCAGTGCTGGAGGGTGTACCACACGTACCAGAGGTGGATATGCAGTTTCCACAGGTTTCTATGTTTAATAAGGAAATGTCCCAGATGGGGATTGACTCATCGGTGCCCCTAGAGGTCAGGATTAATAATGACCTGTGTAGTATGCATGAAATATGTGCTGTGACTGATAGCAACTCAGAGCGTGAGGCTGCCACATCAAAATCTGGTGAAACGAAGGTGGTTGCTAGTGGCAAACAGACGTCGGTGGAATCTGACGGGATGAGTGGCAAGTCTGTGAGCTTGGTGTTTGTGATAAGTGTTGAGCGCAAATATTCGTATTACAAATTTTTATCGCGAATATCGGCACTTCGAGAATTCGCGAATATTTAGAATATAGTGCTATATATTTGTAATGACGAATATTCTTTTTTTTTTAAACACAGTACACATCAGGTGATCATCTCTCCCTTCTTCTAGCTTGTGAACCAATGAGAAGGCTTTGTCACAGCTTAGCAACATCCCTTGCAACCAATAGAAAAGTTGCCTACCCCTTACTATATAAGAACTTCCCCAGCAGCTATTTTCTAAAGTTTATTGCAGTTATGAAAGAGACAGCAGTGTCATTGCTGTGCTATGTGCTTTGTTGTATTACATTAGACAGTTAACTTACGGTATATATTTAGTTCAGATAGTTAGGTGGAGATAGTCAGTGTAGGTTAGATTGATCTATAGTTTAGCTGATAGGTTCCCCTGCAGGGTGTTAGGCAGTGTAATAGGTTCTGCTGTCCATACATACATGCTACAGACATAGTGCTGTGATGTCACAAGTTGCACGTATTGCGAAAAATATGCGCATCGTTAATTGCCAAAAATTCGCAAGCGCAAATATATTGGAGCACTCTATCTGAATATAAAGCTATTCTAATGTTCTGCCGTGCCAACCATTTTCTCCAGTCTCAGGAAACTTATACCAGCTTGAAAAATGTAGCATAAGTGACCCATGCCGGTATTTCGCGCGCATTACATGAATATTACATTGCCAATTTTCGCAATCAAGAATATAATCTCGAATTCGCGAATATATATGACGAATATTCTATAAAATATTAGTGAAATATCACGAATTTGAATATTGCCCCTGCCGCTCATCACTATTGATAAACTAGGCTCTGCTGGCGTGGGTCTGGTAGAACAAAGGGAAGGTTATAGGCCAGGGGGATGCCCTCTCACCAGCCTCCCGTGGTTATGCATGTGTTCACCCTCACGGGCTTGAACAAAGAGGGGGGGGTATGTGAGACAGTGACAGATCTCACACAGGTTAGAGGCAAGGAAGGGGTGGATAGTGCGGTCCACACCCCTATTCCACCACAGGTGAGACCAGCTGGAGGTACTCAGGCTGGCTTAAAGCACCTCCCAGGGTGTCAGTAAGGGGGGAGTGTGTTACCTGTGGACAGAAGTCTGGAGGCTCTAGGAGTATGGTCTCAGTCGGGCAAGGCTGAGGTACCACGGGGCTGGGTGGTAGCCTGGAGTTGGGGGACGCAGCGATGCCTTGGAGGGTCGCAGGGCCATAGTCAGGCGGACTACTGAGCCTTAATCCCCACAAGCGATATTGGACTTGAGACAGTGGGTGTACTGTGCTCTGTACAGCCAGGAGGCTGTGGGACAATGGCTGGGAAAGCCGCATCGGTTCCCAGGGTGTGAACTGTACCCAATAGGTGAGTCAGGAACGTTAATGTATTAGCTAGAGTCTGGACGGGCGAGTGTTTATTGTTTTGTTGTTCTGCTTTTGCTGGTGTGCCACAATAAACTTTGTGTCCTGAAGCCGTATCTGTGAGGATGATCCCCTGAAAGAAAGCTACTGCTCGCAATGTCTATAGCTATATATATCGAAAACACCTCATTACCAGCATTTACGGTGAGCTTTAAAATGATGATAATTACCACCAAAATAATTTGGTCAAGTACCACCAGCTTTTGTGGACTTTCCAGAAATTTCTGGACGGACGGCAACCCTGTTACCTTTGGGTACTTAAGGCACCTTCCCTTAGGGAGGTTGCCTGAGCAATACGTTCCTAGCTTGCTAGAATCCTGCAAATGTATGCTGTTTCTGTTGTCTGCCCGTGTGCTTAATTTCTGCCTTTTTCTGGTTTGTGAACCTTCACAGCCTGCCGTGGCCTTGGATCTTTTACCATGTGGAATGTACTCTGCCTGTCCTGACCTCGGGTTGCCCCTGACTATGATTTTGCCTGACCCCTCAGTGCTCTGCACCGCTGTCTCTTGACCCCATGGGTCAGCCGTCAGTCATACAGAGACTTCTCCATGTGGTTTACCTGCAGTGAAGTCCAGATCCCTGTACAGGGGTTAAGGGGTGAAAACCAGAGGACTGCCAGGATGGCTTTCAGGGTCCCTCAGGTGACTGGTGTCAAGAAATCAAGGAGACTGGCTGAGCATGGAGGAATCTAACAGCCTCCTGGATTTCTCTTGATTCAGTGTTGATAGGGTTAATGACCACTATCCTTTTCTCAGCTGTTGATCAGTGGTCATCACTTCTACTCTTTATAGTCTGACCCCACCCTTCTGACTATGCAGTAGATAGCTTCATTTGAGTTTGGCTGAGCTAGTGTGAGTTCGTCTCTGGTGTTCCTGCTCGTCCGTCTCTACAGAAGCTAAGTGTCGCGTTTGTTTGTGTTTGTTATTTTTCCTGTTGTTTGTATCTGGACCTGAGACAGAGACTTCCATTCGTCTATCTGGGGAGGAATGGGTTGTCTCTGGTCCTAACCTTTTTCCAGGGCCTTATAGGGAAATAAGGGCCTAGGTATCCTGCATATGAATATTCCTACCTTCAGGGTCTATTCATATTGATAGGTAGTTAGGGCCCGGAATAGGGTTGGTTAGGACGGAGGTGACCTGTTTCTTCCATAGTTTCCAGGCCCAGTGACTGTTCCCCTTCCCTCCTGTGTTCAGTATGGAGTTTCCCCCCCCCCCACACTAAACGTGACAATGGCGCCCTTAGGAGTAGCTTAAAGTCAAATCTGTTGGTTGACACAGTGGTTCCATATCTACTGCCATAACACTGACAATAAAGATTACACCATTTTCTCGAATGCAGACAGGTTCTACCAGCGTATATATTTATATATTAGTGATGGGTATCTTTCTTAGATTGCTAATTCGGCCATTGGAAATATAATTCTGAACAAGACCCTGTTTATTTTTATTTTTCCCTTAGACATTCTCCCAAGAGAACAGACATGGAAGCTTACACGTGTTCTCCGGGAATGAAGAAAATGAAAATACTTAAATATTAATTTATTATAAATATATTCCAAAATATCTTCCATTAGTTATAATGGGTTTTTTGTCTAGGGAACAATCATTAGGAGAAATAAAATGGCTGCCGTCTAGGGATGAGCGAACCCGAACTGTATAGTTCGGGTTCGTACCGAATTTTGGGGTGTCCGTGACACGGACCCGAACCCGAACATTTTCGTAAAAGTCCGGGTTCGGGTTCAGTGTTCGGCGCTTTCTTGGCGCTTTTTGAAAGGCTGCAAAGCAGCCAATCAACAGGCGTCATACTACTTGCCCCAAGAGGCCGTCACAGCCATGCCTACTATTGGCATGGCTGTGATTGGCCAGTGCAGCATGTGACCCAGCCTCTATATAAGCTTGGGTCACGTAGCGCTGCACGTCACTCTGCTGTTACAAGTGTAGGGAGAGGTTGCAGCTGCGACGTTAGGGCGAGATTAGGCAGTGATTAACTCCTCCAAAAGACTTCTTTAAGTGATCGATCTACAGCTGTGGATCATTGAACTGCTGCTATTCAATTGCTCACTGTTTTTAGGCTGCCCAGAGCGTTTTTCATTAATTTTTTTCTGGGTTGATCGGCGGCCATTTTGTGTCTTGTGGTGCGCTAGCACAAGCTACCACCAAGTACATTTAACCATCAATAGTGTGGTTATTTTTTGGCTATATCCTACATCAGGGTCAAGCTGAGCCTGTCACCAAGTGCATTTAACCATCAATAGTGTGGTTATTTTTTGGCCATATACTACATCAGGGGCAAGCTGAGCCTGTCACAAAGTGCATTTAACCATCAATAGTGTGGTTGTTTTTTGGCCATATACTACATCAGGGGCAAGCTGAGCCTGTCACGAGTGCATTTAACCATCAATAGTGTGGTTATTTTTTGGCTATATCCTACATCAGGGTCAAGCTGTCATCAAGTGCATTTAACCATCAATAGTGTGGTTATTTTTTGGCCATATACTACATCAGGGGCACGGGAGTACGTTGTTTTTTTTTTTTGGGGGGGGGGGGGGGGGCAACTGGTATATCACACCAGTAGAAATTATATGTTCCAATAGCATTTGGCACTCTGTATAGCTGCGGTATCGCAGCAGAACCGCAAACAACTGCTGCACAATACAAATGCACTATAATATACCGTACTTTCTATGTTAGAAAGTATATTATAAGTATATTACACCCCTCAGTATGTCACACCTATCCATAGCACACCTATACCAGTCCTTAAAAGAACTTTTGTGGCCCTATTAGCTAGCGTTTGGTGTCCCTAACAATCTGTCCTTGCTCCACACAGCAACCTCTCCCTACACTGGCAAAAGACTGAATGTAAAATGGCAGCCAGATCAGGTTTATTTATAAGGTAGGGGGTATGTCCATGTGCTGAAACATCTCAATTGGCTGTCCTGTACCACCTGATGGATGTGTCGTGGGTCAAAGTTCTTCACAATGTAAAAGAATATGGCGGACATCACCATATGTTTGCCCGTTCGGCGAATGAGAGAAGTTCGCCGCAAAACAACCGCCGGGTGAACTGCAAGCCCATCTCTAGTTACAAAGGAACATATTGGTGCTCACTCCCTCTTCACTACTTACAAATTCTGCCTTTAAGTGAATAAAAATAAATCTATCACTGGCACTTAATCATTAAAATAACCCATATTACTTTACTTTGGTTGGAAATACAGATTTCAGAAATAATTTGACTGGAAGGAACAAGTTGGGTTGTTGCTAAAGCGGTGAAGGTTGTAAAGGTTACCAGCCCTGGAGGAGCAGTCTGTGTGCTATTAATTCCATTTTTAACTCTTTGAGCTCAGGAGTGAGTGGTGCTTAGCGCAGAACAAGGAGCCTTTGGTATAGACTAGTCAGTTTGGTCCTGAAGTGTAGCAAACCTTGGTATTCTTAATACTAACAGTGGATATATAGGAGCCTTAGAAGTAAGGGCCTTGGGTAGTAGAGGTCAATGTTCTGATCAGATAAAGGGGCTCTTGAGGTCAGGGAATGACAAGAGAAGCCCAGTGTGGATCCCAAGAGGGGTAGGAATCATAACAGAAGATCTATGGAGTTAACAGAGAACTGAGACTTTGCCATTGAAACTTTAAGTTTGTATTCAGTAACATTAAGCAAAAAAGTTCGGTCCAGGCACATTAGACTGCACAAATACTGGAAAGGATGGGAAAGTAGGAAAAGGGTATTTGAGATCAGGGACAGAGTAGTATGTAGTATGTATGGTTATACACTGCCTGTCCAAAATAAAGTCGCCACCAAAAAAAAAGCCTTTAGCTTTGATTACGGCATGCATTCGCTGTGGCATTGTTTCGATAAGCTTCTGCAATGTCACAAGATTTATTTTCATTCAGTGTTGCATTAATTTTTCACCAAGATCTTGCATTTATGATGGTAGAGTCTGACTGCTGCGCAAAGCCTTCTCCAGCACATCTCAAAGATTCTCAATGGGGTTAAGGTCTGGGCTCTGTGGTGGCCAATCTATGTGTGAAAATGATGTCTCATGCTCCCTGAACCACTCTTTCAAAATTTGAGCCCGATGAATCCTGGCATTGTCATCTTGGAATATGCCCGTGCCATCAGGGAAGAAAAAAATCCATTGATGGAATAACCTGATCATTCAGTATGTTCAGGTAGTCAGCTGACCTCATTCTTGGAGCACATACTGTTGCTGAACCTAGACCTGACCAACTGCAGCAACCCCAGATCATAGCACTGCCCCCACAGGCTTGTACAGTGGGCACTAGGCATGATGGGTGCATCACTTCATCTGCCTCTCTTCTTACCCTGATACGCCCATCACTCTGGAATAGGGTAAATCTTGACCACATGACCTTCTTCCATTGCTCCAGATTCCAATCTTTATGCTCCCTAGCAAATTGTAGCCTTTTTTTCTGGTTTGCCTCACTGATTAGTGGTTTTCTTACGGCTACAAAGCTGTTCAGTCCCAATCCCTTGAGTTCTCTTTGCATTGTGCATGTGGAAATGCTCTTACTTTCACTATTAAACATAGCCCTGAGTTCTACTGTTGTTTTTGTTCGATTTGATTATACCAAACGTTTAAGTGATCGCTGATCATGATCATTCAGGTTTTTTTTTTCCCGCCACATTTCTTCCTCGAATATGATGGGCCCCCACTATCCTTCCAGTTTTTATTAATGCGTTGGACAGTTCTTAACCCAATTTTAGTAGTTTCTGCAATCTCCTTAGATGTTTTCTCTGCTTGATGCATGCCAATGATTTGACCCTTCTCAAACAGACTAACATCTTTTCCACGACCACGAGATGCGTCTTTCGACATGGTTGTTTAAGAAATGAGAAGCAACTCATTGCACCAGTTGGGGTTAAATGACGTCTTGCCAGCTGAAAGATAACCGCCCATGCAGTAATTATCCAATAGAAGGCTCATAACTATTTGCTTAGTTAAATCCAGGTGGTGACTTTTTTTTTGGACAGGCAGTGTAGCTAAGTATGTGATGTTAAGAGTTGGTGTTTGTATCAGGTTAGATGGACGATGTGAAGGGAATAGTATTTTTTCTAGGGAACACTACAACCAATTTTCACAAGACAGGTATCATTTAAACCTGCAATATACCTGGTTCAATAGGGTTTATCCTGCTGACAGTTACTTTTTAACCTCTTCAAGACACATGACGTACCGGTACGGCATGTTGTCCTGGTACTTAAGGACACATGACGTACCGGTACGTCATGTATAGTTCCGATCACCGCCGCCCGGCGGGCGGTGATCGGAACCTGGTGCCTGCTCAAATCATTGAGAAGGCACCTTGGCTAAATGCGCAGGGGGGTCCCGTGACCCCTCCGTGTTGGGGATCGCCGCAAACCGCAGGTCAATTCAGACCTGAGGTTTGCGGCTTTTACTTGCAGTTGCGGCGATGATCAGAGATGCCATCGGGTCCCCATGCGGCTGTAGGGGGGACACGATGGCATGGAAGACAGCGCAATGCCGAAGGAAGGCATCGCACTGCCTTCCGGTGACGAGCCTGTGAGATCCAGCCCCCTGGATCTCACAGGCCAGAAGCTGTATGAGTAATACTCACTGTATTGCTCATATAGCCAATGCATTCCAATACAGAAGTATTGGAATGCATTGTAAAGGGATTAGACCCCCAAAAGTTGAAGTCCAAAAGTGGGACAAAAAATAAAGTGAAAAAAAAGTTGAAAAAATAAAGTTATCCCCCCAAAAAATGTAACGTTTCAAGTAAAAATAAACAAAAACGTCATTTTCCCCAAATAAAGTAAAAAAAAATTGGTAAAAAATAGGGGGGGGGGGGAGGATACATATTAGGTATCGCCGCGTCCGTATCGACTGGCTCTATAAACATATCACATGACCTAACCCCTCAGATGAACACCGTAAAAAATTAAAAATAAAAACTGCTAAATAAACCATTTTTTTGTCACCTTACATCACAAAAAGTACAACAGCAAGCGATCAAAAAGGCGTTTGCCCACCAAAATAGTACCAATCTAACCATCACCTCATCCCGCAAAAAATGAGCCCCTACCTGAGACAATCGCCTAAAAAATAAAAAACATATAAGGTGTTTCTGTAAACTACAGAATCCGGGCAATAAATATTGAGTTTTGTTTGGCTGTTAACCCTTGCTTTGTTACTGGAAAAAATTGATTAAAATGGAAAATTTGCCCAAAAATTTATATTCTGAAATTTCATCTCTATTTTCCATAAATTCTTGTGGAACACCTAAAGAGTTAACGACGTTTGTAAAATCAGTTTTGAATACCTTGAGGGGTGTAGTTTCTAGAATGGGGTCATTTTTGGGTGGTTTCTATTATGTAAGCCTCGCAAAGTGACTTCAGACCTGAAGTGGTCCCTAAAAATTGGGTTTTTGAAAATTTCTGAAAAATTTCAAGATTTGCTTCTAAACTTCTAAGCCTTGTAACATCCCCAAAAAATTAAATATCATTCCCAAAATGATCCAAACATGAAGTAGAAATATGGTGAATGTAAAGTAATAACTATTTTTGGAGGTATTACTATGTATTATAGAAGTAGAGAAATTGAAACTTGGAAATTTGCAATTTTTTACAAATTTTTGGTAAATTTTGCATTTTTTTATAAATAAAAATTATTTTTTTTTACCTCATTTTACCAGTGTCATGAAGAACAAGCGTTTTAAAGTTATCACCACTTGGCCTGGATAAGTCAAAGCGTTTTAAAGTTATCACCACTTAAAGTGACACTGGTCAGATTTACAAAAAATGGCCTGGTCCTTAAGGTGAAATAAGGCTGTGTCCTAAAGGGGTTAAGGGAAAATCTATTACCACTTGGGAACTTCATATTGCGAGCAGTCATACCACATACCAACAGCTCCTTCTGTTTTCCAATTCCTAATAGGGACCATCAGATCCATTGGCCAGAGAGGATAACATAATTATTATGCGGAAAGGATTTTATTACTTGTTAAATGTGATTCAAGATGGAGGACAAGTGATGTAGAAGGACAGACATGGGAACTGGAGTATTTGTCTGTACAGGGCCCAAAAGCTTCTTATGTTAGCTCTGTTGCCAAGGTATTCTTGTTGGAACAGTAAAATCTTGTCGTTAAAAGCTCTGAGTAAGGGTACTTTCACACTAGTGGCAGGACGGATCCGACAGGCTGTTCACCCTGTCTGATCCGTCCTGCCGCTATTTCGCCGTGCCGCCGTGCCACCGTGCCGCCGGACTGCCGCTCCGTCCCCATTGACTATAATGGGCGCGGAGCTCCGGCGCAGTACGGCAGTGCACGGCGAGAGGCCGCCGGACTAAAAAGTCGGACATGCAGTACTTTTAGTCCGGCGGCCTCTCGCCCTCATCCCCATTATAGTCAATGGGGACGGAGCGTCAGTCCGGCGGCACGGCAAAATAGCCTGTCGGATCCGTCCTGCCGCTAGTGTGAAAGTACCCTTACATGCACTGTACTTATACATTTAAGTGCTTTGTCTTGTTGATGTTAGGCAATCGTACTGAATGGTAACTTAACGTAAGATAAGATGCCTTTATTGTCACTGTACAATACAATGTAATACAATGTACAATACAATGAAATGTTGTTTGGAGCAATCCTAGATGCCATGGACAGAGGAACAAGAACTGACATTTAAACTAAATCATTACACTAGAAAAAAAACAAAACATTGCACTAGAAAGCATTACTATTCACAGTTCACAGCATATATATAGCAAGAGCAAAGTAGGAAGTGCTTATGAGTATATATATATGTAAGAGGCAGCCCTGAATCAAACAGCAGCATTTCCAGCACTTATATCTATGCAGACTGTCATGTTTCCCTCCGGCCACCAGAGGCCACTGTGACTAAACAGGAACCTGAGCTGTGCTGGCCAGAGGCTAAGAAAGGGTTAAGAAGTTTTTCCCAGGCTGTTCCAGAAGTTGCTGAGATAACAGAGAGAGGTGGACTGCTGAGAGATAACAGCAAAAGACTGTAGCAGCAGAAGGCTATATTAGCTGAGAGATAACAGCAAAAGACTGTAGCAGCAGGAGGCTATATTAGCAGAGATTTTCCTGACAGCTGTAGAGCTGCACACAGAGGACTTCACTGTGTGTTCCAGAAGAAGTGGGACCGTGTAGAGACACGCCTGATCCTTCCTGCCAGAGGTGGAGAGCTGCATCTGTTGTGACCAGAGAGAGAAAGACAGCCAAGCAAGCGACCGGACCTGGATCCAGACTGCATATTATTGGATCCAAGAGAATCTGCAGAACTGTGAGTGGCACCGGTGCTTTCCTGTGATAGGTTATAGAGTCAAGGACTTAGTCAGTGCGCTGTAGAAGCGTCCCCTGGGTAGCAGGGCTAGATAGAGAATAAGTGTTGAGAGTAGCCTGCAAGCTGACTGTTTGCTGTTTAGCTTATTCTGTGTCTATGCAAAATCTCATTACCACTGTTGTTTATTTATGTTCACCTGTTCATACCATTCGTGTCATTGACCCATTGTGCCTCTGGTGCGGTGGTACTGTATTGTTACTCAGCTTTTCTGGCAGTTTCATTATGCTCCTTAATAAAGCCGGCTTTTGCTTCAGTCTCCTTGTCCGCTGTACTGTACTTGAATCCTGCTTTGCGGTCTCTCCCTCCTCTGACCGCTACAAGTGGCGCTGCGAGCAGGGTACAGTCACAGAGATGGAGGCGGCTGAAGGCAATGTGCATAATGCTAATGTAAGCACCTCAAGCAATGGTGAAACCCCTGCAAGGGCCCTCCCTATTGGCACGTTGTTTAACTTGCTACCTAAATTTGATGGCCAGAACATGTCACTGTCGGACTGGGTGTCAAGATTACAGAGCGCTGCTAGGATTTACAATGTCAGCCCAGAACTACAAGTAGAAATCGCTTTGGCCGCTCTAGAGGGTGAAGCCCGACAAAATGTCCTACTACAACCGGAAGCCACGCGCAATACATTGAAAGAGATGCGATTCCTGGAAGAAATATACGGGTAAACAGCCAGCGCAGGGCACCTCAGGGCGAAATTCTTTTACTGAATTCAGCGGGAAGACTAAGGTATCTCGCAGTATGCAATGGCGCTACAGGAAGTGTTGGCCGAGGTTCAGAAAAAAGAGGCGGACGGAGTAACCGCCATGGGAACTGCAGATCGGATCCTGCGGGAACAATTCATTCTGGGACTCTACAGCACTCCCCTGAAACGGGCCCTCCAGGAACGAGTTAGGGTGGCATCTACACTAGCCTTTAGACAAATATTAGCAGAGGCCGTGGCACGGAGCAAAGAAGAAAGTTATGTGTCCGGAGTGATACGGACCCAGACTGTCACCTCCCCCGGGGTTTCAAAGAGCTAAGAGGTCCTAGTCAGAGTAGTACAAGACTTACAGAGCTCTCTGAGTGCTATGCACGAAAAGTTGACACACCTGGAAAAACGGATGGAGTCGCACTATACCCCTGAAACTGCCTACCCGGCCCGACAACAAAGTTATCATGCGCCCCCATGCGTTCCTATATCAGAATATCCTCAATTTACCTCCTCACCAAGCTCCTCAATATCCTCCAAGGAGGCCTGTCAATCAAGTCCTAAGGGCACCCCCCATACGCAAACAAGGAGAAGGCCGTCAAGGGGCACAGTATTGGCGGTGTGGAAATTATGGACATTATACCAGAGAGTGTCGGAGTGATGTGGCCAGACTCCCAGAGCCACCGTTAAACTTCCTGCCCCCGCAGTAGTGGGGCGTACTGCGGGGGAGGTGGAGAGCCAAGATACCCAGTATGGCTCCGAACACCTGGTCGCAGGGTGTCCCACCATTCGAGCTGAATTTGAAGGCATTCCGGTCGACTGCTTAGTGGATACCGGGTCACAAGTAATGACTATGCCTGAGTCACTTTTCTACCGTTACTTCCAAGCACTGGCCAAGCCAGAGCGAGAGACGCTGGTCCGGGTTACAGCGGCCAATCAACAACAGATCCCTGTCACAGGAGTCGTGTGGATGAATGTACGGCTATGTGGGCAAGAAGTGGGACGGAAAGGTATCCTGCTGGTCCCTGAGACGTTCAAAGAAGATGTGCCTGTGATAATGGGCATGAACATTCTGCGAGAATTAGATCAGATAATGTTCACGAAACGGGGGCCAGGCTATTGGAAGCAAGCCACTCCACACAAACCTACTCAGAAAGCGTTTCAACGGCTGATCCGATTCTGTGGGACACAGAAAAGTGTCCCAGCACACCAGTCTGTGGGAACGATCCGAGCACCAGGAAAGGCTACCCTCACCATCCCCCCTGGACGGGAGACCGTGTTGACGTTACCCGTGGGAACCTTCCGCAATCTTGAAGGTATGGAGGTGTTCATTGAACCGACGGCCCTAGGAGATTTGGGTCAGGATGTCCTGGTGGCCCGAACACTGGGCGTGGTCCAGAATGGACGAGTACCCATAAGAGCTGTGAATATGGGAAATCTAGAAGTCTCCTTGACGCCAGGAGTGGAACTGGCTCGTGTGTACCTACACCGGGGAGAAGTATTGAGTCGGAGAGAAGTGACTCTAGCTCCAGTAGGTGATGCTGTTTGGACCCTGGCAGTTACTGCCAGTGTAGAAGAGATGCCGACCCCAGAATGGAATGGGAGAACCATCTTGGATCAAATGGAAATAGATGTGAAGGCTGTCAGTTCAGAGCAACGGCAAGCAGTTGAAAGCATGCTGTGGGAGAATCAGGCTGCATTCGCCCGTCACGCCGATGACTTTGGCTGCACAGATGCTATCACACATGAGATACCGACGGGGAACACTCCTCCAATTCGGGAAAGATATCTGCAGATTCCGCCCAAGTTGTACCAGGAAGTGAAAACGTTGTTGAAACAGATGATAGATACCGGAGTGGTGCGGGGTAGCCAGAGCCCTTGGGCGGCCCCAGTGGTCCTTGTTAAGAAGAAGGATGGCACTATTCGGTTTTGTGTGGATTACCGGCGGTTGAATGCATGCACCGCGCGAGACTCATATCCTCTGCCACGTATCGAGGACTCTCTGACTGCTCTAGGACGAGCCAAATACTTCTCTACCTTGGACCTGGCAAGCGGGTACTGGCAAGTACCAGTGGCCGAGCAAGACAAGGCAAAGACGGCATTCATACTCCCCATGGGACTATTCGAATTCAACAGGATGCCATTTGGGCTGACAAATGCCCCGGGGACCTTCCAGCGGCTGATGGAGAGATGCCTGGGAGACCTGAATTTTGAAGCCACTCTGATATACCTGGACGATATCATCATATACTCTGCTACTTTTCAAGAACACCTGAATCGGCTAGGGCAAGTACTCGAGCGACTGCGATCCCATGGCCTGAAGGTAAAGCCAAAGAAGTGTCATCTCTTCAAGAGGGAGATCGAGTACTTGGGCCATAGGGTGTCCCAAGAAGGAGTGTTGCCGTCCCAAGACAAAGTGGCTGCAATATGACAATAGCTAGTGCCCAGAACGCTGTGGGAGTTGAAGGCCTTCCTTGGACTGACCGGGTACTACCGGCGGTTCATCAAAGACTATGCCAAGATAGCGGGCCCTCTGAATGAGTTGTTGAGAGGAACGGCTGGGCAACCCAAGGGCCAAAATATTACCTGGTGGCAGAAGCAGGAAGAGGCCTTCCAGGCCCTGAAAGAAGCTCTGACATCGGCCCCCATATTGGCTTATGCCGACTTTGATAAACCGTTTCTCTTATCTACTGATGGCAGTCTCTACGGACTCGGGGCAGTCCTGTCGCAGGTACAAGATGGACATGAGAGGGTGATCGCCTATGCCAGTAGATCCTTGCGAGAGACAGAGCAAAACCCCCACAACTACAGTTCCTTCCGGCTAGAACTCCTTGCCCTGGTGTGGGCCATGACGGAGAAGTTTGCGGGATATTTGACAGGAGCTAAGATCTTTGTATGGACTGATAACAATCCCCTGGCCCATCTGGACACTGCCAAGTTGGGAGCCCTGGAGCAACGCTGGGCAGCTCGCCTTGCAAAGTATGACTTCTCAATTCGCTACCGTTCCGCTACGGAGAACACTAATGCCGATGGCCTGTCGAGGGTTACTTTTGAGATCCCAGTAGGGGATGTCGATGAATAAAAAGAAGAAGATGAAACTCCGGATTTCCGCAAGTTCGTTTTGCCCACAGTTGCGGCCCAGACAAATGGGGAGGCCCGTAAGCTACCCAAGGCATTGAGGAGGACTAATGAGGACTGGGGCCGATTACAGGATGAAGATGTTGGACTGCGGCAGATGAAAAACTGGGTAACCCAGCGAAGGAAGCCCAACAGAGAAGTAAGGGCTGACCTGGATGCTGAGATGAAGTCCGTTCTACATCAATGGGACAGACTGGAAATGCACGGAGCTGTTCTGTACCGCAAGTGGCAACAGCCTAATGACCTAGAGGCGAGGTGGCAAGTAGTCATACCTGGAAGCGTGGCATGTGAGATAGCCAGAGAAGCCTATGAATTTGGAGCTCACTTCGGGCCCGCCAAGACTTACCAGTGGCTGCAGCGTTAAGTGTATTGTCCGCGACTGGAGGCAGTAGTGGAGGAAGTTTGCCGACAGTGTCGAGTGTGTGAACTCACTAAAAGCACGGAACAGAGGGCACCCCTCCAGTCTATACAGACCAAAGAACCGCTGGAATTATTGATGATAGACTACCTCCTCGTGGGACAATCATCGAGAGGTCCACAGTACTGGCTGGTCATGGTTGACCACTTCTCGAAGTTTGCAGTAGTCTCCCCAACTCGGGATCAGACGGCTGAGTCCGCAGCACGCGCTATCTGTCAGGATTTCATCCGGGTCTACGGGTGTCCAATGCGGATCCACTCAGATCAAGGGGCGTGCTTTCAAGGGAAAGTAATGGAGGAGCTACACCGATTGTACGGTATTGAAAAATCCAGAACGACCCCCTATCATCCCCAAGGGAATGGGGCCTGTGAGCGCTTCAATCGGACGCTGCTACAAATGCTGAGAACGCTAGAGGAAGACAAGAGGGCACACTGGCCTGATTACCTGCCGGAACTAGTCTGGGCCTACAATAATCGGGTCCATACCACCACCGGTTACACCCCGTATATGTTACTGTTTGGGAGAGCTGGTAGAGAAATCATTGAATTGAACCTGGAGCAGCCAGAAGACCTAATGGAGCGATCAACCACCTGATGGGTGAAAGAACACCGTCAGCGACTCCAGACCATCCGCCGTTTGGCAGGCCAGCGGTTACAGGAGAGAACTCATACGGACCGTCTTCCAGTCCAGGAGGTGCCACTGAAGCCTGGAGACCGGGTCCTGGTACGAGATAATCACCCCAGAGGCAAATTGAGTGAGCGTTGGGAAGTACAGCCATACAAAGTGATCAAGAGAGTGTACCCCAATGGCCCGGTTTACGAAGTGCAAGTTGAAAATGAGGAGTTTGCTTCACGGACTTTACATAGGAATATGCTACGGCCATGCCGGTCCGCAGATCCTGCACCTATTCAGAGGACACCGTCTCCTCCTGCCCCAAACCCAGAATGTGTTATCTCAGATGGAAACGAATGTAAAGACTGGTGGACTGTTCCTGACACTGCAGAAGATCCCTGGGCCATAAGTGATGAGGCTCCTGCTACAGAACCACTACCGTCTCGCAGTGAGGAGGAACCCACGACCACATCCAGATCTCCTGCTGTAATGGAAGAGCCCAGGTTAACAACTCCCAGTGGAGAAAGTCAGGTCCTAGCAGATAGTCAAGACCTCCGGAGATCCAGTAGGTCTACTGCAGGGGTTCCACCAAACAGGTACGCTGCTGACAAGTTCATTTGAACTGCCTGTAGGTATTGTGGACAATGTTGTACTGCCATTTAAATGTTTCATTAACCCCTTTGGTTTCCAAGGACTATATAGCAAGGCCGAGGACGGCCACCTTTAAGTGGGGAGGCATGTAAGAGGCAGCCCTGAATCAAACAGCAGCATTTCCAGCACTTATATCTATGCAGACTGTCATGTTTCCCTCCGGCCACCAGAGGCCACTGTGACTAAACAGGAACCTGAGCTGTGCTGGCCAGAGGCTAAGAAAGGGTTAAGAAGTTTTTCCCGGGCTGTTCCAGAAGTTGCTGAGATAACAGAGAGAGATGGACTGCTGAGAGATAACAGCAAAAGACTGTAGCAGCAGGAGGCTATATTAGCTGAGAGATAACAGCAAAAGACTGTAGCAGCAGGAGGCTATATTAGCAGAGATTTTCCTGACAGCTGTAGAGCTGCACACAGAGGACTTCACTGTGTGTTCCAGAAGAAGTGGGACTGTGTAGAGACACGCCGGATCCTTCCTGCCAGAGGTGGAGAGCTGCATCTGTTGTGACCAGAGAGAGAAAGACAGCCAAGCAAGCGACCGGACCTGGATCCAGACTGCATATTATTGGATCCAAGAGAATCTGCAGAACTGTGAGTGGCACCAGTGCTTTCCTGTGATAGGTTATAGAGTCAAGGACTTAGTCAGTGCGCTGTTGAAGCGTCCCCTGGGTAGCAGGGCTAGATAGAGAATAAGTGTTGAGAGTAGCCTGCAAGCTGACTGTTTGCTGTTTAGCTTATTCTGTGTCTATGCAAAATCTCATTACCACTGTTGTTGATTTATGTTCACCTGTTCATACCATTCGTGTCATTGACCCATTGTGCCTCTGGTGCGGTGGTACTGTATTGTTACTCAGCTTTTCCGGCAGTTTCATTTTGCTCCTTAATAAAGCCGGCTTTTGCTTCAGTCTCCTTGTCCGCTGTACTGTACTTGAATCCTGCTTTGCGGTCTCTCCCTCCTCTGACCGCTACATATACACACTGATTCAGACACCACTGCAGACAAGAGATCATCATGGGTTCATGAATGCATCAGTCACTTTCAGTCTGTGGTAGTTTCTATCCTAGGAAGAGGCAATAATCTCTGAGCATTTAGGAGACTGATTGTTTTGGGGTAAAAGCTGTTCTTCAGCCTAGTAGTGCGGGCATGTAGGGCTCTAAGACGCCTACCAGAGGGTAGGGGAATGAAAAGGCTGTGGCCGGGGTGAGTTGGATCCCCGCAGATAATTTTTGCCCTGTTGCTGCAGCGAGCAGTGAAGATGTCATCCAGTGATGGTAACTGAGTACCAGTGATTCTGCCAGCCATTCTGATGATGCGCTTGAGGGTCTTCTTGTCCTCAGAAGAGCAGCTGGAGTCCCACACTGTAATGCAGTATGTGATAACAGATTCTATGGTGCACCTGTAAAAATTGACTAGCAGCTGTTTTGGGAGTTGTCCTTTCTTCAGACTCCTCAGAAAATAAAGCCTCTGAAGGCCTTTTTTGGTAATTTCTGTTGTGTTTTTTATCCATGACAGGTCCTGACTAATATGAACTCCCAAGAATCTGAAACTTTGAACTATCTCCACGTTTCCACCATTAATGCTAATGGGATGGTGTCCATTTTGTTTCTTCTTCCTAAAATCCAGAATTAGCTCCTTTGTTTTCTTGGTATTGAGTATGAGGTTGTTGTTCTTACTACATCTCTCTAAGTTCTCAACCTCTTTCCTATAGGCTGTTTCATCATTGTTGGAGATTAGGCCTATCACGGTCGTGTCATCGGCAAATTTTATAATGGTATTGGTATTGTGAATATGTTTACAGTCATTTGTGAAGAGGGAGTAAAGGAGAGAGCTCAACACACAGCCTTGCGGTACCCCAGTGTTTAGTGTTAAGGATGAAGAAAAGTGCTTGCCCATACGTACGATTTGTGGTCTTTTTGTAAGAAAATCCAGTATCCAGTTGCACAGGTGTGAGCTGAGACCCAAGTTGTTCAGTTACTGTACATCCTGAGATGTAGAAGCTGGTGGATAACAATTGCTGTATTACTCAACTGCCCTTTAGACCAAATGCCCGTGAGGGCTTACAATCTACGAGATATATCTTGTGTCATGAAACTTACATACAGTAGCTTTGTATGTCTGTGAATTTGTTCCATAATACTTTATTTTTCATTTCATCAGGAATTCCAGCACATCCATAAAGAATAAAGAATTTCTGTATGCAATATGATAACGTAGGAGACTACAGTATGTCTTATTTTGACCCTGGACATAATCACTCAGATGAAATAATTGCTGCAATCTCTAGCAACTCCCTTTTACGCTTTTCAAGGCTCGGGCCAATTACTGGGAAAAAATGTTCGTAACCCTGTCAGACTAGGTGCAGAAACTGTCTGTCAAACTTGATGTGCCAAATTGCTCCACATTATGTCACAATTTATGCCAAAATCTAAGTGCACCGATGTTAGCAAATGTGGGCCATTAAGAAATGAAGAGTGGTCTACAGTTAAATACGGTTACTTTTTTACATAGCTAATACAAATGTTAGGAATCTTTGTTCCTATAAGGGGTTGTCCAAGGTTTTACTATTCATTGCCTAACCTCAGGATAGACCATCAATATCTGATTGGCGTGGGTCCAACATCCTGCACCTCCTGCTGCTCAGCTGTTCTCCAGCCCCAGAACCTGGATATGTAGTAGATGGAGCTGGTTACTGCATTGCTGCAGGAGTAATTGGGTGCAGTGTTGTCATTACTAGCTCTATCCACTACACAAGGGACAGAGCTGTGTATTTCTGGTACCAGAGCTACTGCAGAATAGCTGATCAGGGGAGGAGGGGTGCGGGATGTCAGACCCCTGCCAATCAGATATTGATGACCATCATAAGTAAAATCCCAGAATACCTCTTTAAGGTAATAGAATAATTCATAAACTGTGTAATAGGTTTTGCTAGACCTGCTTTGTTGAAATATATTGTGGTGATGTGCACAGTATAAGTGCTGGGAGGCGTGTATATCCCAGTCCACACCCTTCCACTTGTCTTTTGCCGGAGGTGATCGCAGGTGAGGCCTGCTGCTGTAATCAAGGAGGGATAAAACCAGGGGTCAAGTCCCAGGAAAAAAAGTGTGGGAACTCACCCAAGATCCACTTCCACCCCGCCCCCACACCCCCCAAAAAAAAATAATAAAAAAAAGAAATATATATATATATATATATATATATATATATATATATTTTGCAGAAAATTCAGTGCAACATAAAACGTAAACAAAAACTGGAATTTGTGCTATGTCTTTTCAGACATAATTCGTCTCTTTCATATTATAAGCTTTCCTTATATATAATTTACTTACAGTTCTGAAGACTCAGGGGTGCTGGCTGGCTTAGCCTCAGGGGTGCTGGCTGGCTTGGCCTCAGTGGTGGTGACAGGCTTGGCCGGGCAGAAGGAGTGTGGGAGACTGTGAGGCCTTTTTTCTCCAAGCTGCTCCGGGAAAAAAAATATTTCATTATACCTCATGTCAGACCATCAATCAGACCCCCAATGTTAATCAGACCTCAGCTAACAGCCCCAATAAGATCCTTAATGTTAAAAAGACCCCAATAAGACCTCAGATCACACCTCAGCTCAGACCCCAATATGAATGACCCCCAATCAGACCTCAGATAAGAGCCCCATGCCTCATAGCAGCCCCCAGTAGCCTCATAGAAGCCCCCAGTATCCTTATAGCAACCCACAGTAGCCATATATCAGACCCCAGTAGCCATATATCAGCCCCCAGTAGCCTCTCCATTAGCCCCCAGTAGCCTCTCCATTAGCCCCCAGTGCCTCTCACCAGCCCCCAATGCCTCTCCATCAGCTCCCAGTGCCTCTCCATCAGCCCCCAGTGCCTCTCCATCAGCCCCCAGTGCCTCTCCATCAGCTCCCAGTGCCTCTCCATCAGCCCCCAGTGCCTCTCCATCAGCTCCTAGTGCCTCTCACCAGCGGCCCCCCAGTGCCTCTCCATCAGCCCCCAGACAGTTCCTCTTCATCAGCCCCCAGGCCCCCAGTCAGTGCATCTCCATCAGCCCCTAGTGCCTCTCACCAGCCCCCAGTACCCTCTCCATCAGCCCCCAGTGCATCTCCATCAACCCCCAG
Source organism: Bufo bufo (assembly GCF_905171765.1). Lineage (NCBI taxonomy): Eukaryota > Metazoa > Chordata > Amphibia > Anura > Bufonidae > Bufo > Bufo bufo. The sequence continues at coordinate 570,424,918 of NC_053391.1, read as the reverse complement.
TGCCTCTCCATCAGCCCCCAGTGTGCCCTCCCCGGAATTAAAATCATTGGTGGGCAGTGAGCCATCCCCCCCTTCCCCGATATTAAAATCATTGGTGGGCAGTGCACCCTCCCCCACTTTCCTCCACCCTCCCCGGTATTAAAATCATTGGTGGGCAGTGCACCCTCCCCCACCCTCCCCGGTATTAAAATCATTGGTGGGCAGTGCACCCTCCCCCCCCTCCTCGGTATTAAAATCATTGGTGGGCAGTGTGCCCTCCCCAGTATTAAAATAATTGGTGGGCAGTGCGCCCCCCCAGTATTTAAATAATTGGTGGGCAGTGCGCCCCCCCAGTATTTAAATCATTGGTGGGCAGTGCGCCCTCCCCAGTATTAAAATAATTGGTGGGCAGTGCGCCCCCTCAGTATTTAAATCATTGGTGGGCAGTGCGCCCTCCCCCCCATCATTGGTGGCAGCGGCAGTTCCGATCGGAGTCCCAGCAGTGTAATGCTGGGGCTCCGATCGGTTATCATGGCAGCCAGGACACTACTGAAGTCCTGTGTGGCTGCCATGGTCAGTTAGTCAGCAGCATACTTACATGCGCTGTGGCTGCCCGACGCTCCTTCTTCTTGTAACTCACAGGTCTGTGCGGCGCATTGCTTATGCTTATAGCAATGCACCGCACAGACCTGTGAGTTACAAGAAGGAGCAACCGGGCGGCCACAGCGCATGTAAGTATATTGCTGCAGAGTAACTGGTCATGGCAGACAGGACTTCAGTAGCGTCCTGGCTGCCATAGTAACCGATCGGAGCCCCAGCATTACACTGCTGGGACTCCGATCGGAACTGCCACTGCCACCATTGATGGGGTGGAGGGCGCACTGTCCACCAATGATTTTAATACTGGGAAGGGCGGGCGCACTGCCCACCAATGATTTTAATACTGGGAAGGGCGGGGGGAGGGCGCACTGCCCACCAATGATTTTAATACCGGAATACCGGGGAGGAGGGGGAGGGCGCACTGCCCACCAATGAGGCAGCATCCCCATCACCATGGGAAAGCCTCGGATTTAGAATATACCATCGGATCTGAGTTTTCTCCAATCTGATGGTACATTTTTACTTCAAGCGTTACCTACAGAGGACCAGGAAGCGGTGAGTACAAAGCCTTCACTGCTTCCTGGTCCTTTTGCCCGACGTTAAAGACGGGTGGCCCTGAAAGGGAACAGCGTTCCTGCTATGAAAAAAGTGCAGGAACGCCGTTCCCACACGTTCCCGCAGGACTCGAGCCCTGGATAAAACAACCCTCTGTATGACTTGGAGGGAGAAAGGCTGAGGAAACCTGAGAGAGAGGGAAGCCTGAGAGGATCTCTGTGTGGTCTCAGCCAGGAGGGCTGAAGGGCCACGAGGCTTTGTAAGGCCTGAAGTTTGGGGGGCCCAGCGACGCCTACTGAAAGAGGGTCACACAGTTAGAGTCTGGAGGACTTCTGGACCATCTCCCCCCAAGGGTGCTGGTGTGATCACAGCCTGGATGCTGCTGGACCGTATATGGCTGAGGAAGCCGGATCTAATCCTGTGTGTGAACGGCGCTCTATAGGTGAGGTAGAGACAACTCGTGAATAAGGTAGAGCCTAGACAGGCAGGTGTTTATTTTCGATGTTTATGTGTGTGATGGTGCTGAAGTGCCGAAATAAAGCACCTTTTGGACTTGAACCCCGTTGTCAGAGGAGAAGTCTGTGATTGCGACCCCCTGAGAGAGAGCGGCGATCCCTTACAATAGGGACATGTTAAAGAGTACTCATAGTGACCTGTCTTCTCACAAAGGTTGACTTTAAAATAAAAATAGCTGCACCTAAACGTTGATCAAGCCTATTTTATTGATTTTTTTCTATTCTTAGTATGCCAGTCTGTTCACCTTTTTATAGCGTAAATAAATGCATACCCATCCAGGGACAATGCTGTCTGGCTCACAAGCTAAAATCAGGATTGCACTCATCCAGGGGCACGAAAACATGAAAACAATACTATTATACAACAAAAGAAAGACAATGAATCAATTTGCTTCACATTCTTCTGCAGCAAACATACTTAAAATTGAAATAGCTCCATTCTTCGCTTTTCTGAATTAATGGATTCAACTGCCTGGCAATTTCCACAAACTAACACTTAATAAACAGCACAGTAAGCGAGACAATTATTTCCACAGTTCCATACTCCTACACCGTATATTAAATTGTGTGCACACCCGCTAAAGAGAATTGCTGCACTTTGCATAAAATAAAGTCACTCTGATCCTTTGAAACAAGATTATTCAAGATCTGTATTTTTAGAGAATAAAAAAGACATGGGGGGGCCAGTTACCGTGGCTTTTACGCCAGAATTCTGCTGTGAAAAAGTTGCAAATTTTGTCTCATGCTGTATTTGCAATTTGTGAATTTTTGGCCCTCACACCACTTTTCAGAAGTGGCATTAAAAGGGTCCTTGCGAGGATTGGGGGGGGCGGGCCAGAAGACCCAACACATTTATCTTTCTGCAGCAAATATACTTTAAATAAAGGTGTGAATACAGATGGAAAATAGAAGGGTGCCATAGATTTAAGTATGTTGAACGGCCTGCTGGAGGATGGCACACTCCATATCTGCAACCTGTGCAGCTTCAAAGGGACCCCGTAGGTAGGGGGCTCCAGTACTACCTTAAAGGTTGTGCAAGAATGGGTACGTCATCTTTATTTGCAGATTCGGCAGAATGGGTGGCGTTTGCCAAAGAAAGAAAAAAAACCTTTAAAGGGGTTGCCTGGGTTCAGACATCACCCAGGCAGCCCCTCTGATGCTCCGATGCTCTCTTTTGCCCTGCTTAGGGCAAGGGATTTTTCATTAGATCCGGTGACGTATCGGGTCTCTGCTAGGCTGAGGCCTAGCCGTGAGCCTGGTGATGTCATCGGCACTAATGGGCAGGGTTTAGTGCTTCCCTAGCTTGTAAAACAGAGCAGCGCTAAACCCCATCCATCAGTGTTGGTGACGTCACCGGGAACACTGCGAGGCGGAAGCCTTCGCCCAGCAGTGTAAAAAATATAAACAAACAGCCCTTGCCCTGCACTATACAGCAGAGGGCAAGTGAGAGCATCGGAGCATGAGATGCTCCGATGCTCATTAGTGATGAGCAGCATTTTTCAATATTCGTTTTCACAATATTTTTCGTATTTTTGGCTTAATATTCACCAAAAATTCGCAAATTCTAGAGTTCGTGATCTCCAGTCATTATTTTCTTGATTGCAAAAATCGGCAATGTAATATGCACGGATTGCACGTGCAAAACAGGCGTGGCTCACTTTCGCTACATTTTTAAGCACAGTAATCCCTATAACAGCACAGAAAAACAGACAGCAAATTACTTTTTTTTTTTTAAAGACGAAAGACTAAGACACTAATCCCTATCACTCCTATCACACTACCTAACACCCTACACTGGAACCTAACAGCTACACTATATCACTATCTAACCTACACTGACTATCTCCCACTATCTGTATTATATATATGAGCTAACTAACTATCTAATGTAATTGAATAAGGATGCAGATGACTCAGCAAAGCACAGAACACAGCAATGTCACTGCTCTGTCTCTCTCAGAACTGCAAAAAACATCAGTAAATGGCTGCTGGGGAGTTTCCTATATAGTAAGGGGTAGGCTACTTTCCTATTGGTTGCTAGGGATGTTGCTAAGCTCAGACAAAGATATATTGCAGCCTTCTCATTGGCCCACAAGCATGAAGCAGTGAGGGTACTGATAAAAAAAATCTAGCATATTCGCAATTACGAAGATATGGCACTTTATTCTAGATCTTCGCGAATTCTCGAAGTGCCGATATTCGCGATACAAAATTTGTGATTAGAATATTCACAATCAACAGTAATGCTCATATCAGAGGGGCTGCTTGGGTGAAAAAGGGGATGTGTCTGGGTTCATCTGAACCTGAACAACCCCTTTAAAAACAACTGCTTTCTGTCTATTATATTGTATGTATAGGACTTAAATAATGAATTTTATGGATAACAGTTACTAGTAGATTGTTAAAGAGACTTAAAAGGTTATTTTGGTTGTAAAAACTTATCCCCTATCCACAGCACAAGGGATAACTATTAGATCAGTGGGGGTCCAACCGCTGGAACTTCCTGAAATAAATGTAGCTGTAGGTCAATCATGTGCACTGCCACTCCATTCATCTATTTGAGACTGGTGGAAATGGCTAAACATTTGTATTTCGCTATCTTCAGCAGTCCCACAGAGATGAATATACTTGATTTATTCATTTTGGGGGCGGGGTCTCTGTTCTTATGGTCGGTGGGGGTCCCATCGAACACACATGATGTCAGAGGTAAGAAGTATTTGGCATGTTGAATTTCAAAGCACAGTTTTTTGTACGAGGAGGGATAAGCCACCACCAGATGTGACTGGCAGGAGCTTTCTCCTCTCTCCCCATTGAAAAAACATATGGCCAAAACAAGTATGTACTGTATGTACAGTGCTGCTAATAAGCAGCCCAGTCACACAAACCCCACCAGCCCACATACAATATTGTGAAAAAATAGTGATGTGCTATGCATGCTCCGGCGATTTTGCTTTATTTGGTCAAGCATCTCACTGTCCCCTTAAATATGTAAACTACACTATCAATGAAACACAAATGAAAATAAAAGAGGGAACACCTAATCACATGGTCAAGGACAGGCAGACACTAGCATTCAAACCTTTTGCTATGTCCCCTTATATGCAAAGATTTGCTACAGTTATAGTGCCAGAACCAAACATTGCACATAAATACAGTGACCAAGCTTACTCAGTTAGTAACCAGGCCAGATTGAACTTATCAAAAGTCTCTCAATACTGTGCACCAGTAATTATCTGGCAGCTGTCTCTAACATCATTCATGTCCTCTCTGTATCTAAAATTGAACCTCTCAAAAACTGAACTTCTTGTCTTTCCCCCATCTACTAACTCACCTAAACTTGATATTTCAATTTCGGTCTGCAGCACTATCATAACTCCTATGCAACATGCCCGCTGTCTTGGGGCCACATTTGACTCTGATCTTTCCTTTGTTCCCCATATCCAATCACTATCACGCTCTTGTCATCTGAACCTCAAGAATATCGCCAGAATCTGCCCTTTTCTTACGGTGGAAACGGCAAAAAATCTTGTTGTTGCCTTGATTCATTCTCGTCTAGACTACTGCAACGCATTACTAATCTGTCTCCCTCTCACTAAACTCTCCCCCTTCAGTCTGTTCTAAATGCTGCAGCCAGGCTCATCTATCCATCCAACCGCTACACTGATGCTACTAGTCTGTGCCAGTCACTTCACTGGTTGCCCATCCACCACAGAATACAGTTCAAACTTCTCACCCTCACCCACAAAGCTCTCCACAGTGCTGCACCTCCATACATCTCCTCCATCATCTCCATCTACCACCCTTCACGTGCTCTCCGTGCTGTTAGCGACCTAAGATTAATAACCTCCATAATTCGTACCTCTCACTCCTGTCTTCAAGACTTTTCTCGAACTACACCTACTCTCTGGAATACTCTGCCCCAGAATACTAGGTCAATTCACAACTTCTCCACCTTCAAACGTGCCTTAAAAACACATCTTTTCAGGCAGGCTTATCAAGCTGCCTAAAATGACTTTTCCCAGACTAAACCTTTCCCCAACCAACCCCTCTGACCTAAACTCGATCCTCTAGTAGTCCCAAACCCGAAGCAGATCGGCCAGCACCACTCCTGTCAGTTCAATAATGGCTCAAATCCTACTTATCACAATCAACTACCTTATGTGTCACCCCCAATTCCTCATAGATTGTAAGCTCTTGCGAGCAGGGCCCTGACTCCTAGTTTTTCAGTTGCATATTAGCCAGTTACTTTTGTTTCGTACATGAACCCTATGAATTTGAAAACCGCTGCGAAATATGGTGGCGCTATATAAATACATTTTATTATTATTATTATTATTATTATTATTATGTACGCTGATCACCTAGCTGACTAAAATGTAGCTCTTGAATCCACTAATCTGTGGTGCATAGGGTGTCTTAACTTGTTTCCCCGATGCAGCAACAAACCATGTAATGCTTTATAATGGTTACCTTGCTAATTCTCAAACTGTAGCCATGAAAATTCTCGACAATCTTTCCTCTCTCTCTCTGATAATTATTAGTCTCTGGAAGCATAGAAGCTGAACGTCTAAGAAAAGGAGCACATAATATTTGTTCTCTACCTTCTACAGGCCCGTCCTCACGAAGCCTATGTCTAGCACAACTAGAATCTTCTTCTGGAATTAGGGGGAGGGGCCAGCCCACACCCTAAGCAACGATTGTAAACTCTGGCCATGCCAGTCTCATGCTTAACCCCTTAGTACACGGCCATATTTCACCTTAAGGACCAGGCCATTTTTTGCAAATCTGACCAGTGTCACTTTATGTGTGAATAACTTTAAAACGCTTTTACTTATCCAGGCCATTCTGAGATTGTTTTTTTCCCCACATATTTTACTCCATAACACTGATAAAATGGAGTTTAAAAAAATTCTTTTTTATTTATAAAAAAATACCAAATTTACCAAAAATTTGGAAAAAATTAGCAAATTTCCAAATTTCCAAATTTCTATTTCTCTACTTTTATAATAGATAGTAATGCCTCCAAAAATAGATATTAATTTACATTCCCCATATGTCTACTTCATGTTTAGATCATTTTGAGAATGACATTTTATTTTTTGGGGACATTAAAAGGCTTAGAAGTTTAGAAGCAAATCTTGAAATTTTTCAGAAAATTTCTAAAGCCCACTTTTTCAGGACCAGTTCAGGTCTTAAGTCACTTTGTGAAGCTTACATAATAGAAACCACCCAAAAATGACCCCATTTTACAAACTACACCCCTCAAGGTATTCAAAACAGATTTTACAAACTTTGTTAACCCTTTAGGTGTTCCACAAGAATTAATGCAAAATAGAGATAACATTTCAAAATTTCACTTTTTTGGCAGATTTTCCATTTGAATCCATTTTTTCCAGTTACAAAGCAAGGGTTAACAGCCAAAAAAACCTCAATATTTATGGCCCTGATTCTGTAGTTTACAGAAACAGACGATATGTAGTCGTAAACTGCTGTACGGGCACACGGCAATGCGCAGAAGGAAAGGAACGCCATATGGTTTTTTGGAAAGCAGATTTCACTGGGATAATTTTAAGCTGCCATGTCCCATTTGAAGCCCCCCTGATGCACCCATAGAGTAGAAACTCCAAAAAAGTTACCCCATTTTAGAAACTACCCCCTTAAGGTATTCAAAACTGATTTTACAAACTTTGTTAACCCTTTAGGTGTTCCACAAGAATTAATGTAAAATAGAGATGAAATTTCAGAATTGAACTTTTTTTGCCAGATTTTCCATTTTAATAATTTTTTTCAGTTACAAAGCAAGGGTTAACAGCCAAACAAAACTCAATATTTATGGCCCTGATTCTGTAATTTACAGAAACACCCCATATGTGGTCGTAAACTGCTGTACGGCCACACGGCAGGACACAGAAGAAAAGGAATGCCATACGGTTTTTGGAAGGCGAATTTTGCTGGACTGGTTTTTTGACACCATGTCCCATTTGAAGCCCCCCTGATGCACCCCTAGAGTAGAAACTCCAAAAAAGTGTCCCCATTTAGGAAAACTACGGGATAGGGTGGCAGTTTTATTGGTACTATTTTAGGGTACATATGATTTTTGGTTGCTCTATATTACACTTTTTGTGAGGCAAGGTAACAAGAAATAGCTGTTTTGGCACCGTTTTTATTTTTTGTTATTTACAACATTCATTTGACAGGTTAGATCATGTGGTATTTTTATAGAGCAGGTTGTCACGGATGCGACAATACCAAATATGACTACTTTTTTGGGTTATTTGTTTCAGTTTTACATAACAAAGCATTTTATTTAAAAAAAAAGATTCTTTAGTGTCTTCACATTCTGAAAGCCATAGTTTTATTTATTTTCTGGGCGACTGTCTTGTGTAGGGGCTAATTTTTTTTCGGGATGAGATGACGGTTTGATTTGAACTATTTTGGGGTGCGTATGACTTTTTAATCGCTTGCTATTACACTTTTTGTGATGTAAGGTGACAAAAAATGCCTTTTTTTACACCGTTTTTATTTTTATTTTTTACGGTATTCATCTGAGGGGTTAGGTCATGTGATATTTTTATAGAGCAGGTTATTACGGACGCGGCGATACCTAATATGTCTACTTTTTTTTATTTATGTAAGTTTTACACAATGATTTCATTTTTTAAACAAAAAAAATCATGTTTTAGTGTCTCCAAAGTCTGAGAGCCATAGTTTTTTCAGTTTTTGGGTGATTATCTTAAGTAGGGTATGATTTTTGCGGGATGAGATGACGATTTAATTGGTAGTATTTTGGGGGCATATGCCTTTTTGATCGCTTGGTGTTGCACTTTTAGTGATGTAAGGAGATAAAAAAATGTGTTTTTTTTAGCACAGTTTTTATTTAAATTTTTTGACTGTGTTCATCTGAGGGGTTAGTTCATGTGGTATTTTTATAGAGACGGTCGTTACGGACGTGGCAATACCTAATAGGTATACTTTTTATTTTATTTAAGTTTTACACAATAATATAATTTTTGAAACAAAAAAAAATCATGTTTTAGTGTCTCCATATTCTGAGAGCCATAGTTTTTTTTATGTTTTTGGGCGATTATCTTAGGTAGGGTCTCATGTTTTGCGGGATGAGATGACGGTTTGATTGGCACTATTTTGGGGTGCGTATGACTTTTTGATCGCTTGCTATTACACTTTTTGTGATGTAAGGTGACAAAAAATGGCTTTTTTTACACAATTTTTATTAAATTTTTTTACGGTGTTCATCTGAGGGGTTAGGTCATGTGATATTTTTATAGAGCAGGTTCTTACAGACGTGGTGATACCTAATATGTGTACTTTTTTTATTTACTTAAGTTTTACATAATACCAGCATTTTTTAAACAAAAAAATGATGTTTTAGTGGCTCCATATTCTGAGCCATAGTTTTTATTTTTTTGGGGGGTTGTATCATCATGGACAATGGGGGCATATCGCTAGGATATGCCCCAATTGTCTTATAGGTGCGGGTCCCAGCATATCGAGAACGGAGCCCCGCAAGTGAAGGAGGGCGCACTGTGCATGCGCAGCCGCCCTCCATTCATTCTCTATGGGGCCAGCGAAAATAGGCGAGCGCTAGCTCGGCTATTTCCGTCGGCCCCATAGAAATGAATGGGAGCGGGGGCCGTGCATGTGCGGTACGCTCCTATTTACTTCTATGGGGAGTCGGCTTGGTGGTGGCCGGACCGGAGTCCTCCAGCCACCACCTTGCAGGGCTCCGTTCTCTATATAGGTGCGGGTCCCAACGGTGGGACCCGCACCTATAAGACAATGGGGGCATATCATAGCGATATGCCCCCATTGTCTATGATGAGACAACCCCTTTAAGCATACTGGGTGTGTCACATTACATATAGTGATGAGCGGCAGGGGCAATATTCAAATTCGCCATATTTCGCGAATATTTGGGCGAATATTTGTCATAAATTCGAGAATTCGCCATTATTTTCTTAATTACGAAAATCGGCAATGTATAATGTGTGTATTGCGCATGGGTCACTTTTGCTACATTTTTCAAGCTGGTAGAAGTTTCCTGAGACCGGAGAAAATGGTTGGCACGGCAGAACATTACAATAGCTTTATATACAATAGCTTTATTTGCAATTGCGCAAATTGGCAATTAATGATGCGCATATTGTCTGGTGCCAATAAGTGATGATTTTGGTGTCCACATCAACATGTTTTCACCAGATGAACGACTGCTTGCTCAGTGTCAGAAACAGTGAATCGTTAATTTCTAATGATAATTTGTTTTCCCTTAGTCCTACCAGCAGCACAGATGGGGGGTTAACCACCCCCCATGGACTGGTAGGACCGGCGGAATTTTAATGAGCCCAAGTAATAATTAAACACTTAAACCTCCCCTATAAAGGAGGGAATCACCTCCAGCCCATTGTGTTATAGCAAGAAAAAACTAGTCTTACTAGGGTAGGAAATTTGTGTGCTGCTGTTAGGACTAAGGGAAAACAAATTATCGTTAGAAATTAATGATTCCCTTACGTCCTACCAGCAGCACAGATGGGAAGATAGCAAGAAGAACCCCTAGGGAGGGCCATCATGCCTGGCAGAACTAAGAATAGTCTGCCCAAAGGCCGAGTACTCAGCTAATCTGGCATCTAGTCTATAATGGGAGATGAATGTTGATTCAGAGCTCCAGGAGGCAGATTTACAAATCATGTCGAGCGGAAGAAGACTCCTCTCGGCAAAAGAAGATGCTACAGCCCTCGTAGAATGGGCTTTTACAAACCCCGGAGGGTCTAGAGATTGGGAAACAAAGGATTCCCCATTATCCTCCTTAATCCATCGACTGATGGATGGTTTAGACGCCTTACGGCCTTTAAATTTACCGGCAAACAGGATTAGAAGATTTTCATCTTTCCTGAACTCCTTGATTTATCCACATAGATCCGGAGGCATCTCGAGACATCCAAAGGATGTATAGCAGGTTCCTCGGAGGAGGTAGAGAAGGTCTAGAAAGAACCGGGAGGGATATCACCTGGTTGATATTCTGGAAAGAAGGAACCTTAGGCCTAAAGTACGGGAGAAATCTTAAAAGGACTCGGTCTTGCAAAAAAATGGTATAGGGCTCGTGTGCTGATAGAGCTTGAAGCTTAGACCCTCTTGGCCGAAGTCACAGCAAGAAGAAAAAACAAGTTTTCATGTGACAAACTTGAAATCTACCTCCTCCAAAGGCTCAAAGGGGGGAGATGCTAACCCCCTGAGAACTACTGATAAATCCCATTGAGGGATGGGTTTCAGTACTGTAGGCTTTAATCTTTCAGCTCCTTTAAGGAACCGTTTAATGAGCGGGTCCTGCAAAAAAGACTTGTTGAAACAAGCTGAAATGGCTGAAACTTGACCCCTCAAGGTAGATGGAGCAAGGTCTTTGTCACGGCCATCTTGCAGAAACTGAAGGATGATGGGGAGGGGCGGATCTGCAGATGCCACCTCATTTGAGGAACACCAAGAAGAGAATATCCTTATAATCTGTGAGTAGGCTTTCTTAGTAGAGTCTGCTGTTGAATGAGACTGCGTTCTCAGGACCGACTCTGAAAGCCCTTCTATTCTGGGAAGGGACTGATCAACCTCCAGGCTGTCAGGTTGAACCTGTGCAGATCTGGGCATAGGTGAGTGTCCCATGACACCAGGGTCTGCCGTGGGGGGAGCCTCCAATAATGTTCCCTACTCATCTGAATGAGCTGGGTGAACCAGGATCTCTTGGGCCAAAACGGTATGATGGCTATTACCGAGGCCTGATCCTGACGAATTTTCATCAATACCCTCGGTATCATGGAAAAGGGAGGAAAGATGTAAGCCAGCCTGAACCTCCAGGATATTGACAGAACATCTATCGCCAGGGGGTTGTCCTCCCTGTAAAGGGAGCAAAACCTCTCCACCTTGGCGTTGAACCTTGTTGCCATAAGATCCACCTCTGGCATTCCACACTTGAGGACTATCTGCTTGAATATCTCCGGATGTAAAGACCACTCCACTGTTGGAAGACCGCGGCTCAACCGATCCGCTATCATATTGAGGGAGCCTCGAATGTGGATCGCAGATAAGTGTGAAAGGTTTAATTCTGCCCAATCCAGAATCACCCTGATCTCTGATAAGAGGGTAAGTGATCTTGTGCCTCCCTGCTTGTTGATGTAAAGTACCGCAGTCATATTGTCTGACTGGACTTTCACCGCTTTGCCCCGGATCTGAGGGGTGAAGTGAAGGAGGGTTAGCCGGATAGCTTGAATTTCGCGGAGATTGGATGAGAGGAGCCGCTCCTGAGGAGACCAGGATCTGTGCACTGGAGAATCGTCTAGATGAGCACCCCAGCCTACTTGGGACGCATCTGTTGTCAATATGACCCAGGTTGGCTGGGTCATAGACTTCCCGTCTAAAAGATGGCTCCACCATCTGAGGGAATGCCAAGTTTGCCAAGACAGGGAGCACAGGGAGTTCAGCCCGGCGGGGCTGCCATTCCATTTGGAGAGAACCTCCGACTGCAGCGCCCAGAGGTGCCATAAAGCCCAAGGGACTGCTTACGCAGACGCTGACATGAGCCCCAACATCTTCATGAGAGTCCAAATTGGAACTCGCCAAGGCACGGATAGGAATTCTGTCATGTTCTGTATTCGGGATCTTCTTTCTGGAGTCAACCGGAGAGATCTCCCAACGGAGTCGATTATGAAGCCCAAATATCTTACTGAAGTCGACGGGCTCACGTTCGACTTCTGCCAGTTGATGATCCACCTTAGGCGGAACAGAAAGGAAATCGCTACATGAAGATGGTGGGTCAGGACCACAAAGGAAGAGGCTTTTAAAAGCCAATTGTCCAGATAAGGAATGATGGTCAGTCCTTGGAGTGCTAGCCGCCACCACAGAAACTACCACCTTGGTGAAAGTGTGAGGGGCAGAAGAAATGCCGAAGGGAAGGGCAACGAACTGAAGGTGTCTGGTGACACCTGGACCGCGATCCTGAGATATTTCCTGGAAGCAGGATGAATCGGGATGTGCAAATATGCATCCTTGAGGTCCAGGGTTGCCATCACATCTCCAGGATTGAGAACGTGAACCACTGACCTGATGGTTTCCATACGGAACCTTACTTACCTTACGTATCGATTGAAGAATCTCAAATCGATAATCATCCGGAGATCCCCTGATGCCTTGGGAACCAGAAACACTGGTGAGTAAATCCCTAAGCCTCGTTCCCCTGTCGGAACCTCCTCCAGAGCCCCCTTGTGGATGTAATCCTGAATGTAAGCCTCCAGAACTGACTGCCTTGCGGCCTGTGGAAGTTTGGTTCTGATGAACCTGTCCGGAGACAGAGAAAGAGGATTTATTGAGTACCCCTCTGATATGACATTAAGGACCCAGGGATCCGAAATCTCTCGGATCCAGATGTCCTTGAAGTGGGAGAGTTGACCTCCGATGGGAAGATGAGGCAGGGGAGTGGGGAAGTCTGGCAGGATGGCAGGAGTCACGGGAGTCATCCAAAAGTCTTGAGGAGGCCCGTAGTCAGGAGGTGGATTTTTTATCCTTGGCTCCTTCACGAGTGCGCCTCGAACCTCTTCGCTGCGCTCCCAAGTCCCTCCGGGCTCTTGACTGCTGGTCAGATCTACCACCACGGTTTTGTCTGCCCCGCCCCCGAAAGGACTGTTGGGGAAGACTCTTCCCCTTTTAATCTGACAGGTCTTCCATAATCTTATCCAACTCTGAGTCGAACAAACGATTGGGCTCAAAGGGAAGGCTACATGGAATTGTCAGCGACCCAAGGCTTACGCCACAAAGGCCTGCGGGCCGCTGACACCAGGGTTATGGTTTTGGCCGCCAACTTCAGCTGTTGTTGCGCTGTATCAGACAGTAAATTCATCGCCAGGTTGACAGTCTTGAAAGCCTCCAGAATGTCGTCCCGAGACACCTTCTGATCCACATCCATCTGGATCTGGTTTAATCGAGACCGGAGGAAGGTAGAAACTTCTGTAGCAGCGATGGCCGTAGACGCGGAAGCTGCAGCTGCCGTATAACCTCTCCTGAGTGTGCACTCTGCTCTCCTTGTCAAGGGGATCCTGCAGACTCGACCCATCGTCCGCAGGAACCAGAGTGCACTTGTTTGGCAATCGCCATGTCAGTTTGGCAATCGCCATGTCCACCTTGGGAAAGAAACCATCGATTCCACCAAGGGTTTAGCCATCGGAAACATGGTTCTGAATCTTTAGTTAGAATCGGACCCCTTTCGGGTTTCTTCCACTCTGTGCGAATGACAGAGAGGAGGGTCTCATCCGCTTTAAAGACACGAAGTGCCTGACTAGCGGGATCAGAGGGCTCCCCCAGGTCAACATCATGGTCCCCCGACCTGATGGACTTAAGTAACTTTTGCGTCTTATCAGGAGGAAAGAAGCATGAAGCAAGCTCCTCCTCATCCGAGGAGGAGGAACTCAAGGAGACTACGGACGGTCTCTCTACTGGAGCCGAAGACTCTATAGGAGTCTGAGAAGGAAGCCTCTCATCCAGCAGGCTTATAACCCCTTTGATGGATCCATCAACATAGGTCTTTACCCACTGATACATATCCTGCATCGTAGGTTCGGTGGAAGGTTGAACCCTCGGACGGCAGCCGTCACACCTGGAGTAGGGACAGCTATCCTCCAAAAGCGCGCTACAATCATAGCACGAAAAATGTTTCCGCTTGGAAACCGCCTTTCTGCCATTCAAATTTTTTTTTTTTCTTAAAGTCAACGGAACAAGGGATTCCCAAACAGTCTCCCAAGCTGGTTCCTACCAAGCCCCAAGCTGCTTATCTTCTGCGATCTGACAAGTGCAGGTAAATTCAGCTTAGAATAACCGTTGACCGACCTCACTGCGGGAAAAAAGAAAAAAAGGATAAGTAAAACATTTGTAAACAACCAATAAAAGTTTCAGGAGAAAGGTAAAAGAAAAGGCAGACTGGCGGAGAGCTGAAAATGAGGACCAGAAATAAGGCACCAACAAGTGGAGGAACACCAGCTTATGGGACTCTGGGAGCTAGCTTAAAAAGCATGTGCAGCCAGAGAACGACCTGGTTCACAATGTTTCCTTAAATAGGGGAGGGAGTGGGCTCAGAGCCGAGTCCCCGCCCCCAGAGGAGAAAACACATAACAGTGAATAAAAAGGTTTCCCCCCACGAAGGAATACAATAAAACCTCCAACCGGAGGGAAAATCGCGGATTATTTTAGGAAAAGGACCGAGGACGCCGAAAAATGCACCGCAATGAAGCACCGCTGCGCAGCGCCGGCAGCAGGTAAGCTGCCGGACAAGCCATAGTAGTAAAAGCGGAGGCAAAGCCCGGAGATAACATGAAAAAAAGATTCCCCCCTAAGAGAGGGGGAATCAACGCCTAATCCACCTGTCCGGAGGACAGAAAAAAACACAATGGGCTGGAGGTGATTCCCTCCTTTATAGGGGAGGTTTAAGTGTTTAATTTTTACTTGGGCTCATTAAAATTCCGCCGGTCCTACCAGTCCATGGGGGGTGGTTAACCCCCATCTGTGCTGCTGGTAGGACGTAAGGGAATCTGTATGGGAATGAGTGATCACAGCAGCTATCACTTATTCCCATATAGTGGAGTTGATTGCTGCATGTGATTGCTGCATATAAATGCATATTTCACCTGCTGTAACGAGCAGGCAGTAATTGGGAATGAACAGTGCTGTGGCAGACTGTGTAAATGGGCAATTAGAGTGGTCTCACAATACTTTTATTTTGTACTAAAACATTATGGGGGGCGGGGATGTCAGCATGTTTTTGGAGCTGAAGCCAGATGTTATATTTTGGACAATAGGAAATTATAAAATGCCCTACAAAACTGTATTCTTCCGTTTCCTTGTGTTTTCTGCTCCCTTGGCATTTTGGAAATCGCAGCCTGCTCTGGATGTGGTGAGTTTTCAGGCATTTCCAATGAACTCCACAGGAAAAAGAAACCGCTTAAAAGTAAAACACTGTGTGACTAAAAAATGCCACCCAAGAAAAGGTTTGCAAAAAATGCAGGAATTTTTATGGTCAAGTAAAAAAAAAGTCCAAGAAAAAGGCGCAGTGTAGTAGCACTCTGATCGGCCTAATCCAGTTAGAGTTCCCACATGGAATGTCACCCAGGCTTTCCTGCTGTACTGCATGGCACATGTACAGAGGCAAGAGGCATATGAACAGTCTGGTAAAGCAGAGTGACAATCCCCCAAATACTGATGGTCAGTTTCATTACAGCGGCCTCCGAAAGCCCACCTCCCCACTGGAGTACTGGTGAACTTTTAAAAATCTCACCCCCCAAGAAATAGGAAGGGCAAATAGGAAGTATAGATTTTAAAGGGGCTAGAGATAGGCAGCACACAGTTGCATTGGACAGTGCAGCCCACCACAAATCTGCCTAGTTGGTAGATGCACCGTCTGGGCCTGTGTATGTGTATGGGGGAGTCGGGGGAGATAATGATTTAGCAACCATTATTTAAGGTGTATGGGCACCTTACTCTCTGTGTCCACACCATAGTGTTTGTTTTCTCATCCACTTAGGGATGGATAAAAAGAGATGAGATGGAGTAGTCTTTTATACTTTTAGTTCCTTTTGGGTGCACAGTGGTGCAGATTTTTAAGACAAAAACAAGAATGGATATGAAAGATTGAGGTATAGTATACTTTTCTAACTAATATTCAAAGCTGCATGTGTGGTTATTGATGATCCCAGATTTAGAACCATTACTTCAAGTACTGCAATTCTTTTTTTTTGTTTAGCATTTTTTGTTTAGCAGAGACAGGCTTTTGGGTATATTCCGGTATAGGGAACCAGCAGGAAAGGCAGCCTCTGTACCTGCCCCCTATAGTTATCCCTCACGATCTCTGTGCTCTGGATGAGTCCATGATATTGAAACTCTTCAGTGAATTATAGTTATTATTTGTTATATTCTAATCGCTAATTTTTATTGCGAATATCAGCACTTCAAGAATTTGCAAAGATGTAGAATATAGTGCTATATATTCGTATTCGCGGATATTCTAGATTTTTTTTTCCATCAGTAACCTCCCTTCTTGCTTGTGGGCCAATGAGAAGGCTGCAATATCTTTGTCAGAGCTTAGCAACATCCCTAGCAACCAATAGGAAAGTTGCCTACCCCTTACTATATAGGAAACTCCCCAGTAGCCATTTTCTGCAGTTTTTTGCAGTTCTGAGAGAGAGAGCAGTGACATTGCTGTGTTCTGTGCTTTCATCTGGATCCTATTCCTTATCCAATTACATTAGATAGTTAGTTAGCTCATATATATACAGTATATATATAAGGGCTCATTCAGACGGCCGTATGCTGTCCGCAAAAATACTGAATGCTATCCGTTTTTTTGCGGATCCGCAAAAAACGGATCTGCAAAAAAACGGATAGCATTCAGTATTTTTGCGGACCCATAGACTTCAATGGGGCCATGTCCTGATTTTCACGGACAAGTATAGGACATGTTTAATTTTTTTTGCGGATCCGCAAAAAAACGGATAGCATTCAGTATTTTTGCGGACAGCATACGGCCGTCTGAATGAGCCCTAATACAGATAGTCAGTGTGAGATAGTCAGTGTAGGTTAGATAGTGATATAGTGTAGCTGATAGGTTCCAGTGCAGGGTGTTAGGTAGTGTGATAGGAATTACTGTTTCTCAGCTGTTCATACATACAGTACATGATACAGACATAGTGCTGTGATGTTACAACACAATACTTGTGCACCAATCATTAGTGCCGATTTGCGCAATCGCGAAAACAATGACTGGAGATCACGAATTCTAGAATTCGTGAATTTATTGAGAATATTATGCGAAATATTTGCAAAATATCGCGAAAATGAATATTGCCTATGCCTCTCATCACTATTATTTGTGCTTATTTTGAATAATATTATGACTAAGTTGGAACAAGGCATCAAACATTCTACATTGCACTCCATTACTACTATATTAGAGTTTGATTTTCTAGGTTAATGTGTTTTATTGTCATAATTTTATGTATTTTTGACAAATATTTGAAATGTATGAAATGAGTCATGAATAACACAAGGCATATCTCCAGTGTCCTGAAGAGTGCAGGAAAACACACAATGCCTCAAGACTCTGATCTTAATGAACCAGTGCTGGCAAGTCTAGTCATATTTAGGATTGATTTAAATGTTATTATACTTCTATCAAGCTCAGAAAATGTATTCTGAACCTAAATTACCTTAATTGTGCTGTTTTACAATGCTTGATTGAAAATGAGATCTGCTAAAAGGAAAGCAGCAAGGTCCCTTCCTTATTGTTTCGGCTTCTTGCTCATTCTGTTTTTTTGTAAATTGATCCGTAATTACAGTCTTTTAAATCTGCACCCAAATTCATTCTGTCCCCATGTCTACAAAAAAAGTCTACAGATCTTAAAACAAGGGTCTACACTGCACCAATGCCACATGTTCAAAGACAACACAGAGGAAGACCTCCTCTGATTAAAATATTTCCTTTCAAAGCATCCAAGCAGAACCATTAATAATGAGTATTATGGAGGAATTTAAATATCTTGTAAATTCTTCTTTTGTGGTTCAATTACCCAGAGATATATAATTCAATAGTAATTAGGCCACATCAATGGAGCGAGGCACATGAATTAAGCAAATAATGTGGATTCTTCACTGTAAGAGCAGTGAAACGATGAAGTTCTGTCACAGTGTGGTTCAT
Organism: Bufo bufo; assembly: GCF_905171765.1. Lineage (NCBI taxonomy): Eukaryota > Metazoa > Chordata > Amphibia > Anura > Bufonidae > Bufo > Bufo bufo. The sequence goes on along the minus strand of NC_053391.1, from coordinate 570,406,537 downwards.
GTGACACCACGTTGCCATGTAGGCTGGCTGCCTGTGCTGCCGCACACTGGCTGCAGATGATGGGTTCCTGTGTATGCTGGTTGCTTGGGTTGCACGTTCTGGCTGATGTGTGTGAACAGTTCCCCATGACTTGGATGCTCTCTGTGTTCATGTAGGGTTAATGTATCCCTGGTCTGTGTGTCTGAACATCAGGTGGTCAAATGTTTTAATCACCCTGCCATTTATATCTGTGAGCGGTGTGCCTGCGAGTCATACTGTCTTCTGTCTCCAGGAAAGCTGTGTGCAGGGCAGGTGCTATCCTGACCAGTGTGACTTGACCCTGACTCATGTGGTCATCCTGATTGTTCATCGATGTTACATACGTCCGCAACGTCTGATACGTCTTGGTCTTTATCTTTGGTCTGGTCTTGTGTTCGTGTTTTATGACTAAATGTTGATTTACCTTACGGTAAAAGCTTACACTGGCGCTGGTAGGTAGAAATGTGACACATAAAATACAGTGGCTGGATGAATATTCCGCTATAGTAAAAGATGGATATCATTGACAATCCAATGAATTAATCACCGCAATGATAATTACCTTTTCTCTGGATGTGGGCTGGAGAAATAGTCTAAGTTCTTTAAATATTTGCACGGTTCCCGTTCCTGTGTGTAGAGGGGTGTGAAGAGAGGCAAAAACTTCACTGCTCACCTGCTAGCATTCACACTGCTCCGGCCGGTAGCTGCGTGGTGCGAGGGAGCAGACTATGGGTTCGGCGTCCAGGATTTTCTGTGCGTGTGACGTCACCGCGAAGTACTACTGGTGCTCCCAGAGATCAAAGTTCATCCGACGCGTTTCTGAGCCGTCGGGCTCCTTCATCAGGGATCAAGGATGTTGATCCTTCATCAGGGATCAAGGAGGGTGTTTTATGACTGTTTAGTATGCCCTGATTCTGGCATACTAAACAGTCATAAAACACGAACACAGGTGCTTGTACTTTGTCCCTGCACCTAGTTAGCATAGGGACTGTCGACCAGTTGGGTGCTGTCGTTTAGGACAGATAATCCAAGTACGTAGGGACCATGCTTAGGTGTTAGTTTAGGTCTGCACTGTTTCCTATTCGTATGTCCTGTTTGATTCTGATCATGATTATGTAACCATCGTTTAATAAGCTGGTCGTTTTGCTTAGTTTGTGTCCTGAAGTCTTGTCTGAGTTTGCTTGTGATACGTTCAGGGGTTCTTATAACCCCTGAATGTGACAAGTTCTCTGCCACAGGAAAACTTCAGAGACTATGGAGTTCTCTGCCACAGGAGGGTATGATGGTGAACTCACTAAAAGGGGCTGGGACATGTTTTCATAGTGTAACAATATTATAAGTTATAGTTACTAGATTTCTGAAGACAGTTCATTGATCCAAGGGTTTATTGAGTCAAGATGAGCTTCTAAATCATGGGGGTTTTCACCTTCCTCTGGATCAACATTGTAGGATAGATGTGTTTTTTCAGTGTAAAGACTATGAACACCTTTGGGGATACTTTTTAATTATTGCATTTTACTTTTTTTGGCCTAAAAATCGTTTTTTTAAATGGTCTTTATAAAAAAAATTCTGCAGTTTTTGTCATAAAGGGTTAAGTTTTAACCTAGCTGCGAGCATCTTACTTTCACTTTCGCTCTGAACCGTCAGCTGGTAGCTATTTATAGTACTTATCTCTGAACTCCTGACAGCTCATAAACACTCACTTACCTCAGTAAGATAAGAATTGAGCTATAATGAGGGTTTATGAGCTGTCAGGAATCAAAGATAAGGCTTATCATGAGCCGTCAGCTGAGTTCCCTGACAGAACACCGTGCAAACAGACAGCTTGCTACTAGAGAATCTAAAGGCTGTAAGGAAAAAGGGGCTGAACATTTTTAATAAAGACCGATTGAAAAACAATTTTTAGCTCAAAATGAGTAAAATGCAATAATAATAATTAAAAAATTGCCCCGAAGGTGCACATAACCTTTAAAGGGTCACTGAGTGTTAGTAAAACTTTTGATATACAGTATTGTTCCAAGCCCCTGAGGAGCCAGAGTAGTGGATGGGAGTTGTAGGGGCTCTAGCTGCAAATGTCTATCACAGTATTGGTATTGTGTGCATTAAGTGTCAAAGTAATGATCGTAGAGTCCACACGATCAAACGTATTTCCTATTCAGGAATATACAGTATTTGTATCCACCATGTAACTTTTCATATACTATTCCCAGAACAGATTAAGTAACATCAAATCAAAACCAATTTCTGGTCATAAAGACATATCGGTGGTGGTCTGCGTACTGAGACCTCTAGAGATCGCTAGAACTAGGAAAGATAAGTGAGCACGTTTGCAGTCTCTCCTCACTGCAGGAGAAAGGCTCAATAGAAAGTCTATGGGCCCGTCTTAATTTCACTGTACGCATCGAGGAGAGACAGCATAATATGTGTGCACTTCTCTCACCTAATTGCTGCAATCACTGGGGGTCTCTATGACATATCAAACCTTTACCAAAAGTTACCAAAAATCAGTGACCCTTTAAGCCTGCCATACATTATCAATAGTGATTGTTTGGCCAACAGCTATCTCTTCTGGCTCCCCCATACACATGCATGTTCGGTTTGACTGAACATGAATGTGTTTTCAGTGGAGATAGAGGAAAAAGCTGCTGTCAGACACTTACTGCAGCATATCCCCTGGGAGAACAAACGGATGGGACAAAAATATTCAGTTTGCCCAATCCTTCTCTCCCCCAAAATCGTCTGTCAGGGGAGAGTCTGTAGCTTCCCATACACATTAGACCATTGGTCCTGTCGTTCTCAACTGGATTGGCCCACAATACATTAATGTTTAATAATGATTAACCACTTCCCATCTGGGCCATTTGCCCCCTTCCTGACCAGGCCAAATTTTGCAAAACTGACATATCTCACTTTATGTGGTAATAACTTTGGAACGCCTTTATTTATCCAAGTCATTCAGAGACTGTTTTCTCGTGACACATTGTACTTCATGATAATCATAAATTTGAGTCAAAATATTTCACCTTTATTTATGAAAAAATCCCAAATTTACCCAAAAATTTGAAAAATTCACAATTTTCTAAATTTCAATTTCTCTGCTTTTAAAACAGAAAGTGATACCTCATAAAATATTAATTATTTAACATTCCCCATATGTCTACTTTATATTGGCATCATTTTGGAAATGTCATTTTATTTTTTTAGGACGTTAGAAGGCTTAGAAGTTTAGAAGCAATTCTTCAAATTTATAAGAAAATTGCCAAAACCCACTTTATAAGGACCAGTTCAGGTCTGAAGTCACTTTGTGGGGCCTACATAGTAGATACCCCCATAAATGACCCCAATGTAGAAACTACACCCCTCAAGGTATTCAAAACCGATTTTACAAACTTTGTTAACCCTTTAGGCGCTCCACAAGAATTAAAGGAAAATGGAGATCAAATTTTTAAATTTCACTTTTTTGGCAGATTTTCCATTTTAATCAATTTTTTTCTTTAACACATCGATGGTTAACAGCCAAACAAAACTCAATATTTATTACCCAGATTCTGCGGTTTACAGAAACACCCCACATGTGGTCATAAACTGCTGTATGGGCACACGGCAGGGCGCAGAAGAAAAGGAACTCCACATGGTTTTTAGATGCCATGTCCCATTTGAAGCCCCCTGATGCACCCTTACAGTAGAAACTCCCAAGAAGTGACCCCATTTTGGAAACTAGGGGATAAGGTGGCAGTTTTATTAGTACTATTTTTGGGTACATATGATTTTTTGATCATTCATTATAACACTTTATGGGGCAAGGTGACCAAAAAATTGGTTGTTTTAGCACAGTTTCTATTTATTTATTTTTACAGCGTTCACCTGAGGGGTTCAGTCAAGTGACATTTTTATAGAGCAGATCGTTACGGACGTGGCGATACCTAATATGTATACTTTTTCTCATTTATTAAAGTTTTACACAATAATAGCATTTTTGAAACAAAAAAATTATGTTTTAATGTGTCCATGTTCTGAGAGCTATAGTTTTTTTATTTTTTGAGAGATTTTCTAATGTAGGGGCTCATTTTTTGCGGGATGAGGTGACGGTTTTATTGGTACTATTTTGTGGGACATACGCGTTTTTGATCACTTGGTGTTGCACTTTTTGTGATGCAAGGTGACAAAAATTGCTTGTTTTGACAGTTTTTTTTTTTTTTTTTTTACGGTGTTCATCCGAGGGGTTAGGTCATGTGATATTTTTATAGAGCTGGTTTTTACGGACGCGGCAATACCTAATATGTATACTTTTTTTAATTTTTTCTATTTTTAATTTTTTTTTTTCATTCCTTACTTGGGGACTTTTTTTTTTTTACATGTGAAACTTTTTTTTATTTTTTTATTTTCAACCTTTTATTTTACACTTTTCATCCCCCATAAGGTCATACAAGACCTCTGGGGGACATTTACTTCACTTTTTTTTTTTTTTTTTCACAGTTGATTTCTCCTGTAACTGGGGCTGACATAGTAGCCCCAGTTACAGGACAAATACACCCCTATAGAGGCTGTACAGCAGCAATCCTGCGCTGTACAGCCTCAGAGCAGGGCTGATCTCAGACCTCACACAGCTCCTGCACTCTCCGGTCACGGCGGTCACATGACCGCCGGGCCGGAACAGGAAGCGCACAGCGCTTCCTTCTCTGCAGACACAGCGCTCGGTGAGCGCTGTGTCTGCAGCGATCTAGAAGGCAGGGACACCTGTGCACTGTCCCTGCCTTGTCTTAGGGTTGCCCTGCTGTCACTGACAGCGGGCAACCCGATCAGCAGCTGCACGATTAGCGTGCAGCTGCACTTTCTGAACGGACGTTCTGGAACGTCCGTTCAGAAATAGACGTCCACCTATAGGACGTTTATATCCTATGGGCGGACGTGAAGCGGTTAATGTCTTTACTTTATGTTAGTAAAAAGGCATCTACACTCTAAAGGGTGATCTTAGGCACTCCATATTGATATTACCATTTAGCTAATCTGGACAGCTAATGCTGAATTTCAGATTATCAGATATTTTGTAGAAATAATTAGTCTGAATTCTGGAAGACGGTTTTTCGCGTATCCTCGGTTGCAGGTTCTTAGATCCAAGTTGAAGAAAAAGATCAGCACTCACTTTTTGTTGCAAAACAATCGTCATTTTATTGCCATAAAAAATATGGGCAGATGTGACGCATTTCGGCTAAAAAATAAATATCAGATATCATATGCAGTAGCGCATGACAATCCTTGATCCAGATATGTTCCCATTCATTGCACACATTTCTCTGTTAGACTGTCCTCAGGCTGGCAGCTCAGGGAGTGTGTCTTTCTCAGGGAGTGTTTCTCTCCCTGTAACTGTCACAACTTCTAACAGTAGATCTAGCTGTTAGAAGTTGAAGGAAGAAACTGAGCCTCAGCAGGTGGATGTACACATTACTATACAGATTAAGCATCAGGTGGCACCATTATAATGAAGTAATGAGAAGATCTCACAACCGGAGCATTTTTGCAACAGAAATTATAAAAGTACTGTAACAAGTTTTTCATACTGAATTATATTAGAATAGTATTTAATAGTGGCACAACCCTTTTCATGCCTGGGAGCGCACATCACTCCACGCTGTTGCAATGTGTCCTGATGCAGAGAGACAGGTACAAAAGGACATAAGACTGTTCTCCCCAGTGCCTAGCAGAAGTAGGTCCTGAACAGGGGACTCTATTAAATAAAATATCCTAAAAGTATATTTGAAAATGGGTTTTCTATACAATATCTAAGTTGGGGTGATTACTTCTTTTTTTCCTTTCTCTATTTCTAGCCCCTTTTTTAATGGCATATTTCAGGAAGAAAGATTGGACATGTTGAATTTCAGTAGCTCAATAGTTTGTTTCCCCAGAAGATAAGCCACTGTCAGAGGGGTCTAGCAGCAGATTAGGTCCCTTTCCCTGATGATATCACATCCTGCTGAACTGAGTGAGCATGTATGTTTATTGGGGAGTCAAGAAGAAAAGATGTTGGTCAAACTGTTGGCCGACAGCTGAAGGTGCATGGGCAGGTTGTCAGGTGCAACCCCGCAAAATTCTGTTTGTGCCAATAGTCCTCTCCAAGCCCTCCTAGATCTGATTAACAGCTTTCTGCCTGTTGCTGTGCATGCAGAAAAACCTGTCAATCAACGGTGGGTAGGCAGGGGGAGTGGGCAGTAATCTAATACTAAGGACCCCTGGCTCAAACAGCATTCAGCTCACACTGCATCTGATAAACTATGATTTTAATGAAAAGTACACCAAGTATGACTGACAGCAGGTCTGTCACTAAATTATGCTGCCCTTATATTTTTTTTTATGGAAGTTAATGGCATATGTCTGGGGCATATGTTTGGCAGAATGCTTCAGATCTAGCCTTGCCTTAGAGCCCTTTCACACTGACAGATGATCATGCCAATTATCAGGAATTAATATTTGCACAAACGCTCATTCTCAATAATTGGCTTGAGTAAATGTGCCACCAATTACCCAATGAATGAGCAAACACCTGATGGTCAAGGGATCTGATCACATGTGTAAAGATCAATTGTAGTAACGATTGTTCATTTTCTATCGACTAATGTAAAAGACTTTTCTTTATCGTCAATTGGCTCTTGTTATAGTCCGGCGTACGTAAGCGGACCATTGCTGGGGGTCATTTAAGTGCATTGGTTTGTTCTTTGAATTTCTTTAATTTGTAGTTTTATTGCTTTTGCCTTGTACTGATTATGTGCATATAGCCAGCACACTATGGGTTACACGGGAAGACATTAAAACAAGGTGATATAATTCCACTGCTTTTTGCTGATGACATCCTTTTAATTCTGCAAAATTCCTGAAAAATAATAACCGAGCAATTATGGAAACTTTATCTAAGAGCATTATCAGTTTAGCAAAGTTGTTCTCACCAGAAACTTTATACAAGAAGATGTTTTTTTTTAATGTTATTATACAGTAATAATGCTCTCTCTAGTATGACAACGACCCTCCTGTTTCTGCTATTCAAAATGCCCTGCCTCTGCAGAAATCCATATATTGGGCAGCTGGGCTAGTCTGTGGCCATAGGGGGGAGGTAAGAACATTCTGAATTTTAGAAGCAAGAAAGTGAGTTCTGGCATATCTACGTTTTGCTGACTGTTCAGTGTTATATAAGAGAATTAAACGTAAAATCGTTGGATGTTTGCGCCAGACATATACAAATTTAAAACACAGCATAAACCACTGGTATATATTTTTTCCTTGTAAGTGTAACTGTATTGTAAAGCATAGTTACCATATGTTGCAGAAATTTAGATACAGGATGAGTACAGGAAACTTAATATTTGCCTTAGATTAACCCCTTTTACCCCGGACCAGTTTTTGCCCTTCTGCTCAGGCCATTTTTTGCAAATCTGACATGTGTCATTTGTGGTAATAGCTTTGGAACACTTTGATTTATCCAAGCCATTCTGAGACTGTTTTCTCGTGACAAATTGTACTTCACGACAGTCATAAATTTGAGTCAATATATTTCACCTTTATTTATGAAAAAATCCCAAATTTACCCAAAATTTTGAAAAATTTGCAATTTTCAAAATTTCTATTTCTCTGCTTTTAAAACAGAAAGTGATACCTCATAAAATATATATTACTTAACATTCCCCATATGTCTACCTTATGTTGGTATCATTTTGTAAATGTAATTTTATTTTTTTAGGACATTAGAAGGATTAGAATTTTAAAAGCAATTCTTAAAATTTGTAAGAAAATTTCCAAAACCCACTTAAAGGACCAGTTCAGTTCTGAAGTCACTTTGTGGGGCTTACATAGTGGAAACCCCCCATAAATGACCCTATTGTAGAAACTACACCCCTCAAGTTACTCAAAACTGATTTTACAAACTTTGTTAACCCTTTAGGTGTTCCACCAGAATTAAAGGAAAATGGAGATGAAATTTCTAAATTTAACTTTTTTGGCAGATTTTCCATTTTAATCCATTTTTTTTCTTTAAAGGGAACCTGTCATCAATTTTATGCTGACCTCACTGAGGGCAGCATACATTAGTGACAGAAATGCTGATTTCAGTGGTGTGTCACTCGTGAGCTAAAAGTAAGTGGTTGCCGAGAACCAGCATCATAATCATTGCAGCCCAGGCCTTGAGAAGAGTCAAATCTACCTGAGAAGAGTCCTGGTTATACATAATCTCCTGCTCTCTCGCCCATTTGCTGATGATTGGCAGTTCTCTCCCAGAGAGAAAGGGAGAAAACTAGGTAAAGCCTGTCAGTCACCAGTAGGTGGGCAGGGAGAGCATGAATTTATGAATAACCATGACTCTTCTCAGGTGGCTGTGACTCTTTTCCAGACCTAATCTGCAATAATTGTGATGTTTGTTCTCTTTAACCACTTACTTTTAACTTATAAATGACAGACTGCTGAAATTAACTCACCTGTCTCTACTTTATTCTTCCATCAGTATGGGATGCATAAAGTTGATGACAGGTTCCCTTTAACACATTGAGGGTTAACAGCCAAACAAAACTAAATATTTATTACCCTGATTCTGCGGTTTACAGAAACACCCCACATGTGGTTGTAAACTGATGTAAGGGCACATGACAGGGCTCAGAATAAAAGGAGTGCCATATGGTTTTTGGAAGGCAGATCTTGCTGGACTGGTTTTTAGATGCCATGTCCCATTTGAAGTCCCAAAAAGTGACCCCATTTTGAAAACTAGGGGAAAAGGTGCCAGTTTTATTGGTACTAATTTGGGGTACATATGATTTTTTTTTTTTTATATTAACAATTTTTTATTGTTTTAAATAAGCAGTCACAAATATCCATGAGAAAAAAGTCATAGAATCAGGCTTGAACATACAGATTACAGACATATGTGTCCAGATAGGGTTGTACCCACCTCACAAAGGGGACATAGGATAATAATAGAGTACAATTAATAACATAACTATATCAAACAAAGATAGACATGAGGTGTTGTTAAATTGTTATAGTTGAAGTTAAGCTACAAAGCAGTCAGCATAACACTTTATCCCAGAACTAGGCATTCAGTGAAAATAAGTGAACTAGGAAAATTTCCTGTATTCTCTCCAGGGTGACCAAATTTGGAGAAATGTGTGTCTTGTTCTTAATTCCCAATGTGGGGTACATATGATTTTTAATTGCTCTATATTATGTTTTTCTTGAGGCAAGGTAACCATTTTTATTTTTTACAACATTCATCTGACAGGTTAGATCATGTGCTATTTTTATAGAGCAGGTTGTTGCAGACGCAATGATATCAAATATATCTACTTTATTTGTTTCTTTGTTTCAGTTTTACATAATAAAGCATCAGGTGGGACTCACAGCCTCCCCGCTCCTCCCATTGTATGTGTGGTTTCACACTGGAGGTGACGGGGAGTTGTTTGCTGTGAGTCGGATCTTACGCTCCTGTAATTTGGCCACTGGCTCCTGGTACTGCCCATACGGCACAGGTAGGTTAGGTCCCGTGCCACCTGAGATATCTTGACGTGGTGCGCGGGCTCCGGTATCTCCTTCATATAAAAATATATTGGCTAAAGTCTCATTTTAACATCAGTGTGAGGGTTTAGTCAGATTTTGTTGATTGCATCCACCATAGTAGTGCACCTATTCATGTAAAAGTTTATTTCATATAGTCAATTACATTCACACTGTTTTAATTTTTTTTACGGTGTTCAGCTGAGGGGTTAGGTCATGTGATATTTTTATAGAGCTGGTTTTTACGGACGCGGCGATACCTAATATGTATACTTTTTTTTTATTTGTTTCACTTTAACACAATAATAGCAGTTTTAAAGCAAAAAAAAATCATATTTTAGTGTCTCCATTGTCTGAGAGTCATAGTTATTTTATCTTTTGACCGATTGTCTTAGGTAGAGTCTCATTTTTTGCGGGATGAGGTGACAGTTTCATTGGTACTATTTTGGGGGCCTATGCCTTTTTGATTGCTTGGTGTTCCAATTTTTGCGAAGTAATGTGACAAAAAATGGCTTTTTTTGGCATGTTTTTTTTTTTCTACGGTGTTCAGCTGAGGGGTTAGGTCATGTGATATTTTTATAGAGTTGGTTGTTACGGACGTGGCGATACCCAATATGTATATATTTTTTTAATTTCACTTTAACACAATAATAGCATATTTTGAAACAAAAAAATGATGTTTTAATGTCTCCATGTTCTGAGAGCTATATTTTTTTTTTGCAATTTTCTTATGTAGGGGCTAATTTTTTGAGGGATAAGGTGACGGTTTTATTGGTATCATTTTGTGGGACATACGCCTTTTTGATCGCTTGGTGTTGCACTTTTTGTGATGTAATGGCTTTTTTTGACACAGTCTTTTTTTTATGGTGTTAATCGTATGGGGTGGATCATGTGATATATTTATAGAGCCGGTCGTTACGGACGCAGTGATACATAATATGTGTGCTTTTACCTTTTTTTTTCAAATTTTTATTATATAATCAGGGGAAAGGGGCCTTTTTTTTTTCTTTTTTATTACTTGAAACTTGATTTTTTTTTTAAACACTTTTTTTTTCTTCTTTTTTTAACTTTATTTCTGTCTCACTCTAGGACTTCAACTTTTGGGGGTCTGATCCCCTCTGCAATGCATTATAATACATTTGTATTGTAATGCATTGCCTGTTAGTGTATTACACTGAGTAATACACTAACAGGTTGCCTAGGACAGCCTGGGACTGGATCTCCTCGGCCCCCGTAGAAGGCAGGTCACCATGCCGTGAAAGGGATTTGGCAGCCTGTGAATGACATCGGGCTGCCTTGTCACCCATTGGGTCCCCGCCACAGCAGCGCGGGGAGCCGATGGGCTCCCTCTCTCAGTGCTGACCGCGGCATAGAAGGGGTTAATCCGCCGGCATCGGCTTTTACAGCGATGCCAGTGGACACAGCAGGGGCTCAGCTATTAGGGACTGCCAGGCCCCTGCAGTGATCGGGCGCGCACCTCTTGCCGCCTTGATGTGTTATTACGTCATATGTCGTAAAGGGGTTAAAGGAGAAGTCCTACGAAAAATATTCTAGATTTTGCAAACCAGCACCTGGATCTGAATACTTTTATAACTGCATGTAATTAAAAAATTTGTGTAGCCACTGAGCTGTTTAATAAAAAGTATCTGTATAGCGCCTCCTGCTGTTTGTTATTTTCCTTATTTCTCCATCCACCTTGTTTAGGTGGCTGCACGTGATCAGTTTAAATATTCAACTGCTACCAGCCATATCTTCTGTTGTGGCAGTTGCAGGGAGAGAGCAGCAGAAAGGACACACACCCCTGAGATGACAGTCTTAAATAAATCTAGCAGAATAATTGGTGCAATTAATGGGGAGAGTTTTGGATCCATGAGTGGTACAGAGCTGGTGCTAACTTTGTTAGAGATTGTTATCTATGTGATGTCTGATTTTTTTTTTTTTGTATCAATAATGTCATAACCCATTTATTGGAAGCCTAGCTATGATGCCACTGAAAGCTGTGATGAATGAACTGAACTGAGAAATGTTAAAGGGAATCTGTCCTCAGGATTGACATATAGAGCGAATGTACAGTGAGCATTCCCGTATAGAGGCAGTGTATGGAAGTTTTCTGTATAATTTTTAAAAAAAATAAAAACAATACTTTTGAGCATAGAAAAAGACTGTTTAGGAATGATTGGAGGATGCACAGTAAAATATTTAATCAGCCCTATATGTCAATCGTGATGACAGGTTCCCTTTAAATCCCAGAATGTGACCCCACATGAATTCAGATTTGGACTCTCAGATTCAATTCAAACCCCTCAAAATGAATCCAGACCACAGACTTAAAGAGCATCTGTCAACATGAATAACCCTATTAAACCAGACATATAGCCTAATATTGTTGATCATGCTAAGTAAAACAGGATCATTTGTTATATCTTCTTCTTTTCTACATATAAAAATAAGGATATATACAGTCAGATCCATAAATATTGGGACATATGCAAACTGTTGTAATTCCTACACCGTTCACCTGATTTGGATGTAAATACCCTCAAATTAAAGCTGACAGTCTGCAGTTAAAGCACATCTTGTTCGTTTCATTTTAAATCCATTGTGGTGGTGTATAGAGCCAAAAATGTTAGAACTGTGTCGATGTCCCAATATTTATGGACCTCACTGTATATGTGTGTATTGATTTCAACGAAACTTGGTATACACATCCCTTGCTACCTGGAAAGAAATGTTGTGTCACAGCTCTCTATGACGTACCGTTCCTGAGATATTCCCAAAAAATGACCTGCATTAGCCAATACAAGCCTGCAAGTCTTTCTCTTCATTTCCCAGCTCCAATACACGGTCACATGTCCCTTACAGACAATAGAAGCTCGCAGTCTCCACATACACACAGTTTTACTCCAGGTTTCCATAACAACCCAGCCATTTTTCTTCACTGCTGTGGGTCAGCTTTAGGCTAGGGCTACACGATGACATGTGTCACACTACAATAAGGCACAACTACACTGCTATTGATGTCGCAGAAATGTTGCGCAACAATTATTATAATGATGGTCTATGGTGTTGCACTGCGACATCTTGGATGGATTTTTTGCGACTGTCGTGTCACAGTTGCAGCATGCCACATGTCGCAGTGCGACACCATAGCCTATCATTATAAAAATTGTTGCGACAAAATGTCGCACAACACATGTTGTCGTGTAGCTTTAGCATTAAAGGGGCGGGGCCCTGTGGAGGTCACTGTTAAAGAGGTGTTCACTGTGGATGTTACTGTTAAGGGGGCAGGCCGCTGTGGATGTTACTGTTAAGGGGGCAGGCCGCTGTGGAGGTCACTGTTAAGGGGGCAGGGGCCACTATTAAAGGGGCAACTGCTGTGGAGGCCACTGTTAAGGCAGCAGGGTACTGTGGAGTTCACTGTTAAAGGGGCGGAGTGCTGTAGAGGTCACTGTTATGGGGGATACTGTCGATATCGTTTAATGACACACAAAAACATTAAATAAAATAGATGAAATATACCCGTGTGAAGCCGGGTCCTTCTGCTAGTATATAAAATTATATATATATATATATATATATATATATATATATATATATAGAAGCGAAAAAGAAAAAAGCAGCACACAAAGTAAGTGGGTGCAAAAAATCCTCCTGGGGACCTGTGACCAAGATCCCAAATTGCATAGAAAACGAAAAGAAGGCAGCACTCCAGGTGAACTTGAAAAAAGTGGACGGTTTATTCACTCATTCAGCGACGTTTCAGCTCTCTCAATGGAGCCTTTTTCCAGCTGATTAACATGTGCACAATTACATATATAAATAGTGCAAGTAATTGCCAAAATACAAATTGGTATATCATATAATAAAGTGCAAATGCATACAAATTACAGTCATATTGCAGATACAATTAATCTGGTGTCATGATACAGTGAAATAATAATATAGATAAGGTCATAAAAATTCATACTGTGATATCTCCGATGTATAATCTTCAAAATACCATAATTGTCAATCAAGCATGTGAAGGTGAACACAAGTGTACAACATAATATAGCAATCAAAATTTTTAAAAACCTTTGAATGAATCACTTGCGGCTGAATAGGCATGGTGGAATCTGTTGGCGTCCGGACAAGACAACGGCGCATGCGCCACTTCATCTGCTATCGCGAGAGTCACAAAGATAATGTGTGGTATAGCAACCACAGCTAAAATGGCCGCTTGAGACCTTTTCTCTAGGGCGCATGCGCATGCCAGTAATCACGCCCATAGGAATTTGACAGACACTTATGCAGTGTCAGAGCGCCGCAGTATATAGCAGAAAGCTGATCCATATATCGGAGGCCGGCGTATCAACATCGGTCGCCAATAGGATATCTGTATCAGCAGGACAATACGGTTTTCACACCGTTGGTATCCCGCTGTCCAGAATGACAGCAAATCCGCTCCCTGTCCCTTACAGCTGCACAATAGATATCCACTGTGAATCAACGGAAGGGACACGGACAGAACTGCATCGGGGCTCATCATAGTATTAACAGTATATATGTCAGTGCCCACCGTCTATGCAGGTGCCGCTCAAGTCCCAAAAGGGGCTGGAGCCGTACATATAATAGACAGAGGCTGACCTCAAACACTCATTATACATGTAACAGAAAATAATTGAAAGAGGGATCGCCAACATAGTTCCTCCAGTATTCGCCTTACGTGAACACTCATACTTTTATGCTTCAATATAATATCCTATGAGGAAAAAGAAAAAATGGTTAATATATAGCACATGTTGTTTTCCATACACGCCATCAAACTTGGAGAAAGCATACATAAAATCAATAACTAGACGACCCTAAATTCCACATTAAGACCTTGAGGCCTTAGAGTGCCAAGTGTATAGATCCAATATAGCTCACGTTTTTTCAGTGTTTTTATCCGATCACCACCTCGCCTTGAAGGAGATATTTGTTCTAAAATTCTGAAGCGTAAGTCATCTTGTGTGTGTTTAGCTTCAGTAAAGTGTTTGGACACTGGGAGATCCAATTTTTGCTTTCTAATCGAATATCGATGTTGATTGAGGCGAGTTTTAACATCCCATGTGGTCTCCCCTACATATAGGAGACCACATGGGCATACCAACAAGTAGATGACATAAGAAGAATCGCAGGTTAAATATTGTTTAATTTTAACCCTCACATGTCTCCCTGGTAGAACCAATATCTGATTGCACTAGTTTGTCACCCAACTAGTGAAATCAGATATTGGTTCTACCAGGGAGACATGTGAGGGCTACTTTGGCTCTACACGCAAAGGATGTTATCCCTGCTATAACTGTATAAATTGTAAACTAATGTTGAGGGGAGATTCTTTCATGCACCCTAGTACAGGTTATAGGGTTAAAATTAAGCAATATTTAACCTGCGATTCTTCTTATGTCATCTACTTGTTGGTATGCCCATGTGGTCTCCTATATGTAGGGGAGACCACATGGGATGTTAAAACTCGCCTCAATCAACATCGATATTCGATTAGAAAGCAAAAATTGGATCTCCCAGTGTCCAAACACTTTACTGAAGCTAAACACACACAAGATGACTTACGCTTCAGAATTTTAGAACAAATATCTCCTTCAAGGCGAGGTGGTGATCGGATAAAAACACTGAAAAAACGTGAGCTATATTGGATCTATACACTTGGCACTCTAAGGCCTCAAGGTCTTAATGTGGAATTTAGGGTCGTCTAGTTATTGATTTTATGTATGCTTTCTCCAAGTTTGATGGCGTGTATGGAAAACAACATGTGCTATATATTAACCATTTTTTCTTTTTCCTCATAGGATATTATATTGAAGCATAAAAGTATGAGTGTTCACGTAAGGCGAATACTGGAGGAACTATGTTGGCGATCCCTCTTTCAATTATTTTCTGTTACATGTATAATGAGTGTTTGAGGTCAGCCTCTGTCTATTATATGTACGGCTCCAGCCCCTTTTGGGACTTGAGCGGCACCTGCATAGACGGTGGGCACTGACATATATACTGTTAATACTATGATGAGCCCCGATGCAGTTCTGTCCGTGTCCCTTCCGTTGATTCACAGTGGATATCTATTGTGCAGCTGTAAGGGACAGGGAGCGGATTTGCTGTCATTCTGGACAGCGGGATACCAACGGTGTGAAAACCGTATTGTCCTGCTGATACAGATATCCTATTGGCGACCGATGTTGATACGCCGGCCTCCGATATATGGATCAGCTTTCTGCTATATACTGCGGCGCTCTGACACTGCATAAGTGTCTGTCAAATTCCTATGGGCGTGATTACTGGCATGCGCATGCGCCCTAGAGAAAAGGTCTCAAGCGGCCATTTTAGCTGTGGTTGCTATACCACACATTATCTTTGTGACTCTCGCGATAGCAGATGAAGTGGCGCATGCGCCGCTGTCTTGTCCGGACGCCAACAGATTCCACCATGCCTATTCAGCCGCAAGTGATTCATTCAAAGGTTTTTAAAAATTTTGATTGCTATATTATGTTGTACACTTGTGTTCACCTTCACATGCTTGATTGACAATTATGGTATTTTGAAGATTATACATCGGAGATATCACAGTATGAATTTTTATGACCTTATCTATATTATTATTTCACTGTATCATGACACCAGATTAATTGTATCTGCAATATGACTGTAATTTGTATGCATTTGCACTTTATTATATGATATACCAATTTGTATTTTGGCAATTACTTGCACTATTTATATATGTAATTGTGCACATGTTAATCAGCTGGAAAAAGGCTCCATTGAGAGAGCTGAAACGTCGCTGAATGAGTGAATAAACCGTCCACTTTTTTCAAGTTCACCTGGAGTGCTGCCTTCTTTTCGTTTTCTATATATATATATATATATATATATATATATATGGTTATTAATTCCTTGATAGGTGTTTTATAGGATTTTTATAGGAATTTATAAGGATTTTTATTAGGTTTTCAATAGCTTTATATTTTTTTTATAGGATTTTTATAGGAATTTATTAGGATTTGTATTAGTTTTAATAGCTTGATAGGGGTTTTATAGGAATTTATTAGGATTTTTATTAGTTTTAATAGCTTGATAGGGGTTTATAGGATTTTTATAGAAATTTATTAGGATTTTTATTAGGTTTTCAATAGCTTTATATTTGTTTTATAGGAATTTATTAGGATTTTTATTAGTTTTAATAGATTGATAGGGGTTTTATAGGAATTTATTAGGATTTTTATTAGTTTTAATAGCTTGATAGGGGTTTATAGGATTTTTATAGGAATTTATTAGGATTTTTATTAGGTTCTTAATAGCTTGATAGGTGTTTTATATGATTTTTATAGGAATTTATTAGGATTTTTATTAGTTTTAACAGCTTGATAGGGGGTTTTATAGGATTTTTATAGGATTTGTATTAGTTTTAACAGCTTGATATGGGGTTTTATAGGATTTTTATTAGTTTTAATAGCTTGATAGGGGTTTTATATGATTTTTACAGGAATTTATAAGGATTTTTATTAGTTTTAATTACTTGATTGGTGTTTTATATGATTTTTATAGGAATTTATTAGGATTTTTATTAGTTTTAATAGCTTGATAGGGGTTTATAGGATTTTTATAGGAATTTATTAGGATTTTATTAGGTTTTTAATAGCTTGATAGGTGTTTTATATGATTTTTTATATAGGAATTTATTAGGACTTGTATTCGTTTTAATAGCTTGATAGGAGTTTATAGGATTTTTACAGGAATTTATTAGGATTTTTATTAGGTTCTTAATAGCTTGATAGGTGTTTTATAGGATTTTTATAGGAATTTATTAGGGTTTTTATTAGTTTTAATAGCTTCATAGGGGTTTTATATGATTTTTACAGGAATTTATAAGGATTTTTATTAGTTTTAACAGCTTGATAGGGGGTTTTATAGGATTTTTATAGGATTTGTATTAGTTTTAACAGCTTGATATGGGGTTTTGTAGGATTTTTATTAGTTTTAATAGCTTGATAGGGGTTTTATATGATTTTTACAGGAATTTATAAGGATTTTTATTAGTTTTAATAACTTGATAGGTGTTTTATATGATTTTTATAGGAATTTATTGGGATTTTTATTAGTTTTAATAGCTTGATAGGGGTTGTATATGATTTTTATAGGAATTTATAAGGATTTTTATTAGTTTTAACAGCTTGATAGGGGTTTTAATAGGATTTTTATAGGAAATTAATAGGATTTGTATTAGTTTCAATAGCTTGATAGGGGGTTTATAGGATTTTTATTAGTTTTAATAGCTTGATAGGGGTTTTATATGATTTTTACAGGAATTTATAAGGATTTTTATTAGTTTTAAAAGCTTGATAGTGGTTTATAAGATCTTTACAGGAATTTATTAGGATTTTTATTAGGTTATCAATAGCTTTATATTTGTTTTATAGGAATTTATTAAGATTTGTACTAGTTTTAATAGCTTGATAGGGGTTTTATAGAAATTTATTAGGATTTTAATTAGTTTCAATAGCTTAATAGGGGGTTTATAGGATTTTTATAGGAATTTATTATGATTTTTATTAGTTTTAATAGCTTGATAGGGGTTTATAGGATTTTTATAGGAATTTATAAGGATTTGTATTACAAACCGGATTCCAAAAAAGTTGGGACACTATACAAATTGTGAATAAAAACTGAATGCAATGATGTGGAGGTGCCAACTTCTAATATTTTATTCAGAATAGAACATAAATCACGGAACAAAAGTTTAAACTGAGAAAATGTACAATTTTAAGGGAAAAATATGTTGAATTAGAATTTCATGGTGTCAACAAATCCCCAAAAAGTTGGGACAAGGCCATTTTCACCACTGTGTAGCATCTCCCCTTCTTCTTACAACACTCAACAGACGTCTGGGGACCGAGGAGACCAGTTTCTCAAGTTTAGAAATAGGAATGCTCTCCCATTCTTGTCTAATACAGGCCTCTAACTGTTCAATCGTCTTGGGCCTTCTTTGTCGCACCTTCCTCTTTATGATGCGCCAAATGTTCTCTATAGGTGAAAGATCTGGACTGCAGACTGGCCATTTCAGTACCCGGATCCTTCTCCTACGCAGCCATGATGTTGTGATTGATGCAGAATGTGGTCTGGCATTATCTTGTTGAAAAATGCAGGGTCTTCCCTGAAAGAGATGACGTCTGGATGGGAGCATATGTTGTTCTAGAACCTGAATATATTTTTCTGCATTGATGGTGCCTTTACAGACATGCAAGCTGCCCATGCCACACGCACTCATGCAACCCCATACCATCAGAGATGCAGGCTTCTGAACTGAGCGTTGATAACAACTTGGGTTGTCCTTGTCCTCTTTGGTCCGGATGACATGGCGTCCCAGATTTCCAAAAAGAACTTCGAATCGTGACTCGTCTGACCACAGAACAGTCTTCCATTTTGCCACACTCCATTTTAAATGACCACTGGCCCAGTGAAAATGCCTGAGCTTGTGGATCTTGCTTAGAAATGGCTTCTTTTTTGCACTGTAGAGTTTCAGCTGGCAACGGCGGATGGCACGGTGGATTGTGTTCACTGACAATGGTTTCTGGAAGTATTCCTGAGCCCATTCTGTGATTTCCTTTACAGTAGCATTCCTGTTTGTGGTGCAGTGTCGATTAAGGGCCCGGAGATCACGGGCATCCAGTATGGTTTTACGGCCTTGACCCTTACGCACAGAGATTGTTCCAGATTCTCTGAATCTTCGGATGATGTTATGCACAGTTGATGATGATAGATGCAAAGTCTTTGCAATTTTTCGCTGGGTAACACCTTTCTGATATTGCTCCACTATCTTTCTGCGCAACATTGTGGGAATTGGTGATCCTCTACCCATCTTGGCTTCTGAGAGACACTGCCACTCTGAGAAGCTCTTTTTATACCCAATCATGTTGCCAATTGACCTAATTAGTGTTAATTGGTCTTCCAGCTCTTCGTTATGCTCAAATTTACTTTTTCCAGCCTCTTATTGCTACTTGTCCCAACTTTTTGGGGATTTGTTGACACCGTGAAAATTGGAATCAATGTATTTTTCCTTTAAAATGATACATTTACTCGGATTAAACGTTTGATTTGTCATCTACGTTCTATTACAAATAAAATATTGACATTTGCCATCTCCACATCATTGCATTCAGTTTTTTTTCACAATTTGTTTAGTGTCCCAACTTTTTGGGAATCCGGTTTGTACATGGAATATCCCTTATCACCATTTCGGGCAACTAGTACCTCACTTACTTTTATCAGGGAAATGGTTAGTCCCGAATACACTAAGGTGGAGTGTATGGTCGCACCTCCAAGTAGAATGGCACCCTAAGATGAGGTTATTCATCTACAAGTAGGAACACCTGTAAATATCCAGTGTTCCTCCATATGGCGTCTATTAGTGGCCGTGTGCCGCAACGAGCATCCTTTTTGGACGCATCAAAACAATCCTCCTCCCCCCAGCATATACTGACGTCATCGCGCACCAAGGAACATTATCAGTCATCATTGGGATACCCTATTAATGGATCCTGATCTAAAGGAGGTACTAGGCCCCAACCTGCCATTACATATAGGAGGGGAAAAAAATCTTAGGGATCACATTGTACACAGCCACTTTGTTCCACCTGAGAAACCACGCACCTGGCTTGAAAACCCTATAAAAGGTTGTTGCAGGTTTGGTGTCTGTAGCTTCTGTGATTCCATACAACCTGGAAAAAATCTTTACCAGCACCCTAGATTCTTATTATATACGAGACTTTATTAACTGCCGGACTATTGGGGTCATGCATCTCATTACCTGCAAATGTGACTTACAATATGTGGGCAAGACCCGCAGGAAATTACGTCATCGGATTGGGGAACATCTCAGCGATATTTGTAATAACAGAGAGACTCCGGTAGCTAGACATGTGACTACCGTCCACAATAGACGTGCGACTGTACTAAAATTTAAGGGGATCGAACGGGTTCAGAAACCATTACGTGAAGGTAATTGGGATAGACGCATTTTACAAAGGGAATGCTAGTGGATTTTTTAATTAGATACATCTAACCCCCATGGCCTTAATGAGCAACTAAATTTTGGCTGTTTTATTTAAGTCCCCCCAGTGCAGATATATACCTTGTTACCTAGGATTGGTGTTTACCTATTGTGACCACTGTGATTTGAACCAGTCTTTAATGTTCACGTTTCGTCCAAAATAGTACGAGTCAATTTATTTTGACATTTTAAGTCCCCCAAGTGTAGTCATATACCTGGTCACCTAGGAGTTGTGGCTGCTTGTTGTGACCGTTGTGAGTTTAACCAGTCTTTAATGTTCACGTTGTGTCCAAAAAAAAGCACCTGTCAAGTCATTTTGACAGTATGCTGCTGAAACAGTATCTAGTCCCTTTGACTGGGGCGCCATTCGTGACAGGAGTAGAACGTGCTCACATTAGGACATGCCCCTCTTCTGTCGTGTATTAACTGAGCAGTATGGACCTTCCAGGACCTGCTAGCTTTCTCTCCGCCCCTTTTCATTTGCTCCTGTGATGTTCCCAGCATAAGCGCTGACGTCACATCGCCACGTTGGTGCGCGCATTGTGTCGCATGGCCGCTAATAGACGCCATATGGAGAAACACCAGGAATTTACAGGTGTTCCTACCTGTAGATCAATACCCTCATCTTAGGGTGTCATTCTACTTGGAGGTGCGACCATACACTCCACCTTAGTGTATTCGGGACTAACCATTTCCCTGATAAAAGTAAGTGAGGTACTGGTTGCCCGAAATGGTGATAAGGGATATTCCAAGTAGTAAGACCCGATTGACTGCTTCATTATATCAGGAGTCACGTATACCCCTTCTGGTAAGGATTATGTGTATTTTCTAGTGCCACGCTATTTTCATTTAGCACTACACGTATTTGTTGCAGGGTTTGATAATCATAGGCGTCTATTTACTCTGGGGCCTGTATCAAGTGGGGAATGTATTATAGGTTCTCCCACTTGTAATGGATTTATAGTAAAAGTTAAGTTTTATTAACACTACTGCCCTTCTTTTATTTAAGGTATAGACATAGCGGTAGTTTGTGTAGACCACACCTGGTCTCACAGATGAGACAAAAAAAAGTTTTTTCATTTTGTTTACTTATGCACTTAACCTTGTCTCTCCATACAATGGGTTGGGGTCAGCGTGATCAGCGGCTTTGTTGTCAGACTACCAGGAGGGACCACAAGTACAGCCTGAGGCTGGCTTGGCTTTCACCAAGGGGGTATGTAGTTTTGTATTATATTGTTATGTATTTTATTATATGCTACCGGCCATTTGTTCCAGCAATAATTTGATTGGCAAGAACAGGGTTAACAACCTTGTTCTTCCACTCTTGGTAGAAGTGGGCTGGTCCTGCTTTCTGCCAGGAGAGGGAGTTCCTGTCTAGACACAGTGGAGAGAGGAAGCTTACTGCAGAGCTCCTGCTCCTAGATATGATTCTCTGGCAAGATCAACTTACTTCAAGACTGAAGTGAAGACACACTAGACAGCAGAGGAATATACTACAACCAGCATTAAAGACACTGCTAAAAGACAAGAAACTACGGCTATGACACCCATCAACCAGGAACATAACTAGGCCAGTATGACCTAAGTATTAAGTAGCATACTTCCAACCTGCCTCCATAATCCTTACTGGTGCCAGAGAAGTTTTGCACTTAAAGTCTGCTGCTACTGAATATTAGTGATGGACGAACATCGGCCAGGACAGTTCACGAACGCGATCGCGCGAACGCGATCAAATGTTTGCGAACCGCAAGTTTGCGGCGGGCCCCATTCACTTTAATAGCAGGCGAACCTAAAAAAACCTTCAGTTCATATTTACAGCTACCAAATACTTACTAGAAGTGCACAAATAGTCCCACAACATGGACAGTGACATAGTAGAGGAGGATCAATGACAAAGATTCCCACAAAAAATATGTATTTTAATCAGGGACCATTTTTATGCATCTTAAAGGGAAATTCTCAAAAATGTGCCCTGCTGGAGCCTAGAAAAATGTTATTTTAGGCCACGGGAGTACAGGCCCTAAAAATTAGGCATTCACCTGACATAAAAAAACAAGTTATTATGTGGCTCGAGGTACATTATGCGATCAGTGGATAAAAATTTTACTGTAGGCCACTGGAGTACAGGCCCCAAACATTAGGCATTCACCGTACAGAAAAGAACAAGTGATTATGTGGCTGAAGGTACATTAGGCGGTCACTGTATAACAATTTTACTGCAGGCCAGTGGAGTACAGGCCACAAACATTAGGCATTCACAGGGCAGAAAAGATCAAGTGAATATGTGACTGTAGGTATATTAGACGGTCATTGGATAACAATTTTACTGCAGGCTAGTGGAGAACAGGCCCCAAACATGAGGCATTCACCGTACAAAAAAGAACAAGTGATTATGTGGCTGGGGGTACATTAGGCGGTCACTGTATAACAATTTTACTGTTGGCCAGTGGAGTACAGGCCCCAAACATTAGGCATTCCTCGTACAAAAAAGAACAAATGATTATGTGGCTGGAGGTACATTAGGCGGTCACTGTATAACAATTTTACTGTTGGCCAGTTAGATTACAGGCCCCAAAAATGATGCATTCACCGTACAGAAAAAATCAAGTGATTATGTGGCTGGAGGTATATTAGACAGTCATTGGATATCAATTTTACTGCAGGCCAGTGGAGTACAGGCCCCAAACATTAGGCATTCACCGGACAGAAAAGATCAAGTGATTATGTAGCTGGAGGTATATTAGACGGTCATTGGATAACGATTTTACTGTAGTCCAGTACAAATACATGTCAAATACATACCGTATGTTTAAAAGAACTAAAAATATAAAATTGGATTAAAAACATGGCTAACGAAATACCCCCTCTTGAATAAACCCCAAATGATAATAGGTGAAATTCAATAACAGGTGAAATTCAATAACACATGGTCATCAAAGGTGTTGAATTCCTCAGAGGCCCAAACAATTAGGCATTCACTGTACAGAAAAGATCAAGTGATTATGTGGCTGAGGTATATTAGACGGTCATTGGATATCAATTTTACTGCAGGCCAGTGGAGTACAGGCCCCAAACATTAGGCATTCACTGTACAGAAAAGAATAAGTGATTATGTGGCTGGGGGTACATTAGGCGGTCACCCTATAACAATTTTACTGTTGGCCAGTTAGATTAACCCCTTAGGGACCGGGCTCATTTTCACCTTTTTTGCAAATCTGACCAGTGTCACTTTATGTGGTGATAACTTTAAAAAGCTTTGACTTATCCAGGCGATTCTGAGATTATTTTTTCGTCACATATTGTACTTCATGACACTGGTAAAATGGAGTAAAAAAAAATCATTTTTATTTATAAAAAAAAATACCAAATTTATCAAAAATTTTGAAAACCTAACAAATTTTTAAGTTTCAATTTCTCTACTTCTATAATACATAGTAATACCTCCAAAAATAGTTATTACTTTACATTCCCCATATGTCTACTTCATGTTTGGATCATTTTGGGAATGATATTTTATTTTTTGGGGATGTTACAAGGCTTAGAAGTTTAGAAGCAAATCTTGAAATTTTTCAGAAATTTTCAAAAATCCACTTTTTAAGGACCAGTTCAGGTCTGAAGTCACTTTATGAGGCTTACATAGTAGAAACCACCCAAAAATGACCCCATTCTAGAAACTACACCCCTCAAGTAGAGTTGAGCGAACACCTGGATGTTCGGGTTCGAGAAGTTCGGCCGAACTTGCCGGAAATGTTCGGGTTCGGGATCCGAACCCGACCCGAACTTCGTCCCGAACCCGAACCCCATTAAAGTCAATGGGGACCCGAACTTTTCGGCACTAAAAAGGCTGTAAAACAGCCCAGGAAAGAGCTAGAGGGCTGCAAAAGGCAGCAACATGTAGGCAAATCCCCTGCAAACAAATGTGGATAGGGAAATTAATTAAAATAAAATAAATAAAAATTAACCAATATCAATTGGAGAGAGGTCCCATAGCAGAGAATCTGGCTTCACATCAGCAGAGAATCAGTCTCTTCATGCCATAGCAGAGAATCTGGCTTCACGTCACCCACCACTGTAAAAGTCCATTGTCATATATTTAGGCCCCGGCACCCAGGCAGAGGAGAGAGGTCCCGTAACAGAGAATCTGGCTTCACGTCAGCAGAGAATCAGTCTGCATGTCATAGCAGAGAATCATGCTTTACGTCACCCAACACTGGAACAGTCCATTGTCAGATATTTAGGCCCAGGCACCCAGGCAGAGGAGAGAGGTCCCGTAACAGAGAATCTGGCTTCATGTCAGCAGAGAATCAGTCTGCATGTCATAGCAGAGAATCAGGCTTTACGTCACCCAACACTGGAACAGTCCATTGTCAGATATTTAGGCCCAGGCACCCAGGCAGAGGAGAGAGGTCCCGTAACAGAGAATCTGGCTTCATGTCAGCAGAGAATCAGTCTTCATGTCATAGCAGAGAATCAGGCTTCACGTCACCCACCACTGGAACAGGCCATTGTCAGATATTAAGGCCCAGGCAGCCAGGCAGAGGAGAGAGGTCCCGTAACAGAGAATCTGGCTTCATGTCAGCAGAGAATCAGTCTTCATGTCATAGCAGAGAATCAGGCTCCACGTCACCCACCACTGGAACAGGCCACTGTCAGATATTTTTAGGCCCCGGCACCCAGACAGAGGAGAGAGTTCCCATAACAGAGATTCAGGCTTCATGTCAGCAGAGAATCAGTCTGCATGTCATAGCAGAGAATCAGGCTTTACGTCACCCAACACTGGAACAGTCCATTGTCAGATATTTAGGCCCAGGCACCCAGGCAGAGGAGAGAGGTCCCGTAACAAAGAATCTGGCTTCATGTCAGCAGAGAATCAGTCTTCATGTCATAGCAGAGAATCAGGCTTCACGTCACCCACCACTGGAACAGGCCATTGTCAGATATTAAGGCCCAGGCAGCCAGGCAGAGGAGAGAGGTCCCGTAACAGAGAATCTGGCTTCATGTCAGCAGAGA
Source organism: Bufo bufo (assembly GCF_905171765.1). Lineage (NCBI taxonomy): Eukaryota > Metazoa > Chordata > Amphibia > Anura > Bufonidae > Bufo > Bufo bufo. The sequence continues at coordinate 570,380,901 of NC_053391.1, read as the reverse complement.
ATCAGTCTTCATGTCATAGCAGAGAATCAGGCTCCACGTCACCCACCACTGGAACAGGCCACTGTCAGATATTTTTAGGCCCCGGCACCCAGACAGAGGAGAGAGTTCCCATAACAGAGATTCAGGCTTCATGTCAGCAGAGAATCAGTCTGCATGTCATAGCAGAGAATCATGCTTTACGTCACCCAACACTGGAACAGTCCATTGTCAGATATTTAGGCCAAGGCACCCAGGCAGAGGAGAGAGGTCCCGTAACAGAGAATCTGGCTTCATGTCAGCAGAGAATCAGTCTGCATGTCATAGCAGCGAATCATGCTTTACGTCATCCAACACTGGAACAGTCCATTGTCAGATATTTAGGCCCAGGCACCCAGGCAGAGGAGAGAGGTCCCATAACAGAGATTCAGGCTTCATGTCAGCAGAGAATCAGTCTTCATGTCATAGCAGAGAATCAGGCTTCATGTCACCCACCACTGGAACAGGCCACTGTCAGATATTTTTAGGCCCCGGCACCCAGACAGAGGAGAGGTTCATTCAACTTTGGGTTGCCCCGCAATATAATGGTAAAATGAAAATAAAAATAGGATTGAATGAGGAAGTGCCCTGGAGTACAATAATATATTGTTAAGGGGAGGTAGTTAATGTCTAATCTGCACAAGGGATGGACAGGTCCTGTGGGATCCATGCCTGGTTCATTTTTATGAACGTCAGCTTGTCCACATTGGCTGTAGACAGGCGGCTGCGTTTGTCTGTAATGACGCCCCCTGCCGTGCTGAATACACGTTCAGACAAAACGCTGGCCGCCGGGCAGGCCAGCACCTCCAAGGCATAAAAGGCTAGCTCTGGCCACGTGGACAATTTGGAGACCCAGAAGTTGAATGGGGCCGAACCATCAGTCAGTACGTGGAGGGGTGTGCACAGGTACTGTTCCACCATGTTATTGAAATGTTGCCTCCTGCTAACACGTTCCGTATCAGGTGGCGGTGCAGTTAGCTGTGGCGTGGTGACAAAACTTTTCCACATCTCTGCCATGCTAACCCTGCCCTCAGAGGAGCTGGCCGTGACACAGCTGCGTTGGCGACCTCTTGCTCCTCCTCTGCCTTCGCCTTGGGCTTCCACTTGTTCCCCTGTGACATTTGGGAATGCTCTCAGTAGCGTGTCTACCAACGCGCGCTTCTACTCGCGCATCTTACTATCACGCTCCAGTGCATGAAGTAAGGTGGGCACATTGTCTTTGTACCGTGGATCCAGCAGGGTGGCAACCCAGTAGTCCGCACACGTTAAAATGTGGGCAACTCTGCTGTCATTGCGCAGGCACTGCAGCATGTAGTCGCTCATGTGTGCCAGGCTGCCCAGAGGTAAGGACAAGCTGTCCTCTGTGGGAGGCGTATCGTCATCATCCTGCGTTTCCCACCAGCCACGCACCAGTGATGGGCCCGAGCTGCGTTGGGTGCCAGCCCGCTGTGAACCTGCTTCATCCTCATCCTCCTCCACCTCCTCCTCCAGTAGTGGGCCCTGTCTGGCCACATTTGTACCTGGCCTCTGCTGTTGCATAAAAACTCCCTCTGAGTCACTTCGAAGAGACTGGCCTGAAAGTGCTAAAAATGACCCCTCTTCCTCCTCCTCCTCCTGGGCCACCTCCTCTTCCATCATCGCCCTAAGTGTTTTCTCAAGGAGACATAGAAGTGGTATTGTAACGCTGATACCGGCGTCATCGCCACTGGCCATGTTGGTGGAGTACTCGAAACAGCGCAACAGGGCACACAGGTCTCGCATGGAGGCCCAGTCATTGGTGGTGAAGTGGTGCTGTTCCGCAGTGCGACTGACCCGTGCGTGCTGCAGCTGAAACTCCACTATGGCCTGCTGCTGCTCGCACAGTCTGTCCAGCATGTGCAAGGTGGAGTTCCACCTGGTGGGCACGTCTCATATGAGGCGGTGAGCGGGAAGGCCGAAGTTACGCTGTAGCGCAGACAGGCGAGCAGCGGCAGGATGTGAACGTCGGAAGCGCGAACAGATGGCCCGCACTTTATGCAGCAGCTCTGACATGTCGGGGTAGTTGTGAATGAACTTCTGCACCACCAAATTCAGCACATGCGCCAGGCAAGGGATGTGCGTCAAACCGGCTAGTCCCAGAGCTGCAACGAGATTTCGCCCATTATCGCACACCACCAGGCCGGGCTTGAGGCTCACCGGCAGCAACCACTCGTCGGTCTGTTGTTCTATACCCCCCCACAACTCCTGTGCGGTGTGGGGCCTGTCCCCCAAACATATGAGTTTCAGAACGGCCTGCTGACGTTTACATCCGGGCTGTGCTGAAGTTGGTGGTGAAGGTCTGTGGCTGACTGGATGAGCAGGTGGAAGAAGAGGAGGGGGAAGCTGAGTAGGAGGAGGAGGAGACAGGAGGCAAAGAATGTTGCCCTGCGATCCTTGGCGGCGGAAGGACGTGCACCAAACAGCTCTCCGCCTGGGGCCCAGCTGCCACTACATTTACCCAGTGTGCAGTTAGGGAGATATAGCGTCCCTGGCCGTGCTTACTGGTCCACGTATCTGTGGTTAGGTGGACCTTGCCACAGATGGCGTTGCGCAGTGCACACTTGATTTTATCGGATACTTGGTTGTGCAGGGAAGGCACGGCTCTCTTGGAGAAGTAGTGCCGGCTGGGAACAACATACTGTGGGACAGCAAGCGACATGAGCTGTTTGAAGCTGTCTGTGTTCACCAGCCTAAATGACAGCATTTCATAGGCCAGTAGTTTAGAAATGCTGGCATTCAGGGCCAGGGATCGAGGGTGGCTAGGTGGGAATTTACGCTTTCTCTCAAATGTTTGTGAGATGGAGAGCTGAACGCTGCCGTGTGACATGGTTGGGATGCTTGGTGACGGAGGTGGTGGTGTTGGTGGTACATCCCATGTTTGCTGGGCGGCAGGTGCCAACGTTCCTCCAGAGGCGGAGGAAGAGGCCGAGGCGGCGGCAGCAGCAGAAGAGGCCGAGGCGGCAGCAGCAAAAGAGGTAGCAGGGGGAGCCTGAGTGACTTCCTTGTTTTTAAGGTGTTTACTCCACTGCAGTTCATGCTTTGCATGCAGGTGCCTGGTCATGCAAGTTGTGCTAAGGTTCAGAACGTTAATGCCTCGCTTCAGGTTCTGATGGCACAGCGTGCAAACCACTCGGGTCTTGTCGTCAGCACATTGTTTGAAGAAGTGCCATGCCAGGGAACTCCTTGAAGCTGCCTTTGGGGTGCTCGGTCCAAGATGGCGGCGGTCAGTAGCAGGCGGAGTCTCTTGGCGGTGGGTGTTCTGCTTTTTCCCACTGCTCCCTCTTTTTGTCTTTTGCTACGCTGTTGGCTCGGCCTCACCACTTCCTCTTCCTCCGAACTGTGAAAGTCAGTGGCACGACCTTCATTCCATGTGGGGTCTAGGACGTCATCGTCCCCTGAATCGTCTTCCACTCAGTCTTGATCCCTGACCTCCTGTTCAGTCTGCACACTGCAGAAAGACGCAGCAGTTGGCACCTGTGTTTCGTCATCATCAGAGACGTGCTGAGGTGGTATTCCCATGTCCTCATCATCAGGAAACATAAGTGGTTGTGCGTTAGTGCATTCTATCTCTTCCACCCCTAGGGAAGGGCTAGGTGGATGCCCTTGGGAAACCCTGCCAGCAGAGTCTTCAAACAGCATAAGAGACTGCTGCATAACTTGAGGCTCAGACAGTTTCCCTGATATGCATGGGGGTGATGTGACAGACTGATGGGCTTGGTTTTCATGCGCCATCTGTGCGCTTTCTGCAGAAGACTGGGTGGGAGATAATGTGAACGTGCTGGATCCACTGTCGGCCACCCAATTGACTAATGCCTGTACCTGCGCAGACCTTACCATCCTTAGAACGGCATTGGGCCCCACAAAATATCGCTGTAAATTCTGCTGGCTACTGGGACCTGAGGTAGTTGGTTCACTAGGACGTGTGGCTGTGGCAGAACGGCCACGTCCTCTCCTAGCACCAGAGGGTCCACTAACACCACCACGACCATGTCCGCGTCCCTTACTAGATGTTTTCCTCATTGTTACCGTTCACCACAATAAGAAAAATATTATTCGGGCCAATGTATTGAATTAAAATTCAGGCCTTTTTTTACAGACACCTAACACTATCTGGCTATCTATTTAGGTACCGTATTACACTAATACAGGAACACCAGTAATGACAGATTTAGCTGAATATAAATTTGAGGCCTATTATTTAGGCGCTGGGTGACATGTATACGTTTACGGACAGAATTAGACTTGGATCTGCACTGTAGCGTGTGTGTGAAGTTCTTGAGAATTACCCTATCAGCACCTTGAATCTAATATACCCTTTTAGGGATAGATTTAAAGTAGGCCTGATACAGCAGAAACCACTAATTTTGAGAATTGCAAATTTGGGAATTGTTTTTCAACCCAGAACAAAAACTGTGCTTTGACGGACAGTAAAAATAACTTGACCAGCTAAAACAGTACAGATTTGGATGAATATAAATGTGAGGCCTATTTTTTAGGCGCTGGGTGACAGGTATACGTTTAATCACAGAATTAGACTTGGATCTGCACTGTAGCGTGTGTGTGAAGTTCTTGAGAATTACCCTATCAGCACCTTGAATCTAATATACCCTTTTAGGGATAGATTTAAAGTAGGCCTGATACAGCAGAAACCACTAATTTTGAGAATTGCAAATTTGGGAATTGTTTTTCAACCCAGAACAAGAACTGTGCTTTGACGGTCACTAAAAATAACTTGACCAGCTAAAACAGTACAGATTTGGATGAATATAAATGTGAGGCCTATTTTTTAGGCGCTGGGTGACAGTTATACGTTTAATCACAGAATTAGACTTGGATCTGCACTGTAGCGTGTGTGTGAAGTTCTTGAGAATTACCCTATCAGCACCTTGAATCTAATATACCCTTTTAGGGATAGATTTAAAGTAGGCCTGATACAGCAGAAACCACTAATTTTGAGAATTGCAAATTTGGGAATTGTTTTTCAACCCAGAACAAAAACTGTGCTTTGACGGTCACTAAAAATAACTTGACCAGCTAAAACAGTACAGATTTGGATGAATATAAATGTGAGGCCTATTTTTTAGGCGCTGGGTGACAGGTATACGTTTAATCACAGAATTAGACTTGGATCTGCACTGTAGCGTGTGTGTTAAGTTTTTGAGAATTACCCTATCAGCACCTTGAATCTAATATACCCTTTTAGGGATAGATTTAAAGTAGGCCTGATACAGCAGAAACCACTAATTTTGAGAACTGCAAATTTGGGAATTGTTTTTCAACCCAGAACAAAAACTGTGCTTTGACGGACACTAAAAATAACTTGACCAGCTAAAGCAGTAATGACAGATTTGGATTAATATAAATGTGAGGCCTATTTTTTAGGCGCTGGGTGACAGGCTCAACTTGCCCCTGATGTAGTATATGGCCAAAAAATAACCACACTATTGATGGTTAAATGCACTTGATGAAAGCTTGACCCTGATGTAGGATATAGCAAAAAATAACCACACTATTGATGGTTAAATGTACTTGGTGGCAGCTTGTGCTGGCGCACAAGCAAGCCACAAAATGGCCGCCGATCACCCCAGAAAAAAGTGACTGAAAAACGCTCTGGGCAGCCTAAAAACACTGAGCAATTGAATATCAGCAGTTCAATGATCCACAGCTGTAGATCGATCACTGAATGAAGTCTTTTGGAAGAGTTAATCTGCCTAATCTCGCCCTAACATCGCAGCTGCAACCTCTCCCTACACTTGTATCAGCAGAGTGACGTGCAGCGCTACGTGACTCAAGCTTATATAGGGCCTGGGTCACATGCTGCACTGGCCAATCACAGCCATGCCAATAGTAGGCAAGGCTTTGATGGCCTCTTGGGGCAAGTAGTATGATGCTTGTTGATTGACTGCTATACAGTTCGGGTTCGCTCATCCCTACCCTCAAGGTATTCAAAATTGATTTTAAAAACTTTGTTAACCCTTTAGGTGTTCCACAAGAATTAATAGAAAATAGAGATACAATTTCAAAATTTCACTTTTTTGGCAGATTTTCTATTTTAATATTTTTTTTCCAGTTACAAAGCAAGGGTTGACAGCCAAAAAAACCTCAATATTTATGGCTCTGATTCTGTACACCCCATATGTGGTTGTAAACTGCTGTACGGGCACACGGCAGGGCGCAGAAGGAAAGGAATGCCATACGGTTTTTGGAAGGCAAATTTTGCTGGACTGTTTTTTTTTACACCATGTCCCATTTGAAGCCCCTCAATGCACCCCTAGAGTAGAAACTCCAAAAAAGTGACCCCATTTTAGAAACTACGGGATAGGGTGGCAGTTTTGTTGGTACTAGTTTAGGGTACATATGACTTTTGGTTGCTCTATATCAGGCATGGCCAACCTGCGGCTCTCCAGCTGTTGTGAAACTACAACTCCCACCATGCCCTGCTGTAGGCTGATAGCTGTAGACTGTCCAGGCATGATGGGAGTTGTAGTTTTGCAACAGCTGGAGAGCCTCAGGTTGGCCACCCCTGCTCTATATTATACTTTTTGTGAGGCAAGGTAACAAGAAATAGCTGTTTTGGCACAGTTTTTTTTTGTTATTTACAACATTCATCTGACAGGTTAGATCATGTGGTATTTGTATAGAGCAGGTTGTCACGGACGCGGCAATACCTAATATGTATACTATTTTTTTATTTATGTAAGTTTTACACAATGATTTCATTTTTGAAAGAAAAAGTGTTTCCATAGTCTTAGAGCCAAAGTTTTTTCAGTTTTTGGGCGATTATCTTGGGTAGGGTATGATTTTTGTGGGATGAGCTGACGATTTGATTGGCACTATTTTGGGCTGCGTATGACTTTTTGATTGCTTGCTATTACACTTTTTGTGATGTAAGGTGACAAAAAATGGCTTTTTTTACAGTTTTTTTTTTTACGGTGTTCATCTAAGGAGTTAGGTCATGCGATATTGTTATAGAGCAGGTTATTACGGACGCGGCGATACCTAATATGTATACTTTTTTAAATTTATTTAAATTTGACACAATAACAGCTTTTAAAAAAAATAAAAAATAAAAAATGTTTTAGTGTCTCCATATTCTGAGTCATAGATTTTTTATTTTTTGGGTGATTATCTTAGGTAGGGGCTAATTTTTTGTGGGATGAGGTGACGGTTAGATTGGTACCATTTTGGTGGGCATACGCCTTTTTGATCGCTTACTGTTGTACTTTTTGTGATGTAAGGTGACAAAAAAATGGTTTATTTAGTACAGTTTTTATTTTTTATTTTTACGGTGTTCATCTGAGGGGTTAGGTCATCTGATATGTTTATAGAGCCGGTTGATACGGACGCGGCGATACCTAATATGTCAAGTTTTTTTTTCTTCCCTATTTTTTCCCAATTTTTTTTTTTACTTTATTTGGAGGAAATTACATTTTTGTTTTGTTTTTTCTTGCAACTTAACGTAATTTTTTTGCAACTTAACGAAAACGTAATTTTTTAAACTTTTTTTTCACTTTATTATTTGTCATACTTTGGGACTTCAACTTTCAGGGGTCTGATCCCCTTTACAATGCATTCCAATACTTCTGTATTGGAATGCATTGGCTGTATGAGTAATACAGTGTGTATTACTCATACAGCTTCCGGCCTGTGAGATCCAGGGGGCGTCAATGGAAGGCAGCGCCGATGCCTAAGGAAGGAATCGCTCTGCCTTCCATGCCATCGGGTACCCCCTACAGCTGCACGGGGACCCGATGGCACCGCTGCCCGCCGCCACAACTTACGGTAAAAGCCGCAAACCGCCGGTCTAAATTGACCTGCGGTTTGCGTCGATCGCTGACACGGGGGGGTCACGGGACCCCCCCGCGCATTGTCCCAGGATACCTAGAAACATAGAAACATAGAATGTGTCGGCAGATAAGAACCATTTGGCCCATCCAGTCTGCCCAATATACTAAATACTATGGATAGCCCCTGGCCCTATCTTATATGAAGGATGGCCTTATGCCTATCCCATGCATGCTTAAACTCCTCCACTGTATTTGCAGCTACCACTTCTGCAGGAAGGCTATTCCATGCATCCACTACTCTCTCAGTAAAGTAACACTTCCTGATATTACTTTTAAACCTTTGCCCCTCTAATTTAAAACTATGTCCTCTTGTAGCAGTTTTTCTTCTTTTAAATATTCTCTCCTCTTTTACCTTGTTGATTCCCTTTATGTATTTAAAAGTTTCTATCATATCCCCTCTGTCTCGTCTTTCTTCCAAGCTATACATGTTAAGGTCCTTTAATCTTTCCTGGTAAGTTTTATCCTGCAATCCATGTACCAGTTTAGTAGCTCTTCTCTGAACTCTCTCCAAAGTATCAATATCCTTCTGGAGATATGGTCTCCAGTACTGAGCACAATACTCCAAATGAGGTCTCACTAGTGCTCTGTAGAGCGGCATGAGCACCTCCCTCTTTCTACTGGTAATTCCTCTCCCTATACACCCAAGCATTCTGCTAGCATTTCCTGCTGCTCTATGACATTGTCTGCCTACCTTTAAGTCTTCTGAAATAATGACCCCTAAATCCCTTTCCTCAGATACTGAGGTTAGGACTGTATCACTGATTTTATATTCTGCTCTTGGGTTTTTACGTCCCAGGTGCATTATCTTGCACTTATCAACATTAAATTTTAGTTGCCATATTTTTGACCATTCCTCTAGTTTTCCTAAGTCCTTTTCCATTTGGTGTATCCGTCCAGGAACATCAACCCTGTTACAAATCTTTGTGTCATCAGCAAAAAGACACACCTTACCATCGAGGCCTTCTGCAATTTCGCTGATAAAGATATTAAACAATATGGGTCCCAGAACAGATCCCTGAGGTACCCCACTGGTAACAAGACCTTGGTCTGAATATACTCCATTGACTACAACCCTCTGTTGCCTGTCACTCAGCCACTGCCTAATCCATTCAACAATATGGGAGTCCAAGCCCAAAGACTGCACTTTATTGATAAGCTTTCTATGTGGGACAATATCAAAAGCCTTACTAAAGTCTAGATAAGCGATGTCTACTGCACCTCCTCCATCTATTATTTTAGTCACCCAATCGAAAAAATCAATAAGATCAGTTTGACATGATCTCCCTGAAGTAAACCCATGCTGTTTTTCATCTTTCAATCCATGAGATTTTAGATGTTCCACAATCCTCTCCTTAAGTATGGTTTCCATTAATTTCCCCACTATTGATGTCAGGCTTACTGGCCTATAGTTGCCCGATTCCTCCCTACTACCTTTCTTGTGAATGGGCACAACATTTGCTAATTTCCAATCTTCTGGGACGACTCCTGTTGCCAGCGATTGGTTAAATAAATCTGTTAATGGTTTTGCTAGCTCAACGCTGAGCTCTTTTAATAGCTTTGGGTGTATCCCATCAGGCCCCTGTGACTTATTTGTATTAATTTTAGACAGCTGACTTAGAACGTCTTCCTCTGTAAAGACACATGCATCAAAAGATTCATTAGTCTACTTTCCTAACTGAGGTCCTTCTCCTTCATTTTCCTTTGTAAAAACTGAACAGAAATATTCATTGAGGCAGTCAGCTAGTTCTTTATCTTCTTCTATATACCTTCCTTCTTTTGTTTTTAATTTGGTAATTCCTTGTTTTAGTTTCCTTTTTTCATTTATGTATCTGAAGAATGCCTTCTCGCCTTTTTTCCCTGACTGAGCTAATTTCTCTTCTGCCTGTGCTTTGGAAGCTCTTATAACTTGTTTGGCCTCTCTCTGCCTAATCTTATAAATTTGTCTGTCATCCTCGTTTTGTTTTTTTTTATAATTCCTAAATGCTATCTTTTTGTTTTTAATGATTTTGGCCACTTCTGCTGAGTACCACAGTGGTCTCTTCCTTTTTTTGCTTTTACTGACAAGCCTAATGCAATTTTCTGTTGCCTTCAATAGTGCCACTTTTAAGTAGTCCAATTTCTCCTGGACTCCAATGAAACTGTTCCAGTTTGATAGGGACTTGTATACCACTAATCTAATTTAAGAAAAGTCTGTTTTTCTAAAATCTAAAACTTTTGTTTTTGTGTGGTGTGACTCAGTCACTGAACTTATAGTAAACCACACTGACTGGTGATCACTAGATCCCAAGCTTTCCCCTACAGTAATATCAGATACCAAATTCCCATTTGTGAATACTAAATCTAAAATGGCCTCCTTCCGGGTTGGCTCCTCCACTACTTGCTGTAGAGATAATCCCAGTATGGAATTTAGAATATCTGTACTCCTGGCAGAACTAGCTATTTTGGTTTTCCAGTTTACATCTGGAAGATTGAAGTCTCCCATAATGATAACTTCCCCCTTCAATGTCATTTTAGCTATTTCCTCAACTAGTAGATCATCTAATTCTTTGACTTGGCTAGGTGGTCTATATATCACACCTACACGAGTTACCTTATGATTATCAAGCTGCACGGTAACCCAAACTGACTCTAAATTGTTCTCGCTAACTTATATCAAATTAGATTTTATGTTATCTTTCACATACAGGTCCACCCCTCCCCCCTTCTTGCCTTCTCTGTCTTTCCTGTATAGAGAGAACCCTGGTATTGATATATCCCAGTCATTACTCCCCTTGAACCACGTCTCAGTAACAGCCACTACATCTATATTCTCAGATGCCATTATAGCCTCAAGTTCATTGATCTTATTCCCTAGACTGTGAGCATTTGTAGACAAGACTCTGAGCTTGTCATTCCTTAACCTTTGTGCTACTGGCCTCTTCTGGCATTGTTCCGGGGGGCAGTTGGACTGCTGGATTATCACTCTTTTGCCCCCCTTTCCTAGTTTAAATGCTTCTTAGCAAATACCTGGAACTGTTCACCGAGGACATTCGTTCCTTTGAGAGAAAGATGCAAACCATCTTTCTTGTACAGTTCTTTTCCATTCCAACAAGAGCTAACATGAGACACAAAGCCAAACCCTTGGTTCAGACACCATTCACCAAGCCATACATTGAATTCCTTAATGCGCATCTTCCTGTCATGCTGAAGGTTATGCACAGGCAAAACTGCAGAGAATGAAACAGTTGATGCAACCTCCCGTATATCCTTTCCAAGTGTGTGAAAAGCTTCTTTCACCTTTGAAACCTCATTGCAAGCCAGATCGTTTGTCCCAAGATGGAGAATAACATCTACTTCCCTTTCCTGCTTTGCTTGCCTAACAATATTAAGGATCCGTCGTCTATCCCTGCTAGCGGTAGCACCAGGGAGACATCTCACAACAGCATTCTCCTCAAACTTCACACCTCTTATGATGGAATCGCCCACCAACAGCTGCTTACTATCAATCCTCACCTTCTCCTTTTTGTCTTTGGCTGCAGTCTTACATACTTTAGGCATGGGAGATGATTGTTTCTCACCCACTGTGCTTGAGCCATCCTCCATGTTGCTCTTGCACTCTGAAAGTGCTGCAAATGAATTATGGAGAGCCACAGACTGTGGGACATGCCTTCTATCCACAACTCTCAGTCTACCAGAACCTACAGTAACCCATCTCCCTATTCTAGGGGGCCTCTGTGGCAGTGGCATTGCAATGTTCTCAGCCTGAGTTTGTTTAGTGGTTAATTTAAAAATCTCATATTTCAAAAAGTTAATTTCCTGCTGCATTATGGAGAGCTGTCTACAGATCAGACAGTATCCAAACCTCTGAAGAGTGGAACCTGAAATAAAAGCACAACAATTCCTGCACAGAACCAGGTCTGCCATTGTAAAGAGGGGAAAGATTTTAAACAAACAAATCTTACTTGTTTAGATTGTATCCACCTCCAGATTACCTCCTGAATATCTCAATGCTCTTGTAAATCAGCTCTTGGTAAGCAGTCTTGGAAAAGCAGCAAGCTATAATTAGCAAGCTAATACTGTGTGGGTATATATACACACCCTCCCACAAAGGCTCCTCCCCCAACAGCAAATTAACACCTTACTTGCCTATGCTCATTTGCAATCAGACAATAGAGATCCTGTGTCTAGCAAATTCCTTACCTCTCTTGAAACACAGTGTCTGAGTATTGACCAGAAACACCACTGAAGTTCTGCTACAGTGGAAAAACTCTGCTACAGTGGAACAGCTCAGCGATTGGAGCAGGCACCTTGTTCTGATCACCGCCTGCCGCGCGGCGGTGATCGGAGATACACAGGACGTACAGGTACGCCCTGTGTCCTTTAGTACCAGGAATCAGGGCGTAACTGTACGCCCTATGTCCCAAACAGGTTACAGGCCCCAAAAACGATGCATTCGCCGTACAGAAAAGATCAAGTGATTATGTAGCTGGAGGTATATTAGATGGTCATTGGATAACTATTTTACTGTAGTCCACTACAAATACATGTCAAATACATATGTTTCAAAGAACTAAAAATATAAAATTGGATTAAAAACATGGCTAACGAAATCCCCCCTCTTGAATAAACCCCAAATGATAATAGGTGAAATTCAATAACACGTGGTCGTCACAGGTGTTGAATTCCTCCGAGGTCCCAACGATTAGGCATTCACTGTACAGAAAAGATCAAGTGATTATGTGGCTGGAGGTATATTAGACGGTCATTGCATAACAATTTTACTGCAGGCCAGTGGAGTACAGGCCCCAAACAATAGGCATTCACCGGACAGAAAAGGCCTTTTATGCCGCTGTATTTATATAAGACAGGAACCATTCTTTGTTCTGGGTGTTGGCGGATATGTGTGGGCTGGCATGAGGAAATTCAATTAAACGTGGTCGTCACAGGTGTTGAATTCCTCCGAGATCCATGCCTCATTCATTTTTAGAAATTTGAGGTCGTCCACACTGTCGTGAGCTAGGCGAGTGCGCTTATCGGTCACGATCCCCCCTGCTGCGCTGAACGTCCTTTCGGACAGGACATTTGATGTCGGGCTGAACCAAGACTGGAGCCATCTGAAAACAAATTTTTAAGGGTATCAAAGGCCCGACAGGCCTCCAACAACCAGTTAACCAGATCAGAACCTTTTTTAGTTAAGTCAGTAAGGGGCTTGGCAATAACAGAAAAATTCTTTATGAATTTACGGTAAAAATTGGAGAATCCTAAAAAACGTTGGAGTGCCTTTAAGGAGGATGGTCTTAGCCAGTCTTGGATAGCCTGAACCTTACTGGGATCCATTTTAAATGAATGAGGACTCCAAACAAATATTTCTCTAATTTAACGGACAGATGATTCTCCCTGAGGATTTTAAGAACCAATCTAATGTGAGACACATGAGAATCCCAGTCAGGTGAAAAGACAAGAATATCATCGAGATAAACAATCATAACTTTGCCGATGAGTTCTCTAAAAATGTCGTTCATGAAATTCTGAAACACAGCTGGGGCATTGCAAAGACCGAATGGCATAACAAGATACTCAAAGTGTCCCTCTGGAGTACTAAAAGCAGTTTTCCACTCATCTCCCTCTTTAATTCGAACTAGGTTATACGCTCCTCTCAAATAAAATTTTGAAAACCACGAAGCACCCAAAATCTGGTTAAACAAATCAGGAATCAACGGGATGGAATACTGATTCCTAATACTGATTTTATTCAAATTTCTATAGTCAATGCAGGGCCTGAGACCACCGTCCTTCTTTTTAACGAAAAAGAATCCTGCTCCCAGGGGAGAGGTGGAGGGCCTAATATGTCCCTTCTTGAGACTCTCCAGGATATAGTCTTTCATGGCCCTGCGCTCGGGACCGGAAAGATTATAAATCCGTCCTTTAGGAAATTTGGACTCTGGTACCAAGTCAATAACACAGTCATAAGACCTATGGGGAGGGACAGTATCTGTCTCAGTGGTAGAAAAAACATCTGAATAATCAGAAATAAAATGAGGAATAATATCTGATGAAACCCCAGCTTGAACTACGGTTAAGCAAGAACTACAGTTAGGCCCCCATCTCTCTAACTCGCCCGAACTCCAGTTAATGACCGGATTGTGTTGCTGAAGCCAGGGCATACCCAGGACTACCTGAACAGGAAGATTCTCTAAAACAAAGAAAGAGCATTTCTCTGAGTGGCAGACCCCCACAGACAGGGTAACCTCCGGACTACGGAGTTTTACCGTGCCCCCTAGCAGGGGGGTAGAATCGATGGCGACAACAAATTTGTAATCAATAAAACTAAAAGCTGACCCTGAATCCACAAAGGTATTTCCTGACCCCTTTAAGACTCCAAAGGCAATAGAAACCGGCAACAATAATTTACTTCTTACCACCTCCGGGAGTACCTTGTCCTTGGATACTTCAGACTTGGATGACTTTCCAGAAGGCGGAGCTTTAGGACACTGACGGATCTAGTGGTCGGGATCCCCACAATAAAAACAAGAGCCCCGACGACGGCGTAGCTCTCTTCGTGTCATCCCGAGTTGCATGGGCTCGTCCGAAACAAATGCTCTCGCTGTCTCTCTCTGATCCGTCTATCTAGTCTGATGGCTAGCGTCATGGTCTCCTCTAACGAGTCAGGACAGGGAAAACAAACCAGCATGTCTTAACTTCTCAGTCAAGCCTGTCCTAAATTGACATTTGAGCGCTGGTTTGCTCCAACCCCAGGGAGCGCACCACTTGCGGAACTGCGTACAATAATCCTCCACGGGACGATTACCCTGAGTGAGGGCCTTAAGATTGGATTCTGCCACAGAGGCTCGGTCTGGTTCATCATAAAGAACCTCTAACGCCTGGAAGAAGAGGTCCACAGAATTAAGACAAGGGTAATCCAGAGGCAAAGAAAAGGCCCATTCCTGGGGGTCCCCTTGAAGCAGGGAGATGATAATACCAACCCTCTGTGGATCAGGACCAGAGGAGTGAGGACGTAGTCGAAAATAAAGTTTACAGCTTTCCTTGAAAGCTGAAAAACTTTGGCGGTCACCCGAAGACCGATCGGGTAATTTAATGTGTGGTTCTACCTGAACGGTGGCGGGAGCAAGAATGGGGGGAGTTCGGACGGTCTCCTGAACCTGTTGTCTCTCCCCAAGTTCCTGTACTATTTGAGCAAGACCCTGCACATGTTCGGTGAGGCTCTGTAGAGGGTTCATGCTAAATTAAGGCCTGTGATTCTGTCACAGGGTAGAGTCGCGGGTATAAAGATAGAGCGGAGGTGCACCCTCTGAGCTGCCACCCGGTCCCCTGTCCCTGCCTACTTGCACCACCTGCCCTAGGTGATGGGGCGCAACTGGGCGACAGTCCCTGACCTGAGTAAGTGCAAGCAGAGAGATAGAGACAGCAGGGAAGCAGACAGCCAATGAGAGGTAGCACTAGAGCGGACAGAGAGGTGGAACATGCAAGGTACCACCAAAAACGAAAGGGCGAGGCGGGTCAACTAGCCGGGGTCAGTCCAGGAGGTCACGTCAGTACAAGAGAAGAGGCAAAGACAAAATTCAAAAGCAAGCTGAGGTCAAAATCCGAGAGGTAGCGTCAAGGTTCAGGGAGCAGGCAGAAGAGGTGTCAGGAAGCAGATCAAGGGTCAAATCCAAAGGTAAGCTAAATAACAATAATAATACACAGCCTAAGGGACCAAAATCACAGGCAACCTGTAGCCAGCAGGTTGCCTGTATTTATAGTGGAGAGTGAGGGTCATGTGAGGTGGCCAGCGTCACATGACCAACAGACAAACAAGTCGAGCACCGAGTGATCAGCTCGGCGCTCAAGGCAGACCTAGGAGCAGGGAGCCTCCCAGCTAGCAAAAGCCGCCCTGGGAACGAGGCTGAACACAGATCCTCGCTCCCGAAGCTAAGCAGCAGGTCTGCGGCTGACGGGAGACCAAGTGCGCCTTCGGCGCCCCGTTACAATACCAGTCCTTAAAAGGACTTTGGTGGCCCTATTAGCTAGCGTTTGGTGTCCCTAACAGTCTGTCCCTGCTCCACGCAGCAACCTCTCCCTACACTGGCAAAAAACTGAATGTAAAATGGCTGCCAGATCGGGTTTATTTATAGGGTGGGGGGTATGTCCATGTACTGAAACGTCTCAATTGGCTGTCCTGTCCCACCTGATGGATGTCATGGGTCAAAGTTCGGCACAATGTAAAAGAATATGGCGCTGGCGGACATCGCCATATGTTTGCATGTTCGGCGAACCGCGAACGAGCAAAGTTCGCCGCGAGACGACTGCCGGACGAACCGCAAGGCCATCTCTACTTTATATATCTGAAGTTCTATGTACTTAGCAAAAAGACTTTGTTATGTTTACTTCTAGCCTCATTCTTCAATAGGCCTCATGCACACGACCGTTGTTCTAGTCCGCATCCGAGCCGCAGTTTTCTACAATGGGCCGCCTGTTCCGTTCCCCAAATTGCGGAAGGCACACGGGCGGCTTCCATGTTTTGCGGATCCGCAACTTGCGGACCGCAAAAAAACGGAACAGTTGTGTGCATTAGGCCTTAGTCTGTATTTGCTTATTCAATGTTAGATGTGGTTCCTGCAATAATTATATACTTTTAATCTTATCAAAATATTATAAATATTAATTAGAAAGAGGAGTCTAATTGGTTATTGTATCAAACTTTTATCAGACTTAACGTAATAGTACATTTTCCAATAAATACATCACTTACCGGTATTATCACTATTATACTTTTTATTTTTTCTGTGTACATTAATATATAATTGTGCATGATTAATCAATTATTATTAAAGGGGTTCTGCAGTTTGTTTAAACTGATGATCTATACTCTGAATAGATCATCAGCATCTGATCGGCAGGGGTCCGACACCAGGGACTACCGCCGATCAGCTGTTTAAAAAGGCAGTGGCGGTCCAGGAGCGCTGCAGCCTTCTCACTGTTTACCGCAGGCCCAGTGACGTCACGACTAGTATCAACTGGCCTGGACGCGGCTAAGCTCTGTTGAATGGAGCTTAGCCCCGCCCAGGCCAGTGATACTAGTCGTGACGTCACTGGGCCTGCGGTAAATAGTGAGAAGGCGGAGGCGCTCCTGGAGCGCCGCTGCCTTCTCAAACAGCTGATCGGCCGGGGTCCCGGGTGTCGGACTCCCGCCGATCAGATGCTGATGATCTATCCAGAGGATAGATCATCAGTTTAAACAAACTGCAGAACCCCTTTAAGCTCAATAACCATTAAGGCTCAAAAGCCATTAAAACTCAATAATGTTAATCATACTTTCTTTTTACATATAAAACTAATAAAAATAAATATAAAAATAATATTAAACAAATACATGATATCATACAAAACTATTAGTAGGTGATTAAGTGTGTAAATATCAATTCCACTAGTAGTAATATTCCATTACATCAATAATATAATTTCTTATAATTAGTAAAGTAGCTAAAAATCATAAGGAAAACCACTAGATCATGGCTAGTAAATGGTTATATGAATTATTAATTATTATCTCCCTACTATTAGTGTACTACTGGGCCCATGCAGCCATGGCGCAAAAAATACAATATGTCCTATTCTTTGCCCCACCTTGCGGATTGAAGTCAGTCGGCACTGCGATGCGCACTGGTGCACGCGCTTGGTGTCCGCTGTTTACGGTCATGTGACCTACGGCTGCTTTCACACTGTCAGTGGGAGACATTTATCAAAACTGCTGTAAAGGAAAACCGGCTTAGTTGACTTCAGCAACCAATCAGATTCCACCTTTTGTTTTTCAGAGCTCCATTGGAAAATGAATGTTGGGATCTGATTGGTTGCTATGGGCAACTTCAGTTTTCCTTTACACCAGTTTTGATAAATCTTCCCCCAGTGTTTGGTCAATGATTTTCATCAGTGATCTCGAGCCAAAACCAGGTGTCGGTCCAAAACACAGAACAGGAGCAGGTCTTTCCATTATTCCTGATCTCTGTGTAGCCTCCACTCCTGGTTTTGGCTCACAATCACTGATCAAACGCTGACTGTGTGAAATAGGCCTTCACATCTCCGGCACGGAAATCCAGTAGTCTGTTCTGGCAAAGGGATAGACTACAGGAGTTACCATATCCAGGACAGCCGGTGTTCTAACAAAAATCCTTACTTTGTGAAAATACCACTCGTGACTTCCGGGGGTGTGCGCCTCGGCGCGGGTAAGGTAAAATTACAGGGAGCGCTGACTCACGGACACCGTGCGTGTGCCCTCAGGGGTAAGGAGATCGGATGGTCTTTTCTCCTTACCCTCACACAGCACACTTCAGATGCATTGCTGGCTGGCTCATTGTGAGGGTAAGGAGATTCCACAATCCGCGCGTGCGCAGTGTGAGGATAAGGAGAAAATGCTGTCAGCTCTCCTTACCCCTGAGGGCGCACAAACAGTGTCCATGAGTCAGCGCTCCCTGTAATTTTACCTTACCTGTGCCGTGGTAGTGCGCTTGCGCTGAGGCACACACCCCCGGAAGTCAGGAGGGGTAAGGTATTTTCACGAAGTAAGGATTTTTGTTAGAACACAGCATACACACTGACTATAATGGTTTCCAGCATAATTACCACCTTTCAGAGACCCAGCATTGCTGTAAAAAAGGTGCGGATGTGCTGCAACCAACAAACATGAGGAGAAGTAGTGCAGGTGGGTACACGACTGTACCCTAACAAAACTGCAGGGATCTCAAGTCTCCCGGACGTTCAGGGAGTCTCCCGCTATTAGATAGCGGCTCCCTGACGCCCGCATGTGAAACAATATATCCTGGTCCGGAAAGGTTTACTCGCAGTAAACTTTTCCGGCATCCTGTAGCAGTGTCCCCTTCTCGGCGCGTGCGCACAGTGCAAGAAGAAGCCGATGCCAGCAGGCTGAGCCTGTGCGCACGCGCGGGATCTCAAAGCGGGAGGAGGGAGGGAGAGGCGGCACTGAGGAGTAGAAGGCGGCGCTGGGCACGAACGGCGATGCGTGTGGCCGGGCACCATGCATCCACAGACCTCCCCTGCTTGGGCACCTTAATTCAATGATTGACAGGTTAGTAAAACCTGTTTTTCCGCAGAATAAAGCCACAAATAGCTTTTATAAGGCCACCTTAGAAATCAGAATGCTGCCCTGGACATGAGCATATGTTTAGCTCACAGGGCTTATAGGTGGTGACAGAATCCCTCTAATCATATACAGAAATATGATAATTTGGGGCAGGATAATGAGACCCGTCCTCCACACCATAGAGCAGTGTGCAGATACTGCATATGTTTGGAAAATGTAATAAAAAGTTTGTAAAAGAAAAAAAAAAGAAAACCTCCCTGAAATGGGTTTTTGCAGGTTGGGATGTCTGAAACGGATCTGATTTCTAGTTTCTATACAGTTAGTGCATAAAGCCTGGTGTAGCAGAGCTCTCACTATGGACACCATTTACAGGCGCTGGCTGAACACTTCAGAGACCTGCACTACAGCCTCCAAACACAAGATGGCGCTGGGCCGACACACGTCCCATAGACATCGGGCTGATGTCGCTCTTGTTGTGAACCACGGTGCTCTCGTCTGCGTCTACGGAGGCCGGATCTACCGAGCCGCCTTTGTGTTATCCGGCCGGTGAGGCACCGAGGAGTCTTCGGTAAGATTCGTGCACTGCTTGTGCACGCTCCATGGGAAACACGTGACCCTGTAGTGTGCCAGGGACCGCTGCTGCCACAGAGAGAGGGGCACCGTGCCCGGGCTTCTGTTTACATCTGGGAATAGAGCAGCTCCAGAGCTGTGCGGGCCTGAGGTGTGAACTACGACCCCCAGCATCTGTAGGGGGACTGCTGGGGCTTGTAGTTCTACTAATAGGGGATGGTAACTTGTGTGGGGACAGTGAGTGGTGTCTAATACAAGGCCACTTACCTCCCCTCCTCTCAGGTGGACTGTGTAGGTGTTCCTGACTGAAGGCTGGGGTGCCCACTTTCTGCCGCTCTGCCCAGAACTTAATGGTGACTTTTTTTTTTGTAAGCCACTTAAAAAGTTTATTTGCTGGGATTCGTTGCTGTGTGACGCGACTGCCGGTCCAATCCCTGAAAGCTGTCAAAAATCTAACCAAATAAAAACGAAAGGGTACGGCCGCGCCGAGCGTAAACGCTGCCGACCTGCCAGAATTGCGTGCAGAAAATCCTCACTTTAATGCTGTTGTCTGACCTCAGCAAATGGCATTTATCATGTAGAGAAAGTTTTGCCTCCTTTGCTGGCCGGGTTCATTTTTCCATCACATTATACACGGCTCGTTTCCATGGTTACGACCACCCTGCCATCCAGCAGCGGCGGTCATGCTTGCACACTACAGGAAAAAGCGCCGGCCTATGCGCGATCCCACAGTCCCAGCTACCAGAGAGGATGCCGCTCTTTCCTATAGAGTGCAAGCACGACCACCACGGATGGACTGCAGGGTGGTCGTCACCATGGAAACGAGCCATATAAAGCGTTATGGACAATCACGATACATTAGTAAGTGCCTTGTATTAACTTTCTCTACATGATAAATGCCACGTGCTGAAGTGAGACGACCCCTTTAAGGCCGCCTGCACACGTTGCGGATTCCATGCGGTTTTTCTGGGCAGAGCAGTGTAATACAGTACCAGCAAAGTGTCTGAGACGGTCAGTTCTCATGCACTCTCTTTACTTGTTATGCATGGAAATTGCCTGCTGTGCGGATTTTTAAATCCGCAGCATGTCAACTGTTCCGTCGTTTAGGCCTCTTTCACACGGGCGAGAATTCCACGCGGGGCAATGCGTGAGGTGAACGCGTTGCACCCGCACTGAATCCGGACCCATTCACTTCAGTGGGGCTGTGCACATGAGCGGTGATTTTCACGCATCACTTATGTTCTATATTCTGCATTTTTCACGCCACGCAGGCCCCATAGAAGTGAATGGGTTTGCGTGAAAATCGCAAGCAAGTGCGGATGCGGTGCGATTTTCACGCATTGGTTGCTAGAAGATGATGATAGTAAATTGATAAAAGTCAATTCACTGTATTATTTTCCCTTATAACATGGTTATAAAGGATAATAATAGCATTCTGAATACAGAATGCATAGTACAATAGGGCTGGAGGGGTTAACCCCTTAAGGACCGGGCCATTTTTTGCAAATCTGACCAGTGTCACTTTATGTGGTGATAACTTTAAAACGCTTTGACTTATCCAGGCCGTTCTGAGATTGTTTTTTCGTCACATATTGTATCTCATGACACTGGTAAAATGGAGTAAAAAAAAATGCATTTTTATTTATTAAAAAATAGCAAATTTACCAAAAATTTTGTCAAATTAGCAAATTTACAAGTTTCTATTTCTCTACTTCTATAATACGTAGCAATACCTACAAAAATAGTTATTACTTTACATTCCCCATATGTCTAATTCATGTTCGGATCTTTTTGGGAATGGCATTTTATTTTTTGGGGATGTTACAAGGCTTAGAAGTTTAGAAGCAAATCTTGAAATTTTCAAAGACCCACTTTTTAAGGACCAGTTCAGGTCTGAAGTCACTTTGCGAGGCTTACATAATAGAAACCACCCAAAAATGACCCCATTCTAGAAACTACACCCTCAAGGTATTCAAAACTGATTTTACAAACGTCGTTTACCCCTTAGGTGTTCCACAAGAGTTAATGGCAAATGGAGATAAAATTTCAGAATTTCGATTTTTATAGTTTTTTTGGGCAAATTTTCCATTTTAATCCATTTTTTCCAGTAACAAAGCAAGGGTTAACAGCCAAAAAACCCTCTATTTATTGCCCTGATTCTGTAGTTTGAAGAAACGCCCCATATGTGGCCGTAAACTACTGTACTGGCACACAGTAGGGCGTAGAGGGAAAGGAGCGCCGTGTGGTTTTTGGAAGGCAGATTTTGCTGGACTGGTTTATTTTCACCATGTCCCATTTGAAGCCCCCCTGATGCACCCCTAGAGTAGAAACTCCATAAAAGTGACCCCATTTTGGAAACTACGGGATAAGGTGGAAGTTTTGTTGGGACTATTTTTAGGGTACATATGATTTTTGGTTGCTCTATATTACATTTTTGTGACCTAAAGGGTTAACAAAGGTTGTAAAATCATTTTTGAATACCTTGAGGGGTATAGTTTCTAAGATGGGGTCACTTTTATGGAGTTTCTACTCTAGGGGTGCATCAGGGCTTCTTCAAATTGGACATGGTGCCAAAAAAAAAGGCCATCAAAATCTGCCTTCCAGAAACCATACAGCGTTCCTTTCCTTCTGCGCCCTGCCGTTTGGTCATACAGCAGTTTACGACCACATATGGGGTGTTTCTTTAAACTGCAGAATCAGGGTAATAAATATTACGTTTTGTTTGGCTGTTAACCCTTGCTTTGTTACTGGAAAAAACGGTTTAAAATGGAAAATTTGCCCAAAAATAGCTGTTTTGGCACTGTTTATTTTGTTCTTTTAACCGTGTTCATCTGAGGGGTTAGGTCATGGGGTATTTTTATAGAGCAGATTCCTACGGACGCGGCGATACCTAATATGTACTTATTTTATTTATTTTGGTTTTACAAAATAATATTTTTGAAAAAAAAATTGTTTTTGTTTTTAGTGTCTGAAGTCTGAGAATTAGGGATCGACCGATATAGGATTTTGAACGTTATCGGCATCAATTTTGCCGATATACCGATAACGTATGGGGAACACAGAACGCGCTGCTCTCAGCGCTCTCTGTGTTCCCTCCGCAGCACAGGGGAGAAGGAAGCAGTGTCTCCTCCCCCTGTGCTGCTGCTGCCGCTGCCGCCAATGAGGGGATAGAACATAAGAGGAGGGGAGGGGCTGTGGCCGCTGCGCCACCAATGAAGATAAGCCTTTCATTCATTCATATACAGGAGGCGGGAGCTGGCTGCAGAATCACATAGCCGGCTCCCGACCTCTATGAGCAATAGCTGCGGTCCGCGGTAGTTAACTCCTCAGGTGCCGCGGATCGCAGCTACCGCTGATAGAGGTCGGGAGCCGGCTATGTGATTCTGCAGCCAGCTCCCGCCTCCTGTATATGAATGATCGATAGACTTATCTTCATTGGTGGCGCAGTGCGCCCCCCCAAGCCCCCCAGTATTAATCATTGGTGGCGCAGTGCGCCCCCCACCCCCATCCCAATCCCGGCCAATAGTAAAAACATTGGTGGCGCAGTGCGGCCCGTAGCCAAAAAGGAGCCCGGGTGTTGAGCAACGAACTGTTGGGCGTACAGGTTTGTTTGCTCCACCATCAGATTCACAAAGTGGTCACTGAAAAAAAGACTAAAATAGTCATATTCAGTGTAGCCCACTTTGGGAATATGGATTCCTGGTTGGCCAACAAAATCAGGAATCACAGGCTGAAAATGCTCTGGGGTACACCAGACAAGTTCACCGGTAGGGGGCTCAGGTGGACTTATCTGGTGGGCCGGAAAACTAGTACGAGCCCCAGAGCTGCTCGTACTAGTGTGGGCCACAGGGTCCCTGGCATGGCGGCCCCCTTGCTCCACCTGGCGGCGTCTCCGCCGCCTTGGGAATCATCATCATCATCGCTAGATGATGAGGAGGACGCGGATGACGAGTTGAAAGTGGGGTCATCCTCGTCCTCACTGGGACTCTCGGATTCGGAGGCAAGCAAGGCGTATGCCTCCTCGGCCGAGAACGTCCGGCGGGCCGTAGGGGAGTGTGTGTATGCGTGCGTGGAAAACTTTATTCAGTGTGCATGTGTGTGGGGGACGGTTGTTCGTGTACTTTGCCCTACACCTAACAGAAAAAAAAAATATATATTTGAAAATCCCAAAAAGTGTAAAAAAAATATTTAATTAAAATGCACTGATCGGCGGTACAAAGCTGATCAGCTGTGGGGTGGGCGATGCGCTAACATTGGCCGGATGCTAAAAGTGCCGGCCACAGTCGGCGCATGCAAAAAAAAACAAAAAAAAAATACTTGCTCCCAAAAAAAATGTGTGTGTGGGGGGGCAAGGACCCCCCTGGGCATTTTACCAAGGTGCCTGCTCAATGTTTTGACAGGCACCTTGTTCCGATCACCGCCCGGCGGTGTTTGGAAATACCCAGGTACCAGGTACCTTAAGTACCAGGACATCAGGGCGTACCTGTATGCCTTTTGTCCTTATGAGGTTAAAATATATATATATATATATATATATATATATAATTAACTCACCTCATCCTGTTCGCGCAGCCGGCATCATCTTCTTTCAGGACCTGCCAAAGGACCTTTTGATAACGTAATCGCGCTCACCACGTGGTATTTATTTTTTTCACGCGCGTGCAAAATGCATTGCACTCGCGCGGAAAAAAAATGAACATCGGAATGCAATCTCAGTCAAAACTGACAGCAATTGCGTGCCTACTCGCGCGGTTTTCCCACAATGCACACATGACGCTTCCCGAGTAGGGCTGCAATGATTAATCAAAGTTATCGATAATATTCGATAACGGGATTCGTTGTCAACTAATCCAGTTATCGAATAATCGGCCGATTCATTGCTATGCAGGCCGGGAGCGGGCGGTCAGGGTCCTTAACCAGCAGTAACTTTTACTTCAACTTTAAATCAGCGCATCTTTACTAACTTACAATGAAGCTCCGGTAACAGGCAGAGCGGGCGGTGGCGTAACGCCACTTACTCACGTGACGCGCCTGCTTCATTCATAAAGTGGGCGGAGCAGGCGCGTCACGTGAGTGACGTTACGCCGCCGCCTGCTCTGCCTGTTACTGGAGCTTCATTGTATATTTGTAGGGTAATAAAGATCATAGAGCTGATTTTGTTTTTTCCTGTTTAATCTATGAAATTATCGACAACTAATCGATTATTCAAATAATCGTTAGCTGCAGCCCTAATCCCGAGCAAATCCGGAATGCTTGTATGAAAGAGGCCTTATTCAGAGTGGTCTTCCCCCTAGACTTTAATGGGGTTGTTAAAGCCAGATAATGCTGGGAACCGCCAGATCCCATTGACTATAATGGGATCTGGCAGATATCTGGCCACTTTCTAACTGCCGGATTTCGGCCAGACAAATACTGCTGCATGTGACGTTTTTTGTCTGGCTGATAGCCGTAATTTATGCTGGAACAGGTTGTTGGATCTCCTCAGGCTTGTGTGTATTTATGTGCATTTTTTAAAATGTACAAATACACAACGTGTACACATAACCTAAGGCTTCCTGCACACATTGCAGTTTACCCGCTGATTTTCATGTGGGAAAACAGCAGTGTAAGGGCTTCACATTTTTTGCGCATTGGTTACGGACCCATTCACTTCAATGAGACCTCAAAAGATGCGTTGCTCCATTCCACTGCCCCACAAAAATATAGAACATGTCCTATTCTTGTCTGTTTCATGGACAGTTCTGTTATGGGCCGGCCATTCTGTTCTGCAAAATGCTGACTGCACGCGGCCAGTATCTGTATTTGCAGACCGCAAAACAGCCAGTCATGTGCGTGAGCCCTAAGGCTGCTTTCACTTCTGCGGCAGATGCTGGCAGGTTGTCCCGGCAGAGAACACCCTACCAGAATTCTCCCTTTCCGGCCAGCAAACACAATGCTGCCGGCCCCATTAAAGAGAACCTGTCATCAACTTTATGCTGCCCATACTAATGACAGAATAAAGTAGAGACAGGTGAGTTGATTTCAGCGGTCTGTCATTTATAAGTTAAAAGTAAGTGGTTGCCAAGAACCAACATCACAATCATTGCAGACTGGGCCTAGAAAAGAGTCACGGCCACCTGAGAAGAGTCATGGTTATTCATGATCTCCTGCTCCCCTGGCCCACCTGCTGATGACTGACAGTCTTCTACCTAGTTTTCTCCCTTTCTGTCTAGGAGAGAACTGCCAATCATCAGGAGATCGGTGAGAGTCAGGGTGGATAAAAATCAAAGATATATTTTTATTTTTTTAAATAAATAAAAAATCTGATTTTTTTTTTATTTAAATCAAATTTTTTTATATATAAAATGCTTTTTGAGGAAAATATATAGATTTAGGAAAACTAGAGGAATGGTCAAAAATCTGGCAGCTAAAATTTATGCAAGATAATGCACCTGGGGCATAAAAACCCAAGAGCAGAATATACAATCAGTGATACAGTCCTAACCTCAGTATCTGAGGAAAGGGATTTAGGGGTCATTATTTCAGAAGACTAAGGCTACGTCTACACGACGACATTTGTCGCGCGACAATTTTTATTATGGCAGTCTAAAGTGTCGCACTGCAACATACTGCGACGCAACAGTCGCAGAAAATGCATTTGAGTTGGATTTTTCTGCGACTGTTCCGTCGCAGCATGTTGCATGTTGCAGTGCGACACCATAGACTGCCATTATAAAAATTGTCGCGCGACATTAGTGCAACAAAATGTTGCGCTACAAATGTTGCAGTGTAGTTGTGCCCTATCTGTCGCGCGACTTATTGTCGTCGTGTAGACGTAGCCTTAAAGGTAGGCAGACAATGTCATAGAGCAGCAGGAAATGCTAGCAGAATGCTTGGGTGTATAGGGAGAGGCATTACTAGTAGAAAGAGGGAGGCGCTCATGCCGCTCTACAGAGCACTAGTGAGACCTCATTTGGAGTATTGTGCTCAGTACTGGAGACCATATCTCCAGAAGGATATTGATACTTTGGAGAGAGTTCAGAGAAGAGCTACTAAACTAGTACATGGATTGCAGGATAAAACTTATCAGGAAAGATTAAAGGACCTTAACATGGAAGTATTACTTTACTGAGAGAGTAGTGGATGCATGGAATAGCCTTCCTGCAGAAGTGGTAGCTGCAAATACAGTGAAGGAGTTTAAGCATGCATGGGATAGGCATAAGGCCATCCTTCATATAAGATAGGGCCAGGGGCTATCCATAGTATTCGGTATATTGGGCAGACTAGATGGGCCGAATGGTTCTTATCTGCCGACACATTCTATGTTTCTATATGTGTAATTTTTTTGGGTAAATAAATTCCATTAATCCATTCACAATGTCATGCTCTTCCAGAGGTTTTTGTAAGATCATTGGGCAGTTCCTCTGCCTACAAGATATTATCACAGATGCTTGGTTTACTTTTGCAGTTCTCAAAACTGAATTTGACTCAGCAGAGATCACATGCCTCTTCACAGCAAAAATGTTATAACATGAACAGAGTTGAGAAAAAGACCTTAATCCTAACTTCTACAAACCTATGAATGCACAATCAACCTAATCAAACTAATATAAAAAGTTATTATTCTAAAAATCTTCATCTACTTGCATATTATAAGTTATACCAGCAAGAATTAGTCTTTATGTAGAAAACTATGATTTAAAGAGGACCTTTCATTACAATAAAAAATCTAAACTAAGCATACAGACTTGGAGAGCGGCGCCCAGGGATCTCCCTGCACTTACTATAATCCCTGGGCGCCGCTCCGTTCTCCTGGTATAGGCTCCGGTTTCTTCAGATTTTCGGCTCAACTCGGAGGAGCCTGCTGAGCACTGTGATTGGCCAGCACTACAGCCTGGGAGAAGGAGATGCCGGCAGGCTCCTCCCAGTTGAGAAGAAAATCTGAAGATACCGGAGCCTATACCGGGAGAACGGAGCGGCGCCCAGGGATAATAGTAAGTGCAGGGAGATCCCTGGGCGCCGCTCTCCATGTCTGTATGCTTAGTTTAGATTTTTTATTGTAATGAAAGGTCCTCTTTAAATCAAGCCTTACTGACTAGTGATTTAAATCGTGATTTAAATCATTTTGATTTAAATCAAATCCACCCTGGTGTGAGTGCAGGAGATTATGAATAACCATGACTCTTCTCAGGTAGATTTGAGTCTTTTCAAGCCCTGGGCTGCAATGAATATGATGCTGGTTCTCAGCAACCACTTACTTATAGCTCATGAGTGACACACCGCTGAGATCAGCATTTCTGTCACTATTTTATACTGCACTCAGTACGGTCAGCATAAAGTTGATGACAGGTTCCCTTTAAGTATAATGATGTCCAGCAGAGATCCAGCCACATTTTCATGCAGTTTTACTGCAATCTCACCGTCTGAATTGCAAAGGGTGAATTCTGCAGAAACAGTTAAAGGGGTCATCCATGGAGATCTGGCCACCTGATCCGGTGGAGAATTGTCACGAGGGTGTCAAGAACCACGCCTGACTCCGTTATACCCGGGGTCAGGAAGTCGCAGCGGTTGGCTGCGCGCTCTATGTAAGATAGGGCTGTTTTCCTTATGGTAGCTTTCTGGGTTTGCTTTGCAAACCCTTTTGGCTCACTCAGGGATCCGTAGCTCCTTCTCCTCAGCTGTTCCTTGTCCAGCACTCCCAACCTCCTTATATTCCCCTCTCACACTTCTCTGGTTGCCAGATATAGAGCTTCCTGCCTGGACATCTATTCTGACCTTCTGGAGCTGTGTTGCTGCGTTCTCTGGTAGTTGGTCCAGAACGCTACCCTCCGGATCCCTGTTGGACCTTTGTGGTCTGCTGTGGTCGCCCACCTGGGATTATATGTTTGTCTGTATTGTCTGTCCTCTCCTTGGTGTTTCCCTCTTAGTGTCAGTGGTGCGGACTAGCGATCCCACCGGCCCGTTCACTATCTAGGGCTCATTTTAGGGAAAGCCAGGGTTTAGGCACGTGATCGCCGCACGGGTGAGGAACCCGTCTAGGGACGTCAGGGCAGTCAGGTGCCAGCCGCAAGGTGAGTCAGGGGTCACCACCTTTCCCTCTCCCTTGGGCAGGGCTTTCCCTTTTCCCTCCCTGTGTGCGACGCCGGTCATTACAAGAATGCCAGGAATCGGCCGGACACAAACCACAGCATGCTGCAGATTTAGAAATTCACAGCACGTCAATTACGCTAACAGGGCTCCAGATGGAGACCAAAATGGTCGCCAATGCGACTTAGAATTTACAAATATCGTCAAGACCCGCCGCTGAAGCTCTGCAGTTCAATACTGCGACAGGGCACAGGAGATGATAGTTCTCTGCCCTGCTGCCGATCGAGCCTATGAGGTAGTAAATACCCGCGCAGGCATGCGTGATGACGTCATCACGGCCAGCGCATGCGGGATGATATAATCTAATCACGCACGCCTGCCTGCGCTGGGACACACTGAAGCGATGTGGCTGTAGACCAGAAGAGGTTGTGGCCTGCATCGTGAACACCGGCGAACGTGGGATACAGGCGAGTATTAGTTGTTGTTTTTTTCACTGCCAACTTGGGGGCCTTTACTAACAGAAAGGATAACACTGCAGGGGGCATTGGGGACATAATACTGAAGGGGCACTTTGGGGCATTACTCAATGGGAGCACTATGAGGGACATTATTACAGGAGAGGCATTGTGGGGGACATTACTACAGGAGGGGCGCTGTGGGAGACGTTACTACTTGTGGGACGTTACTACTGGGGGAGGCGCTGTGGGGGACATTACTACTGGAAGGGAACTGTGGGGGACATTAATACTGGGGTGCACTGTGGGAGACATAACTGGCAGCATAATTGGGGCACTCTAGAGGAATTTTTAATACAGGGGACAGTATAAGAGCCATTACTGGTGGCACTGGGGACTTTTAACACTGAGGTCCTATAGGAGGCATTACCAGGGCATTTTTTAATGGGGCATTACTGGATGCAATGGGGGCATTTTAATCCTGGGGCACTGTAGCGGAATTTTTTGTAAATGGGCATTACTACTAGTGGCACTATAGGGGACATTTAGGGGGCACTATAGTGGCATTTTTACCTAATGTAAAATAGGAGATATTAATGCTGGAGGCACTGTAGGGGCATTTCTATTACAGGGACATAATAGGGGACAATATTTTTGGGGACACTATACAGGCATTACTGCTAGGGGCACAATATAGGGTTTTATTATTATTATTACTGGGGGCATTTTAGCAGACATTATTATTACTGCGGAAGGGCACTCTAGGGGGCATTATAATTGCTGGAGGCACCATAGGGACACTGTCTACTGGGGTCACAATTTTTTCAGCAGGGGCATTGGGGATCACAGTGGGCAAAGGGCTGGGAGGGACAGCAGGATGACATTGTTGGGAAACCAGGGTGGGGAGGTTGTGTTGAAAATGTGGGGAGGCTTATAGAAAAATTAAGAAATCTAACATGTTTTTAACAAACTCTGCAGAGCCTAGATGCGGCTGAAGTCATGGAGGTCTGGGTCAAACAAAGGAGAAGAGGAAAGAGAACGTCTACATGACAGGAGATGTCAATGGATGGAAGAGGTATGTGTTGATGTAGACTCCTATATGTTTCCTAGTTCTGGCAGGAAGTATGCTGTATGTAGAGCTGGCTCACTACTGTCTCATCTTCTCCTCCAAGTCTTTTTTTAATTATAATTATATGTATTTAAATTTGGCAACTAAAATTTTAATTTGGCGACTCAATTTTTCAGTTCAGTAGCCAATGACTCCTAGGTATTTTTTTAGTCTGGAGCACTGGCTAATGATTTTTGGTGCGAATTTGACTCTTTTCGCTGGGCTTTTGGTGCAGTTTTGGTTTAGACACGCACAGAAATCCAAACATAAATTTGCGTGGAATTTCTCCTAGACATCCCGCACCCATGTAGGTAACCTTAGGCTAAGTCCACATCTGCGACAGGCATTCTGGTGTTCGGTTCCAGCAGAGGAACATAATACCAAAATTACCATATCAGACATAGTTAGGCCAGCCGGATCCCATTCACTATAATGGGGTACGTTATATTTCTGACATGAATGGGGCCATTTTTTGGTCCAGCATTCATGCCAGAAACTCAATGGACCCCATTATAATGAATGGTATCCTGAATGCCTGCAGCAGATGTGGACTTACCCTGACGCATTCATTTCAATGCACATGAACATTGTATTCCACTGACCATCAGGAGCATCTATTATCGTCATCTGTAAGCCTCATTCACACGTCTGTGTCCGTGCTCAAATTCGTGAGCAGGTGGTCAGTGATCCATCCGTGAAGGGTCCGTGTTGCATCCGTGTTTCACTGACACTGAACAGCTGAAAAATAATTTTCAAAGCATCTCTTCTTAATGATCCGTGAAACACAGAGGCAACATGTATGGCATCCGTGGTTTTCACAGACCTATAGACTATAATGGATGTGATGGAAAAATAAAGCATGCATCCATGCTAAAAATACTGACCCACGGACCGTGCTAAAACACTGATGTGTGAATACACGCATTAAAATGAATGGGGACGTGTGCTGTCTGTGGAGAACACGTACAGCACACATCCGTGAAACACTGACGTGTGAATGAGGCTTTATGCAGGACTGGTCCATGTGCAGACAAAACTGATTCAGCTTCCGGTTTTCAGTGAGCATACTCCATATCGCTCGTCTTAAAGAGGCCATAGGTTGTTTTTACACCCGTGTGAAGGTTTCCATTAGCCCCCTTCCACTCTGTGTCTGCAGTGTACGTATACCGTATGTACATAGACTCCTATTATACCGACAGAGGCAACTGCTCTATCCCATTCAGATGCATCCAGCAACATGGCGGCCTCTGTGTGAAGAATGCTGCTCATCGGCATATTTTACTGTATATGGCTACGTGCACACGAACGTTGTTTGTTTCCATGTCCGTTCCGTTTTTTTTTGCGGATAAGTTGCGGACCCATTCGTTTTAATGGGTCCGCAAAAAATACGGACAGCACACAGTGTGCTGTCCGCATCAGTATGTCCGTTCCGTAGCCCCGAAAAAAAAATAGAACATTTATTCTTGTCCGTTTTCGGCATTGTTACAATAGATCCGCAAAAAAAACGGATGGCATATGGATGTCATCCGTTTTTTTTTTTATTTGTGGACCGCAATACACATACAGTCATGTGCATGTACCCTATGTCAGAGTTTTTCTAAGGGTACCTTCACACTTAGGCTGGGTTCACACGGGCGTTGTGGGAAAAGATGCGGGAAAATGGGAGATTTTTTTGCGCGAGTGCAAAGCGTTTTAATGCCTTTTTGCAGGCGCGTGAGAAAAATCAGCATGTTTGGTACCCAGACCCGAACCCGGACTTCTTCACAGAAGTTCGGGTTTGGGATCGGTGTTGTGTAGATTCGAATATTTTCCCTTATAACATGGTTATAAGGGAAAATAATAGCATTCTTAATACAGAATGCTTAGTAAACTAGGGATGGAGGGGTTAAAAAAATAAATAAATAAATAATTAAACTCACCTTATCCACTTGTTCGCGCAGCCCAACTCGTCTTCTTTCTTCTTCTTTGAGGACCTGGGAGGAAAAGGACCTTTGGTGACGTCACTGTGCTCATCACATGTTCCATCACCATGGTCACTTTTAATATTTATAAAAATGTTTAGACTTTTTATGTCCTCCTAGGGTACTTGAAACTGCGATCACTTGTGCAATACAGCATGCCGGGCTCTCTGGATCTGGCGTAGCTGGATGTTACCGAAATGCCCCCCAGCCCCTTAACCTGTTTAGGACATAGGGCGTACCGGTACGCCCTGATGTCCCGATCCTTAACCCTTTTACGGACACGTCATGTACCGGTACGGCATGTTTCCCGAGTCCTTAAGGACACATGATGTACCCAAATCATTGAACAGGCACCTCGGCTAAATGCGCAGGGACGTCCCATGACACCCCCCCCCCCCCCCGTGTCGGCGATCGCCGCAAACCGCAGGTCAATTCAGACCTGCGGCCTTTACCTGGTGCGGCGGTGGTGCCATCGGGTCCCCATGGGGCTGTGGGGGGGACCCGATGGCATGGAAGGCAGCGCGATGCCTTCCTGAGGCATCTGTGCTGCCTACCGGTGAAGAGCAGTATTACTCATACAGCCAATGCATTCCAATACAGAAGTATTGGAATGCATTGTAAAGGAATATACCCCCAAAAGTTCAAGTCCTAAAGTGGGACAAAAAATAAAGTGAAAAAAAAAACAGTTGAAAAAATAAAGTTTTCCCCAAAAAAAAATTAAAAGTTTCAAGTAAAAATAAACAAAAACGTCATTTTCCTCAAATAGGTAAAAAATAAGGGGAAAAAAAGTATGCATATTAGGTATCGCCACGTCCGTATCGACCGGCTCTATAAACATATCACATGACCTAAGCCCTCAGATGAACACCATAAAAAATTAAAACTGTGCTAAATAAACCATTTTTTTGTCACCTTACATCACAAAAAGTACAACAGCAAGCGATCAAAAAGGCGTTTGCCCACCAAAATAGTACCAATCTAACAGTCACCTCATCCCGCAAAAAATGAGCCCCTACCTGAGACAATCGCCCAAAAAATAAAAAAAACTATGGCTCAGAATATGGAGACACTAAAACATAATTTTTTTTGTTTGAAAAAAGCTGTTATTGTGTAAAACTTACCAAATATGTATACCTTATTTTTATTTATGTAAGTTTTACACAATAACAGCTTTTTTCAAACAAAAAAAATTATGTTTTAGTGTCTCCATATTCTGAGAGCCATAGTTTTTGGGCGATTACCTTGGGTAGGGTCTCATTTTTTGCGGGATTAGATGACGGTTTGATTGGCACTATTCTGGGGTGCATATGCCTATTTGATCGCTTGCTATTACACTTTTTGTGATGTAAGGTGACAAAAAATGGTTTATTTAGCACAGTTTTTATTTTTTACAGTGTTCATCTGAGGGGTTAGGTCATGTGATATTTTTATAGAGCCGGTCGATACGAACGCGGTGATACCAAATATGTATACCTTATTTTTATTTATGTATCACCGCGTTCGTATCGACCGGCTCTATAAAAATATCACATGACCTAACCCCTCAGATGAACACTGTAAAAAATAAAAACTGTGCTAAATAAACCATTTTTTGTCACCTTACATCACAAAAAGTGTAATAGCAAGCGATCAAATAGGCATATGCACCCCAGAATAGTGCCAATCAAACCGTCATCTAATCCCGCAAAAAATGAGACCCTACCCAAGGTAATCGCCCAAAAACTATGGCTCTCAGAATATGGAGACACTAAAACATGATTTTTTTTTTTTGTTTCAAAAATGATATTGTGTAAAACTTACATAAATAAAATAAAAAAAGTATACATATTAGGTATTGCCGTGTCCGTATCGACCGGCTCTATAAAAATATCACATGACCTAACCCCTCAGATGAACACCGTAAAAAATTTAAAATAAAAACTGTGCTAAATAAACCATTTTTTGTCACCTTACATCACAAAAAGTGTAATAGCAAGCGATTGAAAAGTCACACGCACCCCAAAATAGTGCCAATAAAACCGTCATCTCATCCCGCAAAAATCATACCCTACCCAAGGTAATCGCCCAAAAACTGAAAAAATTGGCTCTGACTATGGAAACACTATGACTATTTTTTTGCTTCAAAAATGAAATCATTGTGTAAAACTTACATAAATAAAAAAAAAAGTATACATATTAGGTATCGCCGCATCCGTGACAACCTGGTCTATAAAAATATCACATGATCTAACCAGTCAGATGAATGTTGTAAATAACAAAAAATAAAAACTGTGCCAAAACAGCTATTTCTTGTTATCATGCCTCACAAAAAGTGTAATATAGAGCAACCAAAAATCATATGTACCATAAACTAGTACCAACAATACTGCCACCCTATCCCGTAGTTTCTAAAATGGGGCCACTTTTTTGGAGTTTCTACTCTAGGGGTGCATCAGGGGGGAGTTCAATTGGGACATGGTGTCAAAAAACCCAGTCCAGCAAAACCTGCCTTCCAAAAACCGTATGGCATTCCTTTCCCTCTGCGCCCTGCCGTGTGCCTGTACAGCGGTTTACGACCACATATGGGGTGTTTCTGTAAACTACAGAATTGGAGCCATAAATATTGAGTTTGGTTTGGCTGTTAACCCTTGCTTTGTAACTGGAAAAAAATTATTAAAATGGAAAATCTGCCAAAACCTTGAGGGGTGTAGTTTATAGAATGGGGTCATTTTTGGCTGGTTTCTATTATGTAAGCCTCACAAAGTGACTTCATATCTGAACTGGTCCTTGAAAAGTGGGTTTTTGAAAATTTCTGAAAAACTTCAAGATTTGCTTCTAAACTTCTAAGCCTTGTAACATCCCCCAAAAATAAAATGTAATTCCCAAAATGATCCAAACATGAAGTAGACATATGGGGAATGTAAAGAAATAACTATTTTTGTAGGTATTACTATGTATTATAGAAGTAGAGAAATTGAAACTTGGAAATTTGGTAATTTTTCCAAATTTTGGGCAAATTTGGTATTTTTTTTTATAAATAAAAATGAATTTTTTTTACTTCATTTTACCAATGTCATGAAGTACAATATGTGACGAAAAAACTATCTCAGAATGGCCTGGATAAGTCAAAGTGTTTTAAAGTTATCACCACATAAAGTGACACTGATCAGGTTTGCAAAAAATTGCCTGGTCCTTAAGGTGAAATATGGCTGGGTCCTA
This sequence comes from Bufo bufo, assembly GCF_905171765.1. Lineage (NCBI taxonomy): Eukaryota > Metazoa > Chordata > Amphibia > Anura > Bufonidae > Bufo > Bufo bufo. Next base: position 570,345,586 of record NC_053391.1, on the reverse strand, counting down.
AAGGGGTTAAAGGGATTTTCTGGGATTTTAATATTGATGACCTTTTTTTCCATTCACATAGCTTTATGAGGGCTGTTATTTTTGCGGGACAAGTTGTAATTTCTAATGGCACCATTTCCAGTGTAGTGGGAAGCAGAAAAAAATTCCAAATGGGGTTGAATTGGAAAAAAAAATGCAATTCTGCAATTGTTTTACATTTTTCTTTCCGTTCACTATGCAGTAAATCTGACCTGTTACCTTCATTCTCCAGATCAGTATGATTACAAAGATACCACACTTGTATAGTTTTTCTTGTGTTTTAATACTTAAAAAAATAAAAACCTTGAAAAAAAAATCTATTTTTTTAATCACCGTATTCTGACCCCTATAACGTTTTTGTAGTTATGCGTACAGAGCTGTGTGAGGGCTTTTTAGCGAGGCGCTCTGTATTTTTAGTGATACCATTTTGAAAAGTGTGTGACTTTTTTATAAAACTGCTTGGGTTGTTGAAGTGACAAAAAAAATGATGCATTGGCCATTTTAACTTTTTTCCTGTTACGGCATTCACCATATGGGATTAATATTGTTATATTTTAATAGTACGGTCGTTTTCGCACAAGGCAATACCCATGATGTGTATTGTATTGGTTAGTTTTTTTTTTTTATTATTTTGTCGAAGGGTGATTTGAACTTTTTATATTTTTGTATTTTAAATAAATGGAAAAAAAAGTTTTTAAAAATATAAATCACCCAGTGTGACTATAACTGGCAACCATTAAATTGCCCATTGTGTACATTGATGGCTATATAGCCATCATTGAACGCTTAATTTTCAATATAACAATACAGTACTGCCACCTAGTGGTCTGTATTGGTATACGAGGGGATGTTGAGAAGTTCCTTGCTTTGCCCCCTTCCAGTAGGAATTGAAAAACACAACCTCAGAAGACCCAGCTCTGGATGCCTCAACTCGTACCTCCTTCTGTTCACTGTTCAAACGTTTCGGCACCCACTTCGCTGAAAGCTTGCCCATGTCTAGGATATTAGTAGTAATGAATCCAGCACGCTTACGGGAGATGTGCAGTATCTGGGCTATATTTTTGGTGGACATTCGCCGGTCCTCAGAATTAAGTTAAGGACAGCATCGCTTGTTGCCGAGTCTGTTAAGGTTCAGGGGCGTCTACTGCGGGATTCATCTTTAATGGTGAAATGCCCAGTCTTGAAATGAGAAACCCCTAGTGTTTGTGAGATCTCAGTGTGAATGTCCTTTGCAGACTTTCCCTGGAGAAACAAAAACTTCATGACAGCCCGTAACTCCACAGGCGTGACACTTCCTTGTGCTTCTGCCATCTCAGGTTCTATCTGAATTAAAAAATAGTTATAACAATCGTAAACATCAGATATTTGCACAGTTACATAACAGGATATCAAGCTTTCATATGGTACAAAATTCATTTTCAATTCCTACTGGAAGAGGGCAAAGCCAGGAACTTCTCAGCATCCCCTCGTATCTCATTAATAGCTGTCAAAGGCTGCTTAAAACTTTGGGTTATTAGTATAGCGTAACAGGTTCCCTGATCTCAGCTGGGGGAACACTGTTACAGTAGCAGGAGCCGATACAGCAGAAACCTGGCAGCTATGGCGCCCGCTGCACGTGCGAGCGGACGCCATGTTTAAAGACATGACTTCCGTCGTCCGTATATTGTGGAGGTCACAAAGGGGTTATCCGAAGTCTAACAGATCCCCCTTCCCCCCCTTCCCAAACCACTCGTATACATTACATTTTCCTGCTCCACGGCACCTGCGTTTCTCCAGATCCCGGATCTCAGATCAAAACATCCGTCGATGGGTTAGGGGTTGGTGCCGCCAATAGCAGGCCACGACGATGACCAGCCTTCCTAGCAGGGTCCCAGCAATGCTGTATACATCTATTTGCATACCAGTTTAAGGTACTAGTTAACTTAGTCTGTAAACGGATGGAAACATGTGACGTGCTGCAATCCATTTGGACAAAAAGCTAAAAAAGGTCACTTTAATATTATGTGTAAGTTCTGACACTTCATTTGTGTTTTCTAGGTACGTTCTCACTGCTTACTACAAGGGGGATGAGGTGCCTCTCCGTATGTGGACGACGTTATCAGCTTGAAGGGCCCAGTGTGAATACTTTACACACGGCATCCATCTTGACTCTACCATATAAAGATGGGTATGCGAATCAAATTAAACAGCAGCGACCACCCCAGCAACCTGCTACGTGAGCTGAATAAATCTCGGTTGTCGGGGACACTTTGTGATGTTACTATTGTTGTCGGAAACCGGTCTTTTGCGGCTCATAAAGCTGTGATTGGCTCTGCAGCAGTGTATTTCCAAAAATTGTTCTCCAGCACCGATTTAGATATTGCTCGAACTTATGTGGTGGACTTTATCACACCAGCCAATTTTGAGAAAGTGCTAAACTTTATCTACACGTCTGAGCTATTTACTGACCTTATTAATGTGGGCGTTATCTATGAAGTCGCTGAGAAGCTTGGCATGGAGGACTTAATAAATGCCTGTCATGCAACATTTCCTGATCTTGAGGGTTCCTCGGGTCAGAAATATCAGTGCTCTGTTTCCTCTAGCGAGGGACGCTCCAGCACATCAGCTGAACCCAATCCAGTAGAATCTAGAGGCAATGGACTGGATAACAACCACCCTCCTATAGACAAAAATTTTAGCACACCAGGAGATGGAAATTCGACGTTTAAAGGAGAAGACCAAGAGGCTAGTCTGAATCAAGCAGCACATTTTCCACTGCCTGCAAAAACTGAAGAACAAAGCACCTCTGCAAGGTTCCAGTCCTCTCACTGCTCGGTGAACACTGGATTTGGTCCAACAAGTACTTGCCCTTCTTACAAAACGCAACACAACGGCGATTTTAACAAATCTAGTTATTTTCCGGGAGATTCATCTGTTAGTGGAAATTCTAAGGAACCTGCTGGTGGATTTGACGCAATGGGAGACCTCCACCTTGATGAACTAGAAGAGGAAGAGTTACAGTTTGATGAAGCAGGTGATGAAGACTCCGGGCCATCTGGAGAAATAATTGAGCTGAGCGACGGTAGTGAAGATGAGCTGCTATTATTTGGCCAGGGGGAAAGTCGAAGTGGCAAAGCCATGCCATGTCAAGTGTGCAAGAAGGTGCTAGAGCCTAACCTGCAGCATATCCGCCAACATGCTCGGGAACATATAGAGCTACGCAATGGTAGTTGCAAGGTCTGTCAGGCCCGCTTTCATGACCGGGGTGCTATGATCACTCATGTTTTATCACACATCGGCATATTTCTTTTCTCTTGTGATATGTGTGAAGACAAATTTTTCAGCCAGTGGCAACTCACCCTTCACAGAGGACAAGAAGGGGTTACGTCAGAACATAATATAATAGTTCATCCAGGTCAACCTCTCCCAGGGGAGGTAAATACATTTGTGGGGGCGATGGGTACTGAACTGCCATGCGGTGCATGTCATAGGACCATGTTACGTGATTTCCATTCTGTACGTTCTCATGCTTTGGAGCACCTTAACACCAAGAACCTGTCCTGTGGACTGTGTGAGCAGCGACACCTAACACTCTGTGGTCTTATGTGGCATGTCTTATCTCACATGTCTGTATCTGTTTTCTCTTGTTCTGTATGTGCCAGTAGCTTCCTTGATCGACACTTACTGGAGAAGCATATGGCAGTCCACCAGAGTTTGGATGAAGCGTTATTTCGCTGTCATCTATGTTCTCAAGGTTTTAAGTCTGAAATAACTTACCGACAGCACTTGAATCAGCATCGTTGTGTTAGTATTCCAGCAGATCGCCCTGGGTTTTCAGAATTTTCTCAACTGCAAGCTCCAGTTTCAAAGAGAAAAGTTCCAGAGGATTTTTCAGCAGAAGACCATTCAGTTTCTGGACAACCAGCCCATAGCAAATATACATGTAAGGTTTGTGGCAAGTGCTTCTCTCATACCAGTGAATTTAATTACCACCGGCGCATTCACACCGGGGAAAAGCCGTATCAGTGCAAAGTGTGTCACAAGTTCTTCCGAGGCCGTTCTACCATCAAGTGCCACTTGAAGACACATGCAGGGGCTCTAATGTACCGTTGTACTGTGTGTGGACACTACAGCTCCACCTTGAACCTCATGGGTGAGCACATTGCAGTGCATCGTGGCAACCTGCCTTCAGACTTTACCATTGACCAAACATTTATGTATACTATTCACTCCAAAGAAACAGACAAGAGCGCCGAAAGCTGATGTGCTCTGATAAGGAGCATGGCATAGGGCTGTCAGCGCATTTTAACCCGGTTCCACCTCATTGCTACGCTGTCTTTGTTAAACTGTTTGCTACTAAAAACTAATGTTTTTCTGTGCATTTTTTACATTTTTTTATTTATCCTTTCCACCACAGAGCTCCAACAGTAAATTTTGTTCAGTTTTATTTTGGACTTAGAATTTCATACTTGGTCTCAATAGACAAATAGATGAAGTCAATGAAATTGTGCAGGCTGAATGGAACGAGATTTATACAGCCACACTAAAGGGTTTGTGTGGAGAGCAGTGTGTATATTGTCATTTATTCTGTGTTTAGCCCAGCGTAAACTATTTATTAATATGGGTAACGTACCCAAATTTGGGCAAATAAGTTTTCCTTTGGGAGATGACATATGGATACCATTCAGTTACGATGGGACATTTAAATTGGCTTAAAGGGGATGGCTAATTTGGGTATACTATTTCCCATGGTGTGTTAAACATTAAAATAGGTAACTTACAAATTTTTGCTGTGTAGCCACTGGTTCATGCCTCCCACCCCCCTCTCGACAGCACTTTCTATCTAACCACACCACCTAGTTCAGAACTCTCCCCTCTCCAAAGCGCACTGCTTGGTCCGTAATGTTGCCGCAGATGGAGACACTTGTCACCATTAGGCCGGGTTCACACGAACGTGTGTGACCCTTGCCTGTGAAGCGGCCCGCAAATAGCGGGCCGCAATGCTCGGTCGTAGGTCAGCCGCATCGGATCGCGGACCCATTCACTTTAATGGGTCCGCGATCCGGCCGTTCCGCTAAAAGATAGGACTTGTTCTATCTTTTAGCAGAACGGAAGTACGGGACGTAACCCCACGGAGGCACTCCGTAGTGCTTCCGAGGGGTCCCATCCCGTGCGGCCGTTCCGCGATTCTGGATTAGCGGACCCATTGAAGTGAATGGGTCCGCATCCGTGATGCGGAATTCACACGGAACTGTGGCCGTGTATTGCGGCCCGCGATTTGCGGGCCGCAATACGGCCACGGATCACACACGTTCGTGTGAACTTAGCCTTAAAGTCCATCTGCAACCTCAAATGAAATCTACTCTGCTTGCGCTAGTTTGCCTTGCAGACAGCCTGAACAGTTAGGAAACTAAGCACATGTGCAGTGGATTGTGGAGTGTCGTCTCACATCATATGTCGCCTCGTCTGCCGCCATAATATGGTGGGAGTGCCGCTCTGGTTGTGGGGTAATGAGATGGGGAAAAGAGAACAAAACTTCTGGAAATAATTTATTAGTAAGTTGCCCATTTTAATGTTTAACGGAGACCTGTCACCCTGAGTCTGGACTAATGAGTAGTACCACAGATACGAAGCTCAAATTGCCATTTTTTTGTTTTCCCACTGCTCCTTCTTCCCCCACTGTCAGCTCTCAAAGCTGCACTGAAAAGCACAGTCTGGACTGTGCTGCACTAACATAATGGGGAGGACTCCGGTGCATGTGTACAGCAGTCCCAACACATTCAGCACAGCTAGAAGCGCTGGCAGCGGAGGAATGTGGGGTAGTAGAAAACTAGAAGTTAGCATTATTTATCTACAGTGCTGCTCACGTAATACCTCGGATAATAGACCAAGATAGCGGTGTCAAAAGTGGCTAACCCCTTTGAAGACGGCTACGTGTACTACAACATTCAGAATTGCTGTTGATGTTTTTCTGTGCAGCTAGCGTTTTGCCTACGTTGAGTAAGCTGGACTTTCTGATGAGCTGTTTTGGGCAATGAAGGAAAAAGTTTGGAAAGTGCTCTTTTATTTTATGTTATGTTATACGTTTCTATGTTATTTAGGTTGCAGTCACACCACCGTATGTATTTTCCATTCCACTAAATGCAGATCCACAAAATACAGATGACGTCCATGTTGCACCTTCCCCCCCCCCCCCAGACCCTTTGACGTCAAGGAGTCAGTGAGCCGCATTTGCAGCCAACAATAGGTCATGTTCTGTCTTTTGCGGAACAGACATAGAAGACATCCATGTGATTTCCTTATCCGTATGTCCGTGAAGGATAGAACGTGTCCTATACTTGCCCGCAAACTGCAGTTCACGGACACATTGAAGTCAATGGATCCGTAAAAAATTGCAACTCAGACGTCTTCTGTATTTTGCATATCCGCGCTTTGCAGACTGCTAAATACATACGGTCGTGCCAATGCCCCCTTAAAGGAAAACTCCAGTCAGCAATGAGAAATTGGCTATCACACAGTGTTTTCTTCTGTTCTGGACCCTTACACAGTTGCGTGCTGTATATTTTCTATGTTACTGTGCGTGTCTGACTTATCTCTCTTGGCACGCGTCTACCGTAAAAAAAAAAACAATACAAACTTATTTCAAAAGAGATATGCAATCAGATATTGTCCAAATGTGTTGTAAAGGGACACTCTTGCCAAACGTCAAGTCCCGTCTAAGGCTTCGCACACCTTAAGCATATACATAGGAGCATTTCTTTGTATATACTGCAAAAGTACAGCATCAATATTAATAAGCCCACCCAACAGGGGGTCCTGTCGGCACACAGTCATGTGACATCCAAGTTCCTTCCCAGGTGGAAAAGAAATTGGAACGGATGCCTCGTGTGATCTGAGTAAAATAAAAAAAATTGGGATTTGTACATTTTAGCTATGTTTCCACGCCCCCATCATCACACGTGTGCTGTTGCTGTTCTGAAATAACTTGATGACTGGGCTTCTTCTTTCTGGGCAATAGGATTTGCCTATAGTACTGCACTAGTGTTTTTAATGTTCAAAATACATGGAAGCATTGTAAAGTCCTCAGATCTACTTGTAAGGTACATGTCTTCTAAAACAAATACCTCAGACCTTGTAGACCTCAAAAGCACAATACCCAAACTCCGAAATGTAATATTCACAAATATGTACAGCCGTGTGCGTCTTGAATTTGTGGAGAGATTTTCCATGGTGGATATGATTTTGTCGCCATCTCAGTTTGGATCCATCACCATTGCTTTCCAGTGTTAATGACATAGTTGTGAATGTTAGATGTTTCTTTTGGTTTAACATCTTTCTAGGCTGATATATATTTTTTACACTTTGGTAGGGTTGTGTGTAAAGGTTTGTAGTGAAATAAAATATACTGTAAAGTACAACGGTCTAAACCATGTTTTTGTTAGGAAGGACCTTCTGCTGCCAGTGCTATGCATTGAAGTTTAGGTAGTAGAAATCAGTGGAAATCGCCTAAAATGTGACTCTAGTCAGAAAGACGTACCAAGGATACCGAAATCCGTCCGTTTTCCGCCTCTGGATAGAATATAACCAGTCTGTATTCCAGATTGTCATCTGTATTCTTTCAGGATTTACATGCATATTCCTTCTTTCTTCCATTTTTAATCACTATGTTTGGAAGATACGCACAAAACTAGCACATGCTTTGGATTTCAAATACTGACAGAAATTATACGCCAGAATGGATAGCCCTATTCATTAAAGGGGTTATCGAGGAATGGATAATTATGACCTATCTTCAGCTGTTTTGGGGAGCTGCCGCCCTCCCCGGAGCTCTGGTGAGTGCCCCCGCCTCTCGGCAGTTCTCCAAGAACAGTGCCTTACATTGTACAACAGCTGTGCTTGGTATTGCAGCTCAGCCCCATTCACTTCAATTTGAACTTCTAGCAGCTGGGGCCACAAAAAACGGAAATAACTCTGGCTTTGTTACAATGGATCCGCAAAAAAACGGTGCAACATGGATGTCATCCGTTTTTTTGTGGACCGCAAAATACATGTGTCGTGTGCATGAGCCCTAAATACGTGATGTGTTTCAGCTCAGGGACGAGCCTTCTTCAATCATAAATTTGATGCATGTCTGAAGAAGGCTCATGCCTGAGCCGAAACGCGTCAAGTCTTTATGCTGATACGACAATACAGCGTTAAATTGCATGAAGCAAGTGCAGGTCTTTCAATATACAAGTGGAATTGGGATGCCTTCCCTAGACGCGAGCACAGCATAAAGTAGTAACGGAGTACCGACTGGATCGATCCTGAGAATAGGTCATTGATCTTAATTACGGGATAACCCCTTTAACATTAGCAGTGGATTTCAGTACACAAAAAACTCTCCATATATGGATCAGAAATCTGCTCATGTCAAAGAGGCCTCATAGTACATGTTCAGTTTTTTGAGCCTAAGCCGAACGTGGATCCTTTATATTTCCAAGTCCATTTGAATCCAGTTGTGGGTTTGATTAAAAAAAAGATCAAACTGCAGCCCAATACATGTGAGAGTCCATCTTTTCATTTACCTTCATAGTATAGACAAGGCCTGGATAGTGATCATTACCATAACCATCCCGTGTACATCAGCAGAGCAAACAGTATGAATGTAGGGGGAGATATATGGACCAGAAATGTCGCTGTGGCTCATGCAGGATGATATACTTGTCTAGCTTTAGATTCTCATACTTCGCCCCTTTCCCACTAGGTCACCTCGATGAGGTGCAAAAGCGCCTAAAACACAATGTGGTGCAAAGCATGCCACCTTTTTTTGTGCAAATAAAGCCAAGATTCTGGCGCCTTTAGCTTAGTAAATATCTCCCATTGTTAAAGGGGTTGTCCGGGTTCAGAGCTGAATCCGGACATATCACCATTTTCACCCAGGCAGCTCCCTGACAAGAACATCGGAGCAGTTCATGCTCCGATGCTCTCCTTTGCCCTGCGCTGAATCGCGCAGGGCAAAGGCATTTTCTGGAGTTCCGGTGACAAACTTGGCTCTCCTTAGGGCTGTCAGACGGAGGCTTCCACCGGCACTTATGGGAGGGCATTAGCGCTGCCCTAGCCTGTAAAACGGCTAGGGCAGCACTAAAGCCCGCCCATCAGAGCCGGTGACGTCATCGAACACACTCTGGGCAGAAGCCTCCGCCCGGCAGTGTGTTATTGTAACTAAAAGAGCCCTTGCCAGCATCTGAGCATGAGATGCTCCGATGCTAACATCAGGGGGGCTGCCTGGGTGAAATTATGGGTATGTCCAGGTTCAGCTCCGAACCCGGACAACCCCTTTTAACCTACATACAGCAGTCTTGTATGCAGTGGAGCTTGAAGGGTTTTTCCACTTTATTTTTCTATTATTTTTTTTTTGTATACTTAGGCTTAATGCACACATCCATGCCCTATCTGCAGCTAGTACACTGACCATTAATTTCTGCGGAGCTATACACACATCCGTGTTTTTTGCTGATTCATGTGGCCATCCAAGACAAGAATAGTAATGCCTATTGATGGGAGTGAAAGAAATGCAGAGTGCCCTCGAAAGGTAGCCATATTTTGTGGTTTGTGGACCAAAATGTAGACACTGTCGTGTTCATGAGGCCTTTTCTTCATGTTTATGAGAGCTTTTTCTGTTCCATGTTTTTTTTTTTATTATTATTTTAAATGCCCCCCCTTTTTGGTACAACTACAAACCACACTATTTCCATAGTTTTTATTTGGTGGGATCCAAAGTGTTAGGCTATGTTCACACGGCCAAAAAAAGTTGTGCATTCTATGCTGCATAATACATGTTCAAAATTTGAGCCACTTCCCATTGATTTCAATAGGAAATATCCCCCTACAGGCCATGAGCGTGTACTTTTATGCCGCTGTTTTAAGAACTCTTCAGAAGTGGTACGTTACTTCTTTCAAGCATTTTTGAGGCTGCATTTTCAGTGGGAAAGAGGTAAAAATACATTGGTGAATAGGAGATGTCTGCACTGTATTTACAGCATTTATGCCACCAAAAACTATATGTTTTCAGCTAATAATTATGCTACCGATTTGCCACTCATTCTTCATCTTTGTGTTTTGCCTGTTGAATATGGCTTTATGCCATTTTCACATGGTCCTTGTTTGGTCAGTATTTTTCATCAGCATTTGTAGGCCCAAACCTGGAGTGGAACCTACAGAGAACAAGTATAATGGAGAGATGTGTGCCTCTTCTGTATTGGGCCCACTTATGGTCTTGGCTTATAAATACTGCTGAAAGTGACCTTAAAGGTAAACTGTCCCGTTGAACATGGTATTTGAGCTGAAAGCATCATGTTATAGAGCAGGAGGAGCTGAACAGGTTGATATTTAGATTTACGGGAAAATGTTCAGTATAGGTTGTAATTTTATACATTTACTTCTGCTCATTCTGGGCTGTGACGTCCAGGAGGCGGTCCTATCAGTGATTGACAGCCTTCCCTCTATGACTGTGTATACAGAGATAGCTGTCAATCACTGATAGGACCGCTTTCTGGGTGTCATAGCCCAGAATGAGCAGGAGTTTAAATGGATAAATTACAAGTTCTACTGAACATTTTCCCATAAATCTAAATACCAGTCTGCTCAGCTCCTCCTGCTCTATAACATGCTGCCTGCAGATTACACTGCATTTTCACAGTGACAGGTTCCCTTTAATTAGAATGATAGGGCTACTTGGCAAGCACTTATTGTCGATTGCTACATATAACAGGCCACACCGCATCCTCCTCCACCTACTGCTATTACATTGTGTGTATATTATAGGTATAGGACAGTTTTAATTACTGATACACTGTGAGACATATTTTTGTGCTGAGGTCGTAAACTCTTATCCCAGCCATATGATTATTTATTTTTGGGGTGGGGGCCTTCATGGATGCCAGGATCATGTTGGATTTCATTGTGCTTCATCTTTTCTACCCATTAGCCAGCGCCATCGCTTTATTTTCCTCTCCTCTGTGAAATAACCATGCACGCTCAGCAGATTTGAACACACATGTTTCTGGTGCAGTAGAATACAAAGCCACCTCGTGTGTGTGTGTGCCCACCTGATTTTTGTTCTGATCAATTCTAATTGCCCAGCCCGTTATTAGACGGATACAGATGATCTGACTCGCATAATGTATAGTCTGTAAATTTCACATTTAGGAGTGTAACAAAAATATCTGATTACAAAGCTGATGGATAAGCCAGGCCTTTAAGAATGCTTAGGTGCCTTGGCGGCCTGGTTCCTCTCCCTTAAAAATGTACGAGTGGCAGGGCATGGTCTCAAAATTGTAAGTGTTATGCGTCAGGAAAGGCACGTGACCGCTTTTTTAGGTATTGGATAACGCTTTTATTGTACGGTGTCGAACAAGAACTGTGAATTGCCTATTGGCTATTAATTATTTAACGTTTGATGTTCTTATGTCTTATTTAATGTCTGATTTTTACAGGTTACCCTAAGGGGACGTTCACACAGAGGTTTATGCCGCCTTAATTTTGGACAAAGTTCCTGTAGCAGCTGCGTGGGGTCTGCCTCCCATGTTTTTAATGCGGTTTAAGGCCACAACCTTGCCAAGAAGGTACATAACCCCTTTTGTAGAGCGGTGCCTGGGTGGACACTGCTTGAAGTCGCGGCGTATGTGCACTCAGCGGCATTCAGAAGGAACAGCCCCGATAGAAACCATAGCAGCTTCTGCCACTGAGTACACAGAAGATTTTGACAGCATCAAAATCGGCTTTGTGAACGTACCCTTAAGCCACATTCACACGACTGTGTATCCGCAAGACACCGGCATCACTTGTGTGCACTCCACATTGCATTGTGGACCCACAGACTTCAATGGGTCCACGATTTGCAAGATGCGGCAAAAGATAGCACATATCCTATCTTTTGCGTCCCGGACCCAGAAACACGCGTAAGCCCTACAGTGTGCTTCGGGGTCCGCGCCTTCACATGTCCTATCTTTTGCTGCATCTTGCGGATCGTGAACTCATTGAAGCCAGTGGGACTGCACCGCCGTGTGGAGTGCACATGGCCCGTGCCCATGTTTTGCGGTCCTCAACATGTGCCCAGCCATCACACTAACATGCATTATGTATCCAGTTCATCACACTACAGCAGGGATCAGCATCTTCGGCACTCCAGCTGTTGTGAAACTACAACTCCCAGCATGCACACTTGTCTGTTCTTGTAACTGCCATAGATGTGAAAGAAGGATTCTGGGAGTTGTAGTTTTAGCTGGAGTGCCGGAGGTTGCTGATCCTTGCACATATAGGACATATGCAATGCAGCAGATGGATGGAGAAGATGATCACTCATGCAGTTGTATTACGCGTGCCTTATTTTGCTATGTCTATTCTTATGTATTTTTTCATATCCACATTAGTAATGTTTCCGCTAAGAGTTTTTAGCAGCCTTCTTACTAAGTGTACAGTGTTTGGTCTGAGGCACGATCCATGTTTTCTGTGTGTGTGTGTATATGTATGTATATATATATATATATATATATATATATATATATATATATATATATATATATATATTCTCTTATTTGACGCAGACCCTTTCTGTAGCCATGCATTGTCATGTTTTGTCTCGTCAGCTCTAGCTCAGATATTAGGTACTAGTTAAACCAGTCCAGGAGTCAATTAGAAATAACAATCATAGACCTTAAAAGAAACAAACAGAAATTAAACGGGTTGTCTCACTTCAGCACATGGCATTTATCATGTAGAGAAAGTTAATACAAGGCTCTTACTAATGTATTGTGATTGTCCATATTGCCTCCTTTGCTGGCTGGATTCATTTTTCCAGCACATTATACACTGCTCATTTACAGGGGTTATGACCACCATTGCAGCGCAGATAGGAGGGGCTAGAGATGCTGCGCATGTGTGCCTATGTGTACTCCTACGGTCCCGGCCACCAGAGAGGCTTGCACTTTTTCCTATAATCTTGAAGAACAACCCCCCGCTGATGGATTGCTGGATGGTCGTAACTAGGGATGAGCGAATAGCCTTCGGATGAAACATCCGTAGTTGATTTGCATAAAATTTGTTTGAATACTGTACGGACTGAGCGCTCCGTACAGTATTAGAATGTATTGGCTCCTATGAGCTGAAGTTATTACTTTGCGAAGTCTCGCAAGACTTTGGGTAATAACTTCATAAATTGATTTCTAAAAAAACATTTTCCTGAACTCCGGTTCGTTTCCAAGTGGTACCTTGGTTCTGAACCAGAGTTCGGTAAATGTTTTTTTTACAGTAGAAATCAATTTATGAAGTTATTACCCAAAGTCTCGTGAGACTTCGCGAAGTAATAACTTCAGCTCATAAGAGCCAATACATTCTAATACTGTACGGAACAGTATTCCAACAAAGTTTTACGCGAAGTCTATTCGCTCATCCCTAGTCGTAACCCCTGAATATGAGCAGTGTATAATGTGATGAAAAAATGCATCAAGCCAGCAAAGGAGGCAATATGGACAATCACAATACATTAGTGCCTTGTATTAACTTTCTCTACATGATTTGCTGAAGTGAGACGACCCCTTTTAAGTGGTAAGCAACACATGTTTTGGTGCATTGGGTACCTGGCTTGTGTTGTTTCTTCAGTTGTGTTTAAGTGGCCATTATTAGATAAAATCTCCATTCATGCACATGAAATTATGGAATGTCCTATCAGTTAACTAAAGTGGACCTGTCCTGCTTTTCTTACAGTTCTGCACTGTGCCATTCTTTTGTCTTTCCTCATGGAAATATATGAGTAAGTGGCCAGCTTGGTGTTAGTCCTGCCCAAGTCAATACGGAGTGTCCCTACACAGTCTGATACTTTGGGCACTGACGGGACACTTTCGATTGTGTAGACACACACCCCATTGGCACGACAGATGGTAACAACAATTTATACATTTCCAGGGGGAATAACGGGAATTCCACAATTTTAAAGCGAACCTTTCACCTGCATTTCACTTAATAAACTATCAAAAGTACCTTATAGATCATCCTCATTGTGTTATCGTACAGTCTTGTCCAGCTTTTCTGCCATGTATATGCATGAAAAAATCGCCTTATAAAGTACTCTTCTCCAGCTCCACAAGTCACTATAGAAGTCAAGGGGGTAGGACAAGGGATAATTTGACCAGTTAGGGTCTGGCTGCTGGGACCTTCACAAGAATGGGGCCCTTGTTCCCCAAACTGAATGGATTGGCCGGTCAAGCATTCACGTGCTGCTCCATTCATTCTGTTTGGGACAACAAAGGATAGCTAAGTACAGTGCTCGGGGTCCTTATTCTCACAGTCGAAACCCCCACAATATAATAATTGTCCCCTATCCTATAGATGGAGAATAAGTTGTTATAAGTGGAATACCCCCTTCAAAGCAGTCCTGTCTGAGGGCAAAGTGAATCGCTGATCACAAGTCATTCTTTGCAAATTTTGAAGCATATCCTATACTTGTGAATCTTCAATGACAGACTCTCTTCTCAGTGCCACTGAGTCCGGGGGGTGGTCTAGCGCATCCACAATCGTCACCACCTTTCCTCCTATCAGCATGTACACAGTGGCATCTTCCTCTCGCTGTTTGTTGGTGGGATAGACCACCCTGAAGGGAGTCCGATGTGCAGTTGATATTTACGTAATGGAGCAGATGTACTAATCCTGTACGTGGCTCATGCTGAATGATAAACTGTTTGGAGGATTTTGTCTGACCTTACACCACCTATTGGTTGACTTACTGTGCACGTTCCTGCTAGGCCATACCCTCTTGTTAAATTAAAACTTTATAGCACACCGTTTGCCATAATTTAACTGTTAATTTGAGCAGCTCCTTCCGGTGGAGACGCCCTCGCCCCCTCACCACTCTGCCTCAGATTTAAGGCTGGATTCACACTTTGTTTGCGCTGACTGTTCAGTTATTTGAATGCCTGATAACAGTATTCAGATTTATCCCTCTGCGGATCAATTAACTTTTAATGAGGCAAAATGAGCCCTCATTAAAGTTCCTCCTGCTTTGTTTGTCATGTGTTCACAGTTTTTGTTTGAAGGACACCATACTACCATGTTGTGTCCTGCAAAAAAACGAAGACCATGGCCATTTTAGATCTGTTCTGAAAGCCATGATGGGCTGCCATTACAGTCAGGGCCAGCCAGGGGGAGCACTTCTACACTAGACATATACAAGTACAAGATTTCTATTTTTGCATTATATATATATATATATATATATATATATATATATATATATATATATATATATATATATATAGTACAGACCAAAAGTTTGGACACACCTTCTCATTCAAAGAGTTTTCTTTATTTTCATGACTATGAAGGCATCAAAACTATGAATTAACACATGTGGAATTATATACATAACAAACAAGTGTGAAACAACTGAAAATATGTCATATTCTAGGTTCTTCAAAGTAGCCACCTTTTGCTTTGATTACTGCTTTGCACACTTTTGGCATTCTCTTGATGAGCTTCAAGAGGTAGTCCCCTGAAATGGTCTTCCAACAGTCTTGTAGGAGTTCCCAGAGATGCTTAGCACTTGTTGGCCCTTTTGCCTTCACTCTGCAGTCCAGCTCACCCCAAACCATCTCGATTGGGTTCAGATCCGGTGACTGTGGAGGCCAGGTCATCTGGCGCAGCACCCCATCACTCTCCTTCATGGTCAAATAGCCCTTACTTTCAAAGTTTTCCCAATTTTTCGGCTGACTGACTGACCTTCATTTCTTAAAGTAATGATGGCCACTCGTTTTTCTTTACTTAGCTGCTTTTTTCTTGCCATAATACAAATTCTAACAGTCTATTCAGTAGGACTATCAGCTGTGTATCAACCTGACTTCTCCTCAACGCAACTGATGGTCCCAACCCCGTTTATAAGGAAGAAATCCTACTTATTAAACCTGACAGAGCACACCTGTGAAGTGAAAACCATTTCAGGGGACTACCTCTTGAAGCTCATCAAGAGAATGCCAAGAGTGTGCAAAGCAGTAATCAAAGCAAAAGGTGGCTACTTTGAAGAACCTAGAATATGACATATTTTCAGTTGTTTCACACTTGTTTGTTATGTATACACTCACCTAAAGAATTATTAGGAACACCATACTAATACAGTGTTGGACCCCCTTTTGCCTTCAGAACTGCCTTAATTCTACGTGGCATTGATTCAACAAGGTGCTGATAGCATTCTTTAGAAATGTTGGCCCATATTGATAGGATAGCATCTTGCAGTTGATGGAGATTTGAGGGATGCACATCCAGGGCACGAAGCTCCCGTTCCACCACATCCCAAAGATGCTCTATTGGGTTGGGATCTGGTGACTGTGGGGGCCATTTTAGTACAGTGAACTCATTGTCATGTTCAAGAAACCAATTTGAAATGATTCGAGCTTTGTGACATGGTGCATTATCCTGCTGGAAGTAGCCATCAGAGGATGGGTACATGTTCTCATTCTGGTTACGCCAAATTCGGACTCTACCATTTGAATGTCTCAACAGAAATCGAGACTCATCAGACCAGGCAACATTTTTCCAGTCTTCAACAGTCCAATTTTGGTGAGCTCATGCAAATTGTAGCCTCTTTTTCCTATTTGTAGTGGAGATGAGTGGTACCCGGTGGGGTCTTCTGCTGTTGTAGCCCATCCGCCTCAAGTTTGTGCTTGTTGTGGCTTCACAAATGCTTTGCTGCATACCTCGGTTGTAACGAGTGGTTATTTCAGTCAACGTTGCTCTTCTATCAGCTTGAATCAGTCGGCCCATTCTCCTCTGACCTCTAGCATCCACAAGGCATTTTCGCCCACAGGACTGCCGCATACTGGATGTTTTTCCCTTTTCACACCATTCTTTGTAAACCCTAGAAATGGTTGTGCGTGAAAATCCCAGTAACTGAGCAGATTGTGAAATACTCTGACCGGCCCGTCTGGCACCAACAACCATGCCACGCTCAAAATTGCTTAAATCACCTTTCTTTCCCATTCTGACATTCAGTTTGGAGTTCAGGAGATTGTCTTGACCAGGACCACACTCCTAAATGCATTGAAGCAACTGCCATGTGATTGGTTGACTAGATAATTGCATTAATGAGAAATAGAACAGGTGTTCCTAATAATTCTTTAGGTGAGTGTATATGTATATAATTCCACATGTGTTAATTCATAGTTTTGATGCCTTCATAGTCATGAAAATAAAGAAAACTCTTAGAATGAGAAGGTGTGTCCAAACTTTTGGTCTGTACTGTATATATATATATATATATATATATATATATATATATACACACACACACACCTTTTTCTCAGATAATTTTTTGGGTTCATGCAAATTGCCTGCTGTGATTAATAGTATGTTCGATATAATATCTAAACACACTAAATTGCGAAATATAAAATTTTTATATTTTCAACTTTTTAGAGTTTTTTTTTTGTTTTGTTCATTTAGTCTTACAAAATGCTGAGCTCTGTCCACTTTGCCCAGCGTATTTGGTTATTCTGCCATCATTTTCCTTTCTAAAATTGAAAGCAAAATGAAATAGGAGACAACACCGTGGTGTCTACTTGCCTTTATGCTTCATTTATGTATTCGTATCCTATATTTATTTTTTTTGTCAATTGCAGAGCAGTTACACCATGCCCTCTTTCTAGTGTCACTTTTTGCTACAAGCAGGTGCCAAAAGCAGGGTTAGTGTGGCTGAAACCTAATGTCCGTGCCTCCCCCAATGAAAAACAATACTTACTTTATCTTTGTAGTGTACATGACTGTCCTATAAGTTTCTACATTCACAAATGTTCTGTTCTTTATTAAAGGGGTTGTCCATGACTCTGAGGATAGGTCATCAATATCTGATAGATGGTGGTCTCACTTGCGACACCCCCGCCGATCAGCTGTTTGAAAAGGTTGTGGCCTTCTCAATGCCATACATTGTATAGCTGCTGTGCTTTGGTATTGCAGTTCAGGCCCATTCACTTGAATGGAACTAGACTGTGCCTAGGTCATGGGACCAAAGAATGTAAGGTCTCTAGCCTAGGAAGAGGTCAAATTGCTCACCTGAGTGCACTAGCCTCTTGAAACAGCTGATCACTGGGGGTGGCAGGAGTCAGAACCGAACTAATCCAATATTGATGACCTATCCAAAATCTCAGACAACCCCTTTAAGTTTTATAGTATAGATTGTAACTCTAAATGCCCAATGCACTAAAATATTTGTTAAAATGAAAACAGTTTTAATGGGAAGTAAAACTAAATGCCCAATGTACATATAGACTATAATAGACAGGCCCTTAAAGGAGTTGTCCCGTAATTAATCCAAAAATGAAAGCCAGACATTGTATAGTACATGGTGCACTCGCTCAAATGTAGCTAGAACATGCCCTGTGCCTCACATGGATCCAGAGGAGCTCTCTTTGTTCAAAGCTCCAGTTTCGCTAGATTTATTTATGGGGGATGGGGTCCAGGAACTGTCACAGCTTCTAACAGTAGATGGCTGGTGGCAGTTGAAGGATGGAACTGAACATGTGCTCAGAGATGAGGAAACAAATAGCAGGTGATGCTATACATATACTTAAAAAAAAAAAAAACTTTTTTTTTTTTTTTTTTTTAAATGGCTGTACAAATTTTTAATGACATGCCATTACAAAAGTATTCAGATGCTGGTTTTAAAAAGTGTAGACTTCTTTTTAATAGGATAATCCCTTTAAAAGAACATTTCTCAAAAAACATGGTTATGCCTTGTACAAAGCCTGAGAGGGTATGATGTGTGTCTTTGTTTGAATTGGCTCTAGGCCTAAGGCCTCATGCACACGACCGTTGTTTTTGTCCTCATCCGAGCCGCCGTTTTTGCGGCTCGGATGCGTTCCGAGGCCCCGCAAAAAAAAAAATACAATGTCCTATTCTTGTCAGTTTTGCGGACAAGAATAGGCGGGTCTATAATGGGCCGCCCGTTCCGCAAATTGCGGAAGGCACACGGGCGGCTTCCGTTGTTTGCGGTCCGCAAAAAAACGGCACGGTCGTGTTCATGTAGCCTAACACAGTGCATCAGTTTCTCCAATAGTGCTTCTTTCAGTACCTCTTTGTCCATTACTCCGGATGATCCTCATCCTTGGCCAGGTCTGTTTTTAGTCCTAATAGTGACCGTTAACCTGTTTTGTTTTTCTCTTATTACAATGTATGTTTCTTTATAGTACCAAATGTATTAGATTATAATTGTGTGTATTTCTTTTTTTCCCCCTTTCTGTTCTATTTGGATAAATTTTTTATATGAAAAGAAGTAAATTTTCAGTGATTGTGGGGGGAAAAAAAGACTTGCCTGGGGTAGGGTCAGTTTGAATGTTGTAGAATGTACAGTATATTCTACCTTGTCACACCCACACTGAAGCAGATTTAGGCTACTTTTACAATTCCGCTATTGAGATCCGTCATAGGATCTCAATAGCAGAAGAAAACGCTTGTTTTGTCCCCATTCATTGTCAATGGGGACAAAACTGAACTGAAAATAAAACGGAATGCACTAAAATGCATTTCGTTCCGTTTGGTTGCGCTCCCATCGCGGACAGAATAACGATGCAAGCAGCGTTTTCTCTGACACAATAGAAACCGGATCCGTCCCCCATTGACTTTCAATGGTGTTCAAGACTGATCCGCCATGGCTATATAAGACATAATACAACCGGATCCGTTCATGAAGGATGCATGCGGTTGTATTATTGTAACGGAAGCGTTTTTGCAGATCCTTGACGGATCCGGAATAGGGTGAAAGTAGCCTTAGTTTGATTTATTTGCAGCTCCGGTACATTTGCAGTTCATATGTCATCACTTTTTTGAAGTCTATTTTTTTCTTTTTATTATTTGCACATTTATCTCAGCGTACACGTTCTTCTCGGTTTGTAATGTTCTTGCTTTTGTCTTCCCTGGTTAAAACCCTTTTTTAATGACCCCTATGAAATTGCCATTTAAGTAGGTGGAAGATCAAGCCCTTCATTCAGTTCAACCTATAAACGAATCAACTCCCTAAGATGTGTAGCTGATCTGTCACTTTGTCAATGCCTTCTTATGGTGCTCTTATTCTATTGTGCTGACGAGTGAGCAATGATGGTCATTGAATGCTCTTAAAGGGATTGTACGAAATAATTTAAAAAAAATCTTGGAAAAGCCCTGCAATAGCCTAAAATGAAAAATCAAGTTATAGCCCCCACCTTTTTCCAACACTTTTTTTCGCTTTAACAAACAGCAGCAATGACTGGCTGCAGCGGTCACCTGTCGTACACCTGCATGCAACAGACGCTGTGATCTGCAGTTGTACAGAACGTCACTGCTGCAGCCAATAGCAGTGATCGGCTGCAGCAGTCTTATGCAGCATCCAGGCACATCTTTGCTGCAGTTTCTAAACAGCGGCAGGTGGAGAGGACCAGCACCACAGATAACAGGGTTGGAGAAAGGGGGAAGTATTACTCTAGGCAATTGTCCGAGATTTTAATTATCCCAGACAACCCCTTTAAGACTTGGAAGTTCAGGTACAATAATGTAATTTATCGATGATTCACAATAGTGCTACTTCGTGGACGACTGTCATAAGAGTGTGTGCCTTATACCGGTCCAAATGCCCACTGGGAGCGTCTACTGACGTTCAGAAATAATAAGTGTGTAGAAGCCAATGAAACATGTTTGCAGTTACATATGACATTCTAAGCTCTACAGACTCATCAGGAATGGACTAGACAAATGTGAAGAAAATCCCAATGGCTAAGACATTTTGCTGGGGTATACTTTAGCAGTGCTAGGTCTGAATGTGATGCGACACAAATGTTATGTCTGTTATGGCCACTAGAGGTCGTAATTGTTCCATGACGTGCTCCTAAAACATGACTAGCAGTACACCTCATGTAGATACTAATTTGCACAATTCCTAATAAGTTGTGTTGTCCCTTTCCCCCTTTAACCAAGTATTCGCTAAGATCATACATTTATTAATTGTGTGTCCAGCTTATTGTATGCAGTGAAAATAATGACCTTTTAGGGAAATTAGATTACCTCTAACTTGTTTTTTTTTTTTATGGTTACTGTAGACATGAACTTGTTAATATTAAACATGTATTGATCACTGTAAAGTTTTGTATATTTTGTAAACATTTTTAGATTGTGAATTTTTTTTTCTTTTTGTATAACACCATGTGAATTTAATTTAGAATAATAAAAACGGAAACATACGGAATTTGTGATTTTTCTGTCCCCATGTGGACTCAAGACCTGAATATGAACACAGAATGGTAACACGAAGCATATGCCACAGAACTGCTTAACCGCTTCCTGCTACAACCAATTTTCATGTTTTGTTTTGTTTTTTCCTCCACCCTGCCACTCAAAATTATATGGGGAGATTCATCCAAGAGTAGCGTTTTAGGTCAGTCTTTAATATCCCCTTCATTGCTTGAGGATATAATGAATTGCAGGTCTCATCATAAATTAGGCGCATCCTCCGGCAGTCTGTGTGCTAGAATGAAATCTACTGCCGATAAATGTGTCAGACCCGCTGGCCACGCCCCCTTTTAATAAAGTGCCGAAGGTGGCGTAAAAACGCCAGTTGCAGTAGAATTTGTCGTAAGTGCCGTTTAAGAAGTTACAAACACAGTTTTGTTTTCGCCAGAAAACTGGAGCAGAGAGGATAGATTCATCCCCCCCCCCCTTTTTCCGTTCGCAGGGCCTTTTTTCTCTTACCACTTTGGGGTGTGTTTGGGGAGACAAATCAACCAAAAACAGCAATTCAGGCATTGTAGTTTTCTTTATTCTTTACAGTGACTGTATGGGCTAAATACCAGCCAGCACCATGGAATTGATGTGCATGAGGCCTTAGGCAGAGGTTACTACGATATTACTGTGGCAGGTGTGTGATCGTTTACAAGACTCCTGGCTGCCATAGTAACAAAGTGACTCCCACAATCTGATTGCGGGGGAGGTGGGAGCGTTCTGTCATCAGACAGATCCCTCTCTCTCTAAATGACCTCAGATGCAGTGGTCACAATGGACCAATGCATCTGAGAGGTTGTTAAATGCCATGATTGGAGCCATTTCCAATCACAGACACTGCCGGCAGATGTGTGTTGTATAAAACAGCTGGCACCTGCCAGCTATGACGCCAACTCAGCTTCTAAACAGGTGCCATCTTTAAAAAAAACTTACGTCCTGCATACATGTATGGCAGATGTCAGGAAGAGGTTAAAAGGAAGCTGTCACCAACTTTATGCTGCCCTTATAATTATCACAGCCCAGGCCTGGAGTCACGGCTACTTGAGAAGAGTCACATCTTTTGAGCTCCCTCTCTCCCCAAATATCCACCTATGATTGAAAGTTTTCTTCCTGGTTATCCTGGAAAAGATGATGACTTATCCTCAGGATAGGTCATCATTATCACATCAGTGGGGGGTCCAAGTCCCAGCATCCTTGCTTTTCAGCTGTTTCCTTAGTGAGGGCAGCATAGATGTGATGACAGGTTACCTTTAAGAATGTCAGCAATAATAATACCACCTCAAAGAGGACCTGTCCCCACAAAATGCAGTGCAATCTGCAGGCAGCATGTTTTTCCCACTATTTGGCCCTTGTATAGTAGATGCAACTCTCTGCTATCTTTAGAGGTTCAAGTTGCCCCATTGTGTTGGCTAATTACTGTATTCATTTATTTTCAAGATCTGCTTTCACTGATCTTGCTGCTTGTGACCTGCATGTTCAGAGCTCCTTGGCAATCCCTGTAAAAGCATGCTGTCTTCCTCCCACTCCCTTCTCTCTATACTGTAGATTCGGATAGGACATTAAAATCCGATTGGGGGGGGGGGGGGGGGGGTCAGCACAGTTAGAAACACTGTTTATCATATCAGTTGTGTCTGGTTACTTTAGCATGGCCGTAGCCAGACTAGGCCTTTACACAGTATACCGAGCCGTGCTTTTGCAGTACCTGGTTCAGGCACGCCACAGCTTGTGCAAATAGCAGAACTCTGACATCATCCAGGGGCAAAACATGTGGAAGAGAAGGAATCGGGCATGTTGCTTTTCAAAATGCTTGATGATATCTCCCATAAATAGAGAAATCACTGCCAAAAGCCTCTTTTTGGCATTCCCTTAGTACATTTGGCAGAACATTTGTGTTTATGGCTGGTTCAGGAGAGATAGTTGTCTAATGTGTATGGCTGGTTTTATAAAATTTGCAACTCTTCCTGACCCACACATCCTGTTTCAGGTCAGGTTCGTACTTCATATTTTGTACCAACAGACGTTTTGTCAAGCAAGGCTATGACCCTAAAAATACAGTGCATTATTTGAAGATGGAGAACTTGATGCATGGCCTGCTTTATGTGACCTGCGTTCTGTATCAGTCTCAATATTTGTAGAGTCAAAGTTCTTCATCCATGTTATACTTCTATCTGCCCTGGCCCCAACCTGCCTAAGCTATTCTGAGGATTTGACATACTCTACATAACTGCTCTGCCAGATTCTGGCACTGTGTCAGAGCTGGACACAAAATGTTATGTATGTCAGAGAGAGCCAAACAATACATGGGAAGCTTGTTCTCACAGCATGTCCCTGAAACACAACGGGGTCAGGGAGAGGCACAGGGACAGAGGTGAAATAACGTGGTGAAATAAATGGACTATGAGTGAGATTCTAGATGACGATTATAAACCAGTGAGAAGTACAATATGGTTATATATGGAATATGGTTTCATGTTTTACTATGTATAATACATTTACCTGCTCTGTAACATTGTTACCATGTATCATACTTAAACCCTAAAAAGATAACTTATTGGTTTTAACCTGTAATACCCAAGCTGATATATGAACAAATTTTGGACAGCCTTTGCTGTCTTTCAAAAAAAATATATATATATATATCTATACACACACTGCTCAAAAAAATAAAGGGAACACTTAAACAACACAATGTAACTCCAAGTCAATCACACTTCTGTGAAATCAAACTGTCCACTTAGGAAGCAACACTGAGTGACAATCAATTTCACTTGCAGTTGTGCAAATGGGATAGACAACAGGTGGAAATTATAGGCAATTAGCAAGACACCCCCAATAAAGGAGTGGTTCTGCAGGTGGTGACCTGACCACTTCTCAGTTCCTATGCTTCCTGGCTGATGTTTTGGTCACTTTTGAATGCTGGCGGTGCTTTCACTCTAGTGGTAGCATGAGACGGAGTCTACAACCCACACAAGTGGCTCAGGTAGTGCAGCTTATCCAGGATGGCACATCAATGCGAGCTGTGGCAAGAAGGTTTGCTGTGTCTGTCAGCGTAGTGTCCAGAGCATGGAGGCGCTACCAGGAGACAGGCCAGTACATCAGGAGACGTGGAGGAGGCCGTAGGAAGGCAACAACCCAGCAGCAGGACCGCTACCTCCGCCTTTGTGTAAGGAGGAACAGGAGGAGCATTGCCAGAGCCCTGCAAAATGACCTCCAGCAGGCCACAAATGTGCATGTGTCTGCTCAAACGGTCAGAAACAGACTCCATGAGGGTGATATGAGGGCCCGACGTCCACAGGTAGGGGTTGTGCTTACAGCCCAACACCGTGCAGGACGTTTGGCATTTGCCAGAGAACACCAAGATTGGCAAATTCGCCACTGGCGCCCTATGCTCTTCACAGATGAAAGCAGGTTCACAGTGAGCACGCGTGACAGAGTCTTGAGATGCCGTGGAGAACGTTCTGCTGCCTGCAACATCCTCCAACATGACCGGTTTGGCATTGGGTCAGTAATGGTGTGGGGTGGCATTTCTTTGAAGGGCTGCACAGCCCTCCATGTGCTCGCCAGAGGTAGCCTGACTGCCATTAGGTACCGAGATGAGATCCTCAGACCCCTTGTGAGACCATATGCTGGTGCGGTTGGCCCTGGGTTCCTCCTAATGCAAGACAATGCTAGACCTCATGTGGCTGGAGTGTGTCAGCAGTTCCTGCAAGACGAAGGCATTGATGCTATGGACTGGCCCGTCCGTTCCCCAGACCTGAATCCAATTGAGCACATCTGGGACATCATGTCTCGCTCTATCCACCAACGTCACGTTGCACCACAGACTGTCCAGGAGTTGGCAGATGCTTTAGTCCAGGTCTGGGAGGAGATCCCTCAGGAGACCGTCCGCCACATCATCAGGAGCATGCACAGGCGTTGTAGTGAGGTCATACAGGCACGTGGAGGCCACACACACTACTGAGCCTCATTTTGACTTGTTTTAAGGACATTACATCAAAGTTGGATCAGCCTGTAGTGTGTTTTTCCACTTAAACTTTTTAGTGTTACTCCAAATAAGTCACTCTGCTCAGTGAAAAAATAAATCATACTTAAATAGTTTGTCTGACCCCCCCCCCCCCAAAAAAAAAAAGATGGAAAACTACTTAGAAAAGTAAAAAGAAAAACTACTGAATACCACTCTGTTTCCATTCCTGCTCCTTCTGTTCCCTAGCACACCGGAAGTGATGGCGTCCTGTCTGTGGTCCTGTGGACTGCTGTAGCCATTCAAGTTAGGGTACTTTTACACTAGCGTTATTCTTTTCCGGTATGGAGTTCTGTCACAGGGGCTCAATACCGGAAAAAAAAGCTTCAGTTTTGTCCTAATGCATTCTGAATGGAAAGCATTCCGGTCAGTATGCATCAGGATGTCTTCAGTTCAGTCCCTTTACGGTATTTGGCCATTCTACAGTATTTTCTCCGGCCAAAATTCCGGAACACTTGCCGGAATGCCGGATGCGGCATTATTTCCCATTTAAATGTATTAATGCCGGATCCGGTACCAAGTGTTCCAGGAAAACAGATCCGGTTTCCCGGTCTGCGCATGCGCAGACCTTTGAAAGCTGGAAAAAAAAAAAGACCAGGGACGGTGAGTAGAGCCAAGTCAATGCTTCCCTCACCGCTCCCCGGGCCTCCCGCATGCTATCTTTAGCATTTGGACTGGAAGATACACTGCCACTTTTCCCACAGCAGCCCTTCAAACCGATGATCTGCAAGGGTTACAGGAGTCAAACTCCAACTGATCAGATTGCCTTTCTTGAGGATAGGTCATCAATATATTATGCCTGGAAAAAGAAAAACCTTTAACCCCTTTCCACCCAGTGCCGTACATGTATGGCGCAGGGCGGGTCTTTAAAGATGGCGTCTGCTTGTGAGCACAGAGAGTGCCATAGCCGCCTGGTGCCTGATATTTTAAACAAACACCAGGGACTAATGGACTAGCGGGGATCGGGGGACCAAGGTAATTTGTGCGGCAGCCTTGGTCCTCGTGAATGATTTGAGGCTGCCACACATAGGTTCCTATAGAGACCTTGCCTGTAGCAGGACAATGGAGACAGCATTGTTAATGCATTGAGGTCTATGAGGGAAGTAATCTGATGATTGTTTGTTTAAGTTCCCTAGAAGAACTATACACAAGTGTAAAAATAAATAAATATATATATATATATAAAAATGTTTTTAAAAATGTAAAAAAAAATATATAAACATTCAAATTATCCTCCTTTCCCCAAAATGAAAATAAACAATAAAATAAACCACCATGGACATTGCCACTTGCAAAAGCAGACGTACAGTACTAATCAAAAGTGACCAAAAAGTCATACACAGCCCAAAATGGTATCAAGGAAAAGTACAGATCATCCAGCAAAAAATGAGCTCCGTGCACATAACTACAAAAAAAGTTATATGGGTAAGAATATGGCGATGAAGAGGAAAAAAAAGTTTTTTTTCAGTATTCAAACACAACAAATTTGGTGTTGCCGTAGTCATGGAGAATGAAAGTAACAGGTCAGTTTTACAGCATAGAGAACACCGTGAAACCAAAACCCAAAAAACTGCATTTTTCCACATCCACCACATTTGGAATTTTTTTCCAGCTCCCCACTGGATTGTATATGGACTGTATATAATGGTGCCGTTAGAAAGTACAACTTGCCCTGCAAAAAAACACGCCCTCATACGACTATGTGAACGTAAAAATAAAAAGTTATGGACGCGGAAAGACAGGGAGTGAAAAACAAAAGCGAAAAACAAAAAAGAAAAACCCTCTGGGAGTGAAGGGGTTAAGCTTTATGTTCACAAGCTTTTGTATATGTTAAATTTATCAAACCGAGGAACCTGTGTATGAATGCACTGTGTATTGTTCCAGTACTAAAGACTAT
Organism: Bufo bufo; assembly: GCF_905171765.1. NCBI lineage: Eukaryota > Metazoa > Chordata > Amphibia > Anura > Bufonidae > Bufo > Bufo bufo. The sequence continues at coordinate 570,318,404 of NC_053391.1, read as the reverse complement.
ATAGAACTGATGAAAGCAGTAATTGGGGCAGGATGTAGTCTTCAAAGTGGTTGATTGAGGTTAGGGATGTTGCTTGACTTTTTGCACACAAAATAACAATTAACCCTTTACATTAAAGACATATCTGTTACTATTCTCCATTTCTGTAGAGACGCTTATTCAAGGCATAATAGCATCATCAGTGACTAGTTCCGGCTCAAGCCTGAGCCTTTTTCAGACTGCAATGCAGTCTGAAAAAGGCTCAGGCTTGAGCCAAAACGAGTCACTGATGATGCTATTATACCTTGAATAAGCGTCTCTTCATATCATCAAGAAAGTGAGTACCGGTCCTTCTTTGCTATATACTAGTGGGACGCCTTCCCTGGATGCGTGCACCACGTGCAAACCGCAGTACCGACTCATCCTTTTCAAATATTCTCCATTTCCGGTGAGCATACATTACATTATTGTACTTGCTGCAGAATGTGTACTTACCAGGGGCGTAGTTAAAAGCTCATGGGCCCTGGTGCAAGAGTTCAGCTTGGGCCGCCGTCCCTCAGTGCTTGTTGGCAAGGGGCAGGGGAGCACATAGCTTTCCTGCTTCCTGAGGCAAACATTGAAAGGGCACCCCCTCATGCCAAATTCTTAACCTAACCCCTTCCCTCCAGCCAGAGGTGTAAATTGACCAGTATGCACTTTCTATAATGCCAGTGTCTTATGTGGCACAAGGGTCTTTGGGCCCCCTCAGGCTCCTGGGCCCGGTAGCGACTGCTACCTCTGCACCCCCTATAGCTACACCCCTGGTACTTACTGTAAATGTTAAAGCCTATAAATGTATAAATAGTCTGGTATCCCATAGGAAGGTACCGTGCAGTTAAAAAGTATTTGCTCCCCCACCAATTTCTTGTACTTTTTCTAATTTTCATGTTTAAATGTTACAGATCATCCAACTAATTTCTACACCCGGATACAAATGTAGGATTGCTGCAAAATTCGGCATGCAGTTGTATCTCACGCAGATATGTAAAGGATTACAGGTGTGGTCTGATTAGACACTGCATCTTGCCACAAGAGGGAGTAAAAGTGCTTCCCCGCTGCCCCATAAAATGGCTCTCAGAGGCTACTTTTGGATAGTGTACCTCTTGGTGAGAGATTGTTGACTGCTAGACATGCCTCTACGATGCACACAAAGACATTTACGCAGTTGACAGACTTTGAGGGAGGGTGCATCATGATGATCATTTCAATGAATTGCCCGCCATCTAGGCCTTTCTGACCTAGCTGTTAGGCCTCTTTCACACCAGCGTTTGGGTGCGTTCAGTGATAATCGTGCGATTTTGCTTGCATGTGCCGTCCGTTTTGTATGCGATTGCGTTGCGTTATTGCGTTTTTTCCCACGCGGATGACATGCGGATTGCATGAGTTTTTAACGCGCGTGAAAAAAAACTGTTCCATCCTCTAGATTCACCTGTTACTGCAAACACACATAAATACCCCCAGCATGCATTGGCTTTTTGGACAGCTCCATTTGTTCGGGGAGATTTGGTCGTTTGGCTGGTTTGTGTGTTTGGTTTTTGGATTTTCCTTTGCAGGATGTCAACTTTCACCGTATCATCCACTGACCATGTGTTCTTGCACTGGCTGGTTTCCGTTGTTTTGGAGAGCGGCCAGAAATGATAGAGGAGGAACCAGATGTGGGTGCATCCTATCATTTCGCAGCGGGCCAGCAAAGGTCAAGTTGTTGGTTTGTACTCTGACCTCCGTGTGCACCCTGTGAAGTTCTTTACTTATTGCCGCATGTCGGTGGCTACCTTTGATCGGCTGCTGGGGGAGTTGCGGCCTTCCTTGACTTTCCAGGACACCAACATGCGGCGGAGTGTGTCACCTGAGGAATGTCTCATTATTTAAGGTAAGATGATATTATCAGACTCATACATGAATGACCCACAGTTTGCCAATACATAGCAGTTTGGTCTATAACCTGTGTATTCTGAACGTTACCTTTTCTATGTGTACGTACTTAATAGTAGTAAACATGTATTGTAAAGAAAAAGTATACACATGTATTGTATATTGTACATTTTCAATAAGAAACGGTGTGCTTTTGGCCCGGCCACTTTTTATACAGTGATTTGGTGTACTACCTAGTCATTTATTAGTCACACCAGATTCAACTTCCACTGGGGTTTTTCTTTATAATCCTGGCTGTAATGATGAGGATACGTCACCTGTGTTTATATGGTAATGGTCTGGAAGTTGATGTAGCTAAACATTTTTCTTTACCTTAAACTATATTTCAATATAAAGTATTGAGTCCCAATCTTGTCGTATGGTTTAATTTTATTTCAACTTGCCAAACACCTTGCCATGAAATATTTGAAAGTAATGTTGATGATTTTTAAACGTGATATTTTGGGTATTAATGGTGCTCATTTTTGTTTTTCTTCATTACAGATATCTAGCAATTCCTGTTCGTCATTACATTTTGAGTTTAGAATGGGGACCTCCACAATTGTTGGCGTGGTACGGGCTACATGTGCCACCATTTGGTTGAGACTGAAAGCTTCAGTGCTGCCACATCCAACCAGGCAGCAGTGGCTTGATATAGCCCAGGGCTTCCAGGAGAGGGCTCAATTACCAAATTGTATTGGTGCTCTTGACGGGAAGCACATACGGGTTAAGAAGCCACCGAACTCAGGGTCCCGATTCTATAATTGTAAACAGTTTTTTTTTTCTCTGTAGTTTTGTTGGCCTTGGCTGACACAAACTACAGGTTTATAATTGTAGATATTGGTTCCTATGGCTCTACTGCAGATGCTCAGGGCTTCCAGAATGGGTCGGTGGCTTCAGTCCAACCAACTGGACGTACCACAGCCAGCAATCCTTCCTGGCTCCTCTGGTCCACCAGCACCTTATGTGGTTGGAGGGTTTTGTCCTTTCTACCCACCTCATGCATCCCTTTCCTAGGCGAGGTTTGGATGCAAAGAGGCGCACTTTTAATTATCATTTAAGTAGGGCCAGAAGGTTTGTGGTGTGCGCCTTTTGGTATTTTTTCTAGCAAATTACAGGTTTTTATTTCGGCCTTACAGCTGGCCCCCGAAAATGTGAATGTGGTCATTAAAGTGTGTGTAGTGCTGCACAACTACATACGCACCTATGAGTCGACACCTGATGAAGAGGTGCAAGTATATACTCCGCCATCTGGAAGAGACACTTTACAACTTGGAAGATCAGGATCTGCTGGACTGCGAGTGAGGGAGTTATTTTCTGATTATTTGCCCTTTTTTTTTTTGTGTTTTTTTTCACAACCTGGATGGTTAATTTTTAGTTCGTTTTTGTATTTTTTAGTTAGGAACTCGCAAGATGATGAGAACCCTTGATGTGGGTTGCGAGCTTACATATTTTGCTTACATATATTGTTTCAAACACGGTATGTGAAATATGTACTAATACCTCATTCATAGAAAGTGGGGGGGGGGGGGGGGAATCCCCTCCGGATGCAGCAGGACGACCAGATGCTGCCGTGCTGGGTCCTGGGGCACTGTCGGTCTGAGCTGCCCCAGAGGGAGGGTGGTCCTCGCAGGCGCTTGACTGCTGTGGAGCCAACTCTTCCTCCTCTAGGTTGTCCTCCATTCTTCAAAAAAAAAATATTAAAAAAAGTACATAAATATATGAACACAATTTTGTATTATAAGTATTCATGTCACATATTACTATCATCAGAAAAAATACATTTAGCACATAGTACTACATGAACTAACCAACATATTACATATGGGGTAATTTACCAACATTGGGGAAATTAGAAGTGTCATAGCTTGCCATAGCAACAAATCCACTTGTAATGTTGTTCACCTACTTTTGCTAATGAAAGTAGGAATCGGAATAGTTGCTATCAGCAACTATGACATTTCTAATTTACCAATTGTTACCAATCACATTTCTTACATCGTCAACATAGTGTGTATCGATAAACATGTAGTAGTCAGTGTTTATAATTAACTTACGGACCCAGCTCCATGACCTCATGCGGGAACGTGAGTTGTTCCCGGAACATATATGGCCTTTTCTTGGGGGGCACCGGAACAACTATGCCCCTGGTGCTGGATTTCTTTGCTGAACTGGTCGCTGCAGCTCCGCCAACAATTCTTTACTTCATCAACTTTTAATAAAAAGACAAGAAAGGAAAATGTAGCCAAATATACAATCCGACAGAGGACAATGTATCATGTGCTATGCTAGGGAGGATTACCTATGACATGTGCTATGCTAGGGAGGATTACCTATGACGTGCTATGCTAGGGAGGATGACCTGGCCTATGCTAGGGAGGACAGCAAGGATCACACATGTATACATTGGCTACTTACCCAAACTCTGGCGACTTTGCCCTTTGGTTTTCTCCCAGATGGTGGCAAACAGCTCCTGCGTTATCTCCACCCAGGCTGCGTCTTTTTTGTACCGCTCGTGGTAGTCCCCCGACCTGGTATCCCAAATGCAGGGCCTCTCCTGCACGAGGACAATGAGCCTCTCAACATCCATTGCCCTTTGTGTCTTTGGCATGCTGGAAAAAGGTCTGTAAGGGGTGGAAACTTCAGTAGCAAACTTCTGTCTCATGTGCTGCCTGGAGCCAGATGCTGAGAAACTCAACTTCCTGTCTAAAATACACTGTCCGTCCAAAAAAAAAGTCGCCACCAAAAATATTTTTTTGGACCGCCTTTAGCTTTGATTACGGCACACATTCGCTGTGGCATTGTTTCGATAAGCTTCTGCAATGTCACAAGATTTATTTCCATCCAGTGTTGCATTAATTTTTCCCCAAGATCTTGCATTGATGATGGTAGAGTCTGACTGCTGCGCAAAGCCTTTTCCAGCACATCCCAAAAATTCTCAATGGGGTTAAGGTCCGGACACTGTGGTGGCCAATCCATGTGTGAAAATGATGTCTCATGCTCCCTGAACCACTCTTTCACAATTTGAGCCCGATGAATCCTGGCATTGTCATCTTGGAATATGCACGTGCTATCGGGGAAGAAAAAAATCCATTGATGGAATAACCTGGTCATTCAGTATGTTCAGGTAGTCAGTTGACCTCATTCTTGGAGCACATACTGTTGCTGAACCTAGACCTGACCAACTGCAGCAACCCCAGATCATAGCACTGCCCCCACAGGCTTGTACACTAGGCATGATGGGTGCATCACTTCATCTGCCTCTCTTCTTATCCTGATGCGCCCATCATTCTGGAACAGTGTAAATCTGGACTCATCAGACCACATGACTAGTGTTGAGCGAACCCGAACTGTAAAGTTCGGGTTCGTACCAAACTTTAGGATTTTTGGACCCCGAACATTTCGTAAAAGTTCGGGTTCGGTGTTCAGCGGTTTCTTGGTGCTTTTTGAAAGGCTGCACAGCAGCCAATCAACAAGCGTCATACTACTTGCCCCAAGAGGCCATCACAGCGATGCCTACTAATGGCATGGCTGTGATTGGCCAGAGCAGCATGTGACCCAGGCTCTATATAAGCTTGAGTCACATAGCGCTGCACGTCACTCTGCTGTTACAAGTGTAGGGAGAGGATGCTGCTGGACTTGTGATTTCAGGGAGAGAATCTAACTCAGTGATCTACAGACAAATAGTTGTGTGGGTGCAGGGCACTATCGTTTTACCCTGCCCTGAGCTCATTGACCAAAAAATACAAACTTTTAGAATTCTGTTAGTTAGGTGGGTGGCGGCGGCCATTTTATGCATGCTCAGAGCACCAGCACTGCATCTGAGCTTTTGGGACATTGCAAATCACCATTTTTTGGGGGCAAACTACAACATCTGGATTAGTCAGTGTGCAATTTAAGCTAGAAATACACCCATCATTTTCTGGGTTTTGAAAAACGTACTTTTTTTCCCCCAAAAACAGTATTTTCCAGATCTGCAAGTGTTAAATTCAAGTTTAATATATACAGCTTTCATATTCTGTTAGCAAAAAAAGACTTTTTTGGCAATCTACAACATCTGGATTAGTCAGTGTGCAATTTAAGGTAGAAATACACCCATCATTTTCTGGGGTTTGAAAAACACACTCTTTTGACAAAAAACACTATTTTCAGGCCTTGCAGCATCAGCACGTGTGAAATTACAGGCTTATATCCTGCTGTCAAATTCAGTTTTTAAACAAACACTCATTTGGGCACAAAAAATTTAGTTGGCCGCCTTTGATGCAGATGTCATTGTGAGATACACACTTAATACATTTGGGTTACATTCAGAGATTTTAAATACCGCCATTTGGCGCACCAATATTGAATTCAGGCCTACACTTGTTCAGACCCTGTGAGATACCGCCTCTACATACAGGGATTTGAATTAGTCATTTGAAATACAGCTATTTGAAATACAGCCATTTTGTGCAAATATATATTTACTTCAGGCCTACAGAGGTTCAGGCCCTCTGAGATACTACCTCTACATACCGGGGTTTGAATTAGGCATTTGAAATACAGCCATTTTGTGCAAAGATATATTTACTGCAGGCTTACACTGGTTCAGGCCCTGTGAGATACTACCTCTACATACAGGGGTTTGAATTAGGCATTTGAAATGCAGCCATTTTGTGCAAATATATATTTACTTCATGCCTACAGAGGTTCAGGCCCTGTAAGATACCACCTTTACATACAGGGGTTTGAATTAGGCATTTGAAATACAGCCATTTTGGGCAAAAAAATCTTTTATTGAGGCCTAGTCTGGTTCAGGCTGTGTGAGATACACCCTTTACATACTGTCGTTCTATTCTACTATTAATTAAACACCCATTTAGGGCAAGATCCTAAATTAAAAAAATATGAGGAGAGCGTCAAATAAGGGACATGGCCCAGGTCGTGGTGCTGCTGGTGGAGCTCCTGTTGCAGGGAGAGGAGGTGGTCGATGTGTGCCAGCTACACGCACAAGTGAAACCCCTTCCTCAGGTGCAAGTAGGCGACAAAACCTACAGCGGTATTTGGTCGGGCCTAATGCTGCTCTACGAATGGTGAGGCCTGAACAAGTACAGGCGATAATAGATTGGGTTGCAAAAGCGGAGCGGCCGTCCTCTAGACAGTACGCCTCCTACTGCCCACCGCAGCAAGGGACCGAGCACACCAAAGCCAGCTCCAAGGAGTTCCCTGGCGTGGCAGTTCTTCAGACAATGTGCTGACGACAAGACACGAGTGGTTTGCACGCTGTGCAATCAGAGCCTGAAGCGAGGCATAAATGTTCTCAACCTGAGCACAACCTGCATGACCAGGCATTTAAGTGCAAAGCACGAGCTGCAGTGGAGTAGACACCTCAAAAACCAAGAAAGGTCTCTGGCTCCTCCTTCTTCCTCTTCTGCTGCAGTCGCGGCCTCTTCATCCACCTCTGTAGTGACAGTGCCACCTGGCACCCCGCAAACCTGCCAGCAACACCAACACCTGGGTCACCAAGCATCTCCACAATGTCCCACGGAAGCGTTCAGCTCTCCATATCCCAAACACTGGAGAGGAAGAGGAACTACCCCCCTACCCACCTGCGATCCCTAGCCCTGAATGCCAGCATTTCTAAATTACTGGCATTTGAAATGCTGTCATTCCGTCTGGTGGAGACAGTTCATCGTGCCCAGCAGCCACTACTTTTCAAGGCGAGCCATCCCTTCCCTGCACAACCAAGTAGGGGGGAAAAAATCAGGTGTGCACTGCGCAACGCCATCTGTGGCAAGGTGCACCTGACTACGGATACGTGGACCAGTAAGCACGGTCAGGGCCGTTATATCTCCATAACAGCACACTGGGTAAATGCAGTGGCGGCTGGGCCTGAGGTGGATAGCAGTTTGGCGCATGTCCTTCCACCACCGAGGATTGCAGGGCGCTTCAGTTTGCCTCCTGTTGCTTCCTCCTCCTACTCTGCTTCCTCATCCTCTACCAGCTCCTCATCCGGTCAGCGTAACACCTTCACCACCAACTTCAGCACAGCCAGGGGTAAACGACAGTAGGCAGTTTTAAAACTTACCTGTTTGGGGGACAAACCCCACACCGCGCAGGAGCTGTGGACGGGCCTTGAACAACAGACCGATGAGTGGTTTGTGCCAGTCAGCCTCAAGCCCAGCCTGGTGGTGTGCGATAATGGGCGAAATCTCGTAGCAGCTCTAGGACCAGACGGTTTGACGCACATCCCTTGCCTGGCGCATGTGCTGAATTTGGTGGTGTGATTCCTTAAAAATTACCCCGACATGTCAGAACTGCTGCATAAAGTGCGGGCCGTCTGTGCGCGCTTTTGGCGTTCTCACCCTGCTGCTGCTCGCCTGTCAGCGCTGCAGCGTAACTTCGGCCTTCCCGCTCACCGCCTCATATGCAACATGCCCACAAGGTGGAACTCCACCTTGCACATGCTGGCCAGACTGTGCGAGCAGCAGCAGGCGATAGTGGAGTTTCAGCTGCAGCACGCACGGGTGAGTCGCTCGGCGGAACAGCACCACTTCACCACCAATGACTGGGCCTCCATGCGAGACCTGTGTTCCTTGTTGCGCTGTTTCGAGTACTCCACCAACATGGCCAGTGCCGATAACGCCGTTCTTAGCGTTACTATCCCACTTCTATGCCTCCTTGAAAAAACTCTCCTGGCGATGATGGAAGAGGATGTGGCACAGAAGGGGGAGGAGGAAGAGGGATCATTTTGTAGGGTTTCCGGCCAGTCATTCACAAGTGGCTCCAAGGGTGGGTTCCTGCACCCACAAACCCAAGGTACACAATTGTCCAGCCAGGGCACAGTTCTGGAGGATGAGGAGGTGGAGGATGAGGAGGAGGAGGAACCATGTTCACAGCAGGGTGGCACCCAGACCAGCTCATGGCCATCACTGGTGCGTGGATGGGGGGATACAGAGGACACAGACGATACACCTCCCACAGAGGACAGCTTTTCTTTGCCTCTGGGCAGCCTGGCACACATGAGCGATTACATGCTGCAGTGTCTCCGCAACGACTGCCGAGTTGCCCACATTCTAACTTACTGGGTGGCCACGCTGCTGTATCCCCGTTACAAGGACAACGTACCGTCCTTAATTCCCTCACTGGAGCGTGATCGTAAGATGCACGAGTACAAGTGCACGCTGGTAGACGCGCTGCTGGTGGCATTCCCACCTGACAGCGGGGGCACAGTGGAAGCACAAGGCGAAGGCAGAGGAATAGGTCGCCAACGCAGCTGGGGCACAGCCAGCACCTCAGAAGGCAGGGTTAGCATGGCCAACATGTGCAAACGCTTTGTCAGCACGCCACAACAACCAGCACCACCAGCTGATATGGAACGTCTTAGCAGGAGGCAGCATTTCACCAACATGGTGGAGCAGTACAGGGAGTGCAGAATTATTAGGCAAGTTGTATTTTTGAGGATTAATTTTATTATTGAACAACAACCATGTTCTCAATGAACCCAAAAAACTCATTAATATCAAAGCTGAATATTTTTGGAAGTAGTTTTTAGTTTGTTTTTAGTTTTAGCTATTTTAGGGGGATATCTGTGTGTGCAGGTGACTATTACTGTGCATAATTATTAGGCAACTTAACAAAAAACAAATATATACCCATTTCAATTATTTATTTTTACCAGTGAAACCAATATAACATCTCAACATTCACAAATATACATTTCTGACATTCAAAAACAAATCAGTGACCAATATAGCCACCTTTCTTTGCAAGGACACTCAAAAGCCTGCCATCCATGGATTCTGTCAGTGTTTTGATCTGTTCACCATCAACATTGCGTGCAGCAGCAACCACAGCCTCCCAGACACTGTTCAGAGAGGTGTACTGTTTTCCCTCCTTGTAAATCTCACATTTGATGATGGACCACAGGTTCTCAATGGGGTTCAGATCAGGTGAACAAGGAGGCCATGTCATTAGATTTTCTTCTTTTATACCCTTTCTTGCCAGCCACGCTGTGGAGTACTTGGACGCGTGTGATGGAGCATTGTCCTGCATGAAAATCATGTTTTTCTTGAAGGATGCAGACTTCTTCCTGTACCACTGCTTGAAGAAGGTGTCTTCCAGAAACTGGCAGTAGGACTGGGAGTTTAGCTTGACTACATCCTCAACCCGAAAAGGCCCCACAAGCTCATCTTTGATGATACCAGCCCAAACCAGTACTCCACGTTGCTGGCGTCTGAGTCGGACTGGAGCTCTCTGCCCTTTACCAATCCAGACACGGGCCCATCCATCTGGCCCATCAAGACTCACTCTCATTTCATCAGTCCATAAAACCTTAGAAAAATCAGTCTTGAGATATTTCTTGGCCCAGTCTTGACGTTTCAGCTTGTGTGTCTTGTTCAGTGGTGGTCGTCTTTCAGCCTTTCTTACCTTGGCCATGTCTCTGAGTATTGCACACCTTGTGATTTTGGGCACTCCAGTGATGTTGCAGCTCTGAAATATGGCCAAACTGGTGGCAAGTGGCATCTTGGCAGCTGCACGCTTGACTTTTCTCAGTTCATGGGCAGTTATTTTGCGCCTTGGTTTTTCCACACGCTTCTTGCGACCCTGTTGACTATTTTGAATGAAACGCTTGATTGTTCGATGATCACGCTTCAGAAGCTTTGCAATTTTAAGAGTGCTGCATCCCTCTGCAAGATATCTCACTATTTTTGACTTTTCTGAGCCTGTCAAGTCCTTCTTTTGACCCATTTTGCCAAAGGAAAGGAAGTTGTCTAATAATTATGCACACCTGATATAGGGTGTTGATGTCATTAGACCACACCCCTTCTCATTACAGAGATGCACATCACCTAATATGCTTAATTGGTAGTAGGCTTTCGAGCCTATACAGCTTGGAGTAAGACAACATGCATAAAGAGGATGATGTGGTCAAAATACTCATTTGCCTAATAATTCTGCACGCAGTGTAGTACTCCCTAACACTTATCCTTTCACTCAATATTGTAGTCATATACACCCTGTACAGAATTATTAGGCAAATGAGTATTTTTACCACATCATCCTCTTTATGCATGTTGTCTTACTCCAAGCTGTATAGGCTCGAAAGCCTACTACCAATTAAGCATATTAGGTGATGTGCATCTCTGTAATGAGAAGGGGTGTGGTCTAATGACATCAACACCCTATATCAGGTGTGCATAATTATTAGGCAACTTCCTTTCCTTTGGCAAAATGGGTCAAAAGAAGGACTTGACAGGCTTAGAAAAGTCAAAAATAGTGAGATATCTTGCAGAGGGATGCAGCACTCTTAAAATTGCAAAGCTTCTGAAGCGTGATCATCGAACAATCAAGTGTTTCATTCAAAATAGTCAACAGGGTCGCAAGAAGCGTGTGGAAAAACCAAGGCGCAAAATAACTGCCCATGAACTGAGAAAAGTCAAGCGTGCAGCTGCCAAGATGCCACTTGCCACCAGTTTGGGCATATTTCAGAGCTGCAACATCACTGGAGTGCCCAAAAGCACAAGGTGTGCAATACTCAGAGACATGGCCAAGGTAAGAAAGGCTGAAAGACGACCACCACTGAACAAGACACACAAGCTGAAACGTCAAGACTGGGCCAAGAAATATCTCAAGACTGATTTTTCTAAGGTTTTATGGACTGATGAAATGAGAGTGAGTCTTGATGGGCCAGATGGATGGGCCCGTGGCTGGATTGGTAAAGGGCAGAGAGCTCCAGTCCGACTCAGACGCCAGCAACGTGGAGGTGGAGTACTGGTTTGGGCTGGTATCATCAAAGATGAGCTTGTGGGGCCTTTTCGGGTTGAGGATGGAGTCAAGCTCAACTCCCAGTCCTACTGCCAGTTTCTGGAAGACACCTTCTTCAAGCAGTGGTACAGGAAGAAGTCTGCATCCTTCAAGAAAAACATGATTTTCATGCAGGACAATGCTCCATCACACGCGTCCAAGTACTCCACAGCGTGGCTGGCAAGAAAGGGTATGAAAGAAGAAAATCTAATGACATGGCCTCCTTGTTCACCTGATCTGAACCCCATTGAGAACCTGTGGTCCATCATCAAATGTGAGATTTACAAGGAGGGAAAACAGTACACCTCTCTGAACAGTGTCTGGGAGGCTGTGGTTGCTGCTGCACGCAATGTTGATGGTGAACAGATCAAAACACTGACAGAATCCATGGATGGCAGGCTTTTGAGTGTCCTTGCAAAGAAAGGTGGCTATATTGGTCACTGATTTGTTTTTGTTTTGTTTTTGAATGTCAGAAATGTATATTTGTGAATGTTGAGATGTTATATTGGTTTCACTGGTAAAAATAAATAATTGAAATGGGTATATATTTGTTTTTTGTTAAGTTGCCTAATAATTATGCACAGTAATAGTCACCTGCACACACAGATATCCCCCTAAAATAGCTAAAACTAAAAACAAACTAAAAACTACTTCCAAAAATATTCAGCTTTGATATTAATGAGTTTTTTGGGTTCATTGAGAACATGGTTGTTGTTCAATAATAAAATTAATCCTCAAAAATACAACTTGCCTAATAATTCTGCACTCCCTATATATGTCATCATCACACTCACACATGTAAAGTTTCATTTGATTCCAACAACTCCTTGGTACATTTATTCCCCCCACTGGGTGTACGTAGAAGAATTTAGGATAAAGACTGAAGCAAAATCAAGAAAAATAATATATAGACTAAATGCAGAATTGAATTTTCCTTATATTTAATGAAAATACAGTTTTCCATATATGATACAGTTATTTGATACGAAATATTCAATATTTACAATTCATTTCTTAGATCCTTGCGATGTTCTTCAGGTGTGACGAGTAGATAAATACAGCTAAATACAGCAAAGTTAATATTTACATTTAATGTGATTTATGCCTTTTGTGATGTCAGAGGGTGAACTGAAACTTGGACAAAAACAGGATTACCTATGGATGGCTTTATATTTCAACATTTTCTAACTTTTGTTTTATTTAATGGTCTGTGTTGCCTTTGTAACTGTTTTCCATATGCCCTATTCGGGTATATGTACATCATACAGAGGATGGGAAGCCCACTTGGTACCACCCTTATATGTGCCAGAGGAAAGGGCTGATAACAGAACAACTATTGCTCCATCAGACCTGGTCCAATTACATGCTTGGCTATTCTTTTGAATAGCTGCCATGTAATAGTACAGTACATTATTTCTGCAACAGTCGCCGTGTGGAAGAAATGTATGAAGAGCAGCAACTTCCACCAGAAACGACAGGGGATCATAGTGGGCTGCTGAAATCGAACCTGCAGCAATAAGCCCAAATATCAGTCTAGATCATTCCTGCCTCGTAATTTGGAGCGCTTGGGCCGAGGGACATACTTGACAAATGATCTTGGATTACACAGACAAAGGACCTCTTAACAGGTATGCATGTGGTATACAAGAGAAGAATGGACTGTTATAAAATTATAGCTTTGCTACATAGGAAAAGCTTAATATTACATGACTTTATCTTCTGAGACATGGACTATATTTGTCAAAATGGCAGGTTCTGCAGTTATTACAACGGAATGATCTGTGATGGATGTGGATTTTTCACCTGGATTAGCATTATCTTGTTTTTCCTTAGGAATATACTTAACAACTGCATTAATAAATCTGCCTCTAAAGTCCTTACTGAAAATATTGTAAAGAATTGGGTTAGCCATGCAATGAAACAATGATAAACAGTCAATGACATCATACAGGAAATACAGAACAGCAGTTGCATGGCAGTTCAGGTAGATGTAGCTTCCATGAAGGACTAGCGTAATTTGAATAGAATGGTAGGGAAGCCAGCTGAGTAGGAACGTCAGTATATAGGCATATATAAGCCGACAATGTCTACTGCTTTCTGGTCTTCTAGATTTCCAAATGTGACAGGCCGTCATCACATTGAAGATAAGGATTATGAAGAAAGGAATCAGGAATCCGAGAACAGTTGTCATTATAGTAACAGCAAGGGCCCATTCATCATAAGTCTCAAATGGTGCCATGAACATGCACTCAGGATCTATGACATCCACCAGTTGCATATGGAAGACTTCTGGTATAGGGAATATGGCTGATATCACCCAGATCCCAATACAAAGAGCCTTACGGATTTTTTGTTGGTTTTGTTGCCAAAAAACAGAGGAAGAGGTTAAAGTCAAGTAACGGTCCACACTCAGAGCAGTAAGGAAGTAGATACTACTGAACATGTTCGCAAAATAAAAGTAATGGGTAAATTTACACAGGAATTTACCCCACAGCCAAGTGTAATCTAACATGGCCTGTAACATCCAGAAAGGTAAGGAAATAACCACCCCAAGGTCAGCCACCGCCATGTTGAGGATATAGAGATTAATAGAGCTTTTTCTTCTTCTTGATTGCCAGTTTACCCATATCACTAACAGATTTCCAGCCAATCCAAGAACAAAGGTAACGAGGTAGAGAATGAATAGAAAGACCTTCTTTACTCCTTCATCCAGGTCAACTGAACAAAGAGTAAATGAACTGTTGAGAAAATCCAGAATGTCGGTAAGATTGTGGATGTGTTCCTCAGCCATTGGAAGTTAAGACAATAAAACCTAAAAAAAAGAAAAGGGAAATGGTTTAGAAATCTGCTCCAAATGTTGATAGATTATCCCAATTTACAATTATTGACCATCATATCCTTCTGACGCTCTGAGAACATTTCAGTTATTTCCTGTCGGATATATAGCTCCAATATTTTTTAAAAAAATTCACGCAGACACTAGAGCTAATTTTGTAAGAAACCACGTAATCGGCATGGATTTGCAGCATGGTAATAAATGCAAAATACATGGGAAAGATATACAAACACCATTAATAAGGAGTCCTATGCTTAATTAATATAAAAACTACTTTCTAATTTGCCACAGTTGGGTAGACATAAGCGCAATTTACAAAGTTTGTGTTAATGGTGCTTTGTCAAATCTCAGCATTTGTTTCAAATTTAGTCCAGATCTGGTGGTTTAGAGCGTATGTGTATTACATCTTGGGCTGTAAAGTGACAACAGACTTGCAGGCCTAGCAACATTATTCTAGTTGTAGTGCTTGCATTTCATGTGGCTTCTGCAGCCAATGACTGACCACAGCAGTGAGGTGTCCCCCATGAGTCGTTACTCAGTGGTATGATGCATTGGGGGACATGTCACCACTATGGCCAGATGACAAACCAGATGTTGATGTGTGGAGACTCAAGAGCTGCAGCGGTGGTGATGGAACGAAAGAGCTTGAACTAAGTAGCAGGGATCAGGTAAATATCATTCCCTCCACAGGTTCAACCATGCTGGGGGTCTGCCTGGAAGGTCTCTGGGTAGAACAACCCTTTTAAATTCACAAAGCTGCTTAACCCCTTAGTGACGAATAACGTACTATGTACGTCATGATGTGGTATTAGTTACCGCATCATGACGTGCACAGTACGTCATGAAATGAAAGTGTCACCTCAAGTATACTTGCGGTGACACCGGCATCTTAACGGTTGTCAGGGACAGCAGAGCTGTCCAGGCACCCGTCAGAGGACCAATCACAGCGGTCCCTGTTTCCCGATCACTGTGATTGGTCACTCAGACCAATTTATACACTGCTCAATTCATCGCTAGTCACCCCACCTCATATTACGCCAAGAATGGCGTATGGTGCCCTGTTGTTGTGGCGGACATTTTAAAATTTTGGGGCTTCCTTCTAAATATGGGTCTCATAAAACAAAACACTATGAGATCTTATTGGTCATCAGATGTGTTGTACGATACCCCCATGTACAGGGAAGTAATTACAAGACAGCGATTTGAGACAATCCTGCGATTTCTTCATCTTGCTGACAACACACAGTGCCCCCCACGTGATGACCCCAGCCATGACAGGCTTTATAAAATTTGGCCCCTTATAAATTATATGAATTAAAAATTTAAAGAGGCCTACACATCTGAAAAAAATATTGCCGTGGACTAGTCACTTGTCCTTTTTAAAAGCAGGCTTCAATTTCACCAATATTTGCCAAGAAAGAGGGCACGATTTGGGCTAAAAATTTATAAGCTCTGTAAAATCGGATCTGGCTACACCTATAAATTTAGAGTGTATGAGGGCAAAGATACCCAGTTTTGCCCTCCTGAATGCCCCCCTTCCTTCATTGTGGCAGGTAAAATAGTGTGGGATTTTTTGCAACCTCTTTTAGATAAGGGGTACCACTTGTACATGGACAATTATTACACCAGCGTACCTCTTTTCAGGTGCCTTTCAGTCAGAAAGACAGTGGCATGTGGCACCATATGCTGCAATCTAAGAGGCCTGCCGAAGCCTTTGCAAAAAAAGATGATGTCCTCATAATGACTTATATACATCCAGACAGTAACAGCCCTGTTCCTGGACACGGCACAAATACCACCGTCTGTAAGCCTGTCTGCATACACGATTACAATAAATATATGGGGGGGGGGGGTGGAACTTGCAGACCAAATGCTGCAGCCCTATAGCATGGTCAGGAAATCCCACATTTGGTATAAGAAACTTGCAGCCCACCTTATGCAAGTAGCCCTGTATAATTCTTTTGTCATGTTCCAAAAAGCAGGGAACCAAGGAACATATCTTGATTTTCAAGAACTTAATATTTGGAGAGCAGCGCCAGGATAGCAGTGGGATAGCATCATCTAGTCATGCCAGCAGAATTATCCCAGGACAACATTTCCCATCAGAAGGGCAAAAAAAAGCACAGCCCAAAAGAGATGTATAGGGTCCGTTACAAGAATGGGATACTGCGGAATACCATATATCAATGTGACACCTGTCCAGATAAGCTTGGACTTTTCATTAAGCAGTGTTTCCGCATTTACCATATTTCCCTAGATTATTAATGTATCAATTTACTTTTTTTTTTACTTCTTTTATTGCCATTTTTCATTTATTATGCAATTCACTGTTTTGTAACACTCCGCATTTCATTATATTATTAGCCAATTATAATTTGGAAAATTAGACAAATTCCAAAATGTAATTCTCATTATACTCCTCGATGAATACCATCAAATAATAAAATTCTCACTACATCCCTAGATGAATACTTTAGGGGGTGTAGTTTCCAAAATGGGGTCACATTTTGGGGTACCTCAGGGTAACTTCAAATGTGACACAGAACCTGAAAATTATTCCAGTGAAATCTTCCCCCCAAAAACCATATTGTGCTCCATCTGTTCTAAGCCTGCCGTGCACCAATGCAGCAGTCGACAACCACATATGGGGTGTTGCCGTATTCAGGAGAAAATTATTAACAAATTGTGTGGTGACTTTCTCCTGTTACCCCTTGTGACAATGAAAAACTTGGGCCTAAAGTGACATTTTATAGTAAAATATGTAAAATATGTAATTTTCTTTTTTACAGCCAAGTGTTTCTAAATTCTCTGAAAAGCATATTGGGGCAAACCCAAGCATATTGGGGCAAACCCAATAACTGTCCCCAAACCCCCCCCCCCCCCCCCCGGAACAGCCTGCCAAAAAATGCTACCAGAAGTGTTAAAGTAGCCTAATGTAGAAAGAAAAGTGGCAACATTTTTTGGAAAGTTTGTTTGTGACTGAGTGGCTTTGGTAACTAAAATTACAATTTTACATGTGAAAACTGCACACACATAATCAAATATACCAATACTGCTGTGATTTTTTACATACATCACTGCAGCACTTTGGCTGCTTTATGTGGACACCCTAAAACTGTATAATGTATATCAATAGATAGTTCATGATGATAATTTTTTCTTATATATATAAAAAAGAATTTCTGTCTGTTGTTTATCTGTTCTTTACGCACGGCCAAACGACTGGACCGATCTGCAATTGTCAAATACTGTAGGTACATCGGGTGTCTGGGAAGATTTTAGACCATGCCTCAGCTCTCTAGTCTAGGATGTACCCTTCTTCAGATATTCCCAAGAAATTAAAATATGGCACCATCACATGACCTACATTAGCCAATAAAAGCCCACAGGTCTTTGACTCATGTCCCAACTGCCATACACACGGTAACATGACCCTTATCAGCCAATAAAAGCTCGAAGGTCCTTAAGTCTCTGCACACACACAGTTTTACACCATAACATAACAACACAGACATTTTTCTTCACTGCCATTTTTCTTCACTGTCATCTTGAAAGGATGACACTGTTAAGGGGGCAGGCTGCTGTGGAGGTAACAGTTAAGGGGATGGTCCGCTATGGATGTCAGTGTAAAGGGGCGGGGTGTTGGGTAGGTCACATTTTAAGGGAATAAAGCGCTGTGGAGGTCACTATTAAAAGGGCAGGTTATTTTGAAAATCACTGTTAAGGAGATGGGGTACTGTGGAGGTTACTAAAAAAGTGGCAACTGCTGTGGAGGTCACTGTTAAAGGGGTGGGCGCTGTAGTGGTTACTGTTAAGGAGGCAGGGCACTGTGGAGGTCACTGTTAAAGGGGCGGGCCACTGTGGAGGTCACTGTTAAAAAGGGGCTGGCACTGTGGAGGTCACTATTAAAGGGGCAGGTGCTGTGGAGGTCACTGTTAAGGCAGTGGGGTACTGTGGAGGTCACTGTTAAGGGAGCGGTGTACTGTGGAAGTCACTGTTAAAGGAGCAAGCGCTGTGGAGGTCTCTATTAAAGGGGTAGGGAACGGTGGAGGGTAAGGCTACTTTCACACTGGCTTTTCTGGGTCCGCTTGTGAGATCCGTTTCAGGGCTCTCACAAGCGGCCCAAAACGGATCAGTTTAGCCTCAATGCATTCTGAATGGATAAGGATCCGTTCAGAATGCATCAGTTTGCCTCCAATCAGTCTCCATTTCGCTCTGGAGGCCGCCTGACGATGCGGATCCAAACGGATCCGTCCTGAGTTACAATGTAAGTCAATGGGGACGGATCCGTTTTCACTGACACAATATGGTGCAATTGAAAATAGATCCGCCTCCTATTGACTTTCAGTGTAAATCAAAACGGATCAGTTTGCATTATCATGAACAAAAAAAATGGTTCAAGCGTTTGCATTATAGGTGCGGATCCGTCGGTGCAGATACCAGAAGGATCCGCACCTAATGCAGGTGTGAAAGTAGCCTAAGTGTTAAGGGGTGGGGTGCTCTGGTCACTGTTATGGGGGATACTGTCAATATCATTTAACGACACACACAAACGTTAAATAAATTAATGGAAATATACCTGTGTGAAGCTGTGTCATCCTGCTAGTTATTTATAAAATGCTAAAAGAATCTGCAGTTTTGCTGTATGTTTTATCTTTGCTGACATAGTTGGGGATGGGGGGGGCAATCATATATGGGTATGAGGGTAATAGGATAATTTTTTGTTTAATCATTCAGGTTTTACTTGAATACAGTGTATCAGAAATGTGAAACATGTCCACAAAGTTCTAACAGTGAAAGGGTTAAGCAGGAGAACAAGCAGGAAGTTAAGGAGTTCCTCTTTGGTTATGGTATGTCAATTATTTGCCATCTCTGACTGTCAGTGTTGAAGAGAAGGACCTACATTTTGGGAATCCTTATAATTCTTGTCTTGGTGTTTAACCCCTTAAGGACCCAGCACGAACTCATTTTTCATTTTTTAATACTGACCTTCCTGGAGCCATAACTATCTTTTAATTTTTTCAGGTCATATAGCGGTATGAGGGCTTATTTTTTTGCAGGACAAGTTGTACTTTCTAAAAGGCACCATTTAATATTACATACACTGTAGTAGGAAGCTGAAAAGATATTCCAAATGGTTTTCATTTTTACGGCATTCCCTATTCTTTCTCCGAGTCAGTACAATTACAGTGATTACAGCGAATTTTATAGTTTTTGTGTTTTGCTACTTTAAAAAAACTGAAAAATAAAAATTTATATTTGCAATGCCATATTTACATCTATGGAACTGTCTGAGGGCTCAATTTTTGCGGGGGCAATCTGTATTTTGTATTGATACCATTTTGGAGTGTATATGACTGATCACTTTATTTATTTGGGAGGTGAAGAGACCAAAAATATGGCAAAATGGCCATTTTGATTAGATTTTTTTCCATCACACCATTCGAGATAAATACTTTTATAAAGTTCAGGCCCTTTTGGGACCGGGCAAGGCTATTGATGTTTTTTTTTATTTATAAATCGTTTATTATTTTCTGAACCAAATATACAGATTTCCATATCAAACAATTCAAGTCTACAGAAATATTTTACACAAATTAGTACATTGGATCCTTTGAACCCACCCCTCCCCTTTTAATTCACTGCTGCGGGGTCCGCCCGTATTTTAATTTCTACCTTAATTTCTGTTTCCAAAAATTTCCACTGTAAGGGGTCTTGGGAACCTGGAGCGAAGAAGAAAACCTGCCCTCTCAAAGTATCGTCACTCCGGTTTCCTTGCTATTCTTCTATAGGCCTCAATAGTGTCTAGCCGGGCCCTCCATTCGTAGAAGCTAGGGCTATTCTTTGTATCCCAATATTTAACTATCAAGGCCTTTGCGACCATGAAGCCTTCCATACTGACTAGTAGTTGGTGGGGGGTCAACTCAGAAAGGGAAAAAAGACCCAGTATTGCCTGCGTAAAACTTCGGTTCAGTTCAATCTTATATCTTTTGTATAATTCCTCATAAATACTAGTCCAGAACCCACCCAGTTCTGGACTAGTAAGTGACCTAAATCTGCATTTTCTGATGAACATTTCCAACACAGGTCCTTCCTTTCCTTATATATTTTGGCGAGGAAGGCAGGGGAGTAGTATAGGCGATGTACAACCTTGAACTGAATCAATCTATATTTCTGAGAGATCGATACTCTTTTTATATTTTTATATACTGTATCCCATTCCAAGATGGTCCCATCGCCCAATTCAGCTTCCCAGCCTCCCTCACTTTTAAATGTGGTTATTTCCCCCAGACAGTCCCGAAATCTATGATATACACTGCTCAAAAATATAAAGGGAACACAAAAATAACACATCCTAGATCTGAATTCATTAATTATTCTTCTGAAATACTTTGTTCTTTACATAGTTGAATGTGCTGACAACAAAATCACACAAAAATAAAAAAATGGAAATCAAATTTTTCAACCCATGGAGGTCTGGATTTGGAGTCACACTCAAAATTAAAGTGGAAAAACACACTACAGGCTGATCCAACAATTGAAAAAATGAGGCTCAGTAGTGTGTGTGGCCTCCACGTGCCTGCATGACCTCCCTACAACGCCTGTGCATGCTCCTGATGAGGTGGCGGACGGTCTCCTGAGGGATCTTCTCCCAGACCTGGACTAAAGCATCTGCCAACTCCTGGACAGTCTGTGGTGCAACGTGACGTTGGTGGATAGAGCGAGACATGATGTCCCAGATGTGCTCAATTGGATTCAGGTCTGGGGAGCGGGCGGGCCAGTCCATAGCATCAATGCCTTCGTCTTGCAGGAACTGCTGACACATTCCAGCCACATGAGGTCTAGCATTGTCTTGCATTAGGAGGAACCCAGGGCCAACCGCACCAGCATATGGTCTCACAAGGGGTCTGAGGATCTCATCTCGGTACCTAATGGCAGTCAGGCTACCTCTGGCGAGCACATGGAGGGCTGTGCGGCCCTCCAAAAAAATGCCACCCCACACCATTACTGACCCAATGCCAAACCGGTCATGCTGGAGGATGTTGCAGGCAGCAGAACGTTCTCCACGGCGTCTCAAGACTCTGTCACGTCTGTCACATGTGCTCAGTGTGAACCTGCTTTCATCTGTGAAGAGCACAGGGCGCAAGTGGGGAATTTGCCAATCTTGGTGTTCTCTGACAAATGCCAAACGTCCTGCACGATGTTGGGCTGTAAGCACAACCCCCACCTGTGGACGTCGGGCCCTCATATCACCCTCATGGAGTCTGTTTCTGACCGTTTGAGCAGACACATGCACATTTGTGGCCTGCTGGAGGTCATTTTGCAGGGCTCTGGCAGTGCTTCTCCTGTTCCTCCTTGCACAAAGGTGGAGGTAGCGGTCCTGCTGCTGGGTTGTTGCCCACCTACGGCCTCCTTCACGTCTCCTGATGTACTGGCCTGTCTCCTGGCAGTGCCCCCATGCTCTGGACACTACGCTGACAGACACAGCAAACCTTCTTGCCATAGCTCGCATTGATGTGCCATCCTGGATAAGCTGCACTACCTGAGCCACTTGTGTGGGTTGTAGACTCCGTCTCATGCTACCACTAGAGTGAAAGCACCGCCAGCATTCAAAAGTGACCAAAACATCAGCCAGAAAGCATAGGAACTGAGAAGTGGTCTGTGGTCACCACCTGCAGAACCACTCCTTTATTGGGGGTGTCTTGCTAATTGCCTATAATTTCCACCTGTTGTCTATCCCATTTGCACAACAGCATGTGAAATTGATTGTCACTCAGTGTTGCTTCCTAAGTGGACAGTTTGGTTTCACAGAAGTGTGATTGACTTGGAGTTACATTGTGTTGTTTAAGTGTTCCCTTTATTTTTTTGAGCAGTGTATTTAAGAGAGTGTGAGTTGGGTGTCCTTAAATCTGAAACAATAATCCAAAAAAGGGCTTGCCCTAATAGCCAATAGGCTTTTATCCTGAGTGCTCGTATATGCGTGACTAAATTGTGCATACCTATATCTATCTAAGAGAGTTACCGGTGTACCTTTTATTAATTCATCTAAATAAATAATATTATCGTGTGATATTATATATGAGTTAAGAGGTTAATTCCGCGTGAATTCCAGTATTTATAATCTACAATTGACTTAAATTATTTTAAATTATAATTGTGCCAAAGTGGGGTAAAGTGAGTAGGGCATGTTACACCTAATATTTTTTTTATCTTGTTCCAAACCCTATTTAATGTATCGCTAATTGAACACAGTTTTTTCCTCTTGCCCGGGTGACCAGTCTCCAAAATAGAAAAAATGTCCCCATATGGCCCCTGAAAGTCCCTTGAAAGGATACCTAGTAGCAAAGCGGCCTGGCAAGGCTATTGATGTTTATTTATTTATTTATTTATTTATTTTAATATGGAATAAGAGGGTGATTACATTTTATTTTATTTGTATTTTAAAAATGTATTTATTTATAAAAAAAATTACACTTTTTTAAAGTTTTAACATGATCATCTGATTACTTCTTCCTCAGGGGCCTGATAGGAACGTCGTTATGACAGGTCTTAAAGCCTTCAAAAAGTCTGAGGCTTTCATAGCAATTGAGCAGCTCCCTCAATCTCGGTGCAGGTCAGCCATTCAGTCCCCAGGAATGCGTACCTCATATGCCATGGTCAACTGCAACCATTGGCATTATTGCTCATCACGGACACTGCCTCTGGGTGTCAGGTGTGTAAAACAGCAGGCACCCAGTGGCTATGGCACCTGCTAAGCCCTGGCTTTCACAATACATGTACAGTGTAAGTGGTTAACAGGGGAATACATTGGGCAAAACTACATCTCAAAAATGTTTGGGCTTGTAGTTAGCCAGAAAGTCGAATATATATATTTTTTTAAATAAAAGGAGAATTGCTGCCTAGCCTGCTAAAAAATATTTAATATTTTTTTCAGTATTTATCCTAAAAACACTCCCTACATTTCTACACACAAACATTAGTTGTGATGCGAGGGCCTAGATTACAACCATCAGTCTGAATTACATTCACCGCTGGATAACATGCACCAATGTCTTCAGGCTGACACTGATTTTAGTACATTGGCACTAATGTCTGAATGCTGGCACACTGGTATTTGGTTAGCATAATATAGTGATGAGGCAGTCATGTATTAGCTTGTAATGACTACCAGCGATTAAAAGGGTATTTTGGCTATTTCCAGCTGTCCCATAGAGAGTAAGTGAATACATGGAGAGGCAGTGTGCTACAGATTCCTAAGTAGCTGGTACCTGTAAAAGGGAATATATACAAGTGTTGTCCAAAAGCCAACAACTTCTTTAAAATATGATTCAAAATGAACTGATATATACAGTGCTGCCCATAATTATTTATACCCCAGGCAAATTTTGACTTAAAGTTACTTTTATTCAACCAGCAAGTAATTTTTTGACGGGAAATGACATAGGTGTCTCCCAAAAGATAATAAGACGATGTACAAGAGGCATTATTGTGGAAAAAAAAACATTTGAGCAAAAAGTGTCCAGTCCAAAATTATTCATTCTTTACCCCTTGAAAAAGCTGACGGCGAAACGTGCGTCGGGGCACGGACTGCTGGTGTTGTGGTAGATACGTTGGTCAGTATGCTTTATTCTTTGTTCATTGTACTATTCTTTAGATAACATAGTGTGAGTTGATGTCCATATAGTCTAGGGTCCATAATTTGACCTCTTGATAATGCATTATAGACAGGACAATACCCTCTTATAGGCACTGACTGTATCTTATTGTTGTAAGGTTATATAGGCACTTGCACTTTACGTATATGTACTGTAATTACCACACGTCTGCAGTCTGAGTGACATTTTAAGTGTTCTTAATGTCTGTGTGGCCAGTCGGTCGCAACTCTATTTTGTACTAATAAACATCAGTGATTTTGTATAAAAGTCATGTTGTTGGAGTTGTGATTTGTAATTTAAATAGATCCATATATCTTTTATTGGTTGCGCTATGGGTGATATTGGTTCACTTACTTGATAAATAAAAGGGAAACAAGTTTTGGTTTATCAAAATTATTCATACCCTTCTCAATAATCAATAGAAAAGCCTTTATTGGCTATTACAGCAATCAAACGCTTCCTATAATTGCAGACCAGCTTTTTGCATGTCTCCACAGGTATTTGTGCCCATTCATCTTTAGCAATGAGCTCCAAATCTTTCAGGTTGGAGGGTCTTTAGCTCCCTCCACAGATTCTCAATTGGATTCAAGTCTGGACTCTGGCTGGGCCACTCCAAAACGTTAATGTTGTTGTCTGCTAACCATTTCTTCACCACTTTTGCTGTGTGTTTTGGGTCATTGTCATGCTGAAATGTCCACTGGTGCCCAAGGCCAAGTTTCTCTGCAGACTGCCTGATGTTGTCGTTGAGAATCCTCATGTATTGCTCTTTTTTCATGGTGCCGTTTACTGTGATTAGGTTCCCTGGTCCATTGGCTGAAAATCACCCCCAAAGCATTAGGTTCCCACCACCATGTTTGACAGTGGGGATGGTGTTCTTTGTATTGAAGGCTTCTTCTTTTTTACGCCAAATGAAGGAAACATCATTGTGACCAAACAATTCAATTATTGTTTCATCTGATCATAACACAGAAGACCAGAAGTCGTCTTCTTTGCCCAGATGAGCTTTTGCAAAGGCCAAGCGAGCTTTTGTGTGCCTTATCTGGAGAAGTGGCGTCCTCCTTGGTCTGCATACGTGGAACCTAGCAGTGTGCAGTGTCCGTTGGATTGTCTGCCTTGAGACATTGCCACCAGCAGAGACCAGATTCACCAGGATGGCCTGGGTGGTGATTCTTGGATTCTTTTTTACCTCTCTAACTATCATCCTGGCCAGCACAGGTGTCACTTTTGGCTTCTGACCACGTCCTCTGAGATTTTCTACAGTGAGATTTGCTCAAATGTAAATAAAAGCTGAGAAATGTTTTTTTTTGTCTCTTGTACATCGTCTTATTATCTTTTGGGAGACACCTGTCATTTCCCGTCAAAAAATTACTTGCTGGTTGAATAAAAGTAACTTTAAGTCAAAATTTGCCAGGGGTATAAATAATTATGGGCAGCACTGTATATATATATATATTTTTTTTATTGAAATATTAGAACTGCATCTTTAAGGGAAAAATCTGTTGCAGAAACATGGTAAAACCAACTCTCTACTTGGAAGGGTTTATCTGATTAAGCAAACATACAGTATTTTAAAATGGCACTATGGATGATTTGTCGTTTGAGGGAATTTTACATTGAACACCCTTCACCATATTTTTTGTACGGGCCATCTATATTTTTATATAGGTTATTTATGTAACCCCTTAGATGCCTCTCTCACGGCTAAATAAGTTTAATTCTTTTAACCTTTCCTCATAACTAAGACCCTCCATGCCACTTATCAGTTTAGTTGCTCTTCTTTGTATTTTTCCAGCTCCAGGGCATCCTTTCCATAAAATAGTGGCCAGAACCGAACTGCATATTCCAGATGAGGTTGCACCAAAACCCTGTATTGGGGTTGTACAGGATTTTAATATTGTTGGCTTGTCCTCAGAATAGGTCATAAATATCTGATCCGCATGGTTCCGCCCCCCCCCCCCCCCCGCCCCCAGCCCCCCGATGATCAGGGGTAGCTGTGGTGCCAGTTTTACACAGTTCTTACCACTGTGTAGTGGACAGGGCTGTTACTGCAGCACTGCTCCCATTGAATTAAACGTGAGCAGCACTGCAGTAACCCGCTCTACCCACTATACAGTGGCAAGAACTGTGTAGTTTAGGTGACTGAGATACCCTGAAACAGCTGATCGTGGGGGTGTATGGTGTTGGACACCCACTGATCCTACAAATACGCCATCAATAGTAAAAATCCTGGGCAAATCCTCACAATAAAAGTAAAAAGCTACAAATTACAAAGAATAGAAACATTAACTTCCCTCAAAGGAAAACATTGCCTTCCCCTCTCTGGGATTCATTGAGGGTTATTAATAAAAAAATAAAATGCTAAAAGTAAGCCTTCTTCAATTTTATTTTACCTTGTTACAGTCTATGTTTTATTGTTGTATTTCAATTTCCCCTTGTTATATTCTGTATCTGGCTATCTATAGTTGATCATATATGAAGCAGACAAGCACTGGGATATAAGTGCTCATGTATACCTCTGACATCCACACCACTGTAGTATAAACATCACCACTGCCCCTTAGAATAACAAGTCCATGACACATTCCATAGATAAAGAAAAATCACCCAAATATAAAAAGGAAGATAAAAATGTTTCATGGTGATTGATATCAGCTAGGTGGATAGAGAGGTACTTTCACAAAGCATTCCACAATAAGAGGTCAGGCCCTATGTCCCAGCTTTACAGAGAGCTGGGGAAATATGTGGAAATTTTTAACTGCTAAGGTCAGAGTGGACTCGCAAAACAAAAGAGATCAACGTGTAGGCTATACTTGCACTAAATTAAAAGAAATGAAAAAATACCGATGCAGACATTGTTAATTTGTCCTATTCATGCCGGAAAGCTGACAGACCCACTATAGTGAATGGGATCCGTCAGGCGTCAGCAGCTCCAATGATTCTGGTATTTTGTTCCTATACCAGAAGAGAATACCAGAATTTGGCTGCACGATGTGAACCTCACCTTAGAGATACATATGTATAATATGTGGAATTAGCTTGTAGCTGTAACTCCATAGACACACTGATACTTAATATGAACTGTTAGTATATACATGAGGCACATGTTTGCATCTTTTGTACTGCACTGCAGGATATACTGGTGCTATTTAAATCATTTGCAATTTTAGTGGTTTTCTTACTAATAGGCTCCTTTCACACGAGCGTGACTGATTGGCTTCAGATGCGTTCAGTGAAACTCGCACCATTTTGCAAGCAAGTTCAGTCAGTTTTGTCTGCGATTGCGTTCAGTAGTTCCGTTTTTTCAATGCGGGTGCAATGCGTTTTGATGCGTTTTTCACGCGCGTGATTAATAAACTGAAGGTTTACAAACAACATCTCTTAGCAACCATCAGTGAAAAACGCATTGCATCCGCACTTGCTTCCAGGTTGTAATCCGTTTTTCACTGAAGCCCCATTCACTTTTATGGGGCCAGGGCTGCGTGAAAAACGCAGAATATAGAACATGCTGCGTTTTTCACGCAACGCAGAACTGATGTGTGAAAAAAAAACTGCTCCCGTACACAGACCCATTGAAATTAATGTGTCAGGATTCAGTGCGGGTGCTATGCGTTCACGTCACGCATTGCACCCGCGCGGAAAACTCGCTCGTGTGAAAGGGGTCATACTTGTAGTAAAAATTGAAATGTGTTTTTCTTCTGTGCATACTACTTTCATAATTCTAGTACTATTGGGTCACTCAGATTGGGTCACTGTCACTAGTGGGGTACCTCAGGAGTCAGTATTGGGCCCTATTCTCATCAATGTATTTACTAATGATCTTGTAAAAGGCTTGCACAGTAAAATATCAATTTCTGCAGAGGACACTAAACTGTGTAAAGTAATTAACACTGAAGAGGACAGTATACTACTACAGAGGGATCTGGATAGATTGGAGGCTTGGGCAGAGAAGTGGCAGATGAGGTTTAACACTGACAAATGTAAAGTTATGCACATGGGAAGGAATAATGCAAGTCACCCGTACATACTAAATGGTAAAACACTCGGTAACACTGACATGGAAAAGGATCTAGGAATTTTAATAAACAGCAAACTAAGCTGCAAAAACCAGTGTCAGGCAGCTGCTGGCAAGGCCAATAAGATAATGGGTTGCATCAAAAGGGGCATAGATGCCCGTGATAAGAACATAGTCCTACCACTTTACAAATCATTAGTCAGACCACACATGGAGTACTGTGTACAGTTCTGGGCTCCTGTGAACAAGGCAGACATAGCAGAGCTGGAGAGGGTCCAGAGGAGGGCAACTAAAGTAATAACTGGAATGGGGCAACTACAGTACCCTGAAAGATTATCAACATTAGGGTTATTCACTTTAGAAAAAAGACAACTGAGGGGAGATCAAATTACTATGTATAAATATATCAGGGGTCAGTACAGAGATCTCTCTCATCATCTATTTATCCCCAGGACTGTGACTGTGACGAGGGGACATCCTCTGCATCTGGAGGAAAGAAGATTTGTACACAAACATAGAAAAGGATTCTTTACGGTAAGAGCAGTGAGACTATGGAACTCTCTGCCTGAGGAGGTGGTGATGGTGAGTACAATAAAGGAATTTAAGAGGGGCCTGGATGTATTTCTGGAGCGTAATAATATTACAGGCTATAGCTACTAGAGAGGGGTCATTGATCCAGGGAGTTATTCTGATTGCCTGATTGGAGTCGGGAAGGATTTTTTTCCCCCTTAAGGCTCCATTCACACGTCCGTTTGTGTTTTGCGGATCCGTGGATCTGCGAAACACAGACATTGGCGATGTGCATTCCGCATTTTGCGGACCGCACATCGCCGGCACTTAATAGAAAATGCCTATTCTTGTCCACAATTGCGGACAAGAATAGGACATGTTCTATTTTTTTCGGGATCGGAATTGCGGACCCGGAAGTGCGGATCCGCAATTCCGGATCTGGGCAGCACATCGTGCTGCGCCATAGAAATCAATGGGTCCGCAATTCCGTTCCGCAAAATGGACCCTAAGGCTGGTTTCACACGGGCGTTGCGGATTGGGGCCGGATGCGTTCAGAGTGCGTTCAGTGAAACTCGCACTATTTTGCAAGTAAGTTCAGTCAGTTTTGTCTGCGGTTACGTTTAGTTGTTCAGTTTTTTCCGCGCGGGTGCAATGCGTTTTGATGCATTTCTCACGCGCGTGATAAAAAACTGAATGTTTACAAACAACATCTCTTAGCAACCATCAGTGAAAAACGCATCGCACCCGCACTTGCTTGCGGATGCAATGCGTTTTTCACGCAGCCCCATTCACTTCTATGGGGCCAGGGCTGCGTGAAAAACGCAGAATATAGAACATGCTGCAATTTTCACGCAACGCAGAACTGAAGAGTGAAAAACAACGCTCATGTACAAAGCACCATAGAAATTAATTGGTCAG
This sequence comes from Bufo bufo, assembly GCF_905171765.1. Taxonomy (NCBI): domain Eukaryota; kingdom Metazoa; phylum Chordata; class Amphibia; order Anura; family Bufonidae; genus Bufo; species Bufo bufo. The sequence continues at coordinate 570,288,757 of NC_053391.1, read as the reverse complement.
GATTCAGTGCGGGTGCTATGCGTTCACGTCACGCATTGCACCCGCGCGGAAAACTCGCTCGTGTGAAAGGGACCTAAGTGGGGAAAATTGGCTTCTACCTCACAGGGGTGTTTTTGCCTACCTCTGGATCAACTTGCAGGATAACAGGCCGATCTGGATGGACAAATATCTTTTTTTCGGCCTTATATACTATGTTACTATGTTATTTATTAGATTCTTCAAGACATTAAGTTTAGTTGCCTAAAATTAATTTTCCTATTGAAATTATTATATTACGCCTTATGTGAAATGCTATTAAATTGTTATAGTAGAATAGTGCAAATTGCATGGCGCATAGTATAGAACAGTGGTCGTCAACCTGTGGCATGCTGGGAGTTGTAGTTTTGCAACTGGAGTGCTAACGGAGAACACTGCTACAGTACTAGAAACAAGGAGACATGCCAACTTGATGCACATCTATGGTAGCACACCCATTAGACCATGCACATTAGTTGAGATAAGATCACACGCTCGTAAAATGAAACTTTTTTAAAAGCTATATAACAGCTTGAAAACATGGAATTGAAGTAAAGCCTCTGCCATTTAGGATTACCAAGAAACCAGTGTTGGTGACTATAATTTCTTTGCTGCAGATATAAGTTGTGATCTTCTTAACAATTGCGTTGATCTTTCCACAGTTGAGTAAACTTAATTAGTTAAATTCATCATGCTTCAACACAAAAAACACATTAAACTTCTAAGGGTGCAATACTACAAGTCAGTAAAAATCATCAGTGGCTTCCACCCATATAATGGAGTAGTCTTTAATCAATTTAGAAGGGTTCTTACCTGAGAACAAGCTGTACAGGTTTCTTACAGTTTAATTCACTCCTACTCCCAGCTCTTTAGTTCTCGTGTCCGCAGCAAGTGACATGCGCTTACACTTGTTAGCAGCACTGACTTTCAGGAAATGATCCTATATATCCTGCAATCATTGCTGTGGCTCTGGTTGCCCAGGATATCCTCTTATGCAAAGGCAAACACCTTCTAAGGTTCTCCGAGCCATAGAGTGGACCAGTCCCTTTGTCCTGGTGCAAAGAATGCAGCTAAAAAGAATTTCTAAACAAATAAGTCTTTCCTTTCTCCCATGGAGCACATAAAGAGATTGCCTGATTTATTTTCATTCTTTCTATAGCTTACGCGTGTGATTAACACATTGGCTTGAGTTTTCAAGCTGTGATAATTACCCCTTTCTACAGTGCAAATATTTTACTAGGTATTTCAAAGGACTCCATAAAACCAAGCTTTGCAAACCTGTGTAGATGACAAGAGCTCTATTGTGGAGATGTGTTGTTACATAATTTATAAAGTGACTGGAACTTTACCGGGAAGCTCCACATTTTAATGTTTGCATTACAGAAGATGAGCTAACAGATCCTTAAAATCTAGGAATCTGCTATCAAAGCTGTGGTTATCTGTGAATGATTTGATAATATCAGGTAATTGCTAAAGTGTAAAAGTGTCCCTACGGGTCTACATATGACAAGTATATCCTGCTGTTACCCCCAATACTATGCCCGCTGTGCTCCCCATGTCTACAAACATTATACTGCTGAAATAACAGTGCCATACACATAGTCCTCCCCATAGTAATAGTACTAACAGACTGCCCTCAATAGTAATACTGCCTTCTACAGTACCCCAATAGCAAGAATCTAGAAGAAGTAATGCCCCCAGCAGTAACAAGGACTGTCTCTAAGGCATCTTTATAGAGCCCACAGTAGTAATAAGGCCAATCTATAAGGCACCACTATAATGGCCCCAGTAGTTATAATGCCCCCTGTAGTAGCACTAAGTATCTTTAGTAGTATATTTTGTAGTACCCCCAGTATTTATAAAGCCCCACTGCAGATATAATGACCCATGTAGTGCCAGTACTTATAATGCACTCCCCTGTAGTGCCCATATGTATAATGCCATTTGTAGTGCTCTGGCCTGTTTCATAGTGCCCATCCTCCTTTAGTGCCCCCTGTATTATAATGCCTGCTGTAGTGGTAGTATATATAATGGTCTCCCCTTTCCTGTAGTCCCCCTGTAGTATTATGCCACCCGTAGAACTAATATATATAATGGTGTCTCCCCCTTAGTGGAAATATATATAATGCCCCCCCCCCCATAGTACCCTCTGTAGTATAATGCTACTCTGTAGGGGATATATATACTGTGTGTGTGTATATATATATATATATTTGTGGTCATGGCTACGGCGGAGAGCTAGTGCCCCGAACGTGCCGAGACCTGAGGGAGGAAACCGACCTGCCTAAACTAATATGGCTGGAGAGGTGCCCTTAGCCATGCCGCGGGTAAGCCTAAAAGGGGGCATACCCTGAGGAGAATGGAAAGAAAAGGGGAGGGAGGGTGGGGCACCGAAAACGCCCGCACATGAGGAGAGGGCGTGCCTCCTTTTAAGAGCGCCTACGCCCCTCCCACAAATGCAGGCTGACATGTCAGCCTTAAACTACTTGTGGTCATGGCTACGGCGGAGAGCTAGTGCCCCGAACGTGCCGAGACCTGAGGGAGGAAACCGACCTGCCTAAACTAATATGGCTGGAGAGGTGCCCTTAGCCATGCCGCGGGTAAGCCTAAAAGGGGGCAAAATACATATGAGTAGGGAGAGAAAACCCTGAATGCAACTGGCCAAGTTACCATACCAAAACTGTGGAATGCCTGAGATATCTCGGCCTGAAGGTGGTATGTAACGTGGAAACCTGAGGAGCGTCGGTGACCCATTTGCGGATGACGTGGCCGGGGACGTGTGCAATGAAACCGCGGATGCAGCTCCAAAACGGAAGGAGTGTCCTGACATGGTCTGGGGGTTGAAACCCAAGCCCGCCGTCAGAGTGCGAACATGGGAGATGCACTGCGAGGCCGTGAGGGCCGAGGCCTGGAACGGGAGCAATGGGCGGCCAGGGCGGAGTCCCCCAGAGCCGCCAGCCAGCTCCTAAGCACCTGGACCCGCACCATGCGTGCGTGGACTGGAATGACTTCACCTCCCCTGGTGGACCCACCTGTGAGGTTGGAAGTGAGGAGATGTGAGGAGGAATGGTCGTCGTGCCATACCAGCTGACCCCCGGTTGAACCCTTGGACCTGGCTGAACCGAGGGTGTATGCGCTGTGTCCTAAGAACCCGCAGAACTAAGGTACATGGCCGCCTTAGACAGTGCTGGAAAGGAGCCCAAAAGAAAGACCAACTAGGGAGGTGGAAAGCTTCTAAATGATCCCCTGACACAGCCCGCCTGCTCGGGACGGCCGCGGGACTACTCTTCTGAACACCCCCTAACCGTTTGAAACGGAAAAACGGACCTACTTTCGGGGTCTTCCAACATGGAGAAAGTTGGACTTCGGCCAAATACTGTTGAAGATGTTGAAGGATAGTTGTGGAACCGGATGGCCTGGATCTTGAGGACACATCAGCTGGGGGTGAGCCCTGAAACCTACATGAAGGGGCCCTACATTCGTAGTAATGACAAGCAGTTTGGCTGCGGCAGGGAATGAAAAGCCAGGGAGCAGTCTCGGTAGCGTACGGAACTCTACCTGGGGGAACGGGCCCTAGGGTGGAGGTTGTTGGCAAGGCTAGAGTGGACTGGACAGGTGGCAGCCCCCAGTAGGACTTGACGGCCAGGAGGCTGGACTGGACGTCCGAAACCAAGGAGGCGACGGAGTACATCCCGGCATGTAGCTGCGCCAGGGACACCTGAAGGGTGGACATGGAGACTTGCTCCAAGACCGGGGCTGCTGGTTCAGCCAACAGTAGCCTGGCTCTGCTTTACGGTGGAAGCAGGGTAGAAACCCTCTCCTGGTTGAGCTTCGTGACCAACTTCGGAATTGACCAACTCCTTAGGGCCGCTTGGGTGCGGGTGTTTTGGTACGGATAGACCTTCTTCGATGTTGGAAATGCGACCTACTGCAGCTGAAATCGTACCGGAGAAGGACTACCGAATTGAGTCTGAAACATGACAGGCGACAGAAACAGTAATTTAACAGTGTGAACCTGAAGTGACAGGTAACAGAAAATAAATGATACCGCGTAAGACTTTGAGTGATCCGGACACTTGTGTACGCCTGAGCGTGATAACCATGGCATGAGAAGTGACGAACGTGGACCCTAAACGAAAGAGGCAACGGAAACTGGAAACGTACATCGATGCGCAGCCGGTGGCAGACACGGCGTGACATGAACGTAAGCCTGAAGCGTGACAGGCAACACCTGAAAAATAAAAAACACGTGAGCCTGAAGCGCAACAGGCGGCAGATGATTGATTGAAACGTAAGTCTGAAGCGAAACAGCCAAACCTAGACAAATTGAAAACGTAAGCCTGAAACGTAACAGGCAACAGATAATTCAAATAACACGTAAGCCTGAAGCGTAATAGGCAACCTGAGATGAATTTAGAAACGTGAGCCTGAACGTAACAGGCAATAGATAACGAAACTAACACGTGAGCCTGAATCGTGACAGGCAACCTGAGATGAATTACAACGTAAGCCTGAAGCGTAACAGGCAACAGAGATGAATTGACAAACGTGAGCTTGGACCGTGGCAGGCACCCGACATGGTGAGATGTGCACGTGAGCCTAAAGCGCAAAAGTGGAAATGGTAATAAGCGTGAGTCTGACACGTGACAGGCCGACGATTGGGAAGGAGCGGACGCCTGGACAGAACGGGCCGTGGAAGGCAAGAGGCGTGAGCCTGGCCGGACCGCCAACTGATGCATAAGCCTGACACGTGACAGCAGCAGCCTGTGGTGGACAGGTATGACAGAAACAAAACATGGTGACATGAACAGGAAGTGACCTGAGACGTGACTGGAGACAACCTGGTGACTATGACGTGACCCTGACGCGGGTGACAAAGGAATGGAAGTGACATGGCGGCGTAGCCTGGAAGGCCGCAAATGTGTGGTGTAAAAAGAAGCGGTTGCCGGACATGGCCGTGGATTTGGAGAGTGGAAAGCGATGGTCGGCACCAACGGGACGAATGAGCGCAACCTGGCTGACGAGCGCGGCCAGAGTGGCGCAGCACCCGGGGACTGCAACATAGTTGGTGACGTGAGGGGGAGACTACGCCGACCGGAACGCGCCAAAGCGTCCCAACCGTGACATGGGGAACCATTTATTTTATTTTATTTTATTTATTTTTTTTTTAAAACTTCAACGCTACTGCTGACTGTGTGGAGAGAATAAGACTTTGGGTGTGACCGGAGTGAGAAGGACGAAAACCAGTACCTACCTGTTTGAACCCCGAGTGAGGAATTTTGTGACCTCTGTAAGGATGCATGGATCCTTGGATGAAGATTAACGGCAGAGTACCCAGGGTCTGCAACACTAACCCTTTTTTTTTTTTTTTTTTTGGAAAAAGCACACCAAAACTGGGATCGTACTGTAGAAAATAATATTGATCGAATCTGGAATAAAAAATGATAGCGACAAAGAATAGTGATTAACAGCATGAACCTGGCCTGTGACCGGTAATGGATGAAAAACGTAAACCTGAAGCGTAACGGGGAATAAAAACATAAGAGAAACGTAAGCCTGACAAACGTGACAGGCAACAGACGTGGTTCAGTGGATACGTAAGCCTGAAGCGTAACGGGCGACAAGAATGAAAGAAAAACGTAAGCCTGAAGCGTGACAGGCAACATGATACATTTAGAAACGTAAGTCAGAAACGTAACTGGCAACAGAAAAGAAAGAGGTAAGCCTGAGACGTAGCAGGCAGCAGACATGATAGATAAGAAACGTAGGCCAGAAACGTAACTGGCAACAGAAAGAAAAACGTAAGCCTGAAACGTAACAGGCAGCAGACATGATAGATAAGAAACGTAGGCCAGAAACGTAACTGGCAACAGAAAGAAAAACGTAAGCCTGAAACGTAACAGGCAGCAGACATGATAGGTGAGAAACGTAAGCCAGAAACGTAACTGGCAACAGAAAAGAAAAAAGCAAGCCTGAAACGTAACAGGGAACAGACATGATATAATAGAAACGTAACCCTGGAACCGGCACTGACGGCAAATGATACGTAAGCCTGAAGCGTGACTGGCAACCGATGGTCTGGGAAAACGTAAGCCCGTGGCGACATGGGCAACAAGTGGTAAAGAATAATGCATAAGCCTGACACGGAACAGGCCACAGACATGTGAAGCATGAAATGACATACGTGAAACATGCAGAAAACCCGGCAATGAACATGGTGGGATGACATGGAAGCAAACCCGCCGTGTGACTGGTGACAGAACGGTGACTGAAAATAAGTATTTACCGAAACGTCCGCAGATGTGGCAGAGTGGAACAGGCGGTGGTCGACACGGGCGGAATTTGTCTGAAAACCCTTGGCAGACGAAAAATGGCTGGCACGGGCGAAACCCAGGGTCTGCAACAACAGCCAGGTGTGGGGGGGGGGGGGGGGGGGGGGGGGGGGGGGGAGGGCCCGGAGTAGTCCAAAGACTGCGCCATTTACCGACCCATGACCCAGGGATCCCTATACGTCCCTGTGATCTAACAAAATGCTCTGGCGGGCTGCGGATGCCCTGCGGTGGGGACCTGACGTGGAGGGTCGCGGGAATTTGCTGAACGTGCTGTGTGAAGGGATGACCTGTGGGGTGACTTGTCTCTGGAGCGAGAAAGTGTAGAAACATATCTATTCATATGCACATACATATGCATATATATACACGTGCATGCGTGCACACGCACAGACACATATAAACACTTTTGTTTTTTTTTTTTGTTTTTTTGAGGTGGACAGAAGCAAGGGAGTGAATGCGGGGAGGAAGGGGGCGGGGAAGGTTCCCTGCGCCAGCTGACAGTGGCTCCGGATGACAGAGGAGGGCACGTGGGGACCCTGTAGCAGTTGCTATGAGCTGAATTGCTCCTGTATGTGTTTGAGAAGAGTGTGGATTGGAATTGCGCCGCTCCCGTGTGCAGCGTGCATTCGTAGAGGGGCCTTTTTTTTTTTTTTTTTAAATTGACAGCAGCCGGCCGCCAGCCAGCGGCTGCGCCGGAATGAGGAGCGGCACCCCCGGGTCTGGACGGACCCGCCCGTGGTGGCAGAACCTGGATCAGAGGGGTGGTAGTAGCCCATGATTGCGCCATATGTGTTGACCTTCAAACCCAGGGATCTTGCCTGTCCCTGTGATCTAACAGAAATTTGTGTTTGAAGGAGCTGACGTGGATGGTAGCGGGTACCGCTACCGTGGGGTGTGAAGGGTTGAACTGGCCAGCGGCTCGAGCTGACAGAGGAGGGCACATGGGGGCCATGCAGTGCGCTATACTACCATGACAATAGGTTTGGGCTTTATATCTGAGTGAAAAGAGTTTGTGATGGGGCTTATTGCATGAACCTGTAAGTGTGGGACCGATTTTTTTTTTTTTTTTTTTCTTTTTTTTTTTTGAACTTTATTGAAAATGGACAACTGCCGGCCGCCGGCCGGCAGCTGTGACCGAGTGGAAAGCGGCGGCCCTGGGTCTGGACGGACCCACCCCCGGAAGACAGGTCCTGGAATCAACAAGCGGGAGGTTGCTGTGACGCCCGGAGCCCAGGGAGGGAGCTTGGACAGAGACGCGGGCTTCGTTGCCAAAGCAACGGAGGCGCTGCCCGGCGTCACACGTGGCTTGCCTCGGCCGGCGCTGGAAGCCTGTATCGAGCCGGCCGCACCGCCTGTTGTGGAAGGTGGGTAGCGGTGAACCGGGTGGAGGGGGAGACGTACGCCGGGAAGGGGGATCGGGAGGATAGTAGCTAACTTACCCTTGCAGCAGGAACGAGCGGCGAGCATCGGGACCCTCGGTAACTTACCTGGTGAGCAGCACAGCAGTACGGGGCGTGACGTTAAGGCGGGAATGCACCGAAAACGCCCGCACATGAGGAGAGGGCGTGCCTCCTTTTAAGAGCGCCTACGCCCCTCCCACAAATGCAGGCTGACATGTCAGCCTTAAACTACATATATATATACACCCCTCACATTTTTGTAAATATTTTATTATATCTTTTCATGGGACAACACTGAAGATATGACACTTTGATACAATGTAACGTAGTCAGTGTACAGCTTGTATAACACTGCAAATTTGGTGTGCCCTCAAATTAACTCAACACACAGCCATTAATGTCTAAACCGCTGGCAACAAAAGTTAGTACACCCCTAAGTAAAAATGGCCAAATTGTGCCCAAAGTATCAATATTTTGTGTGGCCACCATTATTTTCCAGCACTGCCTTAATTCTCTTGGACATGGAGTTCACTAGAGCTTCACGGGTTGCCACTGGAATCCTCTTCCACTCCTCAATGACGACATCACGGAGAAGGTGGATGATAGAAACCTTGTGCTCCTCAACCTTCCGTTTGAGGATGCCCCACAGATGATCAATAGGGTGTAGGTCTGGAGACATGCTTGGCCAGTCCAGCACCTTTACCCTCAGTTTCTTTAGCATGGAAGTGGTCGTCTTGGAGGTGTGATTGGGGTCGTTATCATGTTGGAATACTGCCCTGCAGCCCAGTTTCTGAAGGAAGGGGATCATGTTCTGCTTCAGTATGTCACAGGACATGCTGGCATTCATGGTTCCCTCAATGAACTCTAGCTCTCCACAGCCGGCACCACCTAGCCTTAGAGATACACATGTATAATATGTGGAATTAGCTTGTAGCTGTAACTCCATAGACCTACTGATACTTCATATGAACTGTTTTAGTGTATACATGAGGCACATGTTGGCATCTTTTGTACTGCACTGCAGGCTATACTGGTGCTATTTAAATCAGTTTTTTTTTTACTAATAATTGTAGTAAAAATTGAAATGTGTTTTTCTCCCGTGCATACTACTTTCATAATTCTAGTACTATTTATTAGATTCTTCAAGACATTAAGTTTAGTTGCATAAAATTCATTTTCCTATTGAAATTATTATATTATGCCTTATGTGAAATGCTATTAAGTGAGTACACTTAATGTTATCATGTTGGAATACTGCCCTGCTGCCCAGTTTCTGAAGGAAGGGGATCATGCTCTGCTTCAGTATGTCACAGTTCCCTCAATTAACTGTAGCTCCCCACAGCCAGCAGCACTCATGCAGACCCAAACCATGACACTTCCACCACCATGCTTGACTTTAGGCAAGACACACATGTCTTTGTACTCCTCACCTGATTGCCATGACACACACTTGACACCATCTGAACCAAATAAGTTTATCTTGGTCTCATCAAACAACAGGACATGGTTCCAGTATTCCATGTCTTTAATCTGCTTGTCTTCAGCAAACTTTTTGCAGGCTTTCTTGTGCATCATCTTTAACCTCTTTAGGACACAGGGCGTACATGTACTTACCTGTACGCACTGTGTATTTCCGATCACCGCTGCGCGGCGGGCGGTGATCGGAACCCGATGCCTGCTCAAATCATTGAGCAGGCACCCCGGGCAAATGCGCCAGGGGGTCCTGTGACCCCCCCGTGTAGGCGATCGCAGTAAATCGCAGGTCAATTCAGACCTGTGGTTTGCTGCGTTTCCAGGTTATCCAGGTCTCTGAGGACACGATAACCCGGAACAGGATGGTGATCGGTGGTGTGATAATACACCACCAATCACCATCCTGCAATCCTAAGAGGTGATGGTGACATCACCTCTCAGGATCGCCTCTGATTGGTAGGTGGGTGGGCGGCGGGAGGTACAAATCAAAGCAGCGCTCCTCTCCTCCTCCTTTTGTGTCCGGGGAGCAGCACGTCGTCGCATCTCAGCACCCCCAGTCTGTCCAGGCATCACCCCCAGTCTGTCCAGACATCACCCCATCTGTGCCCAGCACCCGACCTGTGCCCCAGCACCCCTCATCTGTTCAATCAGGTACATAGGGAAAGGCTAGGGAAAGGTTGGTTTAGGCAGGGATAATAAAGGGAAAGTTAGAAGTAAAAAAAAAAAAAAAAAAAAGTTTGTCATTGCATCACCCTAAATCGGGTGTCTGGGGTCCACAGCACAGCTGTGTGACCCTAGACCCCCCAGAGGTGCTGCAGCTTGCCCCCCCCCCCCACAACTTTTTGGGGGTGCAGGCAGTTTTTTTTTTTTTTTTCTGCGTACGCTGACTGTGGCCGGCACTCTTAGCGTCCAGCCACTGTTAGCGCATCGCACACCACACCGCTGATCAACTTCGGACGGTTGATCAGCGGTTTTTATTTTTTTATTTTATATTTTTCCACATTTTTTGCCCTTTTTTTAGTTAGTCTTTTTTTTTGTCTGTTAGGTTTAGCGTGAGTTCGCGAACACCCGTGCCCCCACACACACGCACACAGAATAAAGATTTACACGCACGCACACACACACACACGCAGACACACACTCCCCTATGGCCTGCTGGATGTTCTCGGCCGAGGAGGCATATGCCCAGCTTGCCTCAGAGTCCGAGAGTCCTAGTGAGGACGAGATTGACCCCACTTTCCTGTTGTCATCCGCGTCCTCCTCATCATCTAGCGATGATGATGAGCCCCCAAGGCGGAGCAAGGGGTCCGCCATGCTAGGGACCCTGTGGCCCACCCTAGTACGAGCAGCTCTGGGGCTCGTACTAGTTTTCCGGCCCACCATTTAAATCCACCGGAGCCCCCTGCCAGTGAACATGTCTGGTGTACCCCAGAGTGTTTTGAGCCTGTGATTCCTGATTTTGTAGGCCAACCAGGAATCCACATTTCCACAGTGGGCTTCACTGAATATGACTATTTTAGTCTTTTTTTCAGTGACCACTTTGTAAATCTAATGGTGGAACAAACAAACCTGTACGCCCAACAGTTTTTTGCTCAACACCCGGGCTCCTTTTTGGCTAGGCCCGGTGGCTGGACCCCAGTCAGTGCAGCCGAGATGAGGACATTTTGGGGCCTCGTGCTGCACATGGGCCTAGTCGAGAAACCTAGTGTCAGGCATTACTGGAGTGGGGACGTCCTCTACCAGACCCCACTTTACAGTACGGCCATGACACGTACCCGGTTTGAGGCCATCCGGAAATGCCTGCATTATTCAGATAATGCAGCATGTCCCCCCCCAAGGTGATCCTGCCTATGACTGCCTGTACAAAATCAGGCTGGTCATCGATCACTTTGGGGCCAAATTTGTACAGGCCTATGTACCTGGAAGGGAGGTCGCGGTTGATGAGTCTCTCATTGCGTTCAAGGGGAGACTCATTTTCCGCCAGTATGTTCCCTCAAAGCGAGTGAGGTATGGCGTGAAGCTGTACAAACTTTGTGAGAGTACCTCAGGGTACACTTACAAGTTTCGTGTGTACGAGGGGCGAGATTCCCGTATTCAACCCCCAGAGTGTCCCCCCACTCTGGGTGTTAGTGGGAAACTTGTGTGGGACCTTATGCACCCACTGCTAGATAAAGGTTACCACCTGTACGTGGATAACTTTTATACTAGTATCCCCTTGTTCCAGTCCCTCGCCGCCAGATCCACGTCCGCTTGTGGGACCGTGCGGAAAAATCAACGTGGCCTCCCTGCCCACCCCCTCCAGGTACCTATCCCCAGGGGTGAGACCCGTGCCTTTACCAGTGAAAACCTGTTGCTGGTCAGATATAAGGACAAGAGGGATGTCCTTGTACTGTCCACAATTGATGGTAACGGCATCACCCCTGTCCCTGTGCGAGGTACCGCGGCAACAGTCCTCAAGCCCGATTGTATCGTCGACTACAATCGGTATATGGGAGGAGTTGATCTCTCTGATCAAGTCCTCAAGCCATATAACGCCTTGCGCAAAACCCGGGCATGGTACAAAAAAGTTGCGGTCTACTCGGTGCAGGTTGCCTTGTACAACTCTTTTGTGCTGTCCCGGAGCGCTGGCAACACAGGGACATTCCTTCAGTTCTATGAGGCAGTCCTCAAGGCCCTGATCTTTTCGGACCGGGAAAGAGCAGGCCGGAGTACCTCGGGAAATGGAGGCGCCCGGATCGTCCCTCGCCAACACTTTCCAGGTGTGGTCCCCCATACTGGAAAGAAGGGACGGACCCCAAAAAAGTGCAGAGTGTGTCGCAGGAGGGGGATACGGAAGGACACCACTACTCAGTGTGACACGTGCCCCGATCATCCGGGCCTCTGCATTGACGGTTGCTTCAGGGAGTACCACACTTCTATGGAGTACTAAATTTATATCCCAATTTAGCCACTGACAATCGGATTAAAAACTAGTTCTCAGACTTGAGACACTAAAACAAAAAAAAAAAAATTCTAAAATATTATTTAGTAAAACTTTAATAAATAAAAAAGTAGACATATTAGGTATTGCCGCGTCCGTAATAATCTGCTCTATAAAACTACCCCCCTCCCTAACCCCTCAGATAAACACGGTCAAAAAAAATAAATAGTTTTTTTTGTCACCTTACATTACAAAAATTGTAATACCAAGCGATCAAAAACTCATATGCCCCCCAAAATAGTGCCAATAAAACCGTCCTCTCATCCCGCAAAAAATGAGCCCCTACTTAAGATAATCGGCTAAAAACTTAAAGATAAATGACTCTTAGACTATGGAGATACTAAAATGTTTTTTTTTTGTTTATAAAAAAGATAATATAGTGTAAAACATAAATAAATAAAAAAAAGTTAACATATTAGGCATCGCCGCGTCCGTAAGAATCTGCTCTATAAAAATACCCCCCCTAACCCCTCAAATGAACACTGTAAAAAATAAAAAATAAAAACGGTGCCAAAAAAGCTATTTTTTGGCAAATTTTCCATTTTAATCCGTTTTTTTTCCAAGGGTTAACAGCCAAACAAAACTTTATATTTATTATCCTCATACCGCAGTTTACAGAAACACCCCATATGTGTTTCCCAGAAGGAAAGAAACGCCATATGGTTTCTGGAAGGCAGATTTTGATGGCCTTTTTTTTTGGCACCATGTCCCATTTGAAGCCCCCCTGATGCACCCCTAGAGTAAAAACTCCATAAAAGCGACCCCATCTAAGAAACTACACCCTTTAGGTGTTCCACAAGAGTTATTGGCAAATGGAGATGAAATTTCAGAATTTCTATTTCTGGTAACCTTGCCTCACTAAAATGTAATATAGATAAACCAAAAATAATATGTACCCTAAAAATAGTCCCAACAAAACTGCCACCTTATCCCGTAGTTTCCAAAATGGGGCCACTTTTATGTAGTTTCTACTCTAGGGGTGCATCAGGGGGGCTTCAAATGGGACATGGTGTAAATAAACCAGTCCAGCAAAATCTGCCTTCCAAAAACCATACTTTTCCCTCTACGCCCTACCGTGTGCCAGTACAGTAGTTTACGGCCACATATGGGGTGTTCCTACAAACTACAGAATCGGGGAAATAAATATAGCATTTTGTTTGGCTGTTAACCCTTGCTTTGTTACTGGAAAAAAATGGATTAAAATGAAATTTGAGAATTAAAATTTTTGGGCAAATTTTCCATCTCCATTTGCCAATAACTCTTGTGCAACACCTAAAGGGGTAACAAAGTTTGTAAAATCAGTTTTGAATACCTTGAGGGGTGTAGTTTCTTAGATTGTGTCACTTTTATGAAGTTTCTACTATAGGGGTGCATCAGGGGGGCTTAAAATGGGACATGGTGTAAATAAACCAGTTCAGCAAAATCGGCCTTCCAAAAACCATACGGCGCACATTTCCCTCTACGCCCTACTGTGTGCCCGTACAGTAGTTTACAGCCACATATGGGGTGTTTCTGCAAACTACAGAATCGGAGCAAAAAATAGCATTTTGTTTGGCTGTTAACCCTTGATTTGTCACTGGAAAAAAATGGATTAAAATGGAAAGTTTGCCCAAAAATTTAAATTCTCAAATTTCATCCCCATTTGCCAATAACTCTTGTGCAACACCTAAAGGGTTAACAAAGTTTGTAAAATCTGTTTTGAATACCTTGAGGGGTGTAGTTTCTTAGATGGTGTCACTTTTATGGAGTTTCTACTCTAGGGGTGCATCAGGGGGGCTTCAAATGGGACATGGTGTAAATAAACCAGTCCAGCAAAATCGGCCTTCCAAAAACAAGGGTTAACAACGTTTGTAAAATCAGTTTAGAATACCTTGAGGGGTGTAGTTTCTAGAATGGGGTAATTTTGGGGTGGTTTCTATTATGTAAGCCTCACAAAGTGACTTCAGACCTGAACTGGTCCCTAAAAATTGGGTTTTTGAAAATTTCTGAGAAATTTCAAGATTTGCTTCTAAACTTCTAAGCCTTGTAACATCCCCAAAATATAAAATATCATTCCCAAAATGATCCAAACATGAAGTAGACATATGGGGAATGTAAAGTAATAACTATTTTTGGAGGTATTACTATATATTATAGAAGTAGAGAAATTGAAACTTGGAAATTTGCAATTTTTTACAAATTTTTGGTAAATTTGTTTTTTTTTATAAATAAAAATGAATTTTTTTTACTTAATGAAAAAACTATCTCAGAATGGCCTGGATAAGTCAAAGAGTTTTAAAGTTATCACCACTTAAAGTGACACTGGTCAGATTTGCAAAAAATGGCCTGGTCCTTAAGGTGAAATAAGGCTGTGTCCTTAAGGAGTTAAAGGAGGCTTCCTTCTGGGACGACAGCCATGCAGACCAATTTGATGCAGTGTGCGGCGTATGGTCTGAGCACTGACAGGCTGATCCACCCACCTCTTTAACCTCTGCAGCAATGCTGGCAGCACTCATACTTTTATTTTTTAAAAGACAACCTCTGGATATGACACTGAACTTGTGCACTCAACTTCTTTGGTCGACCATAGGGAGGCCTGTTCTGATGGAACCTGTCTTGTTAAACCACTGTATGGTCTTGGCCACTGTGCTGCTCAGCTCAGTTTCAGGATGTTGGCAATCTTCTTATAGCTGAGGCCATCTTTATGTAGAGTAACAATTCTTTTCTTCAGATCCTCAGAAAGTTCTTTGCCATGAGGAGCCATGTTGAACGTCCAGTGGCCAGTATGAGAGAGTGTGAGAGCGATAACACCAAATTTAACACACCTGATTCCCATTCACAACTGAGATTTTGTAACACCAACCATTCACATTACACCAGGCAGGGAAAATTGCAAATTTTTGCACAATTTGGCCATTTTCACTTAGGGGTATACTCACTTTTGTTGCCAGCGGTTTAGACATTAATGGCTGTGTGTTGAGTTATTTTGAGGGTACACTGTTATACAAGCTGTACACTGACTACTTTACATTGTATCAAAGTGTCATATCTTCAGTGTTGTCCCATGAAAAGATATAATAAATATTTACCAAAAAATTAGGGGTGTACTCACTTTTGTGAGATACTGTATATATATTTAATCCTCCTCTCCCCAATGGTGCCAGAATATGTGTTACAAAAAAAAAAGACTCACTTGTGTCCCTCACCAGGCCGCCATCTGCGATTCAGGCCTTCAGTGGCTTACAGACTATGAGGCTGAATTGCATTGCCATAAACTACCACCCCCTCAGACGCAGATTGGCCCGTTGCCTGAGACGAGATGCTCATTTCGCCTTATGGCAGATGTCACCCTGTAGCATGAAAATTCCCTGTAAGTTACTACATTAAAATTTATTAGAGTTCAGAAAAACAGTGGATACTATAAATGTTAAGATTGTAAGATCTACTGGGCAGGTCTGTCTCCCACCACTATCTATAATATGTTAGTTCCTTGAAAATAAAGGATAATAATAATCTAGCATGGAAATTAGAGTTAGAGGTTATCTCATCATGTCCGTAGCGATGCACAGTTGAACAGCGCCAGTTTAGCTTCAAATCCCCAGACAATTATCGAGCCAGTCGTGCATACACTCCAGTAAGGTACATGGAATGGTATTGGAAGAACTTTAATAGAATGCCATTCTTTTGTGTTTACTGATTTGCTCATTAATCTGCGCTTATAGGCATAATAAAAAATGAATGTGGCTAGTTATATTAAAAAATTTATTTCAAATTTTCTGAGAAAACCAAAAAGCCACAATACTCACTTGTTTAATTTCTTGCCACTGCAGCGCTGATGCTCCTGTGGTGCCCTGGCAGTCATTGTTTGCATTGGAGGAGCAATTATGTGCTGTATCGGCACTTGGCTGTAGAGGACACATCCTGGTACAGCACATCATTGCATCTGAAATCTAAACAAGGGGTGACGGGGGAATCGAAGCATTAGTGCTGGAGCATTTTGTATTCCAATTTTCTGCAGTTTTTTTTTAATTCTTAAACAGCCACTTCAAAGTTTAGTAGGGAATGGCATTTATTGAGTTTTATCTTCTGTGTATAGTTGTTGCTATTGAAGAGTTGTGATCTCAAAATGTAAAAAAAAAACTACTAAGCCACACTTAAGTAATAGGAATGTGGGACAAACAAGGTCATATCTTAGGCTGCCAACAAAATACCTGACCCCTGCTCATATAACAATGCTACTGTTGTTCTCGCCCTAAAATCTATTCTCTGGATCAGTTTGGTCCAGTAAAAAACAGCAGCTTGTGATGTAAGTTGTACAAAGAACTATTGCTTTCAGTTCATTAAGGCACTGAAGTACAAACAGTTCTACATGTGATTGAATTACGTGTCTTGTGTCCATAACAGTGGAGATCTTAAGGAGTCTACTGTACATCAGTCAGTCCCAATAATTCTCAAAAAATAGTGTTAGGATCAGCAGAGAATCTGAGCTCACATGTGCCCCTGGTGCTGTATGTTAAGGGGCCAGGCCAGTAGACTTTGCTGTATATAAAGGAAAGACTAGTAACAGCTCTTCAAATATAAATAATCTTTCACTTAACATATTTCAAGTGCAGAGTATGTTAAAAAATAAAAGGTGTTTGTAAGTAGAAAACAATGTGTTCATGATTTTTCCCCACTTTTGTTTTTAAACTTCTTTTTGTTCCTTTTTTTTCTAACTCCCAGTAGAGAACTTGATCATGTGTAACATCCCAGAGCATGTCACTAAAACTCTGTCACCCAGCTTCATGATGTTAAAGTGTAGATGTGTTGTCACCCTGTGTAACCTGACATTGCATTTATAGTGTATGCCATTTCTATGTCTGTATTGAATGTATTTGCTGTAATTCCAAATGTACACCAGCAGGTGGCAGCAATATGTAGACAGAATAAAGCCAGTTAGTATATCTAGACTGGAATAGACTATTCCAGGCTTGCTTCCCCCTATCTGAGGAGGAGTGGAATGTTCCCACATCCTACTTCAGAGGGAGGACAGAAAGTTCTAGGTGTGTACCAGCCACCCCCTTTTGGGGTAGGCTGTGTGAATAGGAGCTCCCAGAAAAAACAGAGATCCCAACCAAGGATTCAGGCCTTTGCTGAGGCCCAAAGCAATCTTCCCAGCCTGAGTTCCTTACCTCAGCTCGATGACAAAGAAAGCAGCAACTTCAGAACTATCAGATCTCCAGGAAGAAACCACCATTCCCTGCGAGCAGTCCTGTAAGTACAGATTCCAAATACAAGGAGAAGATAAGTACCTCCATAGCTAGTCAGGCCCAAATAAAGCAGAAGATAGACAGAGCAGAAGACAGATACCTGCCAGATTCTTAAAGGCGTATGTACTAGATGCAGAATATATGAATATAATTCCTGCCACATATTGCCAATACCTGCTGGGACCCAAGACTCATTGCTGTAACATTGTATGGATCTAAAGCTGCATAATATAACATCAAGTAAAGCCAAGTTGGACCCTATTGTCTGTGTGGAATTCCATCATTCCTCCATTACTCCTATTTACAACACTCAATTTTGTTGCATGTGAGCCAGGATACAGGAGTCCAGCCGTACTACAGGTAGGAGACACCGTTGACACAATACAGAGACAATATCCCACTCTGGCATTCCTAACCTAGTACATGAGCTATACCATCTTAAAGGGCCCTTCTACAGTAACTGTGCAAGCTGCAACTGGCGTCACGAACTTAGTTACACCTAAATCTGACCCACTGCATAGCATGCCCACTGACCCAGTGTCCTGCTCATTGCACATGCAATCCTCTGATTGCTCGTAGAATACAATACAATACTTCTGTTTTGCAATGCATTCTATAGGCAAGACTGGGTCTATCCACAAGAGGCGTAAAACAGCTTCTCTGTTGCCCTAGACAGGGGCTCTGAGAGGCTACTTTTCCGCAGCGCACCTCTTTGTGAGAGATAATTGACTGTTAGATATGCCTTAACGACACACTCCAAGACATTTTGCCCAGCTGACAGACTTTGAGAGTAGGTACATCATTGGCATGACAAGCACAGGCAGCTCCTATAGTTTTGTTGTCCACCATCCAGACAGAGACATCCCCTTCGTTCGACACCCCTGTCTCTGCCAGAACCATTCTCTGGCAGTCAGCAAAAGGAAATTTGGTGTCATGGACTGTTACGGACAGGAACTGTTTCATCGTTGGTGATGGATCCAGATTTGTTTGGCATTCGGCAACTGTGGGAAATTAACAAGGAAAACTAAAAGCTTGGCAATATGTGTAGGACATGCGGCCACATATGTTGCTTCTCATGGCAGGGCTTCCAAATGTCATTTTGCAGCAAGATAATGCTTGCCCACACTCAGCAAGGGTTTTCAAAGAATATATCTGCCAGATTGCAACACTTTTTTGGCCCGCTTGGTCACCAGATGTATCGCTAATTTAGTACTTATGGAACCAGCTGGGATGCCAGCTTCAGAAACCTACAAATGTGCAGGATCTTCATGCCCAGTGTAAGAAGGAAAAAGGGGCCGTCATTGACGGAAGATATGTGTCACTGAGGTTCCTGGCCTCGGTGAGGTAAGAACCAGGTTTTTCCCTGAAGTGTCAGTTTTGCAGTTGCAGTCTGACACTTCAGCTGTTAGTATGGCTGTAAAGCCGATCCGGGCCAGTTCTTATTGGGAGCAGCCAAAGAGCAGTGTGGTTGGCTGTTCCCCACGGTTCCAGGCTGGGTTTTGGCTGGGATATAAAAACCCAGCCAGCACGTTCAGCTGAGGTGGATTATCCTCTGTGACAGAGAAGCTGTGGAGTCTGTGTCTTGAGAGCCGCATGTAGGGGAAACAGGCCTCTAAAACCTGCTGTGGACTGCGGGTGGAAAACTGCTGACCAGGTGAAGTTTTTTTGCACTGTGGACTTTGTGTGGTGTGAACAGGCACCAAAACTGAACACCGTTACTTTTGGCTTGTTTTTCCTTATGTGTGAATAAAACACTGAACTTTGCTTTACAACCTTGTTTTTACCTCTGTACTGCGTCCGCTTACCCTGCCTACCAGAGCGAATCCCCACAGCAGCTATAACATCTGTGGGTAAATGTGCCATGCGATACCATACAAAACCTGTATGCCTCCATGCCCAACCATATCTTATGTTATATCCAAGCTAGAGGCTACCCAACAGGTACTACAGTAAGAGCCTGCTTTCTATTGTACTTTTTTACCCAATAAACATATCTTTTCTCTCTAATATTGTAATCCATTACATATATCATAATTACATTTACACAAGTTTCATTCAATTCCAACAACTTCTTCCTTGTCAATCACTGTAAAAAATTGTTTGGCTTTATAGGACACACCCGAATATAAGAAGCACCCCAGGTTTTAGAGGAGGAAAATATCAAAAAAATATTTTCAACCAAAAGGTGGGCTAAAGCATGTGCAGTACATGGGTGCATACCTATGGATGAGGGGGGTTATAGCCATATAATATAAACACTGTCCAGTGTACTGTAATTCACCTAAGTGTTATAACCCCCCTAATCAATAGGAATGCACCCATGTACTGCAGTACATGGGTGTGTCCTATAGATGAGGGGGCTTATGGTCATATTTAATAAACACAGGTCAATTATGGTACAATCCCTGGACAGTGTTTATATTAAATGCGACTATAACCCCCCTCATCTATAGGAATTTACCCATGCACTGCTGCACATGGGTGTATTCCTATGAATGAGTGGGGTTATAGTCACATTTAATGCAAATACTTGGGCCAATAATAGTACAGCTCCTGGACAGTGTTTATATTAAATGTGACTATAACCCCCCTCATCCTAAAGAGTGCACTCATGTACTGCAGTACATGGGTGTATTCCTATAGATGAGGAGAGGTTATAGTCTTATGTAATTGGTCGGCCCTTGAGCTCCCCTTCTTTTTATCCAGGCTGTCACTCACCAAGTCTCAGGTGGAGACAGCCCAGTAGTCCCAGGGGAAAGCAGTGCTGACTCGGGGTGCCGGAGGTTCAGTAATGTTCCTTCGCAGTGCGAGCGGTAGGGCAACTGACTAAACTGATTGGTGGAGGGGGCAAGTAGCAATTCCTGCCGTGCTCACCACCAATCAGCTCAACATACAGGGCAGTAGTGCCGGAGAGCGTCACAGTAGGGGAGGGAGTTGGGGTTAGGAGGACAGCACAGCGTCAGTGCTGCTAAGCAACAGCAGACCGTGCGCTCACACCGTCCTATTAAACATGCGTGCTGGCAGCATTTAGCTTCAATGACCGCCGCCTGCCCCACACTTTCTACTAGAGGGCGCCGCCTCACATTATTAACACTGGAGATGCGTCTCTAGACATCAGCCTGCAATGTGACGGCCATATTTCTGGGCATGTTCGCTTTATAAGACGCATTGACTCCCCCCCCCCCCCACTTTGGAGGGGGGGGGGGGAGTGCATCTTATGAAGCGAGAAATACGGTATATAAATTTAGTTTTGGTATAAAATTATGTCACTTATACCACATGATGAACAAACCCCCAAAAGTAATGGCAAAACTGGTGTGTTTTTTTAAATGGTGCCACTTAAAAATAAAATTTGCACATACAAAGCAATTTATCATATGGCTATGTGAACAGAAATTCAAAAATGTATAGCTTTTATTATATACAGTAGATATGAAAAAAGCCACCATTTTAACAATCCTCAGCATGGTTGTGCAGGAGAGAATAATCAGGCAAATTTTGATTGTAGTGATTTGTGGAGGTCACGATGGTGGGTCAGATAGCAATCAAGCATTAACCATCTATCCTGTGAGTCTTGCTGGAATGTATTCCCTCTCCCCTGTGAGGAGCATTGAAGAATAGCTCTGTAATATTGTTCGTATTGGAAAATACCACAAGTGTTTTTTTTTAGGGATGGTGTCTGAATCTGTGATAAAAAAAAACTATATTTTCCTTTCTTTAAATTCACAGATACCCAGAAAAACTGTATGGGTTTATAGCATGTTATAGGCACTTTATTATAGATCAGCTACAGTGAGGAACAGAAGTATTTGAACACCCTGCGATTTTGCAAGTTCTCCCACTTAGAAATCATGGAGTTGTCTGAAATTCACATTGTAGGTGCATTCCCACTCTGAGAGACAGAATTATTTTTTTTTTTTCAGGAAATCACATTGTATGATTTTTACTGAATTTATTTGTCTTGCACTGCTGAACATAAGTATTTGAACACCTGAGAAACTGCAAGAATTCTGGCTCTCAAAGACCTGTTACTGTGCCTTTAAAAAGTCCACCTCTACTCCACTCATTAATCTAACTTAGTAGCACCTGTCTGAGCTCTTTAAAGACACCTGTCCACCCCACAGTCAGTCAGACGCCAACTACTATCATGGGCAAGACCAAAGAGCTGTCAAAAGACACCAGAGACAAAATTGTGGACCTCCACAAGGCTGGAAAGGGCTACGGGGCAATTGCCAAGCAGCTTGGTGAAAATAGATCAACTGTTGGAGCAATTGTTAGAAAATGGAAGAGGCTAAAGATGACTGTTAGTCTCCCTCGGACTGGGGCTCCATTCAAGATCTCACCTCGTGGGGTATCACTGATGATAAGAAAGGTGAGGAATCAGCCCAGAACTACAAGGGAGGAGCTGGTCAATGACATGAAGAGAGCTGGGACCAGAGTTTCAAAGGTAACTGTTGGTAGAACACTACACCATCATGGTTTAAAATCATGCATTGCACGGAAGGTTCCCCTACTCAAGTCATCACATGTCTAGGCCCGTCTAAAGTTTGCCAATGACCATCTGGATAATCCAGAGGAGGCATGGGAGAAAGTCATGTGGTCAGATGAGACCAAAGTAGAACTTTTTGGTCTAAACTTCACTCGTCGTGTTTGGAGGAAAAAGGATGAGTTGCATCCCAAGAACACCATCCCTACTGTGAAGCATGGGGGTGGTAACATTATGCTTTGGGGGTGCTTTTATGCGAAGGGGACAGGACGACTGCACTGTATTAAGGAGAGGGTGAATGGGGCACTTTATTGTGAGATTTTGAGCAACAACCTCCTTCCCTCAGTCAGAGCATTGAAGATGGGTCGTGGCTGGGTCATCCAACATGACAACGACCTGCAGCGCACAGCCAGGATAACCAAGGAGTGGCTCCATAAGAAGCATATCAAGGTTCTGGAGTGGCCTAGCCAGTCTCCAGACCTAAATCCAATAGAACATCTTTGGAGGGAGCTGAAACTCTGTGTTGCTCAGCGACAGCCCCGAAACCTGACAGATCTAGAGGAGATCTGTGTGGAGGACTGGGCCAAAATCCCTGTTGCAGCGTGTGCAAACCTGGTCAAGAACTACAGGAAACGTTTGACCTCTGTAATTGCAAACAAAGGCTTCTGTACCAAATATTAACAATGATTTTTTTAACACAGGTGTTCAAATACTTATGTTCAACAGTGCAAGACAAATTAATTCTTAAAAAAATCATACAATGTGATTTCCTGAATTTTTTATTTTTTTATTCTGTCTCTCAGAGTAGGAATGCACCTACAATGTGAATATCAGACCCCTCCATGATTGTGGGAGAACTTGCAAAATAGCAGGGTGTTCAAATACTTCTGTTCCTTACTGTATATACAATATGTAGGCTCAGTCATAACATATTTAAAGGGAAGATTTCATCACAGTGTGCCATAGGGAACTAATTAGATAACTCTGTAGATCACATTGCAGCAAATTCATTGATGTGTATTTCAAAACTTTCATCATTGGCGGTTTAACTTAATTACACTTAAAAATTGTACCTTTGTACATGTGCAGTGCACTGGCCTGCAGAAGGAGTTTGTGAGGGTGGTTGTAGTACTCACAATGGCTAACCCTGCTCTAGGGCTCCCCCAGGCTTGGTGTTGTGTTTAAGGGAGGGTGTTTTTCCCCTCGGTGCACACCCTGGATTTTAAGGTTTCAGCCTGGTGGTGGGCTTGGTGTTAGACGAGCAGTGGGGTGCATAGCAGGAGACCAGGATCTGGGTCAGATATGCAGACAGATGACCTGGCTGGCTTGGTTAAAACAAAATATAGTGTCTTGTTTACTGAGTGGATAATGGGTAGTGTAGTGCCCTGGAGCAGGGAGTACTTTGACATTTGGACATTTGTGGACATTTGCCTTTATCCTCTATGCAAAGTTAAAATTTCTTACTTTATTTCTCTTGAAAGTGTTAACTTATGCTGTTTATTACTGTGTTACTGCATTTTATATATATATGTTGTGATATATATCCTAAAACATATTCAAACTACAAAGAGTTAGATGATCTCGGCGCTGCCATCCTCGGGAACCACAGTAAAATACGGTACACTTGCCTTTCAAGCTGTAGAATAAGTCTTTTTTTCTTTATTTGATCTCCAAAGAGATATATAGATTCAAAAGTTTTGGCTTCTTCTAACCTCAACGTGCAGCTCCGACCAGTAGCACGCATGTGCAGGGAGAAGCTACGCAACGTAACCAAGAAGACGGGTATTCATATGACGTCACACTCTCTACAGGTGCCTCCTGAGTCCACACTTCCTCCAACGCGTTTCAGAATACTTGGATTCCTTCATCAGGAATACGTGCAGTTGATGGTGTTTAGGATTTTGTAGACGTCCGTCTCCCTAGCAATCAGCTCAATTGAGGAGATAAATATAATTTTTTGCTTCACATGGACCTTTTATCCGTATCTCTCTATATAGGGATATATCTGGTCCCTGCCTCTGTAAAGCATGCTTTTTCTTTCTAAAAAAAAAAACAACTATAACAATCTAGAATAAACTAATTCCTAACGAAAAAGATGTTCTTCCTCATTTGCATATATCACTATAGTTCCTCCCATGCTCGTATTTACTGGAAAACAAACAGCTCTATTTCCTGGTTAAGTCCCGAAGGTGCGAGGCTATCAAGGTTGTAGATTCACCTGCTTTCATTTCTGGACATAAGTTTAATATAATCTCCCCCCTCCAATCTGGTTTTATTTGTTTGATTGCCCCAAAACTAGATCTCTTAAAGGTCCCTCCATGTTTTTCACTATAATGGCGTCAGAGTGGGTGGCCAACAAACTTTTTATTTATATTTCTTACTAGTTGAAGGATCGGCTTCGCTCAGGTATATTTAATCTATTTCATTTAATGTTTGTGTGTGTCGTTAAAAGATATCAACACTATCCACTATAACAGTGACATCTACAGCACCCCGTCCCCAAAACAGTGACCTCCACAGTCCCCCACCCCCACAGTCAAAAGTTCCAAAAGATGATGATCGCGCTGCCTATGAGTGTAGGATTCCACTCCCAGATTCTTATGCCAAATGCGCAGTTGTTTCACCTTGTAGCCAAACAATCGGATTCCAGAGGCTGGCGCACTCACGTACACCCGCACCCTAGAGAGAAGTTTTAACACAATAGTAAAGTTCCACCAGGTAATTCCGCTAAACGCAATTTAGGTTATTCCGCAAAAAAGATGTGCTTTAACTGCAGACTGTCAGCTTTAATTTGAGGGTATTTACATCTAAATCAGGTGAACGGTGTAGGAATTACAACACTTTGCATATGTGCCTCCCACCTGTTAAGGGACCACATAATATCTTAGCTCTTTCTATAAAAAACAGGAAAAATAACATTATGATGAGTAATCACTATCACCAGAATAAAAATAAATAAAAAAATTTGAGAAGGCAAAATATGAAGAATGTTTTTTTCCTTGCAAAACTTGCGAAGCATGCCATCTTTTGGAACACAAAAATCCCATCTTTGAAATAAAAAATGAATGAAAAAGCTACAAAATTAAGAGTCACCTTAATTGTCACACAAGTGAAGTCATCTATAATATCAGATGCCCCTGTGAAAAGGTATATGTGGGGAGGACAAAGCGACCATTGAAAATAAGAGCTAAAGAACATATAAGAAATATTAATAAAAAGTTTGTTGGCCACCCACTCTCACGCCATTATAGTGAAAAACATGGAGGGACCTTTAAGGGATCTAGTTTTGGGGCAATCGAACAAATAAAACCAGATTAGAGGGGGGGAGATTATATTAAACTTATGTTCAGAAATAAAAGCAGGTGGATCTACAACCTTGATAGCCTCGCACCTTCCGGTCTTAACCAGGAAATAGAGCTGTTTGCTTTCCAGTAAATACGTGCATGGGCGGAACTATGGTAATTTATGCAAATGAGGAAGAACATCTGTTTCTTTTTCGCTAGGAATTAGTTTATTCTGGATTTTTATAGCTGTTTTTTTGAAAGAAAATGCATGCTTTACAGAGGGAGGGACCAGATATATCCCTATATAGAGAGTAGTGTTGATTGAGCTCCAAATTGCTCGGGTGCTCTGGCCGATCACATTGGGATGCTCAGGTGCTCTACCGAGCACCCGAGTATAATGGAAGTCAATAGGAGAACCCGAGCATTAAACCAGGCACCCCCTGCTCTGAAGAAGGGAGGTTGCCTGGTTCATAGGAAAAGGTCAGAAATTGATGGAAACACCACCGAAATGGTTCGGGAACAGCATGGGGAGGATGTCTGGATGCATCTTGGACTCCCAGGTCGCTGCCGGGAACGATGTTGTCCGAGTAGTACGCCACTTTTACAGATTGACAATAATATGCACAAAACCGAAGATAAAATCGATTTTAGAGGATAAATTGTTAGGAAACATTCTTTCCTGTATATTGACTTGTATATAATGTGCAAGTGCTGCCAAAAATTACAGGGAAGAGGCACTCCGAAACAACCTATATATCACATAAAGGAGGGCCTCATTCACATTGTGGTACAATTGTTCATGTAGTGGGTCTCCTACACTCATAAAGCCTATGCACTAAGTGAAAATTACAAGGAACTAGCACTCCAATACACCCTTTGTTACACATAAAGGAGGGCATCATACACAGCCTTGAAAAACTATGATTGATGGCCTGCTGGTGACCCTCAAAAACATTTGGAGCAAGGGCCTTCTGATCTGACCATCTAAAACATTATGGGCGAGGGCCTGCTGCCGCTTTGGTGACTCTAGATAACCTGGGGCCTATCGCCTGTCCCCGTGATGGCGACGATCCATTCGGATGTCTGCCCTATCAACTTTCGATGTTATTTTCAGCGCCAACCATGGTCACCACCCGTAACGGGGAATCAGGGTTCGATTCCGGAGAGGGAGCCTGAGAAACGGCTACGGCTACCACATCCAAGCATGGCATCATGCGCGCAAATTACCTATTAGGTATAATTAGGTGAGGGCCTGCAGGTGTGAAGTGGGGGAATCTTTGGGGTACATTGAGAAATATGGGATTTGGACGGCGGTTTATTAATTGGGCGCAAATTACCTATTAGGTATAATTAGGTGAGGGCCTGCAGGTGAGCTGACCTTGTAAAAGATTTTAGATGCGGGCCTGCTGGTGAGCCGACCCTGTAAAAGATTTTAGGTGCGGGCCTGCAGGTGAGCTGACCCTGTAAAAAATTGTAGGTGAGGGCCTGCTGTTGAGATGACTCTCTAAAAGGTTGTAGGTGAGGGCCTGCAGGTGTGAAGTGGGGGTATCTTTGGGGTACATTGAGAAGTATGGGATTTGGACGGCGGTTTATTAATTGGGTGCAGGTCCTATATTCTTGTCCGAGGGCTCGGATTAGGGCTAATGGGGACGTATCTAATTATATTCAACTGTCCAGGAGTACTAGGCAGGGGTGCCCATTATCCCGCTCCTCTTTGCTATAGCTATTGAGCCTTTAGCGGCAAAAGCGTGAAAATCTCCAGATATCAAGGGTTTTCAGTATGGTCAGATAAACTCTTATTTCTAGGTGATACGTCATCTTCCCTATCGGCGGCCATGTCCCTGATGGATAAGTTTGGTAGACTGTCCGGCCTAACCATTAATTGGCAAAAGTCGGCCTTGATGCCTATTGATGGTCAGGAGGTGTCTGATATAGTCAATGCTCACAATATTCCATGTGTTGATACTATTAAGTATCTAGGAATTCAGATTTCACCCAGGATTAGGGACTTTGAAGAGTTAAACCTATCGTCTTTGCTAGTGAACTATAGAATAAAGTATAGAGCATGGAGTAATGGAGTAAACTATTCCTTTCCACTGTGGGCAGAGTAAATCTCCTAAAATGGTAATGATGCCGCAACTGTTATATGTGCTACACAACGCCCCAATTTGGTTGCCTTTGGATAGGTTTCTTAAAATTAACTCTATATTTAGAGAACTTATATGGAGAGGAGGTCGACCCAGGATTAAATTGGAAACAATGCAATTTCCTAAAACGGAGCGGGGATTGGCAGTACCCAATACTTGGATTTACTACTTAGCAGCACAGTGCCAACATTTTAAGGGTTGGAAGGATTATTCATTGTTGGATGTGACTAGTCAGATCCTACAGAAAAAAAAAAAGGGTAAGAAAGATCTAATGTGGATACTGGAAGGGGCCAGAACAAATATTCTGGAAAATAATTTACCTTTGATAAGCCTCATGAAAAAATATGGACTAAGTTCAAGCAACTGAGAGGGGTAACGGGTATTAGTGAATTGGCTCCGATTTGGAACAACTCTCTTCTTCCTGAATCCTTTCATTGAAAGGTCTTCAGAAATGGAAACACAAAGGGATCCTTAGGATAGGCGAATTAGTTGATAGCTTAGTGTTTAGATCCTTCACGGATTTACAGGAGAAATATCAGATTACCCGCACATGTTTCTATCAATACTTACAGCTACGTCATGCGAATGATGCTATGAAGAAAAAAGGTATTAATATCATTAAACTCGACAGATGAATATAGTAGGATTGCAGTGGGAAGTTTGTTATATGTAGCCAGAAAACTGATTGCTCTGCATTGGATACAGGCGAGCCCTCCGGCTTTGGAGGAATTCAGGGTTAGTCAATAACATGCTGATCTGCGAAAAATATATATTTCTTTAAAAAAAAGTTTGATATACTATGAAGTCATTGGTTGACCAATAGTCATATTATGATATAAGGGGTTGGAGTGCGAAATACCAGTGTTGGAGTGAGTATGGGTTTTATGTGGATGGGAGGTCTAAGGGGGGAGAGTCAGGTTAGTGGGGTTTTGTAAGTATTATATGACATATAAAGTATGACAATACGCAGGAGATTGTATCATACAGTTTTATTTTTCTGTATCAACACTTTACAGTATGTGTATTGTACATCTGATATGATATCTTTGTCAATAAAAACGACTTGATTTAAAAAAATTATATGCAAGGGCCTGCTGGTGAGCTCACCCTTTAAAACATTGTAGGTGAGGGCCTGCTGGTGAGCTGACCCTCTAAAAAATTATATACGAGGGCCTGCAGCTGAGCTGACCCTGTAAAACATTTTATGCGAAGGGAATATATGCAAGGGCATTATATGCGACAAATAAGCATGTTGATATGATGGAAGAGGAGAAGGAGGATAAGAAAAGGAAGATTCAACCATATACCCTTGTTTGTGGTGGAAGGGGTGCATGGGAATACAGTGTATTCAGTACATTATAAACAACACATTTAAAGTGCCTTTGTGTTCATTAGCTTTCCTCTGGTGGAGTCGAGAAGTCATGGTCAATCCAGGCCTTGTCAGCATTTTCAGTTGACAGGCGGATACGCTTATCTGTTATAATGCCACCAGCAGCACTAAATACTCACTCAGAAAAAACGCTGGCGGCAGGGCAGGCCAGCACCTCCAAGGCGTAGAGCGCCAGTTCGTGCCACGTGTCCAACTTGGACACCCAGTAGTTGTAAGGCACTGAAGGATCATTGAGGATGCTGACACGATCTGCTATGTACTCCTTCACCATCTTCCAAAATGTTTCCCTCCTTGAGACACTAGGCCACGCATCAGGGTGAGGGTGCTGGCGGGGTGTCATGAAACTGTGCCAGGCTTTGTAGAGCGTTGCCCTGTCTCTGTTGGAATTGCTGTGTGTTCCCCTTGTCTCCCCTCCTCGGTTGGCCAAGGAAGTACGGACTCTGCCACCAGCGTTTTTGGAGCATTTTTTTTAACAAGGATTTTCTGGTATTGCACCGTTTTGCTCGTCCTCTCCACCAGAGGAATGAGAGATGAGAAGTTCTCTTTGTAGCGGGGGTCGAGAAGGGTGAACAACCAGTAATCCGTGTTGTCTAAAATGTGTATAATGCGCCGGTCGCGGGACAGGCATCCTAACATAAAGTCAGCCATGTGTGCCAGAGTACCAACAGGCAAGACTTCGCTGTCGTCATCAGGAGGATCACTCTCAATCTCCTCATCCTCTTCCTCCTCTTCTGCCCACCCACGCAGAACAGGTGGAATTAAACTTCCATGGGTACTACCCTCTGTAGCGGAGGCAACCGTCTCCTGCTCCTCCTCCTCCTCTTCATAGTCCAATTCGCGCTGAGAAGACGAACTGAAGGTGGTCTGGCTATCACCCAGTGTAATGTCTTCCCCCATTTCCACCTCTTCCACATGCAAAGCGTCCGCCTTAATTGTGAGCAGCGAGCGTTTGAGTAGACACAGAAGTAGGATGGTTACGCTGATAATAGCGTTATCGCCGCTCACCATCTGTGTTGATTCCTCAAAGTTTCTTAAAACCTCACAGAGGTCAGACATCCATGCCCACTCCTCGCTTGTGAATAGCGGAAGCTGACTGGAAAGGTTACGACCATGTTGCAGCTGGTATTCCACTACTGCCCTCTGCTGCTCACAAAGCCTGGCCAACATGTGGAACGTAGAGTTGCAGTGGGTGCTCACGTCGCACAACAGCCGGTGAGCTGGTAATTTCAAGCGCTGCTGCAGCGTTGACAGACCGGCTGAAGCTGTTGATGACTTTTGGAAATGTGCACACACACGTCGCACCTTCCCCAGTAGCTCAGGCAAATTTGGGTAGGTTTTGAGAAACTGCTGAACCACTAAGTTTAAGGACGTGGGCTAGGCATGGGATGTGTGTGAGCTTCCCGAGCTCTAAAGGCGCCACAAAATTAAGGCCATTATCAGACACAACCATGCCTGGTTCTAGGTTGAGTGGCGAGAGCCACACAACAGTCTGGTCTCTTATCCCCTGCCACAGCTCTGCGACAGTGTGCTGTTTGTCCCCTAAGCATATCAGCTCCAGCACGGCCTGTTCCCGCTTCCCCACTGCAGTTCTACACTTCTTCCAGCTACCGACTGATGACTGGCTGGCGCTGCACGTGGATAATTTGGAGGTGGAAGTGGAGGAGGGGGAGGAGAAGTGTGGGCTGGAGCCACTAACGTATGTGGTGGCGGAAACCCTGATGGAATTATGGGCCGCAATCCTTGGCGTCGGTAGCACCTGTGCCATCCCAGGGTACGACTCGCTCCCGTCCTCCACTACATTCACCCAGTGTGCCGTCAGGGAAATGTAGCGTCCCTGGCCGAACGCACTAGTCCATGTGTCTGTGGTTAAGTGGACCTTCCCAGTAACTGCATTAGTCAGGGCATGTGTGATGTTACGGGACACATGTTGGTGTGAGGCGTGCATGGCACACCTTGAAAAATAGTGGCGGCTGGGGACTGAGTAATGCGGGATGGCCGCCAACATCAGGCTGCCGAAGGCCTCAGTGTCCACAAGCCTAAATGGCAACATTTCCAGGGCCAGTAATTTGGAAAGCTGCGCATTTAGTGATATGGCCTGTGGGTGGCTGGGTATTTGTGCTTGCGTTCAAATGCCTGGGGTAAGGACATTTGGATGCTGTGCTGGGACACGGAAGTGGATGTGGTCGCTGATGGTGCTTACAAAGGTCCAAGTGCAGGGCGGGAGGCATCCGGGCCTACTCCTTCGGCAGGGGATTGGCCATCACGTAACATATGGGAAGAGGAGGCAGTGGTGTGATCCACAGACACAGATTGTGGACCCAGGCGTTCGTCCGACTTATTACGGTGCTTGGATGCCATGTGGCGGATCAAGCTGGTGGTGGTGAGGTTGCTAGTGTTCACGCCCCGGCTCATTTTGGTACAGCACAGGTTGTAAACTACTATTCTTTTGTCGTCCACACTTTCTTTAAAAAAGTGCCATACTGCGGAACACCTACCCCTTGGCAAGAAAGATTTCCGCAAGGGGGTGCTCCGTGGAACAGTTGCGGGCTTGTTTGGTGAGGCCTGCCTCCTCCCTTTTGCCACCCCACTGCCTCTTCCAGCCTGTTGTGGTGCAGTAGATCCCTCCCCCTCTGTACTGCTGTCCTCGCTTGGCTTGCTTCTTAGAGCCCTACATGCCCGCACCACTAGGCTGAAGAACAGCTTTTACCCCAAAGCAATCAGTCTCCTAAATGCTCAGAGACTATTGCCCCTTCCTAGGAAAGAAACTATTACAGACTGAAAGTGACTGCTGCATTCGTGACCCCATGATGATCTCTTGTCTGCAGTGGTGTCTGAATAAGTTTGTATATATATATTCATAAGCACTTCCTACTTTGCTCTTGCTATATACAGTGGAGGAAATAATTATTTGACCCCTCACTGATTTTGTAAGTTTGTCCAATGACAAAGAAATGAAAAGTCTCAGAACAGTATCATTTCAATGGTAGGTTTATTGTAACAGTGGCAGATAGCACATCAAAAGGAAAATCGAAAAAATAACTTTAAATAAAAGATAGCAACTGATTTGCATTTCATTGAGTGAAATAAGTATTTGAACCCTCTAACAAAAAAAGACTTAATACTTGGTGGAAAAACCCTTGTTTGCAAGCACAGAGGTCAAACGTTTCTTGTAATTGATGACCAAGTTTGCGCTCATTTTAGGAGGAATGTTGGTCCACTCCTCTTTGCAGATCATCTCTAAATCCCTAAGGTTTCGAGGCTGTCTCTGTGCAACTCTGAGCTTGAGCTCCCTCCATAGGTTTTCGATTGGATTAAGGTCCGGAGACTGACTAGGCCACTCCATGACCTTAATGTGCTTCTTCTTGAGCCACTCCTTTGTTGCCTTTGCTGTATTTTTTGGGTCATTGTCGTGCTGGAACACCCATCCACGACCCATTTTCAGTTTCCTGGCAGAGGGAAGGAGGTTGTCGCTCAGGATTTCACGATACATGGCTCCGTCCATTTTCCCGTTTATGCGAATAAGTTGTCCTGTGCCCTTAGCAGAAAAACACCCCCAAAGCAAAATGTTTCCACCCCCATGCTTGGCGGAGGGGACGGTGTTTTGGGGGTCATAGGCAGCATTTTTCTTCCTCCAAACACAGCGAGTTGAGTTAATGCCAAAGAGCTCTATTTTGGTCTCATCAGACCACAGCACCTTCTCCCAGTCACTCTCTGAATCATTCAGGTGTTCATTGGCAAACTTCAGACGGGCCTGCACATGTGCCTTCCTGAGCAGGGGGACCTTGCGAGCCCTGCAGGATTTTAATCCATTGCGGTGTAATGTGTTTCCAATGGTTTTCTTGGTGACTGTGGTCCCTGCTAATTTGAGGTCATTAACTAACTCCTCCCGTGTAGTTCTAGGATGCTTTTTCACCTTTCTCAGAACCATTGACACCCCACGAGGTGAGATCTTGCGTGGAGCCCCAGAGCGAGGTCGATTGATGGTCATTTTGTGCTCCTTCCATTTTCGAACAATCGCACCAACAGTTGTCACCTTCTCTCCCAGCTTCTTGCTAATGGTTTTGTAGCCCATTCCAGCCTTGTGCAGGTCTACAATTTTGTCTCTGACATCCTTGGACAGCTCTTTGGTCTTTCCCATGTTGGAGAGTTTGGAGTCTGCTTGATTGATTGATTCTGTGGACAGGTGTCTTTTATACAGGTGACTAGTTAAGACAGGTGTCCTTAATGAGGGTGACTAATTGAGTAGAAGTGTCTAACCACTCTGTGGGAGCCAGAACTCTTAATGGTTGGTAGGGGTTCAAATACTTATTTCACTCAATGAAATGCAAATCAGTTGCTATCTTTTATTTAAAGTTATTTTTTCGATTTTCCTTTTGATGTGCTATCTGCCACTGTTACAATAAACCTACCATTGAAATGATACTGTTCTGAGACTTTTCATTTCTTTGTCATTGGACAAACTTACAAAATCAGTGAGGGGTCAAATAATTATTTCCTCCACTGTATATATATGCAGTGAACTGTGAATAGTATTGCTTTCTATTGCAATGTGTTTCTTTTTTCCATTATATTATTTTAATTTAAATGTCAGTTCTTTGTTCCTCTGTCCATGGCATCTGGGATTGCTCCAAACAACATTTCATTGTATTGTGCATTGTATTCATTGTATTGTACAGTGACAATAAAGGCATCTTATCTTATATTTCTAGGTTGAGTCAGCGACTTCATCGTCCACCGCCTCCTCTTCCACTGCCTCACTCTGCTCATTCTCCTGACTTGTTGACCTAACCACTACCTCAGTGATTGACAACTGTGTCTCATCCTCTTCATCAACCTCTTGAGACAGTAATTGCCGTTGAGTTATTGGCAACTGTGTCTCATCATCATCCACCTCATTAAACAGTAATTGCCGTTCCCCACAGTCATCTTCTTGTGAGTGTGGATGCTCAAGAGTTTGTCCAGAGTGCTTGACGAGAGGGCCAAATCAAGGAATGGCGCTGAAAAGAGCTCCTCGGAATATCTGAGTGTGGGATCACTTGTTTGTCCAGACTGTCCATGGTGGGAGGAAGGAGGATCAGGGTGAGGATTGGGTTGAAGACAGGGTGGTGCTTAACTGACTGGAAGCATTATCTGCTGCAATCCAACCAACCATCTAGCTGCACTGGTCTGACTTCAAGAGTGGTATCCTGCGCTGCCCTGCTAACTGGGACATGAAGCTAGGTATCGTGGATGATTGTTTTTCTTGTGCTCTGGCAGCAGACACAGTTTCACCGCGCCCAGAGCCACGGCCTCTGCGTGCACCATCAGCATCACGGCCACTGCCACGTCCTTTACTGCTCGCCTTCTTAATATTAAATGTTATATATGATTAAAAGTCTGTCACACGTACAGTAGCGTAGGATTTGGAAACAAATTTAAAAAGGTATGTGGAAACGTCACACAGGAGATATCACCAACAGCTAATGAAAAATTACAGGGAATGTCACAGGTACAGTCCTGATCAAAAGTTCAAGACCACTTGAAAAATGGCAAAAAATCATATTTAGCATGGCTGAATCTTAACAAGGTTCCAAGTAGAGCTTCAACATGCAACAAGAAGAAATGGGAGTGAGACAAAACATTTTTTGAGCATTCAATTTAATGAAAACAACGAATAAACTGAAACAGGCTTTTTTCAGCTGATCAAAAGTTTAGGACCACACCTCAAAAAAAAAACTAAACCCCCCCAAACAGAAATCCAACTTCCAAACATGAACTCAGTAATGAGTAGCTCCGCCGTTATTGTTGATCACTTCAAAAATTCGTTTCGGCATGCTTGATGCAAGAGTTTCCATGAGGTGAGTGGGAACATTTCTCCAAGTGGTGAAGACAGCCGCACGAAGGCCATCTACTGTCTGGAACTGTTGTCCATTTTTGTAAACTTCCCTTTGCCATCCATCCCCAAAGGTTCTCAATTGGATTTAGATCAGGGGAACACGCAGGATGGGCCAAAAGAGTGATGTTATTCTCCTGGAAGAAGTCCCTTGTCCTGCGGGCATTGTGTACTGTAGCGTTGTCCTGTTGAAAAACCCAGTCGTTACCACACAGACGAGGGCCCTCAGTCATGAGGAATGCTCTCTGCAACATCTGGACATAGCCAGCGGCCGTTTGACGCCCCTGCACTTCCTGAAGCTCCATTGTTCCACTGAAAGAAAAAGCACCCCAGACCATTATGGCGCCCCCTCCACTGTGGCATGTAGAAAACATCTCAGGTGGGATCTGCTTGTCATGCCAGTAATGTTGGAAACCATCAGGACCATCAAGGTTAAATTTTTTCTCATCAGAGAATAAAATTTTCTTCCACCTTTGAATGTCCCATGTTTGGTGCTCTCTTGCAAAGTCCAAACGAGCAGTTGTGTGGCGTTCAAGGAGACGAGGTCTTTGAAGACATTTTTTGTTTTTGAAGCCCTTCAGTCTCAGATGCCGTCTGATGGTTATGGGGCTGCAGTCAGCACCAGTTAGGGGCTTTAATTTGGGTTGAGGATCGTCCAGTGTCTTGACGGACAGCCAATTGGATCCTCCGGCTCAGTGCTGCTGAAGTTTTTTTGGGGTCTTCCACTTGACTTTTTTGTTCCATAACCCTCAGGATCATTTAAGAAATTCCAAATTACTGTCTTACTGCGTCCCACCTCAGCAGCGATGGCGCGCTGTGAGAGACCCTGCTTATGCAATTCAACAACCCGACCACGTTCAAAAGGGAGAGTTTTTTTGCCTTTGCCATCACAACGTGTGACTACCTGACAGAAAATGACAATGAATCCACATCTTTGCACAGATTTGACCTTTTAAAGGCATGTGGTCCTAAACTTTTGATCAGCTGAAAAACAGCCTGTTTCAGTTTAATCGTTATTTTCAATTAATTGAATGCTCAAAAAATTTTTTGTCTCACTCTCATTTCTTCTTGCTGCATGTTGAAGCTCTACTTGGAACCTTGTTAAGATCCAACAATGTAAAATATGATTTTTTGCCATTTTTCAAGTGGTCTTAAACTTTTGATCAGGACTGTATTTGGGATGGGGAAACGTTATACAGGAGTGGTACCACCGGTAATGTTACTGTCCGCAGCATCTACGCAAAAAAAGTTTTTGAAGCGTACGTGTTACACTGCAGATGTGGCCCTGGTAATGTCATTTTCAGAAGCGGACACCGTCTATTGACAAAGTAGACTGTATGTCACAGATATTTTTTGGATGCACACACTTTACACAGGAGATGTGGTGCAGCTAATGTCACTGTCCGCAGCGGACACTGTCTATCGAAAAAAGTACACTGGATGTCAGATATTTTTGGGATGCCCACACTTTACAGTGGAGATGTGGCGCAGCTAATGTCGCTGTCTGCAGCGGCCTAACCATTGTACGCTATTTAGAGCAGGGTGTGCTAAAAATAGATATTGCTGCCACGCACAATAGTCCTTAGAAGGACTTTTGGGTTTGTAAAGTTTTAGCAATTTAGCGCAGGTTGCGTTAAAAATATAGATAGCTGCTGCTGCCACACAATAGTCCTTAAAAGGACTTTTGGGTCTCTGAAAAGTTTTTGTGGTATAAATTTTCTTACATATATAAAGAAAAAAAGAAAATAAATTAATCGCACATCAAGCTGCTATGCTTTGATCTAATCCCTGCTACTTTTGCAGAAAACAGCACTAAATAGTACATGTGTACCGCCTCCTTTGCTACATGCTACATGAGGCATTAGTGTACATTTTGATCAAAAGGCATAAGCCCAGTCACCATGCCAAGGTTGCCTCTATGAGTGGGTCTTACTCTAAAATTGGCGTGGCGCTGCATGGCAACCACCGACGCTGTGGCGCCAATCCAGCAGGTGACGGGACCCAGCAGTAAAACAGCACCCCTGCTGCCCAACTATGCCAAACCTAGCACT
This sequence comes from Bufo bufo, assembly GCF_905171765.1. Lineage (NCBI taxonomy): Eukaryota > Metazoa > Chordata > Amphibia > Anura > Bufonidae > Bufo > Bufo bufo. The sequence continues at coordinate 570,252,099 of NC_053391.1, read as the reverse complement.
GGGCCCCACCAACCCGCCAGAAAACAGCACAGTGGCCCCCATGCAGTACCGCACCATGTGAACTCCTTCCATTCGGCCAGGTGATTTTAATTAGCAAGGTACTTTGCATGAGGGTTTAAATGAACCTACGATGCTCTCAGTTGGAGTTCCTGAGGGCTTCAGTAAGGTGAGCTTTGACAACTGTTCACATGCAGGGTCACTGTGCTGTTTTTCTGGCGGGTTGGTGGGGCCCAGTGCTAGGTTTGGCAAAGTTGGGCATCAGGGGTGCTGTCTGACTGCTCGGTCCCGCCACCTGCAGAATTAGCACCACAGCGTCGGTGGTTGCCGTGCAGCGCCGTGCCAATTTTAGAGTAGGACCCACTCAGAGGCAACCTTGGTGTGGTGAGTGGGCTTATGCCTTTTGATCAAAATGTACATTAATGCTGCATGTAGAATAGGAGGCGGTACACATGCACTATTTAGTGCTGTTTTCTGCTAAAGTAGCAGGGATTAGATCAAAGCATAGTAGCTGGATGTGCGATTCATTTCTTTTCTTTTCTTTTTTGTATATAAAAATATTCTTAAATCACTCCCTACACTGTCTGTCCCTTCCTCAGCACAGCTCTCCCTGACTAAGAATGAGCCGAGCATGCGTCATCGGGTGCTATATAGCACCCGATGACGCGTTCCAGACAGCCAATCAATGTAATGCCAGCATCCAAAATGGCTATGGCATTACAGTGAGGGCAGCACTTACCTGCATGTTTATTGGCTGCGTAGCAGCCATGAAACGTGCGGGGCGGAGGGTTGAGCATCCGTGTTTTCGGCCGAGCATGCTCAATCATCACTAATAGAGAGATAACTATAAAAGGTCCACGTGAAGCAAAAAATATTTATATCCTCAATTGAGCTGATTGCTAGGGAGACGGACGTCTACAAAATCCTAAACCCCATTAACTGCATGTATCCCTGATGAAGGAATCCGAGTGTTCAGAAACACGTTGGAGGAAGTGTGGACTCAGGAAGAACCCCTAGAGCATGTGATATCATATCGAATACCCGTCTTCTTGGTTATGGCGTAGCTTCTCCCTGCACGTGTTTGCTACAGGCCGGAGCCGCACGTTGAGGTTAGAAGAAGCCAAAAGTTTTGAATCAGTTCCTATATATCTCTTTGGAAGAGATCAAAGAAAGAAAAAAAGACTCATCCTACAGCTTGAAAGGCAAGTGTATTTTAGTGTGCCTTATATTAATACAGTATTGTTTGATACTCAATTAGTCATCGCGGGTTCACGTTTTTGAACTATTTATATATGTGATATATATACTGTTCATTATCACTGTATTTCCATGGCTCTGTGGAAAGGGTTAATGAATACTGAGAGACTGTTAGGACTTTGATTGAGAAGCTGGTAATTTTCCATAGCTGCCATAAGGTATAAAGAAGACCATGTTTTGGAGGGAAAAACCTAGACATGTTTACCACCAAAAGCAGACCTTTTAAATGTCTGGTTTTAGTTATGTTGTTATGTCTGGAAACTTGTTTTTGTCTGGAAAAACTGCTCTGTCATTGCCATTGAGTTTCATTGAAGCTCTTTTTTTAAATCAAATCTTTTTATTTGCTTTTTTACAACAAAAATAACATAGTAAATGCCCCTTCCCCTTCTCCCCTCCCCCCCTTCAGCTCTGCAGCCCAGGTATCTTCCGTTGTGGAAAGAGTTTGTACAACATGTTATGATGCGTCTTAACCATCATTCATACTCCTTTCACTCCTGAATAGGTATACTCCATCTTATTTCTGTGCTCTTATTCCTGTAGTTTCAAGCACAATCTATGTTCTGTTCACAGTATATATCTCTAAATCATGATATGAAAATGCTCAATCCAAGTGTACCATATTCTGTTAAACTTTTTATTTCCCCTTTTTTGGTATACATATCCCTCCAGTTGTACTAATGTATGTATTTTCCCACCAGTTCCTGTATTTCTGGGGGGTCCGGCGCGATCCAGTAATATGCTATCCGCTTCCTAGCTTGATAAAGGATACGCTGAATCGCTATTTTGACATCTCGTGTCCTCGCTAGTTCACTAACGTAGCCTAAAATACATATCAATGGAGAACTTTCTATTGTAATCCCATAGACCCGTGTAATAAGGGCCACCACATCATTCCAATATCTTCGCAGACGTGGGCAGTTCCACATTAAATGAATGAGATCAGCAGATGTGGATCTACATTTTGGACATTTGTCATCAGTACGATATCCCATCTTATATAACAGTATTGGGGTTCTATACACTTTATGAAGCAGTAGCTGTTGCGAGACTCTATGTGCCTCGCTCACCGCTATGACGGGGAAGTCGGCAAGCACATCTTCCCATTGTTTTTTTTACAATCCAGGAATATCCTTTTCCCATTTATCTTGCAAATGTAGCGGATTATTTTTATGCAAGGCTTCCATTAGGCTTAGATAATGCAGCGATACCACTCCCCCGGAACCTCCACCAGTGGCCGTGAGGTCTATAATTAGGTGTCTCGGAGCAGGCACCATTTTCTCCTGTCGTTCCTGTACCTGTATTGCATGTCTCAGTTGTAAGTATACATAAAATAGAGATTTAGGCAATCCAAACTCTTGTTGTAACTTAGTAAAATATTTAAGGGACGCATCATCAAATAACTGACATAGCCTAACCAGTCCAAATTTCCTCCATGCCCTAACACTGGAGATTTTATTTATTTCCTTATACATAATATTTGGCCATATCGGGGTGAATTTCGTATATCCTGTGATTCCTGCCATTTTTCTGGTTTTCCACCATACCTCATGTATCATACCTAGTACCCCATATTTCTGTCCTCCTTCTTTAAACGTACCATCTTCTAAAGCCGACAGGAGACATTTCCTAGTCAATAGGTTTTGCACTATCCTACCTGTCTTATTAATCTTATCTTCCTCACCCCAACCCCTAATGTGTTGCATTTGAGCTGCCAAATAGTATGTCAAGGGATCAGGGACGCTCAATCCCCCTTGCGTTTTAGGTCTACACAGGGTAGCCAGTTTTACACGAGGGATTCCCTTCTTCCAAATCAGGTCTCTAAATATTGCGTTAATGGTGTAAAACAATTTCCAGATTGGTATCCAGATTGGAGCGTTATGCAGCACATAGAGGAGCTGAGGCATAAGAATCATTTTTAATAGGTTTGTGTGGCCCACAATGGACAATGACAGTTTTGTCCATAATTGGACTTTCCTCCTGAACTTATCTAGTAACGGCATCAGATTCAGGTCTATAAAATCCTTGCTATGCCTAGAAAATTGTATCCCCAGGTATTTAAAAGTCGATACTATCTGAAGTCCCCCAGCTAAATTGGGATCTATCTGTCTTGACCCGTCAAGCGGCATCAGGATCGATTTTGTCCAGTTGATATTTAAACCAGATTTCAGCCCATAGCTATTAATAATTGACATTGCAGCTGGTAGGGAAGAGGACCATTCGTCTAAAAACAGGAGCAGGTCATCTGCGTAAAGAGCCACCTTTTCAGTAATTGGCCCATATTCGAGTCCCTGCACCGCGTTGTCTTTACGAAGAGCTTCCGCCAGGGGTTCTATCGCCACTGCAATCAGAAGCGGCGACAGCGTGCAGCCCTGTCGGGTGCCTCTATGCAATCTAAACGAGTCGGAAAGGTACCCATTCACCTGTGTTCTGGCCGTGGGACTGGCATATAGCAATTTTATCCATTTAATAAAGACGGGCCCCACCCCCATCTCTTCCAATAGCATTAGTAGGTATTGCCACTCCACGCTGTTGAATGCTTTGGACGCGTCTAGGGACGCGACCGCCGCATCCAAGGCGTGGCCCTGGCCCACCTGGACATTCAAATAAAGTCTCCTAATATTCACTGCGTTTGGCATGAATCTGGCCTGATCCGTGTTTATTAGCGAAGCAATGACCGAGTTTAAACGATTGGCCAATACTTTCACCAATAGCTTAACATTAGCCTGCAGCAGCGATATGGGTCGGTAAGATTCCGCTTCTAATGCATCCTTCCCACGGCTTTGATATGACTACTATACTCGCCTCATTCATAGTGTCAGGGAGTTTGCTCACCAAAAAAGCCTCGTTATATACTTCTAAGAGTTGGGGCAAGAGAATCGAAGCAAACTGTTTATATATTTCGGCCGGCAATCCATCATCTCCCGGGGCTTTGTTATTGGCCATTGCACTTAGCGCTATTTCAAGCTCCTTAAGGGTAATGGGGCTGTCTAAAAGAGTTCTCTGTTCTTGATCTAGAGTGGGAAGTTGTCGGGGATGGAGGAAATCTTTAATGTCAGTCTCTGAGGCTTCAATTTTGGAAGTATATAGGCGTTGATAAAAAGTCTTCAAAATTTCAGATCTTTTCTGTGGTCCCCTGTACACTACCATCTGTGTCACGCAGCACCGCTATATAGTTGGATTGCTGCTGAGCCTTGGTAATTAAAGCTAATAATGTGCCCACCTTTTCCCCTTCCTCATAATATTTTTGCTTTAGGAAAAATCTTTTATTCAGCGCATTTAGGAGTAGACGTTCATCCAGCTGCTGCTGCGCCTCTTTCCACCGAGTTTCATGTTCTGGTGATGGGGTCTCTACGTATCTATACTCAGCTGCCTCCACTGCCTCTAGCATCTTCCTAATCATTGCACTATTTTCCTTTTTCCGACCATTGATTTTAGCTGCCAACATTCCCTGTAAAAAGGCTTTCATTGCATCCCACACTACTAGCCTATGGGCAGATACTAAGTTACGGTCAAAAAACTCACTGAGTTGCTCTTTAATATCTGACATATCTACTATGACATTCAGCCAGTATGGGTTGAATTTCCAGCGTTTGGATCTGCGCGACACGGATGGCAACAATCGAAAAGTCGCCACTACTGGTGAGTGGTCTGATATTCGCCTAAGCAGATATCTAATACTCTCCAGCAGGTAGCCCATCTTTTCATTGCCCAGAATAAAGTCAATTCTGGACAAGGAACCATATGTACTGGAACGACAGGAGAACTGTTTAGTGTTTTGGTACCTCAACCTCCAGAAGTCCAGTATGGAAGCTTCCCGTAGCAACGTGTGAAGAAGCATTAAATTTATCCAATGCCAAACATGGTATAGTATTAAAATCTCCTAAAATAATTGTTGGGATATTTGGTCGTTCCGCTATCAAGGAAATTATCGTTTTCATCACCTGAGAAGAATATGTCGGGGGAATATAAGCACCAATGATAACACATTCAACTGAATAGATTGTACCATGCAAATAGATGTATCTCCCCTCCTTATCAATTCTCTGGGAAATACAATAAAACAGTATGGACTTATGCACTAAAATGCTCACCCCTCTAGCATAAGCAGAATAGGTAGCGTGAAAGCAATGCCCAGCCCATCTCGGTGTAAGAATTCTAGTTTGATCTGACAGCAAGTGAGTCTCTTGGAGACAACAAATCAAGGGTTGATACTGTCCCACGCCATCCATTACTGCCCTTCTCTTATTAGCTTCCTTAACTCCTGAGGTTCCTGATGCTCCCTCGCATTATTCTACATGACCTGCCTACAGAGCAAACATTACACCTAAACATTCGAACAATAACTTTTAGACCCTGAACAAAGTTATCTAGAGCAAGGTTACCGGTTTATCTGACAGGTCCCCGCGCTTTCTCCCAAAAGGGACCGCGGGCTTAATATATCAACCGTATCAGAACCACCTGCTCCTCGGTCTAGTTAAGATGCCTATTGGTGAGGCATGTCTCAGATATATATCAATATTTTATATCTCCCACCAAAAAAAAAAAAAAAAAAGAACACAGTTGCTTTGCATCACGTTCCCCTCACTTTATCCTAAAAAATCTACACAATACTTTTTGAACCCAGCATATTTTCTGCTCTCAACAGAAAAGTTAACACAGTACTATCTATTACTTTAAACGGTATGTCAAGTAACTATCATCCCTGTATGAAAGACTGCCTCATCACACAGACACATTACCACACTCGCTCAATATGTTCGGACAGTCAGAGAGAACTGCAAAAACTGCGTCTCATTCCGCAGCCGCCTATGGACCAGCATCCCGCAAACGATGTTCATGACTGTCCAGCCATCGCAATGCCTCCCTGGGGTCTTCAAAGAAGTTGGTTCTTCCTAAGGCGACAACACGTAGTCTCGCTGGATACATAATCGAGTATGAGATATTCAGGCCTCGCAATCGCTTCTTTATATCCAAGAATCTCGCCCTCCGCTTTTGGACCTCCATGGAGTAATCTGGAAACAGCAACACTTTTTGGCCGCCGATGGTTAGATCAGGCTGCTCACGTGCTTTTCTCAGAAGTATATCTCTGTTCTTATAATTGAGAATTTATAAGAACAGGTCTGGGTGGAGCACCCGGTGGTAATGGTCTGGTGGGGACCCGATGGGCCCTTTCCACGGCAAAAAGTGGGGTTAATGTCTCTGATCCAAAGGTATCTTTCGCCCACTTCTCGAAATAATCAGTAGGGTTATTTCCTTCAACCTTTTCAGGTACTCCCACTATGCGTACATTGTTCCTACGTGAGCGGTTTTCAAGATCATCTTGTTTAGCCATTATAAGAGTCAGCTTTTGATTTTGGGAGATAAAATCATAAAATACCCGCACAGGACCTGTATGGAGAAGAGTTTATCCTAGAATGGGAAAACCTCCTCCATACACAGTCCCGTACCCTTATGGAACTTATCATTAGGAGAAGAGTCCAAATCTTGGGATCCCTAACCGAAAACATCAATCAAATGAGAATAAAAATAGATCAATTGCCCAAAGATAGCACTTATAACTTATGGCAAGAAAGAATATGCAAAAGTCTAGATAGAGCGGAATTAGATATAATTTCAAAGAAGAGTAAAAAGTATATTAATACAACAAAAATATACAACATAAATGAAAATTATGGGGAGAATAATGAAACATTGACTGAGACCCCAGTAGAATATATAAGACCTAATATACCTATCAGAAATAGATTTGAAACACTTGCACAGCAACCTTTTTTAGACAGGACCTCCCCACACCATTCACCAAGAGTAAAACACAGACAATCACGATCCCCGAATCACAACAGGAGAGCACATACCCCACAACGTCACCCGTACAACTTAAGACACAATCAACAGAACAGACAAGATACACACCAACACAACTCCCCTATACGTACACGCCCTCTGAGACAAAGGGATTATTAGGTAACACCATTAGTGCACAAATCGAGAGAGACCCAGAACACATCACATCACAATTATCAAACAAGAGGAAGAAGACAAGAAGGGGAAGAAAGAAAGTGGAATCACCGATAACATCACTAAACACAGCACACGATCAAACTAATATTATTAATTTAAGTAGTACACTTTTGACACAATCACAAATTTCTTTGCTAAATAAGGGACTGAAGTTTGCCCCTAGTGCACCATTGGACAAATTTAATACTTATATAGGGATCCAAAAGTTCATTAAAAACCTATGTCTCAAGAAATATTTTATTAAAAATCCAACGATGATGAGTCCCCAAATGGAGGATGGTTTTAGGCATACAGATTTAAAGAACAAATCTAAAAAATTCCCAAGGAACGAGATAGGCCCTGAAATTGGCAGCTTCCAGAAGAATGTGGAAGTGGATCTTAGAAAAATGAGAGAGAAGAAATATTACAAAAATAATCTATCTAATAAAGAGATAGTTGCCATAAAGGAGATTCAAAAAAATGAGAATATAACCATCCGTCCTGCGGACAAAGGAGGGGCGATTGTAGTGTTGGAAACTGCAAAATATATAGAAGAGTGCTCAAGACAGCTTTCTGATGACTCAACATATAAAAGATTGAAAGGCGATCCAACTTTGAGGTTCCAGGAGGAATTACATGATTATTGCCATAGAGGGTCCCAGATAGGTATCCTGTCCAATCATGAACTCAATTATATTGTGGGGACGCCGGGGCGGCTCCCGGTGTTTTATTGCCTTCCTAAGGTACATAAGAGCGCGGAGAACCCAGGCCGCCCCATAGTATCAGGGATAGGATCCTTGACATCCAACCTCTCGAGATATGTAGATGTATGGCTACAACCCCTGGTGAAGAAGACAGTCATATTTGAGAGATACGACTCAAATTATTGGGATATTAGAAGAACTAATCGTGGAATCAGACTGGATAATGGCTACACTAGACATCCAGTCACTCTATACAGTGATAAACCACGAACAAGGGATAGACGCAATCAGAGCACAATTGCAAAATGATAGGACAATAAAGTTGGAACAAACTGAATTTATTTTAGACGGCATTAGACATATCTTACAGCATAATTATTTTTATGGACAATTTTTATTTACAAACCAGAGGGACTGCCATGGGCACCAGGTTCGCCCCCAGTTATGCTAATCTGTTCCTGGCTTAATGGGAGCAGACTGCTATTGATCCACATCATGGGGGGGACCTGGTGCTCTGGCTTCGTTACATAGACGACGTGATTTTAATTTGGAAAGGAAGTGAAGATGGATTGCGTTCGTTTATTTCTACATTGAATAATAATGATTTCAACCTTGTGTTTACTGCGAATATTGGTCTGGTGGAGATTGAGTTTTTAGATTTGTCAATAGCCAAAAGGGACAATAAATACATTATCTCACATTCAAGTTGCCATCTCCCTAGCTGGTTACTCAATGTTCCATTCGGTCAGTTCCGGCGACTAAAACGGAACTGTACCGAAGACCCGCAGTTTGAGAAAGAAGCCTTGGCCATGAAAACTAACTTCATGGCAAAACAATATCCAAGCTCGACGCTCTAGAAAATGTGAAGAGAATACCTAGGAACTCTCTTTTAACAGATAAACCTGCCGAGAAAGCCCAACAGAAGTCTCAATTTAGAATGGTGCTTCCCTTTACTACACAGTATAGAGAAATTAAAGAAATAGTCAATAGACATTGGCACCATCTATCACAAGATAAGACATTAGGTCCACTTATACCAATAAGACCCCAGATTACTTTTACAAGGGCACCCAATTTGGGTATAAAAGTGGCCCCATCAGTTAAGAATAAATTGAGAAAGCCCCCAGTAACTAGCAATTGGATGAGCCTGAAGGGCTTCCACAGGTGCGGCCAATGTGCCGGCTGCAAGGTCACAAAAGCCCCCAGGAATACTAAGAAAATAGATTCGACTCAAAATGCTTTTTCATGGGAGATCAAACAATTTTTGACTTGCAACTCAACCAGTGTGATATATCTTCTCCAATGCCCCTGCTCCAGACAGTATATTGGGAGAACCAAGAGGGCGTTAAAAGTGAGGGTTTCTGAACATGTGTCCAATATAAAAAAAAGATACCTGAAACACTCACTCTCGAAGCACTTTAAAGAGGCCCATAACCAAGATCCTGGGGGATTGATATTCATGGCCCTGGAGAAGATAGATATACACTGGAGGGGGGGGAAACATGTGGAAAAAATGTCCAGAGCGGAATCTCGGCGTATATACGATTTTGGTAGTCTATTACCAGCAGGTTTGAACGCTGAATTGGAAATCTTCGGCTTTCTCTAGACCATGGGGGGGGGGGGTGCCCCCCATCCAATGGGGGATCATATGTCTGGCCGTTTATCGGCACCCTGATCCCCCCCACCCACCCACTTCTACAATAAAAGTTTGAAAATATAGAAACCAGAAACAACACAGATTTAATAATACAATATGTTTTTTCCATTGGCTGTGACATGGGGGGCCCAATCTCCACCAATAACCAAATATATAGAGTAATTTGTATTTTATAGCCCCTTCTGGTATTTTAAATCCCTATATATTCTTAGCTATATGTTTTTATATTATCGTTGTAGAGTTTTTACCGCAGGTTTATGAAGTAGAATGTGGATTTTAATTGTATATGGCCAACATAAGTAGGCCTATTGATATTATAATAATTATCTTTTAAGTAATCTGTATTGGCATATATGTATTGATTTTAAAGTATATCTTAAGAAAGCAATACCGCAGAGATGTCTTCTTTATTACATGACTTAATCGCAACTAGATGGAGATAATATGCAAAAAATGCATTAACATATGAAAAAACGCACCAATAACGCATGGTTGCGACAGATAGTCAAAAATACGATTCCTCCCCGGTTTTCGACAACTCAAAGTGAACTATAAAAGGAAGCGACATTGCAATGGGGGTTGAGCCACTGAGGAAGGGGAGAGAGGTCCCCGAAACGCGTTTGGCGTAAGTTCACCCCTACAAAGAGAGATCTGGACTAACTGCAGAGGACCAATGATTATTTGATCCGTGAAGCGCTTCACAAGAATCTGCGAATTAATATTCGTAAGCAATACCGGACCAAACAGGCAAAGTCCCGCGAGACATATACCACGTGACCCGGAAGTCTCGGACGAGGACGCCAAACGGGAGAAGAAGACGCCGGTACAAGGTGGTGAGTGGAGACTTGAGACAAGTCATTCCCAAGCGGCGTTCCCGATACATTAGGGGTAAGAGATTAATCTACACCTTACCACGTACAGTTTATACTAAAATATACCGGAATATCAAGGTCCCGTCTTTCGGACTCTACTACTGTTTTTATTGCCCCCAAATAAGGGAATACTTCTGAGAGAATATCGTGACTACTAAGGAAGTAACTGTCTTTTTTATAAAAACAGTGCCGGACCCGGAATTTTTCAGTTGTTATGAACTATACGCATAACCTCAATTAATTGACGGACATATAGCACATAGCTTGACCTAGTGTTTTCAGTGTGTTTTTACCCTGCGGATCCATTTTATACCATTTTGATTTTATTACTATTTTAATATGGGATTGTATTTTATTGTATACCCTTTTTAAAAAGGACCTTTCACTTGTAAAAACAATGTGAACTAAGTATGCTGACATATAGAGCGGCGCCCGGGGATCTCACTGCACTTACTATTATCCCCGGGCGCCGCTCCGTTCTCCCGTTATGCCCTCCGGTACCTTTGCTCTCTAAGTTATAGTAGGCGGTGTCTTCCCTTGTCCTGTGGGCGTCTCCTTCTCCTAGGCTGTAGCGCTGGCCAATCGCAGCGCACAGCTCACAGCCTTGGAGGTTTTTTTCTCCCAGGCTGTGAGCTGTGCGCTGCGATTGGACAGCGCTGCAGCCTAGGAGAAGGAGACGCCCACAGGACAAGGGAAGACACCGCCTACTATAACTTAAAGAGCAAAGGTACCGGAGGGCATAACGGGAGAACGGAGCGGCACCCGGGGATAATAGTAAGTGCAGTGAGATCCCCGGGCGCCGCTCTATATGTCAGCATACTTAGTTCACATTGTTTTTATAAGTGAAAGGTCCTCTTTAAGTGTGATTAATTGCTGTAATAAATTGCCACAATCTATATGACCCACATAATTGAGTGCCAGTCTCATACCATTTGTTTTTAATCATTTCCTTTACTGACTGGGTGATCAGTTGCAGACTAGAGCACCAGTTTCATCCTGAAAGGGAGGTGAGCTATCCACTCCAGTGCTACTACAGCTTTTGATTATGTTCGGTAGATTCTCTTCTAAGAGATGAGATAATGCCCTCGACTTCTCCCACACGCCCCTCCAAGGCAATCGTGCATTCCGCTAAACATTTCAACTCATGGCACACTATGGACACATCCCCCTTAATGTAGCCCATCTGCATTCTTAGGGCTGTTAAGGATCTCCCACATTTAGTGATAGCTTTCAGCACATCTTTAAGAGTGGGTTCTTCTATATCTGAGTCTATAATGTCCGTACTGGCGTTCCCTTTACTAGGCCCCCGTCATACCTGTTAGAGCTATGATTAGCCTCTGCACTCCCCCTATCCTCCTCTCCATCTGTGTCAGGATCAGTGCCTGCTGGTGTTCTACCTCGTGTCCCCCTGGCATCTGCGGGGCCCGAGGAGTCAGTGGTATGCGCGAATCTCCCCAGCTTGGCAGCTGTCTCGCGCTGTATGTCCGTCGCGCGGTCACTGCGCCTCTGCAGGGCTATCACGACTCACCAGACGGCGGAGAGGGTCTTAAACTGAGTCTATCAGGCGTTGGCTACGATGTGGCGCCTGTGCAGCCGGGTAGGTACTGGTTTTAGGGGTTCTTTTCAGGATAATCAGCCAAGATTGTGCGGGAGCTCTGCAAAGCACGTCTGCTCACATCCTCAGTTGGCCACGCCCACCTTACTTGAAGCTCTAATGTAAGTCTATACCAGACAGGAGTTGAAACAATGTATTTGTTTGTGCTGAGTTTCTCCACTCCACCCCTCCCACTAGAAAATTCTAGTCTAGCTAGAAACTGTATATAAGGAGAGCAGTCAGAGCCCCTAGTGTGCTGCAGTTAGGGATCAGTGTTTGGAGAGGAGACTCATGCCAGCCTACATGAGTGACCAGAAGAAGACGCTGAGATGAAGACGCTGAGCCACATACCATGGGTCACTAGCCCTGTGACCAAGGAGCCACCCGGACTACTGAGCTACAGACAGTGGGCCCTTGACCAGGATACCAGATTTCTGAGAGAGAGAGAGGGACAGCTAGCTCAGGCCTTTTGCCAGACTACTGAGTTACCAGAATACCAGAAGAGGACCCTGAGACTGGGATACGCTGCCACAGACCCTGGATCACCAGCCTTGGACCTGGGTACAAGCCTTCTGAAGAGAGATAGGGACAGCTAGCTTAGGCCTTTCCTCAGTATCAAACCCTTCTTCTGCCAGGGAGGAGACTGGAGAAGCCAACCCAATGCTTCGCCTGTATTGTTTTCTCCCTGAATTCCTCCAATAAAGAAGCACCCTAGTTTACTGCAGTTCCTGACTCTCTGGACTTATTTCCATTTGGGGTGCACCACGCCTTACCATCCCTTCCGGAGAGCAGCAACCCATGGCGACACCTCAAAGATGTCCTGGGGACCCAGCGTAGTGTTGGGGGCACCCCAAACCCGGCCACTGCAGTACCACAGTACAAGTAATGTACACAATCCTCAGATATATCAAAAGGTAGTCTTTTCCCAAGGCTGTGTATAGGTGGTGGATTCTATGAGGGTCCTCCCTGAGTCCCTTTCTATACATATAAACAGTCTCTCCAATTGGCCAATGGAGTGCAATTCCTTGCTCAATATCTGAAATGCCAAACTGTGGGGTGCAGTCCTTCAACAGTAGTGTGGCAGCACTGAAGCAATATAACCCATACCACATGCAGTGAAGTCTACAGCCATGGGTGCGCTTAGCCTTTCTGCTGCCTGAGGCAAAAAAATTAATGGCACACACCCATCCTGTGCAAATGCCAACTTCTCAATCTAGCTCCCCCTCCCAGCCCTTCTGTTAAAAACATATGTAAATGGACAGTACATACAGCACTGCAAAACATACAGTCAGGTCCATAAATATTGGGACATCAACACAATTGTAAAATTTTGGGCTCTATACACCACCACAATGGATTTGAAATGAAACGAACAAGATGTGCTTTAACTGCAGACTGTCATCTTTAATTTGAGAGTATTTACATCCAAATCAGGTGAACGGTGTAGGAATTACAACAGTTTGTATATGTGCCTCCCACTTGTTAAGGAACTAAAAGTAATGGGACAATTGGCTTCTCAGCTATTCCATGGCCAGGTGTGTGTTATTCCCTCATTATCCCAATTACAATGAGCAGATAAAAGGTCCAGAGTTCATTTCAAATGTGCTATCTTGTGGTGAATACAGAGGGTTCACCACAAGATGTAAACCATTGGTGAGCCTCAAAAACAGGAAGGCCAGATTAGAGTTTGCCAAACGACATCTAAAAAAGCCTTCACACTTCTGGAACAACATCATATGGACAGATGAGACCAAGATCAACTTGTACCAGAGTGATGGGAAGAGAAGAGTATAGAGAAGGAAAGGAACTGCTCATGATCCTAACCATACCACCTCATCAGTAAAGCATGGTGGTGGTAGTGTCATGGCGTGGGCATGTATGGCTGCCAATGGAACTGGTTCTCTTGTATTCATTGATGATGTGACTGCTGGCAAAATCAGCAGGATGAATTTTCGGGCAATATTATCTGCTCATATTCAGCCAAATGCTTCAGAACTCATTGGACAGTGCTTCACAGTGCAGATAGACAATGACCCAAAGCATACTGCAAAAGCAACCAAAGAGTTTTTTAAGGAAAAAAAGTGGAATGTTATGCAATGGCCAAGTCAATGACCTTACCTGAATCCGATTGAGCATGCATTTCATTTGCTGAAGACAAAACTGAAGGGAAAATGCCCCAAGAACAAGCAGGAACTGAAGACAGTTAAAGTAGAGGCCTGGCAGAGCATCACCAGGGATGTAACCCAGCGTCTGGAAATGTCTATGCGTTCCAGACTTCAGGCTGTAATTGACTGCAAAGGATTTGCAACCAAGTATTAAAATGTGAAAGTTTGATTTATGATTATTATTCTGTCCCACTACTTTTGGTTCCTTAACAAGTGGGAGGCACATATGCAAACTATTATAATTCCTACACCGTTCACCTGATATGGATGTAAATACCCTCAAAGTAAAGCTGAAAGTCTGCAGTTAAAGCACATCTTTCATTTCAAATCCATTGTGGTGGTGTATAGAGCCCAAAAATTTAGAATTTTGTTGATGTCCCAATATTTATTGACCTGACTGTACAAGGTAATACAGCGCTACATACCTGTTGTATCCAGTGATGTCTCCTCTTAGGTAGACGTTACTCTTTCCTTGTCTTCTCCACCCAGACCAGAACACCATTACAACTTCTTTAAGCTGCATCTTGTCTTTGCAGAGTTTAGCACAGAGACATCTTAGATTCCTCACTTTCCATCATTCTCCTCTCCTGGTGCCCCAACATTGTTATCCTGCTGCTACCTCCAATACTGTGCCTGCTGTGCTTCCCCATGCCCTCAAACACTACACTGCGTGCAGAATTATTAGGCAAATGAGTATTTTGACCACATCATCCTCTTTATGCATGTTGTCTTACTCCAAGCTGTATAGGCTCGAAAGCCTACTACCAATTAAGCATATTAGGTGATGTGCATCTCTGTAATGAGAAGGGGTGTGGTCTAATGACATCAACACCCTATATTAGGTGTGCATAATTATTAGGCAACTTCCTTTCCTTTGGCAAAATGGGTCAAAAGAAGGACTTGACAGGCTCAGAAAAGTCAAAAATAGTGAGATATCTTGCAGAGGGATGCAGCACTCTTAAAATTGCAAAGCTTCTGAAGCGTGATCATCGAACAATCAAGCGTTTCATTCAAAATAGTCAACCAAGGCGCAAAAAGCGTGTGGAAAAACCAAGGCGCAAAATAACTGCCCATGAACTGAGAAAAGTCAAGCGTGCAGCTGCCAAGATGCCACTTGCCACCAGTTTGGCCATATTTCAGAGCTGCAACATCACTGGAGTGCCCAAAAGCACAAGATGTGCAATACTCAGAGACATGGCCAAGGTAAGAAAGGCTGAAAGACGACCACCACTGAACAAGACACACAAGCTGAAACGTCAAGACTGGGCCAAGAAATATCTCAACACTGATTTTTCTAAGGTTTTATGGACTGATGAAATGAGAGTGAGTCTTGATGGGCCAGATGGATGGGCCCGTGGCTGGATTGGTAAAGGGCAGAGAGCTCCAGTCCAACTCAGACGCCAGCAAGGTGGAGGTGGAGTACTGGTTTGGGCTGGTATCATCAAAGATGAGCTTGTGGGGCCTTTTCGGGTTGAGGATGGAGTCAAGCTCAACTCCCAGTCCTACTGCCAGTTTCTGGAAGACACCTTCTTCAAGCAGTGGTACAGGAAGAAGTCTGCATCCTTCAAAAAAAACATGATTTTCATGCAGGACAATGCTCCATCACACGCGTCCAAGTACTCCACAGCGTGGCTGGCAAGAAAGGGTATAAAAGAAGAAAATCTAACGACATGGCCTCCTTGTTCACCTGATCTGAACCCCATTGAGAACCTGTGGTCCATCATCAAATGTGAGATTTACAAGGAGGGAAAACAGTACACCTCTCTGAACAGTGTCTGGGAGGCTGTGGTTGCTGCTGCACGCAATGTTGATGGTGAACAGATCAAAACACTGACAGAATCCATGGATGGCAGGCTTTTGAGTGTCCTTGCAAAGAAAGGTGGCTATATTGGTCACTGATTTGTTTTTGTTTTGTTTTTGAATGTCAGAAATGTATATTTGTGAATGTTGAGATGTTATATTGGTTTCACTGGTAAAAATAAATAATTGAAATGGGTATATATTTGTTTTTTGTTAAGTTGCCTAATAATTATGCACAGTAATAGTCACCTGCACACACAGATATCCCCCTAAAATAGCTAAAACTAAAAACAAACTAAAAACTACTTCCAAAAATATTCAGCTTTGATATTAATGAGTTTTTTGGGTTCATTGAGAACATGGTTGTTGTTCAATAATAAAATGAATCCTCAAAAATACAACTTGCCTAATAATTCTGCACTCCCTGTATACTGCAAAAATAACTGTACCATACAGATAGTCCCCCATAGTAATAGTGTTCCCAGACTGTCCTCAATTGTCATAGTCCCCCCTACAGTGGTTGCATATAGAATTATCTCCTCCTCCCTGTAGTCCCCCAGTAGTGCTAGCATATATAATACTACTCTCCCTCTGTAGTATAATGCCCCCCTGTAGTGGAAATATATATAATGATCCCCCCCATGTAGTGCCCCTGTAGTGGTAATATATATAATGTTCTCCTCCTGTTCCTTGCCATAAACTGCCGCCCCCTCAGAGGTAGGATGGCTGCCACCTGAGATGACATGCTCCACTTGACTCAAGGCAGATATGCCCTGTCTAAAGCCGTAAACATATGTTACCTTCACTGGCTTTCTTGTCCATGCACTGCCCCTTTTAATGATCCTAATTAAACCTTCTATAGAAGTTTATTCTTCTCTCCTTCAGAGTTTGGCTCTTAGAACAGTTGCTTTTCTTGCAGCTTGCTATCTCATAGGGTTTGTATTTTCCTGCATAAAGACACTTTTTTTCTGCTTGAGCTATAACTTATTCTATAGCAACTACTAAACACATCTTTTCTCTTGGCCTGCTTGCCAACAACTCCCTAACCAGAAGGGTGGGACCAGCCAATCACCCAGCAACTGTCTCTAAGGGTGGCCAGTTAATTACTCCCTTCCCATATACAGAGTTTTAGAATTCAAATACCGTACATTATAAAATCACATTAAATACTTTTACCACTGGAAGCGCATAGTCAGCATACATTAACCTTTGTCTCACAGTAAACATTTTGACAACTTTAGCAGTGAACCACTGTAAATACAGGTCATGGAGTCATCGGGGCATCTTCTCACACTGTCTGTGTCACAGAGTCACCTCTGTAAGCCCTCTCATCTCACCGTGATGGACATCCCACCATCTGGTCCAAGTCATCCCAGCGCATCTGAAATCTTGTAAATACACTGTAAATCCTCTTTCCCTTCTCTATTAAATTACTGCTCATGTCAGGTTATCAGCACGCAGCAAATGCACTGTGGGATATCATCATCATCGATAATGTGCCCATTAATGACTTTTAGAGTACATGCACACAGATCTTTCATGTGGATTTTTGCACACCGCCTCATCAAAGGCCGCGTCTGTTATTTGTGAATTTTGATGCATATTTGCCCCAGATGTTGCATAGGATGAAATCTGCATGGATTGTTTGCACAAACAATTGCTGCAGATTTTAAAATCCACACCACAAATCAATTTTCACATGGAAATTACCCGCAAGGGCTTAGAATGTGCAATAATCAACAGATATTATATACAGTATAATGTTTTTAGATGTCTATTTGTGAAGGAAAAGGTCTGTAGGTGGAGGAAAGCTTCCTTACAACATGCATTTCATACTATTTGCAGAACATTCCATCAATCCATCTTGAATGTCCTTGGGTACCAACAGAAACGGTAGAAGTGAATGATAACAGAACATAATGAGAAGAATAGTCATAAGTATGGCATGTATACTATATTATGACATAGGAGGTCGTGACTGGAGTAAGTATGGAATGCTCCTCAGCAAACTGGAATGGAGAGAGGTCAGGGGGTAGGGGGACAACTGTGAGTACAGCGAACAATTCCTGGAAGTTTAACTTTTAAGAAATTGCTGGGAAGGAGGGAGACAGGAAGAAGAAAAATCAATGATATAAGGAAGCAGCCAGCAAAGATACGATACTTCCGGAAATGATACCATTTAGCACTGACCCCAAAAACACAAATCTGCTGAGTAAGATAGATGATAGATTTGTTCATGTAACTAAGTAGCAAGAATGCATCCGAGAGCACTACAGGCTGCTTCTTCTATGAAGACTTCCCAAAGGAGATTAGTTCTACAGTACATCCGGATTATTAAATGAAATAATTCTCATGTAGGAAGGTAAAGGCATCCTGTAATATGGGTTTGCTATGGTGACATATTGAATTTATGGTATGGTATGGGTAAGCAATGGTGACATCCATGTCACAGGCTTCAGTTGTTATAAAACTCTTACATATAGTAATGGCAGACATTGAGAAAGCAGATAAATATATAATAATTATAAATTACAAATTCTGTCACACTTTCAAAATATAAGGTATAACATCACCATTATGAAAAGGACACATAGAGTTAGATCAAGGATGACACATGCATGAATAAAACACAACTGTTCAGGAAATGTGTTTTTTTTTTTTTTTCTTTGTGGGTGTCTTTTTATATTAATGAAGTATCCAAACCTACTGTATAAAAATACATGCACTGTGTCCACCCAATACCATATTAACCATATCAAGGTCTCTGGTGCTGTACAGTGAGAAGGCATCCACTCATCACTGTGTGCATCATAAAAATTCATAGCATTAAGGCTATATTCACATAGCCAGGTTTTATTTCCATTATTGGAGCAGAAAAATAAAAATAAATGAAGTTCTGTTTAACAAACCGGGGTCCGTAAGGTTTCGTCATGTAGCCCATATTTTATGGCATCGGTGATGAAGGTTCTTAATGGAGTCTCTGACATGAATGTGAACATAGTCTTATATGGAATTAAATTGAAGAGAAACACTTCAGCTAATAAATGTGGAATTGGAGATGCTGGATTGAATACCTACTGCCGAATCATTACTTACAAGAGCTGTCGCAAATGGACAACTCCTGCAACTGCACTCCAGCTGTTATGAAACTACAACACCCCCCCGCCAGCATGCACACTTGCTTTGCTGTTCTTCGAACTCCTATGGAAGTGAATGAAGCATTTTGGGAATTGTAGTTTGACAACAGCTGCAGTGCCAGAGGTTGCTGACCCCTGTCATAGAGGGTGGTCTCCGTTTTGAACCACCATCTATGAGCCACAACGGAGAGTCAGTAGCCCCAGATTGTACATGCATTACATGGATGACCATTCATTTTATTGGCCAAGCTAAACTTGATGGTTAACACATTCAGTAGAGAATGGCATAAAAATGTTAACTTACTTTTCAATGGATTTCAATGGCTTTTGTCACGAAATAATCGTCATATGTTATCAGAGTCAATTTTTGCTCTGCTACATCTGTATGTTACAAAGAATATGGAAATATACTGTACGGCCAGACATGGTTTCATGCCAGCAACAACTGTTTGTCAGGGGTTAGGCAAGCTAGGGGTGTTTTTTCAATAAAACAACCCCAGTGAAGTCACTGTCCCCATCATAACCCTATCCTCCATCCAAACCGCAATCTGAATGTCATAAAGTTGGTGTCCTTTAATTAATAGAAGCCATGATGGCAATTAATTGCACTATCAATGGTAAGTGAGAGCTTAGGGTATGGTCTCATGTAGTGGCTGATTCATGCTAGTCTGCATAGTTTTAAAATTGATTGTTATTCTTACTTGATAGTTGATAATGGCCTCATGGTTTTTCAGTAAACCTGTGAAACCACACATCATTACCAATGAACAGTCAATTGGCAATAATAGTCAATTTTAAAACTGTGCAGACTGGCATTTCCTTGTGGTCGGTTGTGTGGCAGTAGCCTAAGTGGAAGCTTTCTGATTTCTAGTTTTACCTCTGCCACCAAAGCAATCAAATCACTGAAATTGTGCTACTGTAAAACATATTTTGCACCACTAAAAATCAGCTAAATAAAATAAAGCTACACAACAGCCAAGTAGAGCCAAGTATCCGTGCTAAGTGGTGCCCATGGCCACAGATTTCAATATACAAAGACTGGTTCACATTGAGTATAGAGGAACTGTAGAACTCCTCTTGTTTCAATGCTTGCTGCATTTCTTCTATACTTAAAGGGGTTTTCTGAGACTTTAATACTGATCAACTATCCTCTGGATAGCTCAGCAGTATCTGATCAGTGGGGGTCCGACACACAAGACCCTGCCAATCAGCTGTTTGAAAAGGCAGCTCGCAGTAGCGCTGCAGCCTCCTCAGAGCCTTTCCTAGGCCACTGATGACACGTTCATCGGTCACATGGCCTAGGAGCAGCTCAGCACCATAGAAGTGAATGGAGCTAAGCTGCAATACCAAGCAGAGCCGCTATATACAATGCTGTGCTTTGTGAGCCCGGAGAAGGACGCAGTGCTCACAGGACTATTAATTTTAAGGTTGTGGAAAACACTTTAAATAAGCCAAAATGTAATCACTGTTCAGACAGGGTAAAATCCTTTACAAAGATGTGGTGATCAACAGAGGTGAAATGCATCCATTTACAAAAGCTCCAAAATCTGGTTGACCAAAATCACTTTCTTGTAATGCAAAGTTAATCATAAATTAATCATAAATGGTGACAGGAAAACGTGCTGGTCTCCAAAGTTTGCCACTGCGGGAGCAAAACAAAAAACCCTGACTATTCCTGTAGAATGAACCCTGCACTATCCCTCTGCAGAGCACTCACGCTGAGAAGGGCAACCTCACTTGGTGGCTATATAAAACTGGTAGCTGATAGTATAGCACATCATCAGTCCTTCAGCGGTGTGGAGCACATATGTGCGCACAGTTTAGCCAGCACAGTACCAGGGGGACAGAGGGATGAATAATATAACCAAAGGGTACAAAGATAATAGAGTAATTAATCTCATTAGATGTACATAAATGTTACTAATACACTGGATGCATATATAATCTAACAGTCATGTCTGGTTAATAACAATACACCCAAAACTACTAACCTAATGGATCCCAGTAAGGCAGAAGAGTTAGATATGGAAATATAAATATTAGACGAGCAAACCACAATTGAGAAAATGAGACAACCACATGAACTTACGGGTAGCAATAGGCATAAAGTGCAAAACTGAAGCCAACCAGCATACTGGTATGGTGTAGAGTAGGGATGCTCAACCTGTGGCCCTCCAGCTGTTGTAAAACTACAACTCCCACCATGCCCTTCTGTAGACTGATAGCTGTAGGCTGTCCGGGAATGATGGGAGTTGTAGTTTTGCAGCAGCTGTAGGGCCGCAGGTTGAGCATGCCTGGTGTAGAGGTATAGGACATATACCTGGGCGTCTAAAAATCCCAAACGAAAGGACATGAGCAGTCCAAATGAAACAAGTGTAAGGTATTGGTATACTATATACATTATTTATACATATATTGTAGTATGTTCATACATTGCTATTACATTGATCTAGCACTGGAAGATATTTAGACAGGTTCTTCTCATAGTTAAAATAAAACATTACTACAAAATCAACCAATCGGCATGTACCGTATGTTTAGTTTTAAAAAGACTAATAGATACAGGTGAAACTCGAAAAATTAGAATATCGTGCAAAAGTTCATTTATTTCAATAATGCAAATGAGAAGGAATTGCATTAATGCAGCTTAAAATTAGAATTTTGTGAAAAGGTTCAATATTCTAGGCTCATAGTGACACACTTTAGTCAGCTAATTAATCCATACCCCCTGAGCAAAGGGTACCTCAAAATTGTGACTTTTGGGGTTTCATAAGCTGTAAGCCATAATCATCCAAATTACAACAAATAAAGGATTGAAATATCTCGTTTTGCATGTAATAAGTCTATCTCATATGTTAGTTTCACCTTTTAAGTTGCATTACTGAAATAAATGAACTTTGCACGATATTCTAATTTTTCGAGTTTCACCTGTATATGTTTAGGTTTGAAATTTTGTACTGTCCAATTAGATATCCTCCACATTTTAGTCAATGGGTAAAAATGGTATAAGAAGGAAATGCTGGAAAGGTTAAGATAACATTATTCTGGGTATTAGTAGATTCATTAATCATAAGAGCTATAAACCTTGCTGTATCTGGGCCTGATAATCTGAATAAAGCTTCATCTCTGGATTGCCATATACATCTTCATCATTATATTTATAAGAATAATTTTGGGGCCGTGACAAGTAACCAGAAGACCCAAAGTATGGTGACCCAAAGTATGGTGGTAACGTAGAAGTTTGTGCCTGTTTCAGCAAGAGGCGACCCAGAAGGACGTTTTGGACCCCACAACCTCTACATTGTGAACATTGGAGGACTCTGGTGCCACAAAGGCTAGTGAGAATTTTATTTATTCTTTATTATTGATTGCCTTATCATTTATCTTTTAGTATGGCTAGTAGGGAAGGTATTGCAAATGGAGTTACTGTTAATGATTGGCTCATTAATTACATAAAAACCCATGATGGACCATATGAGATGCCACAGGAATATAGACATTCATGGTATAAGATGAAAAGTTTTTTTGATTGAGAGATAAGAAAATAAAAGAGAAAAACGAAAAAGTTATGGTAGTACAGGGTTTTTTATCCAGTTGTGTAAAATGGATGGAGATTGTTGCTCAAGGAAGGAAGAGGAAGAACTTAAATATGAAAATGCCCAGAAAGAGCGGAATGATAAAATGGCTGAACTTAGATTGCATGCCATGACAACTTAAGAGGCTCTTATTGAGAAACTGAAATTTTGTGAGCAGTGATATCATGTTAAGGCCTCATGCACACGACCGTTGTTGTGTTCCGTGTCCGTTGTTCCGTTTTCCGTGATTTTCTGCGGACCCATTGACTTTCAATGGGTCCGTTGAAAACTCGGATAATGCACCGTTTGTCATCCGCGTCCGTGATCCGTGTTTCCAGTCCGTCCAAAAAATATGACCTGTCCTATTTTTTTCACGGACAACGGTTTGCGGACCCATTCAAGTCAATGGGTCCGTGAAAAAACACGGAGGCACACAAGATTGTCATCCGCATCCGTGCGTCCGCATCCGTTTTTTTCCTATCATTTGCAAGGCAAACTTGACTTAGATTTTTTTTTCACTTTTCATGTCTGGTGATCCTCCAAAAATCAAGGAAGACACACGGAAACAAAAACGGAAACGGATCACGGAACAATGGAACCCCGTTTTGCGGACCGCGAAAAAATACTGTCGTGTGCATGAGGCCTAATGAGGAATTGTTGGTAAAAATAACGAGTGTAGAGAAGGAGCTGGTGGAATGTAAACATGCAACTAATATTGCATTTGATAAACTGGCTGAAAAATATGTAGTAAATAATCTAGATCAAAAGTGTTAATCATAATCCCATTTATCTTTGGGGTGATCTACATAATATTAAGAATATTCCAGCAGCTCCTACTACTACAACTGTATTAAATGCAGATAAAACCAGTGAAGTGCAGCTTATCACAAAACAGTTAGGCTGGGTTCACACGGGCATTGCGGGAAAAGGTGCGGGTGCATTTCGGGAACACCCGCGATTTTTCCGCACGAGTGCAAAACATTGTAATGCGTTTTGCACTCGCGTGAGAAAAATCGCGCATGTTTGGTACCCAAACTCACCTTAGTCCACTTGATCGCGTAGCCCGGCATCTCCTTCTGTCTCCATCTCCATCACCATGGTAAAAGATCATGTGATGACCGGAGTGACGTCACCAAAGGTCCTTTACCTGTAATTAATGCTCACCACAGGTCCAGTTCAGCAAAGGAGACAGAAGGAGATGCCGGGCCGCGATCAAGTGGACTAAGGTGAGTTAAATTATTATTTATTTATTTTTAACCCCTCCAGCGCTATTTTACTATGCATTCTGTATTCAGAATGCTATTATTTTCCCTTATAACCATGTTATAAGGGAAAATAATAATGATCGGGTCTCCATCCCGATCGTCTCCTAGCAACCGTGCTTGAAAATCGCACCGCATCCGCACTTGCTTGCGGATGCTTGCGATTTTCACGCAACCCCATTCACTTCTATGGGGCCTGCGTTGCGTGAAAAATGCAGAATATAGAGCATGCTGCGATTTTCACGCAACGCACAAGTGATGCATGAAAATCACCGCTTATCTGAACAGCCCCATTGAAATGAATGGGTCGGGATTCAGTGCGGGTGCAATACGTTCACCTACCGCATTGCACCCGCGCGGAAATCTCGCCCCTGTGAGCGCAGCCTTAATGCCACAGGATGTCATTGTTAAAGAAATTGGGCAAGTCCCATGGCATGATATAAATCAATTTGTGAAATGTTTATGTGATTTGCACAGAGCTATTGTGATTTATAACTAGAGATGAGCGAAGTTTTAACAATTTCGATTTGGTCGCTTTGCCGAATTATTTCAAAAAATTTGCTATGTTACTAATTAATTTGTCAAGAAGCCCATTAAATAAAGTCTATCCTGGCCTGCAGTTAAATTTTAGGGAGAATGTATGCTAGTGTACTGTACATCACTGTGCAGTGAAGCAGCATGCATAGCTAGTTCTTCTGGTAACAAAACAGTTACTGTGCGTCAGAATGACAGGCAGGTCACATATATGGATGTGCACATCAACGTGCAGGCCGCCAACATTTCTAGCTAACCCCTAGCTAAACCAAAAAAAAAAAAAAAGCATACAGCATCCTTCAGTAAAGGCCGCCAGTGATTCTTTAGCAAAACAAAATAAGGACATGGAGGTGTAACATCCCAGAGTATGTCACTAAACTTCTGTTCCCCTGCTTCATAATGTCAAGTGTATGTATATTGTCATCTGGTATAAGTTTGCATCATTTTCCCCATAATGTGCATTTTCCAGGCTTGTTGCATTGTATTTATGCTGTAATATCCATGTACACCAGCAGGTGGCAGCAGTATGTAGTAGAACCAAGCCAGTTAGTATATCTAGACTGGAATATACTATTCCAGGCTAGCTTCCCCCTATCTGAGGAGGAGTGGAATGTTCCCACATCCTACTTCAGAGGGAGGACAGAAAGTTCTAGGCAGTGTACCAGCCACCCCCTGTTGGGATAGGCTGCGTCAGTAGGAGCTCCCAGAAATAGGGACCCCAACCAAGGATCCCAGCCTCCCTGAGGCCCAAGATCAACCTTCCCAGCCTGAGTTCCTTACCTCAGCTGGTGACCAAGAAAGCAGCCGTCTTCAGAACTATCAGATCTCCAGGAAGAAACCACCATTCCCTGCGAGCAGTCCTGTAAGTACAGATTCCAGAACAAGGAGAAGATAAGTACCTCCACAGTTAGTCAGGCCCATATCAAGCAGACCACAGACAGAGCAGAATACAGATACCTGCCAGATCTATAGGCGTATGTACCAGATGCAGAATAGATATATAAATTCCTGCCACATATTGCCAAAACCTGCTGGGATCCTAGACTATTGCTGTAAATTGTATGGATCTAAAGCTGCATATAATAACATCAAGTAAAGACAAGTTGGACCCTATTTTCTGTGTGGAATTCCATCATTCCTCCATTACTCCTATTGACAACACTCAATTTTGTTGCATGTGAGCCAGGATACAGGAGTCCAGCCGTACTACAGGTAGGAGACACCGTTGACACAATACAGAGACAATATCCCCCTCTGGCATTCCTCACCTAGTACGTGTGCTCATACCATCTTAAAGGGCCCTTCTACAGTACCTGCGCAAGCTGCAACTGGCGTCACAAACTTATTTACACCTAAATCTGACCCACTGCATAGCAGCCCCAATGACCCAGTGTCCTGCTCATTAAAGAGGCAGCACCAATAAAGTAGTGGCGAAAACAAAGGTTCTTTTAATCCATGTTGTAGCAGTGCAGAATGACTGTGTGTCCAGGGGTGCACCTAGCCTTTCTGCTACCCGAGGCAAAAATTGAAATGGCACCCTGCCCCCTCCACCCAGACCTACTGGAAGCACTCATTTCCCACAGCCCTGCCACCGCCCCAACTTGTCTTTAGGTCATGCCACCTGAGGCAATCTCCTCACCTGGCCTCATTGGCAGTGCACCCCTTTGTGTGTCACTATTAGGCCTAGTTCACTTATTTGGTTAGTTATCCTCATCAGTTATTATGAGCCCAAAACAGGTGCGGGTCAAAACCACAGAATAGGTGCAGATTTATTCATGATACCTAATCCAAGAGTATGCTTGTCTCCTGAATTTGCCTCACAATAAGTGATAGAAATAATTGAACAAATAACAGAAGAGAAAACTCAGCTTTAGGCCTCATACACACGAACCGTTTTTTTTTAAGGTCTGCAAAAACGGGGTCCGTAGGTCTGTGATCCGTGACCGTTTTTTCGTCCGTGGGTCTTCCTTGATTTTTGGAGGATCCACGGACATTAAAAAAAAGGAGTTTTGGTGTCCGCCTGGCCGTGCGGAGCCAAACGGATCCGTCCTG
Organism: Bufo bufo; assembly: GCF_905171765.1. Taxonomy (NCBI): domain Eukaryota; kingdom Metazoa; phylum Chordata; class Amphibia; order Anura; family Bufonidae; genus Bufo; species Bufo bufo. The sequence goes on along the minus strand of NC_053391.1, from coordinate 570,225,493 downwards.
AATTACAATGCAAGTCAATAGGGACGGATCCGTTTGACGTTGACACAATATGGTGCAATTGCAAACGGATCCGTCCCCCATTGACTTTTAATGTAAAGTCAGGAGTCCCTTTTATACCATCGGATCGGAGTTTTCTCCAATCCGATGGTATATTTTAACTTGAAGCGCCCCCATCACCATGGGAACGCCTCTATGTTAGAATATACCATCAGATTTGAGTTAGATCGTGAAACTCAGATCCAATAGTATATTCTAACGAGGCGTTTCCATGGTGATGGGGACGCTTCAGGTTAGAATATACTAAAAGAACTGTGTACATGACTGCCCCCTGCTGCCTGGCAGGTGCTGCCAGGCAGCAGGGGGCAGACCCCCCTTCCTCCCTTCCCTTTGTATTTAACTCATTGGTGGCCAGTGCGGCCCCCCTCCCTCCCCTGTATTTAACTCATTGGTGGCCAGTGCGGCCCCCCTCCCTCCCTTGTATTTAACACATTGGTGACCAGTGCGGCCGGCCCCCCCTCCCTCCCCTGTAGTTAACACATTGGTGGCCAGTGCGGCCGGCCCCCCTCCCTCCCCTGTAGTTAACACATTGGTGGCCAGTGCGGCCGTCCCCCCCTCCCTCCCCTGTAGTTAACACATTGGTGGCCAGTGCGGCCGGCCCCCCCTCCCTCCCCTGTAGTTAACACATTGGTGGCCAGTACGGCCGCCCCCCCCCCTCCCCTGTAGTACTGTAGATTCATTGGTGGCCAGTGGGGCCCCCCCCCTCCCTCCCCCTCCTAATTAAAATCTCCCCCCTATCATTGGTGGCAGCGGAGAGTACCGATCGGAGTCCCAGTTTAATCGCTGGGGCTCCGATCGGTAACCATGGCAACCAGGACGCTACTGCAGTCCTGGTTGCCATGGTTACTTAGCAATTTTTAGAAGCATTATACTTACCTGCGAGCTGCGATGTCTGTGACCGGCCGGGCGCTCCTCCTACTGGTCAGTAAAAAGGTCTGTGCGGCGCATTGCTTATAGCACAGACCTGTCACTACAGGGGAGGGGGGGCCGGCCGCACTGGCCACCAATGAATTTAAAACTGGGGAGGGGGGGTGCCCCCTCCTGCCTGGCAGCACATGATCTCTTACAGGGGGCTATGATACGCACAATTAACCCCTCAGGTGCAGCACCTGAGGGGTTAATTGTGCGGATCACAGCCCCCTGTAAGAGATCGGGTGCTGCCAGGCAGCAGGGGGCAGTCATGTACACAGTTCAAAGTATATTCTAACTAGAAGCGTCCCCATCACTATGGGAACGCCTCTGTGTTAGAATATACTGTCGGATCTGAGTTTTCACGAAGTGAAAACTCAGCTCTGAAAAAGCTTTTATGCAGACGGATCTGCGGATCCGTCTGTGTGAAAGTAGCCTACGACCACGGACGCGGATGCCAATCTTGTGTGCATCCGTGTTTTTTCACTGACCCATTGACTTGAATGGGTCCGTGAACCGTTGTCCGTCAAAAAAATAGGACAGGTCCTATTTTTTTGACGGACAGGAAACATGGATCACGCATGCGGCTGCAAAACAGTGCATTTTCAGATTTTTCCACGGACCCATTGAAAGTCAAAACGGAAAACGGCACAACGGCCATGGATGCACACAACGGTCGTGTGCATGAGGCCTTACAGGTCAATGTTAGCATCAGCTCTAATTTATCAGGAGTGGGTCCAAAACAGAGATAACATGTGATGGAAATATTTGCATGTCTTCTGTGTTTTGGACCCTTTTGCTCTTAGCTTCCAAATAATGATCACATCCTGATGCAAAATACTGACCGTGTGATAGAGGCCTCATGCTAATTTTGCATGTGGCCATTTGCATTTGAAATCAATTTTATTCAGACAGAAAAGAAGTCCTGCATGCAGGACTTTTATGGCCTTTTATCACACGCTCAGTATTTGGTCAGTTTTTTGCATCAGTATTTGATCAGTATTGGCAAGACAAAAACAGGAGCTGGTCCAAAACAGAGATAACACGTGATGGAAATATTTGCATGTCTTCTGTGTTTTGAACCCACTCCTGCTTTTGACTTCCAAATCATGATCAAATCCTGATGGAAAATACTGAACGTGTGTGGCCTTATAGATGCTCAAACGACAAGCCCCCAGTTGTGGCCACAATTCAAATTTTGCTGTCCATTAGTCCAGGGGATCTTGGATCTGGGGTGACAGGGTGCAGTCCAAATATGTCACCACCAGCTGTGTCAGATTATGCTCCATATCCTGCTGCTGCTGGGTGGTTTCTAAAGTAGTCGGGTGAAGAAAAGTGCTTATAGTGACTCAAGACTTAAGTTGGTGCTGATGGAGCGAGTGCTACTCCTGCCCCACCCCACCCCCTTCAGCAGTCATGGCAGTGGAGCGTGATCTTAGAGGTTCCCCCGGTTAGTCGTTAGTCTTTTATGAGGATGGGAGATGGCAAACGTAGACAATGACCAACCGACTACAAAGGATGTCTTGATAGTAGTTGAGCTTTTCAACCCTCTCAGAAGGTGTAAAAAGGCCCCCATTTTGGACCAGTAGTGAGGGTCTAACATAGTGCAGAGCCAGTAGTCATCCCTCTGCTGAATGCGGCTGTCACTACACAAGCTACTCAGCATGCATCTGGCCATTTGCGCAGGGGACTTGGAGGGACTCCCTGCCTGCATCTCCACTGCATACTGCCATGGTCTGTCGGGGTCATCTGCGTCATCTTTGTCATCACCCTCTAGCTCCTCCTGCTCCTATCCTGTCCCTTGGGCAGATAAACCACCTATTTCTCCTCCTCCTGTGCCAGTTCAGCATCCACAGGGCTCAGGTGCCCATGAGATGTAGGCTTCACTTCTGTCCCCTAGCCAGTCAGATTTATCAGCATCCCCATTCAGGACTTGAAGGAGTGGAAATATATCATTCATCCCTTAGTCCTAGCAACTGACAAAAAAATTGCCTCCTCAAAGGGCCTGAGCAAACGGCAGGTGTCATGCATGAGCTGCCACTGTCTAACCTCAAAGTTATACCAGGGAGTAGTCCTGTCCATCTGCATCATCAACAAATTGGTCATAGATTTTCTCTGCTAATACAGTTGGTCCAACATGTGGAGGGTGAAGTTCCAACGTGTGAAACGTTGCATATGAAGCGAAGTAGGGAAACACCATTCTGCCTTTGCAGCTCAAGGAAGACGTGTTTTGCATTTTCAAGATGTCTTGCAGTTGGGTGAAAGGCTTCAGGAACCGATTGACAACAAGATTGAAGACATGTGCCATGCAGGGCGCAAGGGTCAGCCCTCCCTGATGCAGCACAGACAGAATGTTCTTCCTGTTATTCGTAGCCATGGTTTCTATCTCCAGTTTGCGATAAGACAGCGAGGATTTTATTTCTTGGTTGATGGCGCAGAGCTGTTCCTCCCCGGTGTAACTCCTTTCACCCAGGCTGACCAGGGGCAGAACCACATGACAACGACGTGCTTTGCATAGGTGGTATGCTGGAGGACCACTCTGAACTGTACCTACAGGGTATGCTGAGGAAATGGTGGAGGATAAGGAGGCAGAGGAGGACATTGGTGTAGAAATCCCACGATTACAACTCGGAGGCGGCATTGCCATCACCTGGTCAAGTCTCTGGTGTGCCTGGGCCGGAACCACATTTACCCAGTGGGCTGTAAAGACATATACAGGTATTGCCCTTGACTATAGTTAGAGCTTCATACATCAGCGCTGGTATGAACCTTACCAGACACCAACAGGCTCAAGGACTGGCCCACCTTCTGCCTAGCATACGTGTGCAGGGCTGGTACAGCTTTTTTAGAGAAGTAATGACGGCTTGGGACTCTCCACCTTGGGTGTGCACAAGCCATCAACTCTCTGAAATGTTCATTGTCCAGGATATGGAAAGGGAGGGACTGTAGAACCAGCAACCTGGCTAGGTGCACATTCAGCTTCTGCGCCATTAGATGAGTGCACGCATACTGTTGTCTCTTTGCCATCACCTCGGTGATCGATTGCTGGCAAAACACGTGATGAGGAGGAGGAGCATCAGGAGCAATAGACGAAGGGAAGGAATGACAGCTTCTTTCTGCTGAGGTTGAGGAGCCCTTACTGCTGGAGAAGGCATGCGGACAGCTGGGAGATTCAGTAATTGCTGCATCAGGCCTTACCACTACATTAGTGCGATGGTTTTCCCAGGCTACTTCATGGTGACGCTCCAGGGCCGTAGTGACAATATTAGCACCCTGACCACGCGTCATCTTCTGCCAACATATCTTGCAGTCTGACTGCCACGCTAATGTCCTCGAGCGACTTGATAAAAAATTCCCACACTGCGGAGTATGGCATTTTACCCACCACTCCATACTGACTGCCTTCCGCTGCCTGTATGAACCTGTGCACCGCTAGTTGCTTCCTGACAAGTAGGCTCCTGAGCCTCAGACTGTCTACCCCGGGCGTGTTTGGCTCCAGATCTCTAACTGCTTCCACCCTGCTGGCTCATCAACATGCTGCCACCCTGCTTCTGCCTCATGGGCCTGCTGCCACCCTCACCCCCTGATGATGATGATAAGTCTATGTATAACTGAGCAGATTAATTATTAAAGGTGCAGCAGGTGAACTAGGTAAATGCGTCTATATATCAGGCTGCCTGCTTACAATGAGTCTGATAAACAGTAAGTCTATGTATAACAGAACAGATTAAGTATAAATGGTGCAGCTGATTTATTAGGTACATGCTTCTATATATTAGACCGCCTGTTGAGACTAAGTCCAATGCATAGTAAGTCTATGTATAACAGGACAGATTAAGAATGAATGACACAGCACATGAACAAGATGCACAAGGCAATTACACTGAGCCTGCACTGTCCCTGCAATCTCCCTATGCTTGCCCTACAATCTCCCTACACTGTCCCTGTACTGTCCCTATCCAATATTCTACATTTAAAAGCTTTGTTAACCACTGTCCCTAGTGCTTGACATGTCTGTCTCTATGCCTTGTTCACAGTAAAATGGCAGAGACCGGGCAGCTTTTATAGGGCTGTGACATCACAGGGGATGATCTGCTGATTGGCTGGCTGCTCGGCTTTATGGGTCATATTGCATTCCCAGGCTTCCTACTTTCACTTTGTAACCCGTGTAGCCGCTATTTTAAGAAAAAAAGGATTCGTTACCATGAAGCGCAAGGAAATTCGGATTTGTGGCAAATCGAATTCAATTAGTTTCACTTAGATTTGCTCAAGACTACCTACTACTTGAATATGGAGGACATGGATAGATGGTTAGAGTTTTGCAAAGAGTGGTAGGAAATGGATTGTGGATTACAGTTACTAAAGATGAGCGAATTGAAGATGACGAAGTGGAATTCGATTCGAATTTCAGGAAAAATTTGATTCGCACCGAATCCGAATTTCCTTACACTTCGTGGTAACGAATCTTATTTTTAAAATGGCTGCTGCACGTGTTAGGACATGGAGCAAAGAACTCTGGGAACAAGGGATCACCCATAATGCCATGCATGCAGCCAATCAGCAGCCAGCCCAGGTGATGTCACAGCCCTATAAATAGCCTCAGCCATGTTGGATTCTGCCATTTTCCAGTGTGCTTAGTGCAGGGAGAGACGTCAGCAGGCGCTAGGGACAGAGCTAGGAAAGACTTTATTGTGCTAAAAAATTGATTCACAAGTTCGGGGAAAGATTAGTCAAGGTATAGGGAAAGGATAGGGAGGCATTATCTACTCTATAAAAGGAGAACAGGGTGCAATAGAAGCGATTCTATTTAACCTTGCTGCACTTATTGGGGATCCAAATTGCTTTTAGGTTGTTTGCACTATATCAGGGATGGCCAACCTGCGGCTCTCCAGCTGTTGCAAAACTACAACTCCCAGCATGCAAAGACTGCCTACAGCTACCAGCCTACAGCAGGGCATGGTGGGAATTGAAGTTTTACAACAGCTGGAGAGCCGCAGGTTGGCCATCCCTGCACTATATAATACATCACTAATAGAGTTGAGCGAACACCTGGATGTTCGGGTTCGAGAAGTTCGGCCGAACTTCCGGGAAATGTTCGGGTTCGGAATCCGAACCCGACCCGAACTTCGTCCCGAACCCCATTGAAGTCAATGGGGACCCGAACTTTTGGGCACTAAAAAGGCTGTAAAACAGCCCAGGAAAGAGCTAGAGGGCTGCAAAAGGCAGCAACATGTAGGTAAATCCCCTGCAAACAAATGTGGATAGGGAAATGAATTAAAATAAAAAAAATAAAAATGAACCAATATCAATTGGACAGAGGTCCCATAGCAAGGAATCTGGCTTCACGTCAGCAGAGAATCAGTCTCTTCATGCCATAGCAAAGAATCTGGCTTCATGTCAGCAGAGAATCAGTCTCTTCATGCCATAGCAGAGAATCTGACTTCATGTCACCCACCACTGGAACAGGCCACTGTCACATATTTAGGCCCAGGCACCCAGACAGAGGAGAGAGGTCCCGTAACAGAGAATCTGGCCTTATGTCAGCACAGAATCTGTCTTCATGTCATAGCAGAGAATCAGGCTTCACGTCACCCACCACTGGAACAGGCCACTGTCACACATTTAGGCCAAGGCACCCAGGCAGAGGAGAGAGGTCCCGTAACAGAGAATCTGGCCTTATGTCAGCGCAGAATCAGTCTTCATGTCATAGCAGAGAATCAGGCTTCACGTCACCCACCACTGGAACAGGCCACTGTCACATATTTAGGCCCAGGCACCCAGGCAGAGGAGAGAGGTCCCGTAACAGAGAATCTGGCCTTATGTCAGCACAGAATCTGTCTTCATGTCATAGCAGAGAATCAGGCTTCACGTCACCCACCACTGGAACAGGCCACTGTCACACATTTAGGCCCAGGCACCCAGGCAGAGAAGAGAGGTCCCGTAACAGAGAATCTGGCCTTATGTCAGCGCATAATCAGTCTTCATGTCATAGCAGAGAATCAGGCTTCACGTCACCCACCACTGGAACAGGCCACTGTCACATATTTAGGCCCAGGCACCCAGGCAGAGGAGAGAGGTCCCGTAACAGAGAATATGGCCTTATGTCAGCGCAGAATCTGTCTTCATGTCATAGCAGAGAATCAGGCTTCACATCACCCACCACTGGAACAGGCCACTGTCACATATTTAGGCCCCGGCACCCAGACAGAGGAGAGAGGTCCCGTAACAGAGAATCTGGCCTTATGTCAGCACAGAATCTGTCTTCATGTCATAGCAGAGAATCAGGCTTCACGTCACCCACCACTGGAACAGGCCACTGTCACACATTTAGGCCCAGGCACCCAGGCAGAGAAGAGAGGTCCCGTAACAGAGAATCTGGCCTTATGTCAGCGCATAATCAGTCTTCATGTCATAGCAGAGAATCAGGCTTCACGTCACCCACCACTGGAACAGGCCACTGTCACATATTTAGGCCCAGGCACCCAGGCAGAGGAGAGAGGTCCCGTAACAGAGAATATGGCCTTATGTCAGCGCAGAATCTGTCTTCATGTCATAGCAGAGAATCAGGCTTCACATCACCCACCACTGGAACAGGCCACTGTCACATATTTAGGCCCCGGCACCCAGACAGAGGAGAGAGGTCCCGTAACAGAGAATCTGGCCTTATGTCAGCACAGAATCTGTCTTCATGTCATAGCAGAGAATCAGGCTTCACGTCACCCACCACTGGAACAGGCCACTGTCACACATTTAGGCCCAGGCACCCAGGCAGAGGAGAGAGGTCCCGTAACAGAGAATCTGGCCTTATGTCAGCGCAGAATCAGTCTTCATGTCATAGCAGAGAATCAGGCTTCACGTCACCCACCACTGGAACAGGCCACTGTCACATATTTAGGCCCAGGCACCCAGGCAGAGGAGAGAGGTCCCATAACAGAGAATCTGGCCTTATGTCAGCACAGAATCTGTCTTCATGTCATAGCAGAGAATCAGGCTTCACGTCACCCACCACTGGAACAGGCCACTGTCACACATTTAGGCCCAGGCACCCAGACAGAGGAGAGAGGTCCCGTAACAGAGAATCTGGCCTTATGTCAGCGCAGAATCTGTCTTCATGTCATAGCAGAGAATCAGGCTTCACGTCACCCACCACTGGAACAGGCCACTGTCACATATTTAGGCCCCGGCACCCAGACAGAGGAGAGAGGTCCCGTAACAGAGAATCTGGCCTTATGTCAGCACAGAATCAGTCTTCATGTCATAGCAGAGAATCAGGCTTCACGTCACCCACCACTGGAACAGGCCACTGTCACACATTTAGGCCCAGGCACCCAGGCAGAGGAGAGAGGTCCCGTAACAGAGAATCTGGCCTTATGTCAGAGCAGAATCTGTCTTCATGTCATAGCAGAGAATCAGGCTTCACGTCACCCACCACTGGAACAGGCCACTGTCACACATTTAGGCCCAGGCACCCAGGCAGAGGAGAGAGCTCCCGTAACAGAGAATCTGGCCTTATGTCTGCGCAGAATCAGTCTTCATGTCATAGCAGAGAATCAGGCTTCACATCACCCACCACTGGAACAGGCCACTGTCACATATTTAGGCCCAGGCACCCAGGCAGAGGAGAGAGGTCCCGTAACAGAGAATCTGGCCTTATGTCAGCACAGAATCAGTCTTCATGTCATAGCAGAGAATCAGGCTTCACGTCACCCACCACTGGAACAGGCCACTGTCACACATTTAGGCCCAGGCACCCAGGCAGAGGAGAGAGGTCCCGTAACAGAGAATCTGGCCTTATGTCAGCGCAGAATCAGTCTTCATGTCATAGCAGAGAATCAGGCTTCGCGTCACCCACCACTGGAACAGGCCACTGTCACACATTTAGGCCCCGGCACCCAGACAGAGGAGAGGTTCATTCAACTTTGGGTTGCCCCGCAATATAATGGTAAAATGAAATTAAAAATAGTATTGAATGAGGAAGTGCCCTGGAGTAGAATAATATATTGTTAAGGGGAGGTAGTTAATATCTAATCTGCACAAGGGATGGACAGGTCCTGTGGGATCCATGCCTGGTTCATTTTTATGAACGTCAGCTTGTCCACATTGGCTGTAGACAGGCGGATGCGTTTGTCTGTAATGACGCCCCCTGCCGTGCTGAATATACATTCAGACAAAACGCTGGCCACCGGGCAGGCCAGCACCTCCAAGGCATAAAAGGCTAGCTCTGGCCACGTGGACAATTTGGAGACCGAGAAGTTGAATGGGGCCGAACCATCAGTCAGTACGTGGAGGGGTGTGCACAGGTACTGTTCCACCATGTTAGTGAAATGTTGCCTCCTGCTAACACGTTCCGTATCAGGTGGTGGTGCAGTTAGCTGTGGCGTGGTGACAAAACTTTTCCACATCTCTGTCATGCTAACCCTGCCCTCAGAGGAGCTGGCCGTGACACAGCTGCGTGGGCGACCTCTTGCTCCTCCTCTGCCTTTGCCTTGGGCTTCCACTGGTTCCCCTGTGACATTTGGGAATGCTCTCAGTAGCGCGTCTACCAACGTGCGCTTGTACTCGCGCATCTTCCTATCACGCTCCAGTGTAGGAAGTAAGGTGGGCACATTGTCTTTGTACCGGGGATCCAGCAGGGTGGCAACCCAGTAGTCCTCACACGTTAAAATGTGGGCAACTCTGCTGTCGTTGCGCAGGCACTGCAGCATGTAGTCGCTCATGTGTGCCAGGCTGCCCAGAGGTAAGGACAAGCTGTCCTCTGTGGGAGGCGTATCGTCATCGTCCTGTGTTTCCCCCCAGCCACGCACCAGTGATGGGCCTGAGCTGCTTTGGGTGCCACCCCGCTGTGAACATGCTTCATCCTCATCCTCCTCCACCTCCTCCTCATCCTCGTCCTCCTCGTCCTCCAGTAGTGGGCCCTGTCTGGCCACATTTGTACCTGGCCTCTGCTGTTGCAAAAAACCTCCCTCTGAGTCACTTCGAAGAGACTGGCCTGAAAGTGCTAAATATGACCCCTCTCCCTCCTCTTCCTCCTGGGCCACCTCCTCTTCCATCATCGCCCTAAGTGTTTTCTCAAGGAGACATAGAAGTGGTATTGTAACGCTGATAACGGCTTCATCGCTCTGGCCATGTTGGTGGAGTACTCGAAACAACGCAACAGGGCACACAGGTCTCGCATGGAGGCCCAGTCATTGGTGGTGAAGTGTGTCTGATCCGCAGTGCGACTGACCCGTGCGTGCTGCAGCTGAAACTCCACTATGGCCTGCTACTGCTCGCACAGTCTGTCCAGCATATGCAAGGTGGAGTTCCACCTGGTGGGCACGTCGCATATGAGGGGATGAGCGAGAAGGCCGAAGTTACGCTGTAGTGCAGACAGGCGAGCAGCGGCAGGGTGTGAACGCCGGAAGCGCGAACAGACGGCCCGCACTTTATGCAGCAGCTCTGACATGTCGGGGTAGTTGCGAATGAACTTCTGCACCACCAAATTCAGCACATGCGCCAGGCAAGGGATATGCGTCAAACCGGCTAGTCCCAGAGCTGCAACGAGATTTCGCCCATTATCGCACACCACCAGGCCGGGCTTGAGGCTCACCGGCAGCAACCACTCGTCGGTCTGTTGTTCTATACCCCGCCACAACTCCTGTGCGGTGTGGGGCCTGTCCCCCAAACATATGAGTTTCAGAATGGCCTGCTGACGTTTACCCCGGGCTGTGCTGAAGTTGGTGGTGAAGGTGTGTGGCTGACTGGATGAGCAGGTGGAAGAAGAGGAGGAGGAAGCTGAGTAGGAGGAGGAGGAGACAGGAGGCAAAGAATGTTGCCCTGCGATCCTTGGCGGCGGAAGGACGTGCGCCAAACAGCTCTCCGCCTGGGGCCCAGCCGCCACTACATTTACCCAGTGTGCAGTTAGGGAGATATAGCGTCCCTGGCCGTGCTTACTGGTCCACGTATCTGTGGTTAGGTGGACCTTGCCACAGATGGCGTTGCGCAGTGCACACTTGATTTTATCGGACACTTGTTTGTGCAGGGAAGGCACGGCTCTCTTGGAGAAGTAGTGGCAGCTGGGAACAACATACCGTGGGACAGCAAGTGACATGAGCTGTTTGAAGCTGTGTGTGTCCACCAGCCTAAATGACAGCATTTCATAGGCCAGTAGTTTAGAAATGCTGGCATTCAGGGCCAGGAATCGAGGGTGGCTAGGTGGGAATTTACGCTTTCTCTCAAATGTTTGTGAGATGGAGAGCTGAACGCTGCCGTGTGACATGGTTGAGATGCTTGGTGACGCAGGTGGTGGTGTTGGTGGTACATCCCATGTTTGCTGGGCGGCAGGTGCCAACGTTCCTCCAGAGGCAGAGGAAGAGGCCGAGGCGGCGGCAGCAGCAGCAGAAGAGGCCGAGGCGGCAGCAGCAGAAGAGGTAGCAGGGGGAGCCTGAGTGACTCCCTTGTTTTTAAGGTGTTTACTCCACTGCAGTTCATGCTTTGCATGCAGGTGCCTGGTCATGCAGGTTGTGCTAAGGTTCAGAACGTTAATGCCTCGCTTTAGGCTCTGATGGCACAGCGTGCAAACCACTCGGGTCTTGTCGTCAGCACATTGTTTGAAGAAGTGCCATGCCAGGGAACTCCTTGAAGCTGCCTTTGGGGTGCTCGGTCCCAGATGGCGGCGGTCAGTAGCAGGCGGAGTCTCTTGGCGGCGGGTGTTCTGATTTTGCCCACTGCTCCCTCTTTTGCTACGCTGTTGGCTCGGTCTCACCACTGCCTCTTCCTCCGAACTCTGAAAGTCAGTGGCACGACCTTCATTCCATGTGGGGTCTAGGACCTCATCGTCCCCTGCATCGTCTTCCACCCAGTCTTGATCCCTGACCTCCTGTTCAGTCTGCACACTGCAGAAAGACGCAGCAGTTGGCACCTGTGTTTCGTCATCATCAGAGACGTGCTGAGGTGGTATTCCCATGTCCTCATCATCAGGAAAAATAAGTGGTTGTGCGTTAGTGCATTCTATCTCTTCCACCCCTGGGGAAGGGCTAGGTGGATGCCCTTGGGAAACCCTGGCAGCAGAGTCTTCAAACAGCATAAGAGACTGCTGCATAACTTGAGGCTCAGACAGTTTCCCTGATATGCATGGGGGTGATGTGACAGACCGATGGGCTTGGTTTTCATGCGCCATCTGTGCGCATTCTGCAGAAGACTGGGTGGGAGATAATGTGAACGTGCTGGATCCACTGTCGGCCACCCAATTGACTAATGCCTGTACCTGCTCAGGCCTTACCATCCTTAGAACGGCATTGGGCCCCACAAAATATCGCTGTAAATTCTGCTGGCTACTGGGACCTGAGGTAGTTGGTTCACTAGGACGTGTGGCTGTGGCAGAACGGCCACGTCCTCTCCCAGCACCAGAGGGTCCACTAACACCACCACGACCATGTCCGCGTCCGCGTCCGCGTCCCTTATTAGATGTTTTCCTCATTCATCCCGTTCACCACAATTTTGAGAATGGCAAATTTGGGAATAGTTTTTCAACCCAGAACAAAAAGTGTGCTTTTACGGTCACTACAAATAACTTGACCAGCTAAAACAGTACAGATTTGGTTGAATAGAAATGTGAGGCCTGTTTTTTTTTGCGCTGTGTGACAGGTATAGGTTTAATCACAGAATCAGACTTCTATCTGCACGGTAGCGTGTGTCTTAGGTTTTTCTGAATGACACTATCAGCACCTTCAATGTAAGATATCCTTTTTGGGATAGATTTCAAGTAGGCCTCATATAGCAGAAACTAGTTATTTTGAGAATGGCAAATTTGGGAATAGTTTTTCAACCCAGAACAAAAAATGTGCTTTTACGGTCACTACAAATAACTTGACCAGCTAAAACAGTACAAATTTGGTTGAATAGAAATGTCAGGTCTATTTTTTAGGCGCTGGGTGACAGGCTCAACTTGCCCCTGATGTAGTATATGGCCAAAAAATAACCACACTATTGATGGTTAAATGCACTTGGATGACACAGGCTCAGCCTGCACCAGATGTAGTATATGGCCAAAAAATAACCAGACTGTTGATGGTTAAATGCACTTCGGTGACACAGGCTCAGCCTGCAGCTGATGTAGTATATGGCCAAAAAATAACCAGACTGTTGATGGTTAAATGCACTTCGGTGACACAGGCTCAGCCTGCAGCTGATGTAGGATATAGCACAAAATAACCACACTATTGATGGTTAAATACACTTGGTGATAGCTTGTGCTGGCGCACCACAAGTCACAAAATGGCCGCCGATCACCCCAGAAAAAAGTGATCTAAAAACGATCTGGGCAGCCTCAAAAAAGTGAGCAAGTCGATATTAGCACTTCAATGATCCACAGCTGCAGATCGATCACAGAATGAAGTCTTTTGGAGGAGTTAATCTGCCTAATCTCGCCCTAACGTCGCAGCTGCAACCTCTCCCTATGCTTGAATCAGCAGAGTGACGTGCAGCGCTACGTGACCCAAGCTTATATAGAGGCTGGGTCACATGCTGCACTGGCCAATCACAGCCATGCCAATAGTAGGCAAGGCTGTGATGGCCTCTTGGGGCAAGTAGTATGACGCTTGTTGATTGGCTGCTTTGCAGCCTTTCAAAAAGTGCCAAGAAAGCGCCGAACACCGAACCCGGACTTTTACGAAAATATTCGGGTTCGGGTCCGTGTCACGGACATCCCAAATTTCGGTACGAACCCGAACTATACAGTTCGGGTTCGCTCATCCCTAATCACTAATCCCAGCAAACCTTGCTTGTGATTGGGGTGCAAGTTTAGTGATACAGCCATTTACGAGGTGTATTAATAGGAAAAATACGTACGTCCTATTGCCTTTCTGCGTTGATTTTACATTGTTTTACTTTTTTCTGGCAGGGGTTTATTATTAGGAAAAAAAAGGGAAAAATATATGTCATAATTGCTGTTCAGCGGTGAAGTTACATTGTATACAGCCATTTATGGGGTGTATTAATAGGATAAATACGTACGTCCTATTAGCCGTCCTGCGTTGATTTTACATTGGTTAATTTTTTTTTTGGGGGGGTGTATTAATAGAAAAATAAAATAAAAAAATAAATATCATTAGTGCCGTTCAGCGGTGAAGTTACATTGTACTACAGCCATTTATGGGCCGTATTAATAGGAAAGATACTTACTTCCCATTAGCCGTTCTGCTTTGATTTGACATTGTTTATTTTTTTTGGGGGGGTGTATTAATAGGAAAAAAAAAAGGGAAAAATATATTTCATAATTGCTGTTCAGCGGTGAAGTTACATTGTACAACAGCCATTTACGTGGTGTAGAAAAAAAATATATATGTATGTCCCATCACCCGTTCTGCTGTAAATTGTGATTGTCATATTTCTTATTTTGGGGTGTAGAAATAGAAAAAAAAAGGAGAAAATATATGTCATAATTGGCATTCAGCGGTGAAGTTACATTGTACTACAGCCATTTACGTGGTGTAGAAATAGAAAATATATGTATGTCCCATCATCCGTTCTGCAGTAAACTGTAACTGTTATATTTCTTTTTTGAGGTGTAGAAATAAGAAAAAAAAGGAGAAAATATATGTCAAAATTGGCATTCAGTGGTGAAGTTAGATGGTACTACAGCCGTTTACGTGGTGTAGTAAAAATAAAATATATGTATGTCCCATCACCCTTTCTGCTGTGAATTGTGATTGTCATATTTCTTATTTTGGGGTGTAGAAATAGGAAAAAGAATACGTCTTAATTGCCGTTCTGCGGTGTGATAATTCTTTTTTGGGGGGAGTTTATTAAATCAGAAAAAAAAAAATATATATATACACTGCTCAAAAAAATAAAGGGAACACTTAAACAACACAATGTAACTCTAAGTCAATCACACTTCTGTCAAATCAAACTGTCCACTTAGGAAGCAACACTGAGTGACAATCAATTTCACATGCTATTGTGCAAATGGGATAGACAACAGGGGGAAATGATAGGCAATTAGCAAGACACTCCCAATAAAGGAGTGGTTCTACAGGTGATGACCACAGATCGCTTCTCAGTTCCTATGCTTCCTGGATGATGTTTTGGTCACTTTTGAATGCTGGCGGTGCTTTCACTCTAGTGGTAGCATGAGACGGAGTCTACAACCCACACAAGTGGCTCAGGTAGTGCAGCTTATCCAGGATGGCACATCACTGCGAGCTGTGGCAAGAAGGTTTGCTGTGTCTGTCAGCGTAGTGTCCAGAGCAGGGAGGCGCTACCAGGAGACAGGCCAGTACATCAGGAGATGTGGAGGAGGCCGTAGGAGGGCAACAACCCAGCAGCAGGACCACTACCTCCGCCTTTGTGCAAGGAGGAACAGGAGGAGCACAGCCAGAGCCCTGCAAAATGACCTCCAGCAGGCCACAAATGTTCATGTGTCTGCTCAAACGGTGAGAAGCAGACTCCATGAGGGTGATATGAGGGCCCGACGTCCACAGTTGGGGGTTGTGCTTACAGCCCAAAACCGTGCAGGACGTTTGGCATTTGCCAGAGAAAACCAAGATTGGCAAATTCACCACTGGCGCCCTGTGCTCTTCACAGATGAAAGCAGGTTCACACTGAGCACATGTGACAGACGTGACAGAGTCTTGAGACGCCGTGGAGAATGTTCTGCTGCCTGCAACATCCTCCAGCATGACAGGTTTGGCATTGGGTCAGTAATGGTGTGGGGTGGCATTTCTTTGGAGGGCCGCACAGCCCTCCATGTGCTCGCCAGAGGTAGCCTGACTGCCATTAGGTACCGAGATGCGGTTGGCCCTGGGTTCCTCCTAATGCAAGACAATGCTAGACCTCATGTGGCTGGAGTGTGTCAGCAGTTCCTGCAAGATGAAGGCATTGATGCTATGGACTGGCCCGCCCGTTCCCCAGACCTGAATCCAATTGAGCACATCTGGGACATCATGTCTCGCTCTATCCACCAACGTCACTTTGCACCATAGACTGTCCAGGAGTTGGCAGATGCTTTAGTCCAGGTCTGGGAGGAGATCCCTCAGGAGACCTTCCGCTACCTCATCAGGAACATGCACAGGCATTGTAGGGAGGTCATACAGGCACGTGGAGGCCACACACACACTACTGAGCCTCATTTTGACTTGTTTTAAGGACATTACATCAAAGTTGGATCAGCCTGTAGTGTGTTTTTCCACTTTCATTTTGAGTGTGACTCCAAATCCAGACCTCAATGGGTTGAAAAATTTGATTTCCATTTTTAATTTTTGTGTGATTTTGTTGTCAGCACATTCAACTATGTAAAGAACAAAGTATTTCAGAAGAATATTTAATTAATTCAGATCTAGGATGTGTTATTTTTGTGTTCCCTTTATTTTTTTGAGCAGTGTATTTATGTCTTAATTGCCGTTCAGCGGTGAAGTTACATTGTACTACTGCCATTTACGTGGTGTAGAAAAAGAAAATATAAGTACTTCCCATCACGAGTTCCGCGGTTAATCGTGATTGTTATAATTCTTTTTTGGGGTGTAGAAATAGGATAAAAAAGGAGAAAATATATGTCATATTTGGCAATCAGCGGTAAAGTTACATTGTACTACAGCCATTTACGCGGTATATTAATAGGAAAGATAGGTACAGTATGTCCCATTAGCCATTCTGCGGTGACTTGTGATTGTTATATTTCTTTTTTTGGGGTGTAACATAGTATATAAGGCCGAAAAAAGACATTTGTCCATCCAGTTCGGCCTGTTATCCTGCAAGTTGATCCAGAGGAAGGCAAAAAAAAAAAACTGTGAGGTACAAGCCAATTTTCCCCACTTAAGGTGGAAAAAATTTCTTCCCGACTCCATTAAGGCAATCAGATAACTCCCTGGATCAACAAACCCTCTCTAGTAGCTTTAGGGTCCATTCACACGTCCGTTTTGGTGTTCCGCATCCGTTCCGATTAAAAACGGAACGTTATGCGGATCCATTCATTTTCAATGGAATCCGCAAATAATCGGACAGCACTCATGGTGCTCTCCGATTCCGTGATTCCGTTCCGTTCCGTGGGTTCCGTTATTCGGATCCTGGAAAAAAAATATACCCTGTCCTACTATTTGTCCGATTTTGCGTTCCGTCATCCCATTCTAGTCAATGGATCCGTCAAAAAAGCGGATGACATGCTAAAAGCATCCTCATGTCATCCAAATTTTCGGATCCGCAAAAAACAGGAACGTTTATCTGGAAAGGTAAAAATACTGACGTGTGAATGCACCCATAGCCTGTAATATTACACTCCAGAAATTCATCCAAGCCCCTTTTGAATTCTTTTATTGTACTCACCATCACCACCTCCTCAGGCAGAGAGTTCCATAGTTTCACTGCTCTTACCGTAAAGAATCCTTTTCTATGTTTGTGTACAAACCTTCTTTCCTCCAGACGCAGAGGATGTCCCCTCGTCACAGTCACAGTCCTGGGGATAAATAGATGATGGGAGAGATCTCTGTACAGACCCCTGATATATTTATACACAGTAATTAGATCTCCCCTCAGTCATCTTTTTTCTAAAGTGAATAACCCTAATGTTGATAATCTTTCAGGGTACTGTAGTTGCCCCATTCCAGTTATTACTTTAGTTGCCCTCCTCTGAACCCTCTCCAGTTCTGCTATGTCTGCCTTGTTCACAGGAGCCAGAACTGTACACAGTACTCCATGTGTGGTCTGACTAGTGATTTGTAAAGTGGTAGGACTATGTTCTCATCACGGGCATCTATGCCCCTTTTGATGCAACCCGTTATCTTATTGGCCTTTGCAGCAGCTGCCTGACACAGTTTTTTTCTGCTTATAGTAGTTTGCTGTTTATTAAAATTCCTAGGTCCTTTTCCATGTCAGTGTTACCGAGTTTTTTACCATTTAGTATGTACGGATGATTTGCATTATTCCTTCCTATGTGCATAACCTTACATTTGTCAGTGTTAAACCTCATCTGCCACTTCTCTGCCCAAGCCTCTAATCTATCCAGATACATCTGTAGCAGTATGTTGTCCTCTTCAGTGTTAATTACTTTACACAGTTTAGTGTCATCTGCAAAAATTTATATTTTACTGTGCAAGCCTTCTACCAGATCACTAATAAATATATTGAAGAGAATACGGCCCAATACTGACCCCTGAGGTACTCCGCTAGTGACAGTGACCCAATCTGAGTGTGTACCGTTAATAACCACCCTCTGTTTTCTATCATTGAGCCAGTTACTTACCCACATACAGACATTTTCTCCCAGTCCAAGCATTCTCATTTTATATACTAACCTTTTATGTGGTACAGTGTCAAATGCTTTGGAGAAGTCCAGATATACAACATCCATTGATTCGCCGCTGTCAAGTCTAGAACTTACCTCCTCATAGAAACTGATTAAATTAGTTTGACATGACCGATCCCTCATGAAGCCACGCTGATATGATCTTATTTGCTTGTTTTCATTGAGATCCTCCAAGATAGCATCTTAGAAAACCTTCAAACAGTTTACCCACAACAGATGTTAAACTTACCGGCCTATAGTTTCCGGGGTCTGTTTTTGCACTACATTTGCTATGCGCCAATCCTGTGGAACACTCTCTGTCAGTATAGTCTGTAAATATGGCTATGACATTACTTAATCCTCTTAGGATATGGGGGTGTATGCCATCTGGTTCTGGCGATTTGTCTATTTGAATTTTTTTAAGTTGCTGTTGTACTTCTTCCTGGGTCAGACAAGGCACTTTTAATGGGAAATTTACTTTTATATTCTGCATTTCATCTGACAGTTTATTTTCCTCAGTGAATACAGTGGAGAAAAAAATATTTAACATCTTTGCTTTCTCCTCGTCGCTCTCTGCAACTTCCCTTTTATTGCTCTGTAGAGGGCAGACATCTTCAGATTTATACTTTTTACCATTTATATAAAGTTGAAGAACATTTTAGGGTTAGTTTTGCTCTATTTTGCAATTAATCTCTCGATCTCTAGTTTTGTTTTTTACATATTCAATTTTTTTTCTTATAGTTTTTCAGTGCTTCCTGGCTCCCCTCTTGTTTTAGTGATTTAAATGCTTTCTTTTTGTCATTTATTGCTTTCTTTACAGTTCTGTTTATCCACATTGGTTTCTTCTTGTTCCTTAACCCTTTATTCCTATAAGGTATGTACCTCTCACAATTAGATTTTAGGATGCTTGTAAAAATATCCCATTTTGTGGCGGCATTTTTATTTTTGAGGACTTTGTCCCAGTTAGTTATGCCTATGGCCTCTCTTAGTTGGCAAAATTTAGCTTTTTTGAAGTTTTGTATTTTTGTTCCTCCCTGTAGAAACGCTTGTTTAAAGGATAATTGGAAGGTTATTCCTTCATGGTCACTATATCCCAGGTGTCCCCCAACCTGCGCATCTATTGTTCTGTCAGGTCTATTGGTTAATAATAAGTCCAGTATGGCCGTCCCTCTAGTCGGGTTCTGAACCAGTTACGGTAATTGTCTTTGGTTATTGCCAAGAACCTGTTTACTTTATGAGATGTACAGCTTTCAGTTTCCCAGTCTATATCTAGGTAGATGAAGTCCCCCATAATAACCACCTCATTATGATTTGCCGCCTCGTCTATCTCATTTAGTAGTAGATTTTCTGTGGACTCTGGTATATTAGGTGGTTTATAATAAACTCCTATTAGTAATAGGAAAAATTATTTGTCTTAATTGCCATTCAGCGGTGAATTGTGTTTTTTTGTTTTTTTTTGGGGGGGGGAGTTTATTCATCAGAAAAAAAAATATGTCTTAATTGCTATTCAGCGGTGAAGTAACATCGTACTACAGACTTTTTTGGGGGGTATTATTTTAATTTAATTCCTTTATCATACAGTATGTCAGACAGACAGGTGAGAGGCCCATCAAAGGGAACAGGCAGTGGCCAAAATGTTTCTGTCGCAGGCAAGGGGGTTGCAGCAGGAGTCGCAGCGAGAGGCCTGAGCTCCTGGTGTCATCTAGTGGTCGTGTCTTGACAGCAACCCAGCGGTGCTTGAATGGTTGACTCGGTCTTCAAGTTCGTTCCAAGTGACATCAGACACCCCAGCCAAGAGTCGGTGGGTTCCTCTGACATGATGCTTAGTAGGCATGGCCCGGGAGCAGGTTCTGTGCCCTTACCAGTCCTGAACCTGCCTCTGTCATTTACAGTTACCTCTGCGCGAGAAGTATTATATGCCGTAAGCTCGGCTCCACTTTTCAGCAACAACGAGCTACTAGAGGACAGTCAGCAGCTACTGCCCAGCCAAAATGTGGAGGAGACATCTGTCGCTTCCTCCAGTAGGCGGGCAAGTAGTGATGAGGAGAGTCGCGTGGGAGCAGGTGTTGCAAGCGGTCAGGCTCCTGGCCCTCAGACCGTTGAGGGGGGCATCAGTGACTTGCAGACAGTAGCGGATGATGATGTAGCCGATCGCACTTGGGAGCTGGGTGAAGAAGGGACATCATCATCATCATCATCAGGAGAAGAGGGTGGCAGCTTGCGCATGAGGCAGTGGCTGAGCCAGCAGGGTGGCAGCGTGGCTGTGAGTCAGCAGGGTGGCAGCAGTGGGAGGTCAGGAGCCAAACGTACCCGGGGTAGACCACCCGCTTCACAGGAGCCTACCAGCCCGGAAAGTAGCGATGCAGGGGTTCATGGAGGAAGCGGTAGCAGGCAGTCAACGAGGAGTGTTGGTGGGAAAATGCCATACTCAGCAGAGTGGCAATTTTTTGTTAGGCCCCCGTAGGAGGTGAACATGGCCAATTGACGATTTGTGGGCAGAAGGTGAAGCGTGGCCAGGGTGCCAATGTTGGCACCTCATCACTGCGTCAACAAATGCAGCGTCACCATAAAGTGGCCTGGGAGAACCGTGGCTCCGATGTGGTGGGCCAGCCTGCTGCAGCAACCGCTGCATCACCTAGTGGCATGCACCCAATTTCATGCAGTCAAGGCTCTACCACCTCAGCCGAAGGGAGCTGTTTGTCCTTCCCATCATCTGCTGGTCCTGATGCTCCTGCTCCTCCTCCTACTCCTCATCAGTCATTCCGTCAGCAATCGATCACCGAAGCAATTGCCAAGAGACAACAGTATGCATGCACTCATCCAATGACGCAGAAGCTGAACGTGCTCCTGGCCAAGTTGCTGGTGCTGCAGTCCCTCCCATTCCAAGTGGTGGACTCTGCACCTTTCAGAGAACTGATGGCTTGTGCCGAGCCGAGGTGGGGAGTCCCAGGCAGTCATTTCTTTGCCAAAAAGGCAGTACCAGCCCTGCACACATATGTAGATTAGAACAGAAAGTGGGCCAGTCCTCGAGCCTGTTGGTGTCTGCCAAAGTGCATGGCAGCACCTACATGTGGAGCTGTAACTACGGTCAAGGGCAATAGTGGCCAAAAGTTTTGAGAATTACACAAATATTAGTTTTCACAAAGTTTGCTGCTAAACTGCTTTTAGATCTTTGTTTCAGTTGTTTCTGTGATGTAGTGAAATATAATTACACACACTTCATACGTTTCAAAGGCTTTTATCGACAATTACATGACAATTATGCAAAGAGTCAGTATTTGCAGTGTTGGCCCTTCTTTTTCAGGACCTCTGCAATTCGACTGGGCATGCTCTCAATCAACTTCTGGGCCAATTCCTGACTGATAGCAACCCATTCTTTCATAATAACCTCTTGGAGTTTGTCAGAATTAGTGGGTTTTTGTTTGTCCACCCGCCTCTTGAGGATTGACCACAAGTTCTCAATGGGATTAAGATCTGGGGAGTTTCCAGGCCATGGACCCAAAATGTCAACAATTTGGTCCCCGAGCCACTTAGTTATCACTTTTGCCTTATGGCACGGTGCTCCATCGTGCTGGAAAATGCATTGTTCTTCACCAAACTGTTGTTGGATTGTTGGAAGAAGTTGCTGTTGGAGGGTGTTTTGGTACCATTCGTTATTCATGGCTGTGTTTTTGGGCAAAATTGTGAGTGAGCCCACTCCCTTGGATGAGAAGCAACCCCACACATAAATGGTCTCAGGATGCTTTACTGTTGGCATGACACAGGACTGATGGTAGCGCTCACCTTTTCTTCTCCGGACAAGCCTTTTTCCAGATGCCCCAAACAATCGGAAAGAGGCTTCATCGGAGAATATGACTTTGCCCCAGTCCTCAGCAGTCCATTCACCAAACTTTTTGCAGAAGATCAATCTGTCCCTGATGTTTTTTTGGAGAGAAGTGGCTTCTTTGCTGGCCTTCTTGACACCAGACCATCTTCCAAAAGTCTTCGCCTCACTGTGCGTGCAGATGCGCTCACACCTGCCTGCTGCCATTCCTGAGCAAGCTCTGCACTGGTGGCACTCCGATCCCACAGCTGAATCCTCTTTAGGAGACAATCCTGGTGCTTGCTGGACTTTCTTGGACGCCCTGAAGCCTTCTTAACAAGAATTGAACCTCTTTCCTTGAAGTTCTTGATGATCCTATAAATTGTTGATTGAGGTGCAATCTTAGTAGCCACAATATCCTTGCCTGTGAAGCCATTTTTATGCAACGCAATGATGGCTGCACGCGTTTCTTTCCAGCATACCACATGTGCACGGCACGGCGGTGTCATGCTGTTCTGCACCAAGTTTGCCTGGGCGAACTGAGTCACACAGGGGAGGAACTGCTCCGCATCCTACATTAAGAAATCGAGTCCTGGTTTTCTCCTCGACATCTCAAAATTGGAACCATGGTGACCGACAACGGGAATAACATGGTGTCGGCGCTGCATCAAGGAGGGCTGAGCCATGCGCCCTGCATGGCATACATGTTAAATCTGGTTGTAAATCGGTTCCTGAAGTTTTCTGCCCATCTGCAAGACATCCTGAAAATTGCCAGGAAACTTTGCATGCAGTTCAGCCACTTGTACACTGCAAACTACACCCTCCTTGAACTGCAGCGGCAGAACGGCGTCCGCCAACATAGGCTGATATGCGACGTTCCCTCCCGTTTAAATTCCACCCTCCATATGTTGCACCAACTATATGAACAGAGAAAGGCCATAAACGAGTTCTTGATAATACAGGCGGACAGAGGTACTCCCCTTGTGTAACTTCGCTGTTAACCAGTGCTGCTGCCACTATACAACTCTGTGGTGTCCTCATGCTGCTGCCACTTCACCACTATGTGGTCTCCTCATGCTGTTGCCACCTCAACACTATGTCTCTGGGCCACTCTGTGGTCTCCTCATGCTGCTGCCACTTCACCACTCTGTGGTCTACTCGTGATGCTGCCACTTCACCACTCTGGTCTCCTCATGCTGCTGCGACATCAGCACTCTGTGGTCTCCTCATGCTGCTGCCACCTTAACACTATGTCTCTGGGCCACTCTGTGATCTCCTCATGCTGCTGCCACTTCACCACTCTGTGGTTTCCTCATGCTGCTGCCACCTCAACACTTTGGTCTCCTCATGGTGCTGATATGCGACGTTTCCGCCCATTGGAATTCCACCCTCCATATGTTGCACCGACTATATGAACAGAGAAAGGCCATAAACTATTTCTTGATGATACAGGCGGACAGAGGTACTCCCCTTGTGTAACTTCGATGTAAGCCAGTGGCAGCTCATGCATGACACCTGCCATTTGCTCGGGCCCTTTGAGGAGGCAACTTCATTTGTCAGTCGCCAGGACTACGGGATGAACAACGTCATTCCACTGATTCATGTCCTGGAACAGATGCTGCTAAATCTGGCTGGCCAGGGGACAGGAGACATGGTGACTAAATCTCATGGCCACATGAGCCCTGTGGGGGCTGAACTAGAGGAGGAGGAGGAGGACATTCGAGCACAAGCAATGCATAGAGAAATGGGTGGTTTTTCTACACAGGTGACAGGAGAGGAGGAGCAGGAGCAGCCAGAGGAACTACAGGGCGATTAGGAAGACGAGGGAGAAGACCCAGACACAGCGTGGCAGTATGCAGTGGAAATGGAGGCAGGGAGTCCCTCAGAGTAACTACAGTTCACTTCATCCTACGACAAAGTACAGATAAACTTTCTTGATCTGAATATATTCGTCGAAAATGGCCAACTGCACACAAAAACATACCATAAACCGACAGACACTAATGGCTTCATTCCCCTGGACAGCTGTCACTTACCCATATGGCTTAACAACATCCCCTACAGCCAATACATACGAGCACGCAGAAATTGCACCACCAATATCAATTACCAAGAAGAGGCAAATATGCTAAACACCAAATTTACAGAAAAAGGTTATAAATTAGAAAAACTAATCCCCATTATCAAAACTGTAGAAGACCTGGACCGTCACACCCTGTTAGAGGACAAAAAATCTAGGACAAAAGAGAAAGAAGTAAAAAACGACCCTGAGAACCATGATGATATTAAAATCCCCATCATTACAACATACAGTGTAGGGGCCAAAAACTTTAAAAGAATCATATATAAATATTGGGAGATTTTAAAATATGATAAAATCATTGGCAACAAGATCCCCAATAACCCCACTTTTATCTTTAAAAAAGCTCCAAACTTGGCTAATTTGGTGGCTCCATCCATCAAGAATGACACAATAAATCCGAAAATATGTGCCAAGAAGGGCTTTTACCCCTGCAGGTTGTGCATTAATTGCAAAATCCTGAGACACCAGATGAAACCAACATTCCAAATAGATACCCCACAGGACAAATTCATAATAAAGGACTACATTACCTGCCATACCAAGGGAGTCATTTATTACATCAAGTGCCCATGTGGTAAAATGTATGTGGGGCGAACTAAAAGAGAATTAAAAGTTAGAATAAGAGAACACATCAATAACATCAACAAAAAATCAGAGAATCACCCGCTATCCCGCCACTACACAGAATTTCACCAGGGAAAATTCTCAGGATCTTGCTTTGGGGGTATAGAAAGAGTGAAGCAAGATAGGAGGGGGGGCGACTACATTAAAATTATGTCCAGGACCGAGAGCAAATGGATCTTTAGATGCAACAGTCTAGCCCCCAATGGACTAAACCAGGAAATAGAACTGTTTGCCTTTCAGTAATGAACAACCACCAACAAACATATAAACAATAAAGAATATATCGTCGGTGTTCTATAGTTTTGCATAAAAACTAAAAGAAACTGCAGCAGCTGCTTCTCACTACTTTTCAGTCATGAATATTGTATTAATAATCATATAAATATACATACAATAGACTATTAACATAATCCATGAGGAAACCAATCTCACCTAGCATGTCTACTACAGAGTAATAAATCGGCACCTACTTCACTCCATGAACAGTGTTTATCCGTTGCCATGGGAAACCGGACGAGCTATTTAACCCTCCAACGCACAATAAGCAGACTAACCCTGACGAAGGAGCCCGTTTGGCTCTGAAACGCGTAGGTTACAGTCTCTTGTCCTACGGAGGCCACCATACTCGCACCAGGTGACGTCACCGCTAGTGGTTTCCCGGGTAACGGACCAAGCTCCCTCGCGACGCGCGTGCTTCCGGCCGGGGCCGCGCTGCTGCTGAGAGGAGAGCAAGAAGAACGCCGCAACTCTGAAGGATACCAGCATCCCTACAGAAAGACCAAGACGAACCAAGAAGGATCAACACAGCAGAACATCGACATAAGGAACTTCAAACAAGGTACTAAGGATAGTGTGCATACCAGCATTTACCTTTCACTTACCGCTCCACTCCCAGTGATCATACACCGCCCGCTTACTTTCAGTCACTGATCACATATCCTGACTCATTACAGTATACACTTACATCTCGACAATACCAAACTTAATGCCAACTCTTTGGGACTAGTTGAATTTGATTGTGTACCAGCGCTCATGTCCTATATCGCCTACGGGTGATATATCTATTCCATATAACTTGCACAAATAGCCTGATGCATGCTCACTTGCTTGGGTAGTGACAGCCGAATTGTCACCATTCGGCAGAGGGATGACTTCTGGCTCTCCACCTTGTTGAACCCTCGCTACCGGTCCAAAATGGGGGCCTTTTTTACACCCACTGAGAGGGAGGGCAAACTGAACTACCATAGAGACATCCGTAGTCAGTTGGCCGCTGCCTATGTGCGCCATCGCCCATCCTCACACAGGTCTGACCAGGGCGGCCCTCTGTACTCGCGTTCCACTGCCATGGCTGCTGGGGAAAGTGGGGGGCAGGAGCAGTACCAGCTCCATCAGCAGCAACTTAAGTCTAGAGTCGCTGATGCGCAGTTTTCTTCACCCACCTACTGAAGAAACTACTCACCAGCAGCAGCAGCTAGACATAGAGCAGAACCTAAACCAGCAGGTTGTGGCATACTTGGAGTTCACCCTGCCACCCCACAACGAAGATCCCCTGGACTACTGGACAGCCAAACTCGATTTGTGGCCTCAACTGGCTGAGTTTGCCCTGGACAAGCTTTCCTGCCGGGCCAGCAGTGTGGCATCAGAGCGGGTGTTTAGTGCGGCAGGGGCAATAATTACCCCAAGGAGAACTCACCTGTCCACCCAAAATGTTGAGAAACTGACCTTTGTGAAAATTAATCAGACGTGGATCAGCCAGGATTTTCAAACACCAATGCCTGATACATCGAACCAGATCATCCATGGTGCCACACCAACACTTTTTTTTTTTTTATATATATATTTTTTATTAAGTTTTTCACAAACAGTATCCATAAGTAAATGAAATACAAACATCTATGCATTGTTCTTTACATAATCAGAATATAGTGACATGTCAACAACATTAGTCAATAGATGCATAGCATCACAACATTACAGTATAAACCATCCCCCCACCCTCCCCTCTCCTCCTTTTACCCTCCCACCACCCTTAATGGGGGGGGGGGGAGAGGCGGGACGTAAAAGAAAAAGAAAAAAAAAAAAAAAAAAGGAATCCTTCGTCAATCCAGCCCTAGAGTAACCAGCTTTTCCAAAGTACATTAATTTTTTTTACTTTTTTACTATGGCTCTCCATCGCCCGTTCTTCCTTAATGTCCTTAATGAGGTTATCAACTGCTTTTCTCCACTGTCCCACTGTCAGAGGATCTACCCCAACCCATTTCTTAAGTATGAGGAGTCTAGCTTGAAATAACACTTTACAGAGAACCACACGTGTATCTATATTTAGGTTCAGATGTTCAATTGCCCCTAATATACAAATCACAGGATCTTCAGATATTTGGACCTTCAAAATTAGATATACAGTCTCTACTATATACAGTCTCTACACACCAACACTTTGACAAAAGAGACCCGTTTCTTCTGGCTACCTGCTTCAGCTACTATACTGATGCTGCCACCCGCCTGATGCCACACCTGCTGTCAGCTGCTCCTACTGTCAGCCGCTCCTACTGTCAGCCACCATATTCACCTAGTACTGGTATTGCCCCCACCTACCCACTCTGTCACTGAGCCACTCTGTGTTCTCCTCATGCTGCTGCCACCTAACCACTCTGTGGTCTCCTCATGCTTCTGCCACCTCACCACTATGTCACTGGGCCAGTCTGTGGTGTCCTCATGCTGCTCTCACCTCACCACTATGTCACTGGGCCACTCTGTGGTCTCCTCATGCTGCTGCCATTTCACCACTCTGTGGTCTTCTTATGCTGCTGCCACATCACCACTCTGTGGTCTGCTAATGCTGCTGCCACATCACCACTATGTCACTGAGCCACTCTGTGTTCTCCTCATGCTGCTGCCACCTAACCACTCTGTGGTCTCCTCATGCTTCTGCCACCTCACCACTAAGTCACTGGGCCAGTCTGTGGTGTCCTCATGCTGCTCTCACCTCACCACTATGTCACTGGGCCACTCTGTGGTCTCCTCATGCTGCTGCCATTTCACCACTCTGTGGTCTCCTAATGCTGCTGCCACATCACCACTAAGTCACTGGGCCACTCTGTGGTCTCCTCATGCTGCTGCCATTTCACCACTCTGTGGTCTTCTCATGCTGCTGCCACATCACCACTCTGTGGTCTACTCGTGATGCTGCCACTTCACCACTCTATGGTCTCCTCATGCTGCTGCCACTTCACCACTCTGTGGTCTCCTAATTCTGCTGCCACATCACCACTATGTCACTGGGCCACTCTATGGTCTCCTCGTACTGCTGCCACTTCAAGACTCTGCGGTCTTCTCATGCTGCTTCCACATCACCACTCTGTGGTCTCCTCATGCTGCTGCCACTTCACCACTCTGTGGTCTTCTCATGCAGCTGCCACTTCACCACTCTGTGGTCTCCTCATGCAGCTGCCACTACACCACTCTGTGGTCTCCTCATGCTGCTGCCACTACACCACTCTGTGGTCTCCTCATGCTGCTGTTACCTCAACACTATGTCTCGGGGCCACTCTGTGGTCTCCTCATGCTGCTGCCACATCATTACTTTGTGGTCTCCTTATGCTGCTGCCACCTTAATACTATGTCTCTGGGCCACTCTGTGGTCTCCTCATGCTGCTGCCACTTCACCACTATGTCACTGGGCCACTCTGTGGTCTCCTCATGCTACTGCCACCTCACCACTATGTCACTGGGCCACTCTGTGGACTTCTCATGCTGTTCCCACCCTCCCCACTTCATGACTGTGCCACTATTTTGCCTTTTTGGCCTGGTTGACATCATCATTTATTTGACCCTTCTTCTGATCTGTCAGAAGGAAGGAAAAATGAGACACACAATGTCTTTGTAGCAGCTGTAAGGCCTTTATGGTCCCATCAGAATTGAGTTATGATTTGGTAGCCAAAAGCAGGAGTGGGTACAAAACACAGAATACATACAAATATTCTATTCACGTGTCATCTCTGTTTTGGATCCACTCCTGTTTTTTTTGGCTTTTGCAATACTGATGGATTACTGACAAAATGCTGACCGAGTGAAGGCGGATGCTTAACAGACAGGATGCGTTTTTTGGGGGTTATTGTTCTGATGGATCAGAGGATGGGCAAAATAATCAGTGACGTCAACACAAACTTACTGCTGACACCCTCTCCACTCTGTCGGGGGGCTCTACTTGTATAAGCATTTAATATAACAGGTTTGGAAGACATCTATGTGGAATCAGCTAACGACAGTGTAAAAGGAGTGCGCTTCTTCTTGACGCTACCATCAATCTGTAAGGCTGAGTTCACACTTGAGTTATTTGGTCAGTTTTGGCACTGTAACTGCCCAAATAAGTGAAGTATGCAGTGATTCTAAGAGCGACGCCTGTCATGTGTGTGTCATACTGACTCACAGTATTGTTTCACTACCACAGCAGACTCCCTATGCGTGTTACTGCAAGGCACAGTGTTCTACACCACTATACAGGCTCTCTGCAGCCAGGAGATAGCTGTTTTTTAACTCGATTAACCAGGAATAAATTTGGATCGAATATTTTTAGAAAATTTGCTGAACCGACCTAATCGAGTTTTTGAGAAATTCGATCATCTCTAAAAGTTACACAAAACTGTGGACTGCAAAGGAAAATAAAGGACATTTTTAAAGAAATGTTGAAGGCATTGTATGAAGTTGCTTATAATATATTGTTATTTGGGAAAGTTAAACAAATGAAGCAGAAGTATCCCTTTTAGTTGTCGAATAGAATTGCTACTTTATTGAAATATGTGCTTAGTGGCGATCCTGGTTTTGAACACGGTGGCTTGGTTCATAGAGTGATGTTTTTAGAGGCTTCTGTCTATAACTCCACATCCAAGTGATCTAAATGATATATTGTTGAGAGTGGATAATTTGTGGTAAAGGAGGAACAGAGAGAGTAGCTTTGCAGTGGATGTTGCCAAAATATTCAGAGTTAAGGGGCAGAAAAGGAAAGAAAGTATTGATTTCTGCAGATAGCAGATAGGAAATGTTTCCATAAATCATAGCAGACAAAGAGATAGGGGGCAATATGATAGAAGCAAAGTCCCCAGACCTACATGGATACCATTTTATGTTACAGTAAAACACAAAAGAGACAAGTTGCAGGAAGAGTAGGGTTAAATGATACCTTAACCTGCCTTAAATCTTAACTAAACTCAGTGCCCCTTCCTCAGTCACGCTAAAGTTGCAGCTTCACATTTTTTCTTTCTTTTAAATGGTAATATAACATTATTGGGCAGGCGTGTTACATTGTGAGCAGGGCCGTCTTTAACATTGATTGGACCCTGGGCAAGAATTTATTGGGGCCTTCCCACACCCTAGCAGAGTAGTAAACTTTAATAATGATGAGTGGCCTCTAGAGGTGTTCCTTGGCAGTAATGTAAATACTGCCTTTTTTCTGAAAATGCAGTGTTTACATTAAAAAGCTTGCAGAGACATGCTATAGACACCAGAACTACTACATTTAGCTGTTGTGGTTCTGGTGACTATAGTGTCCCTTAACCACCTCAGCCCCCAGTGCTTAAACACCCTGAAAGACCAGGCCACTTTTTACACTTCTGACCTACACTACTTTCACCGTTTATTGCTCGGTCATGCAACTTACCACCCAAATGAATTTTACCTCCTTTTCTTCTCACTAATAGAGCTTTCATTTGGTGGTATTTCATTGCTGCTGACATTTTTACTTTTTTTGTTATTAATCGAAATTTAACGATTTTTTTGCAAAAAAATGACATTTTTCACTTTCAGTTGTAAAATTTTGCAAAAAAAACGACATCCATATAGAAATTTTGCTCTAAATTTATAGTTCTACATGTCTTTGATAAAAAAAATATGTTTTGGTAAAAAAAAAATGGTTTGGGTAAAAGTTATAGCGTTTACAAACTATGGTACAAAAATGTGAATTTCCGCTTTTTGAAGCAGCTCTGACTTTCTGAGCACCTGTCATGTTTCCTGAGGTTCTACAATGCCCAGACAGTACAAACACCCCACAAATGACCCCATTTCTGAAAGTACACACCCTAAGGTATTCGCTGATGGGCATAGTGAGTTCATAGAACTTTTTATTTTTTGTCACAAGTTAGCGGAAAATGATGATTTTTTTTTTTTTTTTTTTTTTCCTTACAAAGTCTCATATTCCACTAACTTGTGACAAAAAATAAAAAGTTCTATGAACTCACTATGCCCATCAGCGAATACCTTGGGGTCTCTTCTTTCCAAAATGGGGTCACTTGTGGGGTAGTTATACTGCCCTGGCATTCTAGGGGCCCAAATGTGTGGTAAGGAGTTTGAAATCAAATTCTGTAAAAAATGACCTGTGAAATCCGAAAGGTGCTCTTTGGAATATGGGCCCCTTTGCCCACCTAGGCTGCAAAAAAGTGTCACACATCTGGTATCTCCGTACTCAGGAGAAGGTGGGGAATGTGTTTTGGGGTGTCATTTTATATATACCCATGCTGGGTGAGAGAAATATCTTGGCAAAAGACAACTTTTCCCATTTTTTTATACAAAGTTGTCATTTGACCAAGATATTTATCTCACCCAGCATGGGTATATGTAAAAAGACACCCCAAAACACATTCCTCAACTTCTCCTGAGTACGGGGATACCAGATGTGTGACACTTTTTTGCAGCCTAGGTGGGCAAAGGGGCCCATATTCCAAAGAGCACCTTTCGGATTTCACTCCTCATTTTTTCCTGAATTTGATTTCAAACTCCTTACCACACATTTGGGCCCCTAGAATACCAGGGCAGTATAACTACCCCACAAGTGACCCCATTTTGGAAAGAAGACACCCCAAGGTATTCCGTGAGGGGCATGGCGAGTTCCTAGAATTTTTTATTTTTTGTCACAAGTTAGTGGAAAATGATGATTTTTTTTTTTTTTTTTTTTTTTCCATACAAAGTCTCATATTCCACAAACTTGTCACAAAAAATAAAAACTTCCATGAACTCACTATGCCCATCAGCGAATACCTTGGGGTCTCTTCTTTCCAAAATGGGGTCACTTGTGGGGTAGTTATACTGCCCTGGCATTCTAGGGGCCCAAATGTGTGGTAAGTAGGTAAATGACCTGTGAAATCCGAAAGGTGCTCTTTGGAATGTGGGCCCCTTTGCCCACCTAGGCTGCAAAAAAGTGTCACACATCTGGTATCTCTGTATTCAGGAGAAGTTGAGGAATGTGTTTTGGGGTGTCTTTTTACATATACCCATGCTGGGTGAGATAAATATCTTGGTCAAATGCCAACTTTGTATAAAAAAATGGGAAAAGTTGTCTTTTGCCAAGATATTTCTCTCACCCAGCATGGGTATATGTAAAATGACACCCCAAAACACATTCCCCAACTTCTCCCGAATACAGAGATACCAGATGTGTGACACTTTTTTGCAGCCGAGGTGGGCAAAGGGGCCCATATTCAAAAGAGCACCTTTCGGATTTCACAGGTCATTTTTTACAGAATTTGATTTCAAACTCCTTACCACACATTTGGGCCCCTAGAATGCCAGGGCAGTATAACTACCCCACAAGTGACCCCATTTTGGAAAGAAGAGACCCCAAGGTATTCGCTGATGGGCAAAGTGAGTTCATGGAAGTTTTTATTTTTTGTCACAAGTTAGTGGAATATGAGACTTTGTATGAAAAAAAAAAAAAAAAAAAAAATAAGCATTTTCCACTAACTTGTGACAAAAAATAAAAAATTCTAGGAACTCGCCATGCCCCTCACGGAATACCTTGGGGTGTCTTCTTTCCAAAATGGGGTCACTTGTGGGGTAGTTATACTGCCCTGGCATTTTCCAGGGGCCCTAATGTGTGGTAAGTAGGTAAATGACCTGTGAAATCCTAAAGGTGCTCTTTGGAATATGGGCCCCTTTGCCCACCTAGGCTGCAAAAAAGTGTCACACATGTGGTATCGCCGTATTCAGGAGAAGTTGGGGAATGTGTTTTGGGGTGTCATTTTACATATGCCCATGCTGGGTGAGAGAAATATCTTGGCAAAAGACAACTTTTCCCATTTTTTTATACAAAGTTGGCATTTGACCAAGATATTTCTCTCACCCAGCATGGGTATATGTAAAATGACACCCCAAAACACATTCCCCAACTTCTCCTGAGTACGGCGATACCAGATGTGTGACACTTTTTTGCAGCCTAGATGCGCAAAGGTGCCCAAATTCCTTTTAGGAGGGCATTTTTAGACATTTGGATACCAGACTTCTTCTCACGCTTTGGGGCCCCTAGAATGCCAGGGCAGTATAAATACCCCACATGTGACCCCATTTTGGAAAGAAGACACCCCAAGGTATTCAATGAGGGGCATGGCGAGTTCATAGAAATTTTTTTTTTTTGGCACAAGTTAGCGGAAATTGATATTTTTAATTTTTTTCTCACAAAGTCTCCCGTTCCGCTAACTTGGGACAAAAATTTCAATCTTTCATGGACTCAATATGCCCCTCACGGAATACCTGGGGGTGTCTTCTTTCCGAAATGGGGTCACATGTGGGGTATTTATACTGCCCTGGCATTCTAGGGGCCCTAAAGCGTGAGAAGAAGTCTGGAATATAAATGTCTAAAAAATTTTACGCATTTGGATTCCGTGAGGGGTATGGTGAGTTCATGTGAGATTTTATTTTTTGACACAAGTTAGTGGAATATGAGACTTTGTAAGAAAAAAAAAAAAAAATTCCGCTAACTTGGGCCAAAAAAATATCTGAATGGAGCCTTACAGAGGGGTGATCAATGACAGGGGGGTGATCAATGACAGGGGGGTGATCAATGACAGGGGGGTGATCAATGACAGGGGGGTGATCAATGACAGGGGGGTGATCAATGACAGGGGGTGATCAGGGAGTCTATATGGGGTGATAACCACAGTCATTGATCACGCCCGTGTAAGGCTTCATTCAGACGTCCGGATGCGTTTTGCGGATCCGATCCATCTATCAGTGCATCCGTAAAAATCATGCGGACATCTGAATGGAGCTTTACAGGGGGGTAATCAATGACAGGGGGGTGATCAATGACAGGGGGGTGATCAGGGAGTCTATATGGGGTGATCACCACAGTCATTGATCATGCCCCTGTAAGGCTTCATTCAGACGTCCGGATGCGTTTTGCGGATCCGATCCATCTATCAGTGCATCCGTAAAAATCATGCGGACATCTGAATGGAGCTTTACAGGGGGGTAATCAATGACAGGGGGGTGATCAATGACAGGGGGGTGATCAGGGAGTCTATATGGGGTGATCACCACAGTCATTGATCATGCCCCTGTAAGGCTTCATTCAGACGTCCGGATGCGTTTTGCGGATCGGATCCATCTATCAGTGCATCCGTAAAAATCATGCGGACATCTGAATGGAGCTTTACAGGGGGGTAATCAATGACAGGGGGGTGATCACCACAGTCATTGATCATGCCCCTGTAAGGCTTCATTCAGACGACCGGATGCGTTTTGCGGATCCGATCCATGTATCAGTGCATCCGTAAAAATCATGCGGACATCTGAATGGAGCTTTACAGGGGGGTGATCAGGGAGTCTATATGGGGTGATCACCACAGTCATTGATCATGCCCCTGTAAGGCTTCATTCAGACGTCCGGATGCGTTTTGCGGATCCGATCCATCTATCAGTGCATCCGTAAAAATCATGCGGACATCTGAATGGAGCTTTACAGGGGGGTAATCAATGACAGGGGGGTAATCAATGACAGGGGGGTGATCAGGGAGTCTATATGGGGTGATCACCACAGTCATTGATCATGCCCCTGTAAGGCTTCATTCAGACGTCCGGATGCGTTTTGCGGATCCGATCCATCTATCAGTGGATCCGTAAAAATCATGCGGACGTCTGAATGGAGCTTTACAGGGGGTTGATCAATGACAGGGGGGTAATCAATGACAGGGGGGTGATCAGGGAGTCTATATGGGGTGATCAGGGGTGATTAGGGGCTAATAAGGGGTTAATAAGTGACGGGGGGGGGGGTGTAGTGTAGTGTAGTGGTGCTTGGTGCTACTTTACTGAGCTACCTGTGTCCTCTAGTGGTCGATCCAAACAAAGGGGACCACCAGAGGACCAGGTAGCAGGTATATTAGACGCTGTTATCAAAACAGCGTCTAATATACCTGTTAGGGGTTAAAAAAAACACATCTCCAGCCTGCCAGCGAACGATCGCCGCTGGCAGGCTGGAGATCAACTCTCTTACCTTCCGTTCCTGTGAGCGCGCGCGCCTGTGTGCGCGCGTTCACAGGAAATCTCGCGTCTCGCGAGATGACGCGTATATGCGTGACTGTGCGCAGCGCTGCCACCTCCGGAACGCGATCCTGCGTTAGGCGGTCCGGAGGTGGTTAATATAGAGAGAAAAAAATAATCAGTGCAAAAGTATCAAATAAAATGGCTGTATCATTATTCTAAAAATTAAAAAAGCACAACTTCTGACACAAATATATAGTATTTTGCAGATTCCTTTTTTTTTTCTTTTTTTTTTTACAATGTGCAGATAGTACTGTACTACTTATCCCTCCATCCACCCCTACATTCAGGGTAATACAGCACCACATACCTCTTACATCCAGTGACGTCTCTTTGATGTAGATGTTCTCTTTCCTCATCTTCTCCTTTCAGACCTTCAGACCAGACCACCATTTTTCAGCCATTTCTCGTCTCTGCAGTTTGACAAAAAAAAAATCTTAGTTTACTACTTTTTCATCATACTCCCATCATCTGGACAAATCATCCTAACACCCCCAATACTGTGCCACTGTGCTCCCCAATACTATACTGCAGAAACAGATAAACCCCCTAAAAATAGTAGTACCATGCAGATAGTGCCCTTCAATAATTATTGGCACACAGTGCCCTAAAATAACTGCGCCCAGCAAATAGTGCCCTGGCACTAATAGAGTAAACATACAGGGAGTGCAGAATTATTAGGCAAGTTGTATTTTTGAGGATTAATTTTATTATTGAACAACAACCATGTTCTCAATGAACCCAAAAAACTCATTAATATCAAAGCTGAATATTTTTGGAAGTAGTTTTTAGTTTGTTTTTAGTTTTAGCTATTTTAGGGGGATATCTGTGTGTGCAGGTGACTATTACTGTGCATAATTATTAGGCAACTTAACAAAAAACAAATATATACCCATTTCAATTATTTATTTTTACCAGTGAAACCAATATAACATCTCAACATTCACAAATATACATTTCTGACATTCAAGAACAAAACAAAAACAAATCAGTGACCAATATAGCCACCTTTCTTTGCAAGGACACTCAAAAGCCTGCCATCCATGGATTCTGTCAGTGTTTTGATCTGTTCACCATCAACATTGCGTGCAGCAGCAACCACAGCCTCCCAGACACTGTTCAGAGAGGTGTACTGTTTTCCCTCCTTGTAAATCTCACATTTGATGATGGACCACAGGTTCTCAATGGGGTTCAGATCAGGTGAACAAGGAGGCCATGTCATTAGATTTTCTTCTTTTATACTCTTTCTTGCCAGCCACGCTGTGGAGTACTTGGACGCGTGTGATGGAGCATCGTCCTGCATGAAAATCATGTTTTTCTTGAAGGATGCAGACTTCTTCCTGTACCACTGCTTGAAGAAGGTGTCTTCCAGAAACTGGCAGTAGGACTGGGAGTTGAGCTTGACTCCATCCTCAACCCGAAAATGCCCCACAAGCTCATCTTTGATGATACCAGCCCAAACCAGTACTCCACCTCCACCTTGCTGGCGTCTGAGTCGGACTGGAGCTCTCTGCCCTTTACCAATCCAGCCACAGGCCCATCCATCTGGCCCATCAAGACTCACTCTCATTTCATCAGTCCATAAAACCTTAGAAAAATCAGTCTTGAGATATTTCTTGGCCCAGTCTTGACTTTTCAGCTTGTGTGTCTTGTTCAGTGGTGGTCGTCTTTCAGCCTTTGTTACCTTGGCCATGTCTCTGAGTATTGCACACCTTGTGCTTTTGGGCACTCCAGTGATGTTGCAGCTCTGAAATATGGCCAAACTGGTGGCAAGTGGCATCTTGGCAGCTGCACGCTTGACTTTTCTCAGTTCATGGGCAGTTATTTTGCGCCTTGGTTTTTCCACACGCTTCTTGCGACCCTGTTGACTATTTTGAATGAAACGCTTGATTGTTCGATGATCACGCTTCAGAAGCTTTGCAATTTTAAGAGTGCTGCATCCCTCTGCAAGATATCTCACTATTTTTGACTTTTCTGAGCCTGTCAAGTCCTTCTTTTGACCCATTTTGCCAAAGGAAAGGAAGTTGCCTAATAATTATGCACACCTAATATAGGGTGTTGATGTCATTAGACCACACCCCTTCTCATTACAGAGATGCACATCACCTAATATGCTTAATTGGTAGTAGGCTTTCGAGCCTATACAGCTTGGAGTAAGACAACATGCATAAAGAGGATGATGTGGTCAAAATACTCATTTGCCTAATAATTCTGCACGCAGTGTAATGTCCCCCAAAAATAATTGTGGTAAGCTGATACTGTGCCAAGGTGCCCCACAGTAATAGTGCTCCCAAAAGTCCCACCAATAGGAATAATTCTCTGGTAGAGCACACATGGTAGTAATAGTGCTCCTACAGTGCCCCCAACATGTCCCCACTGTGCCCCAGAAGTAATAATGCTCCCATAGTGCCCATACTAGTAATCATGTTCCCTATAGACCACCATTAGTAATAAAGCCCATCATAATGCCCCCAAGTAGTAATAATTCTCCTTATAATGTGCCAGTGCAAAAAATATCCCCTTTTAATGCCCCCAGTTGAGCTAATGTCCCCATAGTACCCCATAATGTGCCAGTATAAAATACCCCTATATAGTGCCCCCAGTAAATGCCCCATAGTGGTCCTCTCCCCCTTCTTCCTAGTGCCCCACATAATGTACCAGTATAAAATGCCCCATATATAGTGCCCCAGTAGATGCCCTCAGTGTCCCCCATATTTTGCAAGTATAAAATACCCCTTATTAATGCCCCCATAGATGAGCCCATAGTACTCCTCTCTCCCCTTCCCCATAGTACCCACCATAATGTGCCCTAGAATAAAATACCCCTATGCAGAGCCCCCTATATAAAATACCCCTTCTTTGTGGCCTCAGTAGTAAAGTGAAAGCATTCAAAAGAGAAACAAAGTTGTGTGTAAGCTTTGTCTAAAATGTACACCAAGTTAGGCTGCGTTCACACGGGCGAGATTTCCGCGCGGGTGCAATGCGGTAGGTGAACGCATTGCACCCGCACTGAATCTGGACCCATTCATTTCAATGGGGCTGTTCAGATGAGCGATGATTTTCACGCATCACTTATGCGTTGCGTGAAAATCGCAGCATGCTCTATATTCTGCGTTTTTCACGCAACGCAGGCCCCATAGAAGTGAATGGGGTTGCGTGAAAATCGCAAGCATCCACAAGCAAGTGCGGATGCTGTGCGATTTTCACGCATGGTTGCTAGGTGACAGTCTATTCACTGTATTATTTTCCCTTATAACATGGTTATAAGGGAAAATAATAGCATTCTGAAAACAGAATGCATAGTAAGTGATCAGTTGAGGGTTAAAAAAAATAAAAAAAATTAACTCACCTTCTCCGTTTGTTCGCGTAAGTCCCGATCTCTTCTTTACTTCTCAAAAGATGAACTATGGGCTAAAGGACCTTTGGTGGACTTACGCGAACAAACGGAGAAGGTGAGTTAATTTTTTTTATTTTTTTTAACCCTCAACTGATCACTTACTATGCATTCTGTTTTCAGAATGCTATTATTTTCCCTTATAACCATGTTATAAGGGAAAATAATAACATCTACACAACACCGAACCCAAACCTGAACTTCTGTGAAGAAGTTCGGGTCTGGGTACCACAGTCGGTTTTTTATCACGCGCGTGCAAAACACATTGCACACGCACGATAAAAACTGAACATCGGAACGCAATCGCAGTCAAAACTGACTGCAATTGCATTCCTACTCGCGCGGGTTTGCCGCAACACACCGGGACGCATCCGGAACTAATCCGGACACGCTCGTGTGAACCCAGCCTTAAAGGTAAAAGGTCCAAGGTAAAAGAAGAAAAGAGAATTTTTTTTATTGCGTATATTTTAAAAAATCTGCAAGTGGGGAAGCGGACTCCCATTTAAAAAAAAAAAAATTGAAGAAAAGCTGCAGCCTGCTTTTTAATTTATGGACAATTCAACTATAACATTAATTTAACATAATTTATCTATTTACTTCTTATCTGCAAGGGCATCTTTTATGATAATATTTCCTTCATTATTATTTATTTTTATTGTTTACTTATACAGAGAGTTGCCCAGAGACAAAGAAAAGCTGGTTTACATCTATGATCCAAACCCATGTGAATTTGTTTTGAGATGCTACACAAGG
This sequence comes from Bufo bufo, assembly GCF_905171765.1. Lineage (NCBI taxonomy): Eukaryota > Metazoa > Chordata > Amphibia > Anura > Bufonidae > Bufo > Bufo bufo. The sequence continues at coordinate 570,186,309 of NC_053391.1, read as the reverse complement.
GCTCAAAGAGTATCAAAGAGGGATCTGGGCACTGATATAATATAAGGACTCAGTTTGGGTACGTCACTTTGGAAAAAGGATAGACTTCAAAAGGTCTCATAGTAATTTGTCCAAAGCTATGGTTTGTGGTATGACGATACCACCACCACTGACAATTGAATTGGACACATTATTTAAGGGATGATAGGAGAAATATAGAATTAGAGGAATTTGTTAAAGAAAATATAGTCAATACTAAAAAGCTAACTGATGAATTTCAGGAGCCCTGGCGGGGCATTCCATATAATACCTATACTCTCCCTTTACTACAAAAACTGTCTACAATATTCATACTTATGTTAATATTTGTTTTGTTATGAATCAATTCAGATCTGAAACAATTCAAGTGGGGGAGTATTGATACACTATATACATTATTAATATACAGTCGTGGGCAAAAGTTTTGAGAATTACATAAATATTGGAAATTGGAAAAGTTGCTGCTTAAGTTTTTATAATAGCAATTTGCATATACTCCAGAATGTTATGAAGAGTGATCAGATGAATTGCATAGTCCTTCTTTGCCATGAAAATTAACTTAATCCCAAAAAAACCTTTCCACTGCATTTCATTGCTGTCATTAAAGAACCTGCTGCTGAGATCATTTCAGTAATTGTTAACTCAGGTGAGAATGTTGACAAGCACAAGGCTGGAGATCATTATGTCAGGCTGATTGGGTTGACATGTTAAAACGAGGGTGATGCTTGAAATCATTGTTCTTCCATTGTTAACCATGGTGACCTGCAAAGAAACGCGTGCAGCCATCATTGCGTTGCATAAAAATGCCTTCACAGGCAAGGATATTGTGGCTACTAAGATTGCACCTCAATTAACAATTTATAGGATCATCAAGAACTTCAAGGAAAGAGGTTCAATTCTTGTTAAGAAGGCTTCAGGGCGTCCAAGAAAGTCCAGCAAGTGCCAGGATCGTCTCCTAAAGAGGATTCAGCTGCGGGATCGGAGTGCCGCCAGTGCAGAGCTTGCTCAGGAATGGCAGCAGGCAGGTGTGAGCGCATCTGCACGCACAGTGAGGCGAAGACTTTTGGAAGATGGCCTGGTGTCAAGAAGGCCAGCAAAGAAGCCACTTCTCTCCAAAAAAAACATCAGGGACAGATTGATCTTCTGCAGAAAGTTTGGTGAATGGACTGCTGAGGACTGGGGCAAAGTCATATTCTCCTATGAAGCCTCTTTCCGATTGTTTGGGGCATCTGGAAAAAGGCTTGTCCGGAGAAGAAAAGGTGAGCGCTACCATCAGTCCTGTGTCATGCCAACAGTAAAGCATCCTGAGACCATTCATGTGTGGGGTTGCTTCTCATCCAAGGGAGTGGGCTCACTCTCAATTTTGCCCAAACACACAGCCATGAATAAAGAATGGTACCAAAACACCCTCCAGCAGCAACTTCTTCCAACAATCCAACAACAGTTTGGTGAAGAACAATGCATTTTCCAGCACGATGGAGCACCGTGCCATAAGGCAAAAGTGATAACTAAGTGGCTCAGGGACCAAAACATTGACATTTTGGGTCCATGGCCTGGAAACTCCCCAGATCTTAATCCCATTGAGAACTTGTGGTCAATCCTCAAGAGGCGGGTGGACAAACAAAAACCCACTAATTCTGACAAACTCCAAGAAGTGCTTATGAAAGAATGGGTTGCTATCAGTCAGGAATTGGCCCAGAAGTTGATTGAGAGCATGCCCAGTCGAATTGCAGAGGTCCTGAAAAAGAAGGGCCAACACTGCAAATACTGACTCTTTGCATAAATGTCATGTAATTGTCGATAAAAGCCTTTGAAACATATGAAGTGCGTGTAATTATATTTCACTACATCACAGAAACAACTGAAACAAAGATCTAAAAGCAGTTTAGCAGCAAACTTTGTGAAAACTAATATTTGTCATTCTCAAAACTTGGACTGCCTTTAGCTTTGATTACGGCATGCATTCGCTGTGGCATTGTTTCGATAAGCTTCTGCAATCTCAAAAGATTTATTTGCATCCAGTGTTGCATTAATTTTTCACCAAGATCTTGCATTGATGATGGTAGAGTCTGACTGCTGAGAAAAGCCTTCTCAAGAACATCTCAAAGATTCTCAATCTTGGGGTTAAGGTCTGGACTCTGTGGTGGACAATCCATGTGTGAAAATGATGTCTCATGCTCCCTGAACCACTCTTTCACAATTTGAGCCCGATGAATCCTGCCCGTGCCATCAGGGAAGAAAAATCCATTGATGGAATAACCTGGTCATTCAGTATGTTCAGGTAGTCAGCTGACCTCATTCTTGGAGCACATACTGTTGCTGAACCTAGATCTGACCAACTGCAGCAACCCCAGATCATAGCACTGCCCCCACAGGCTTGTACAGTAGGCACTAGGCATGATGGGTACATCACTTAATCTGCCTCTCTTCTTACCGTGATGTGCCCATCACTCTGGAATAGGGTATATCTGGACTCATCAGACCACATGACCTTCTTCCATTGCTCCAGAGTCCAATCTTTATGCTACCTAGCAAATGGAAGCCTTTTTTCTGGTTTTCCTCACTGATTATTGGTTTTCTTACAGCTACACGCTGTTCAGTCCCAATCCCTTGAGTTTCCTTTGCATTGTGCATGTAAAAATGCTCTTACGGGGGGGCGTGGCTAGCCGTGAAGGGAGGAAGACACCTCTCAGTGCAGCTCTGCTGAGAGTTTCACAATCATAGCCCATCTACCATCTTTCAGGGCTTTAAAGACCCCATTTCAATCATCCTGTGTCTGTACTCACGACCACCTTCATTTTGAGACGTCTCCCGAGTCACTCACCCGACCCTGGCCGGAATTACTACTGCGGCCTAGTAGTGAGGCACAACCGCGGCCTAGATTCGGCCCGGCGCGGCCGTTTCCTGGGCTTCATCGTCTGCCGAAGGATACATCTATACAGGCTCGGTGGCGGATCAGGAGCTGTACTTATGCCGGGATTTATATGCGGTTCCGGTGAGCTCAGGCAGCCGGCGTGACATCGCGCCTGAAGCGGCCATCATAGAGAAAGCGCCATTTTGTCTGTGCACCGGATCGCTTGGCAACGGAGAGGACACTTACCTGTTCAAGATTTAAGGTACCCTCAGTGTCACCCACGCTCCGATCCACTGTGTAATCCACAGTAACTTGTCAGAGTGATTCCTGCTACATCGAGTGGGTCATCAGCCATCACAGTACTGCATATTACTGGTCCTATCACTGACTCTGACGCTTCCCATAGGGCCGAGTGGTGGAGACACAAAATCCTATATACTCGGGACAAACGAGGAGCCCCAGCTGATATTATCGGCGTCTCACCGCAGAAGTGTTGATCGCTCCTAGTTACTTCAGTATCTGACAGGGGCGATCCTTCAGTGTTCTCTTGGACCTCATGCTCTTTAGTAGTGTCAAGCTACAATTGCTCAATTGCTAAATTTGAACTGTCTTGCTGTTTGAATTTTTGAGCTCTGAAGTGGATGCTTAACTAAACTATCAGATTTAAAGAGACAGTGTCCTAATTGTTCTTAGTGCAATTACTGCAGAAGCTATGTTCAGCATTCTGATTATGGCTTAAAACGCTTGAGCTAGGGGGCATGGCCTGGGCGTCTGCAGGAAGGGCCGCCTGAACGCTGAGCTCCGCCGCTTGATCTATGAGAGGGAGACTTTTAGGCTTTTTCATTACAGCACATGGGGAGAAAACTGCAGCTTAAACATCCTAGCAACTCCCAGACCCCTGCTAAACCGAAGAATACATTGGATTCTTACCTGTGTCGAGCCTCGGGGAAGACGTCTACGGAGTGCGGCCTACCTGTGTCATCCACCTCGGGTGAGTGTGAGTCCGCGGCACTGCAAAAAGATCTTACGCTTCCGAGAGAAGAGGGCGAACTTTCCCAGGGACTAAATCCTACAGCTTTATCGCCGTCAGCGAAGGCATTTACCCCCAGATCGTCGGGGTGTTTTGCCGCTCCCGCCATAAGTCTTGAACACGAGGCTGAGTGCGCCGCCATTATGCCGCCTAAACAAGCGCTTAAAAACACTAGGCAGTCGGCCACACCATCGCAACGACGGCGTGATTGGAGTGAACCCCCTGGGGACCCTCATGAACCAAGCCACCATACAGTAGGGGATGGAGGAACAGCTACTTGGGACCGTTTATCTGACTCGATGGATGAGGGAGATGAAGGGTCTGTGCCTTTCACGCAATCTTCGGCACTATTGCACCAGTCATTGCAGCACTTACCCACCAAAGCTGACTTTAAAATATTGATTGCTGAAGTCAGGAGTGCCTGTAAATCAGAAATATCAGCACTTAGGCAAGATTTTAAGCAGTTGTCTGGCCGCATGGATTCTATGGAGATTGATCACGACGATACACGCAGAAGTGTTGCTAACCTGCACTCAATTATAACCTCCCAGTCCCAAGTCATCAGAGAAAATACTCGTCATTTGGAAGACTTAGATAATAGGGGACGCAGAAATAATATCCGTATTAGAGGTTTGCCTGAACCAGACGCTGATGAAAACATACCAGTCATGCTGTCTGAACTTTTCAACACTATCTTGGGGTCTCAGCCACCACAAGACATCAAGCTTGATCGCGCTCATAGGGCGCTTCGTCCTAAATCCTCAGCAGCACAGCCGAGAGACATCATTTGCTGTGTGCATGATTTTCAGCTGAAAGAAAACATAATGGCCAAGGCCAGAGCTATGAAAAACATCGATTTTAAGGGCCAGACCGTCCAACTGTATCAGGATCTTTCCTGGTGGACACTTCAAAAACGAAGAGTTCTACAACCTTTATTGAATCTCTTGAGAGAAAAGAAGATTCCGTATAGATGGGGTTTCCCGTTTGCCTTAATAGCATCCAAAAATGGCAGGACATCTATTCTACGTCAGCATGCGGATCTCCTAGCCTTCTGCTCAGCTCTAGATATTGAGGTGCCTTCTATTGCAGATTGGGAAATTCAAGATCCAAATCCTGCTCTGGATCCAGTCTGGCAGACTGTGCGACAGAAAAGAAGAAGATCACCTCCACAAGATTCCTTGCCTCATTTGGGGTCCCGTGATGCACCTCCTTGAGTAATGTACTGTGTAGTGCTATATATTGCACGTCTCCTGTTTTTTCTTCCGCTACTATGCGGCGTTCTTGTTTTTTTGTCTCAGAAACCATGTTTAGTGTTTCAAGAATCTATGTGGTTTCCTTATTGATAACACTGTTTTACCTATTAATCAGTTGTCCTTTATGGACGGCTTTTTTGAGGGCGCTCAGTCATGCCTTCTCATATGGGATGAGTACTTTGACCCTCTCTTTATCCCTTTTGTTTTTAGGGATTATGAGATGGTTACAAAATGAACCAAACCGCTTTCAATGTGGTTCACTGATCCCTATCTGGACAATTTGGTCCAATGTTACCATCACCTTAAGGTTTTGTTCTTTAATTGTATATTGTCTTGTGTCTTCCCCGTCTTCCCTTTTGTGTTCCCCATTTATGTTTTTTACAGCTAGATATCCATGGTATACTCGTCTCCTACTACATGAAGTGATGAATATGCACATGTTGTGGTCTCGGCAGATCGACATGAATATAGCAAGTATTCCTATTCAAGTCTACTTATGATGGTTAAATGTATGTCGTTGAATGTGAAGGGCCTCAATTCCAACACTAAAAGAAGGTTAGCAATTAATGAGTGTAGATCGCAAAAAGCAAATATAGTCTTTCTGCAGGAGACTCATTTTGATCAGCAGGGCACCTTTAAATTTGCACAAAGATCATTTCCCAGAGTTTATTCTGCAACGTCAGGGAAAAAAGTGGCGGGTGTAGCCATCCTCTTAGCTACTCATTGTCCAATAAATGTAGAAACTTGCATCTCTGATGTGGAAGGAAGGTATATTATACTCAAGGCTACACTTAGGGGCCAACCGATTGTACTATGTAACTTATACTCCCCTAACACGGCCCAAATTCCTTTTTTGAACAAGGTATTTTTTAAACTATCCCAGTACCTACCTTCCCCTATGATCGTGGGAGGAGATTTCAACATCTCTTTCTCTGAGCATATGGATAGGCTGCCCTTAAATAGCTCCGCCCCTTCGCGTAAACAACGCAGATTGTCATGTCTTTTTAGGCGTCTCATTCGGCGCTATGCTCTTTATGACCTCTGGAGAGTTAATTATCCTTCAGCAAAATCATACACTTTTTTCTCTCACCCACATAGCACCCACTCTAGGATAGATTATTTTTTTGGAAATGTTCCAATCCTCCGAATGCTAAAGGAGGCTGACCTTGGCCACATCACATGGTCAGACCATGCCCCGATCACCATCACCCTAAAAACTTCGGGTTATCATGTAAAAAAGTGCCATTGGCGCCTAAATGAGACTTTTTTAAATAGTCTACCACTTAGACAGGAACTTAGAGATAGCTTAACAGAATACTTTGCCCTAAATCAGTCTTCCGTCTCCTTGGTTTCTACGTTGTGGGAAGCACATAAAGCGGTTTTTAGAGGCAATTGTATTGCTATGGGTTCTAAACTAAAGAAGGACCGGATTCAACAACAGGTCATTCTCACTGCTCAGCTTAAGGATTTGGAAGGTAAGTTGGGCTCGCGCCGTTCACGACACCTGCTTCGCCGTATAGTGGTTCTTAGGGACAGATTAAGGGATATTATATGCCACAAGACTGAAAAACTTTTATTGTACTCCAGGCAAAGGTTCTATGCATGGGGCAATAAATCACATACCCTTTTGGCACGTCAGCTGCGCGAGTCCAACTTAGTGGGAAATCCGACAGTTATGAGGTCATCTGATGGAAAATTAGTATATGATCCTGTTGTTATCTCGGAACTTTTTCAAAAGTTTTACACATCGCTTTACTCTATACCACAACAGACGCCAATGGATCATGAAAAGCGTCAACAACTTTTTGATAACTTCTTGACGCAATGCAAACTACCTAAACTATCAGAGGAAGCTATTTCTTCATTGAATGCCCCTATAACGTCAGAGGAATTGCAAGAGGTACTGAAGCAGCTTCCCAATAACAAGTCCCCGGGACCTGATGGCCTGCCGTATGTATACTACAAAACCTTTTCGGATATCCTGATGCCCCAAATGATACTATTATTTAATTCTTTCTTGCAGGGATCCCCAATACCTCCATCGCTTTCACATTCGTACATTACAGTAATCCCAAAACCCGGAAAGGACCCACTAGAATGTGCCAATTATAGACCTATAGCCCTTCTTAATTCGGATCTCAAAATATTTACCAAAACTTTAGCTAATCGCCTTTCCATTTGGCTCCCCCATTTAGTGCACAAGGACCAGGTGGGTTTTGTCAGGGATCGTCAGGGAGGAGACAACACTAGGCGAACTATTGATTTAGTGGAAATCGTTAATAAGCGTAACGACATAGCACTTTTGCTAAGCCTCGACGCTGAAAAGGCGTTTGATCGATTAAATTGGCCGTTTATGTTCTCCGCCCTGGGGGCCTTTGGCATTGCCGGACCATTTCTTAATGCCCTGAAAGTCCTATATGCCCAGCCTACAGCTACAGTAAAAATGCCTCATGCACAATCTCCGATCTTCCCCATATATAATGGTACACGTCAGGGCTGTCCATTGTCCCCATGAATTTTTGTCCTTTGCATTGAGCCCCTCGCAGCAGCTATTAGGGCTCACCCTGATATCCGTGGAGTTTTGGTGAATAAAGTAGAGTTCAAATTGTCCTTGTTCGCTGATGATATCTTGCTTACATTGACAAATCCACATATCTCACTTCCTAACCTCTTTCGCCTTCTGGAAACCTACGGCAGGTTATCGGGTTACAAGGTTAATACTGCTAAGACTGAAGCCTTACCTCTTAACTTCTCCCTAGATGATTTAACTATACTAAAAACTAACTTTCGCTTTAGATGGCAAGATACAAAGCTGCGTTATCTTGGAATTAGCCTAACTCCGACATATGGTTCACTATATGGTCAAAATTTTCCAAATACTTTCCGTGAACTAAAGATGCTCATGACCAGGTGGATGTCTCTTCCCATTTCCTTATTAGGTCGCATAGCAGCGGTCAAAATGACAATTTTGCCCAAACTTTTATATTTGTTTGAAACACTACCGATCCCTGTTCCTCTAAAGGACCTAAGGACCTTTCAGACAAGTATGCTAAATTTTATCTGGAATGGGAAGAGGCATCGGATTGGATGTGCAACTCTCACGGCACTCAAAACTCAAGGTGGTCTGGCAGCTCCAGATGTTACGAGGTATTATTGGGCCACACATCTCAGAAGGCTCCCGGCTTGGTCTAATTTATATGCTTATTCCAGATGGCTAGAAATAGAAAAATTATGGTTAGCCCCTATACATCCCAATTCACTTTTATGGACACCACTTCCGAACACGTTGGTTCCGGAAATGTTAGGTCCAATCACTCATACATATAATATTTGGCGCAGTTGTAATCGTAAATTCTCTCTAGCACCTGAAAAGTCTTCAATGACTTCCTTCTTATTTAATCCCCTGTTCCCGATGGGTATGCACGCCTCTTTTCTTAAGCCTTGGTTCTCCAATAAATTATTTCGCTTTGTGGATATAACTGACCATAAAACACTCAGTTTATTGCCACTGGATAGGTTAAGAATGTCCTTTAAGTTACCTGAATCCTCTGGATATCAATATCTACAACTTCAGCATCTGCTTTCTGGCCTCTTTAAATCCTCGAGTGTCTCCACCCCTTCTACATTTGAGAAATTATGCAAGTTGTCAAGCACCACTAGGGGTCTCATTTCAGAGATTTATGGTATATTGTCGTCTTCAACTGTGAAACATCCTTATATGAGTAAATGGGAATCTATTCTTGGTCGTTCTGTGTCGCCTGCTGAATGGAAGCTGATTTGGGAAAGGACTGCAAAGACCTCCTCCTGCGTTACACATAAGGAAAACTCTTACAAGATACTTATGTTTTGGTATCACACCCCAAAACTATTGAGGCACCTTAACCCTAACATCTCAGATAGATGTTGGAGATGTGCTACAGGAGAAGGTTCTCATATACATATTTTCTGGGAGTGCCCCCTGATTCAGTCTTATTGGCATATGGTACAGGAGGTTCTTTTCAGTCTGCTCAATATCAGATTCCCACTAGACCCTTTCTTTTATTTATTAAATATGCCGTCGATATCACTGAGGAGACATGTTTTATTTCTTACTTTACACATTTTGACCGCAGCCAGACGTCTTATAGCTAGATTCTGGAAGAAAACAACTTCCCCCACCCAGCTAGACCTTCTTACCAATATCACCGAGGTTAGAAGGATGGAATATCTATCAGCTGGCCTAACTAATAGTTTGGAAAGGTTCAACAAAATATGGCAGTTATGGGACAACGTTCATGAGCTTAACCAGTGAGCGAATGGCATCTACGTTTTACTTCCTTTCCTCTTGTGTCGTGTCTTTGTCAATTCCCCCATTGTTTGTGTCATTTATTTATTTGTTTTTCTTACTTACCTAAGTTAGGATTACTTTTACTGCTGATTTTTTTTTTTCTTTTTTATTCTATGCATAATCCTATACAATTGGATACGGTATTATATAATTGTACCATCATTTGCTTATGTTCTCTATACTCTAAGATTATTGATAACAAATAGTCTTTTGTAAATGTTAAGCATTTTGTAAAAAATGATAAGTGATGTCAACTTGTCTACCTGTCTATGCTTTTAAAATGAAAATAAAAAGATAATTAAAAAAAAAAAAAAAATGCTCTTACTTTCACTATTAAACATAGCCCTGAGTTCTAGTGTTGTTTTTCTTCGATTTGATTTCACCAAACGTTTAAGTGATCGCTAATCACGATCATTAAGAATTTTTTTCCCGCCACATTTCTTCCTCGAATACGATGGGTCCCGACTATCCTTCCAGTTTTTAATAATGCATTGGACAGTTCCTAACCCAATTTTAGTAGTTTCTACAATCTCCTTAGATGTTTTCTCTGCTTGATGCATGCCAATGATCTGACCCTTCTCAAACAGACTAACATCTTTTCCATGACCACGAGATGTGTCTTTAAACATGGTTGTCTAAGAAATGAGAAGCAACTCATTGCACCAGTTGGGGTTAAATATCTTATTGCCAGCTGAAAGATAATCGCCCATGCAGTAATTATCCAATAGGAGACTCATAACTATTTGCTTAGTTAAATCCAGGTGGCGACTTACCATATTTTTTGGGACAGGCAGTGTATATTATAGTATGTTCATGCGTTGCCATTACATTGATCTATCACTGGAGGATATTTAAACTGGTTTTTCTTATAGTTTCAATAAAACAGTTGTATAAAATCAACCAATCAGCATGTATGTTTAGTTTTTAATATTTTGTACAGTCCAATTAGATATCCTCCACATGTTAGTCAATGGGTAAAAATTGTATAAAAACCGACATGAAGGAGTGGGTCAATATAGTACAAAAAACACTAATGGTACCAAAGTAATCCAAAAATAGCATAATTTTATTAGAAAATCACAAAAAACATACATGATTGACACAAGTCACACAAAGACATTTAACACAGGTCACAATACATATTAAAAACCAAGAGGACTGATGGTGAACTGCTGGTATATATTAATAAAGTGCACATGCAATAATCTTGATTGGCCATCAGTAGAAAGGTATATTAAACCTGATCGCTATGGCTCCAAATTGCATAATACAACCCATATGCATATATTGTACAACAGATACCAAAATTTGGGGGTGATGATACACACCACAAAGGCTGACTGAGGCAATAAGGTGACTACAATTAATATAGGCACATAGAAAATACTGACCAAGCAACTTAGTATACCACGCAGCAACACCACCGGTCCGCTCCCCAACGCACGTTTCGCGTGCCTCAGTCAGCCTTTGTGGTGTGCATCATCACCCCCCAATTTATTTATTTTATGTTTTACATAATAAGAGCATTTAAAAAAAAAATCATGTTTTTGTGTTGCAATTTTCTTAGAGCCATATTTTTAAGATTTTTCTGGCTATGGTCTTGTGTGGAGGCTCATTTTTTACGGGATAAGGTGACATTTTTATTGCTACCATTTTGGGGTACATACAACTTTTTGATTGATTAACATTATATTTTTTGGGAGGTGAGGTAAATAAAACAGCTGTTTTGGCTAATGTTTATTTATAAAAAAAATTTAAGGTGTTCACCTGATGGGGTAGATCATCTGATATTTTTTATAGAGCCAGCCATCATGGATGCCGCAATACCAAATATGCATATTTTATTTTTTATTTTTAACATTTTTTAAATGACTTAATTGGGGAAATATTTTATTTTTTTATTTTTTATTTTACACTTTGTGTCCCCCATAAAGTCATACAAGACCTCTGGGAGACATTTAACTTCACTTTTTTTTTTTCACTATTGATTTCTCTTGTAACTGGGGCTAACATAGTAGCCCCAGTTACAGGGGAAATACACCCCCCAGAGAGGCTGTACAACATTACACTATGCTGTGCAGCCTCAGTGCAGGGCTGATCGAGGTCAGTGGAAGACCCGGAAGCTCCTGGACTCGCCTGACCCTGGCGGTCACATGACCACCGGGCCGAGACAGGAAGCAGCACATCGCTTCCTTGCTTTATACACAGCGCTCATTCAGCAATCTAGAAGGCAGGGACACCCAGGAACAGTACCTGCCTTCTCTCTGGGGTGCCCTGCTGTCACTGACAACGGGCCCCCGGCACAGCAGCTGTACAGGCAGTGTATATTATAGTATATTATAGTATCCGACGTTTTTAAATGTCTTTTCAGAGCTAGCAGCATTTAGAAATGTCCGATCAGTGATAAACCCGACCGCCCATGACGTTTTTAGTCAATGGGCGGTTGGGAAGTGGTTAAAGGGGTATTTCCATCTATTTTCCATCTAAGACATTTATGGCATATTGATAGGATGTGTCATAAATGTCCATTAAGTTCAGGCCCTACCTCTTGGACCCTCTCCTGTTTCTAGAACAGGGCCTCAAATTGAATGGAGAGCTAGCTGCGTACTTGCGGCCTTCCCTCCATTCACCACTATGAGACTTCTGAAAAAATTGTGAGCTTGCTATAGGCTCCAGGTCTAGAAATTTAGTTAATGTCTTGAAATTCTTTTGGGATCCGATCCTAATGAATCGTCGTCAGATTCAATTTGGATACGAATAAATTTGACCCAAATCGAAAGTGCTCAGATTGCCCTAAAAAGTAATTTATAACACTGAGGTCTCCTAGGACTGTATCCAACACCAAGACAGCTTTAGTAATGTCACAGGCACAGTGGCATATATGGCTCTGAGTGAACGGATGGCAGCCAGTAGTAACAAAGCCTGTTTAGTAACTCACTGCACTGTCTGATTTTATTTTTAAATTAAAACATGGTCGGAAAATTATCCATTTTTGGTGGCAGACGTCTTCTTCCCTGTCTTCTGACCTGTAAAATGGTGGCTGCCATTTTGAGAGAATCATCCGAATTGCAAAAGATTCAGATTTCGCTACAGTCCAAACAATTGGGAAATTCAAGACAAATTTGATGTGTTTACAATTGATTAGCTCATCTCTACCTAGGACCTAATGCAACTGTTATCTCTGCACCCCTCATAGCTATACCACCTGATGTATTTCTTTACTTTTGACTCTAAACGTTGAAGTAATGTATCAGTAGTTTAGGCTGATGCCATGTAAATGGCTGCCATTTAACTAATGGCGTCAAACACAATTTGCAAGTTGTGTTTCTCAGTAAATTTTTTATCTTACTCCACCCAGAATAGATGTTCTGATTCAGATTGCAGGAAATACAAAAGGATGAGTGGACAAAAAAATTGAAGTAATAGCAAAGAAAAACATTTATCTAAGTACATTAGGACATTCACTCCAAGTTGTTCAGTTAATTATACCTTTTCCTTTTCATTTCACGGAATGTCTCCCATAACATTTTACTTTGACATATTAAAAGTGTACTTTCCTGTTTCAGCTTTCTTTACATGGAATACTATTGTTCATTTAGTTACATGCTTGGTAATAAAGACAGAGAGTGACAGTCCAGATTCTGTGTTTCTAAACTCAACGTTTCTTGATATGAACTTTGCATTCTCCTTTAACCCCTTAGTGACCAAACCTGTTTAGGCCTTAATGACCAATAGAGATGTCCCGAACTATTCGCCGGCGAACATTGCTTGTTTGCGTTCGCCGCGGCGGGCGAACATATGCGATGTTCGGTCTGCCCCCTATACGTCATCATTGAGCAAACTTTGACCCTGTACCTCACAGTCAGCAGACACATTCCAGCCAATCAGCATACCCTCCCTGCCAGACCCTCCCACCAGGGGCGGATTAAGTGCATGATACCAAACTGTCTACCAAACTTGGGCCCCTCCCCCCCTCCTCCATTTTATTTATATTTATTTTTTTTGTATGAAGAGGCTGCGGTGCTTCATGGGCGCCACAGTCTCTTCTTAGGCCATATAACATCTTCATACTAAAACAAAATACCCCAAATTGGGTCCTAAACTGAAAAATTTGGTCACCAAATTTAAAATACATATAATTGTAATAAAAAAGACATGGAGGAGAATACAGCACCACATACCTCTTACATCCAGGGACATCTCCTGTCATGTAGACCTTCTCTTTCCTCTTCTCCTCTATTTGACCCAGACCACCATGGCAAATTCTTTCAGCCGCATCTCGTCTCTACAGTTTGTAACACAGACACGTTAGATTTCTAAATTTTTCCATCAACCTCCTCATCCTGGTGTCCCCACAGCGTCATCCTGCCACCCCCAATACTGTGCCCGTTGTGCTTCCCAATGCCCCAGGAACTATACTGCTGAAAAAATAGTGACCCTAATAGACATAATTGGGGTAATTTATCAAACTGGTGTAAAGTAGAACTGGATTTCCAAAAGAGCTGTCAAATATGAAAGGTGGAATCTGATTGGCTGCTATGGGCAACTAAGCCAGTTCTCCTTTACACCAGTTTGATAAATTACCCCAAATGTTCCTATAGTGTCCACAGCAGCTATAATGTCCCTTAGAGTGCCCCCAGTAATAATAACACCCTATATTGTGCTCCAGGCAATAATCCCTGTATAGTGTCCCCAGAAATAATAGAATTGCCCCTACAGTGCCTCCCCAATAGCAACACCCCCATATAGTAATTTCCACCACACTGCCTCCACATAGTAATCCCCCCATAGTAATTTGCCCCCACACAGTAATTTCCCCCAAACTGCCCCATATACAGGGAGTGCAGAATTATTAGGCAAGTTGTATTTTTGAGGATAAATTTTATTATTGAACAACAACCATGTTCTCAATGAACCCAAAAAACTCATTAATATCAAAGCTGAATAGAAGTAGTTTTTAGTTTGTTTTTAGTTTTAGCTATTTTAGGGGGATATCTGTGTGTGCAGGTGACTATTACTGTGCATAATTATTAGGCAACTTAACAAAAAACAAATATATACCCATTTCAATTATTTATTTTTACCAGTGAAACCAATATAACATCTCAACATTCACAAATATACATTTCTGACATTCAAAAACAAAACAAAAACAAATCAGTGACCAATATAGCCACCTTTCTTTGCAAGGACACTCAAAAGCCTGCCATCCATGGATTCTGTCAGTGTTTTGATCTGTTCACCATCAATATTGCGTGCAGCAGCAACCACAGCCTCCCAGACACTGTTCAGAGAGGTGTACTGTTTTCCCTCCTTGTAAATCTCACATTTGATGATGGAACACAGGTTCTCAATGGGGTTCAGATCAGGTGAACAAGGAGGCCATGTCATTAGATTTTCTTCTTTTATACCCTTTCTTGCCAGCCACGCTGTGGAGTACTTGGACGCGTGTGATGGAGCATTGTCCTGCATGAAAATCATGTTTTTCTTGAAGGATGCAGACTTCTTCCTGTACCACTGCTTGAAGGAGGTGTCTTCCAGAAACTGGCAGTAGGACTGTGAGTTGAGCTTGAATCCATCCTCAACCCGAAAAGGCCCCACAAGCTCATCTTTGATGATACCAGCCCAAACCAGTACTCCACCTCCACCTTGCTGGCGTCTGAGTCGGACTGGAGCTCTCTGCCCTTTACCAATCCAGCCATGGGCCCATCCATCTGGCCCATCAAGACTCACTCTCATTTTATCAGTCCATAAAACCTTAGAAAAATCAGTCTTGAGATATTTCTTGGCCCAGTCTTGACGTTTCAGCTTGTGTGTCTTGTTCATTGGTGGTCGTCTTTCAGCCTTTCTTACCTTGGCCATGTCTCTGAGTATTGCACACCTTGTGCTTTTGGGCACTCCAGTGATGTTGCAGCTCTGAAATATGACCAAACTAGTGGCAAGTGGCATCTTGGCAGCTGCACGCTTGACTTTTCTCAGTTCATGGGCAGTTATTTTGTGCCTTGGTTTTTCCACACGCTTTTTGCGCCTTGGTTGACTATTTTGAATGAAACGCTTGATTGTTCGATGATCACGCTTCAGAAGCTTTGCAATTTTAAGAGTGCTGCATCCCTCTGCAAGATATCTCACTATTTTTGACTTTTATGAGCCTGTCAAGTCCTTCTTTTGACCCATTTTGCCAAAGGAAAGGAAGTTGCCTAATAATTATGCACACCTAATATAGGGTGTTGATGTCATTAGACCACACCCCTTCTCATTACAGAGATGCACATCACCTAATATGCTTAATTGGTAGTAGGCTTTCGAGCCTATACAGCTTGGAGTAAGACAACATGCATAAAGAGGATGATGTGGTCAAAATACTCATTTGCCTAATAATTCTGCACGCAGTGTAGTAGTTTGCCCCCCAAACAGTAATTTGCCCTACACTGCCTCCACATAGTAATTTCCACCACACTGCCCCCACATAGTAATTTCCCCACACTGCCCCCACACAATAGTTTTCCCCACATAGTAATTTGCCCCCACATAGCAATTTCCCCACACTGTCCCCACATAGAAATTACCCCACACTGTTCCCACATGGCAATTTCCCCCACACTGCCCTCACACAATAGTTTCCCCCACACTGCCCCCATATAGAAATTTGCCCCCACATTGTAGTCCCTCCCATAATAATTTGCCCCCACATAGCAATTTGCCCCCACACTGCCCTCACATAGCAATTTGCCCCCACACTGCCCTCACATAGCAATTTGCCCCACATAGCAATTTGCCCCCACACCGCCCCCACATAGCAATTTGCTCCCACACTGCCCCCACATAGCAATTTGCCCCCACACTGCCCCCACATAGCAATTTGCCCCCACACTGCCCTCACATAGCAATTTGCCCCCACACTGCCCTCACATAGCAATTTGCCCCCACACCGCCCTCACATAGCAATTTTCCCCCACACCGCCCCCACATAGCAATTTGCCCCCACACTGCCCTCACATAGCAATTTGCCCCCACACTGCCCTCACATAGCAATTTGCCCCCACACTGCCCCCACATAGCAATTTGCCCCCACACTGCCCCCACATAGCAATTTGCCCCTACATAGTATTCCCTCCCATAATAATTTGGCCCCATACAGCCCCCACATTCCCCCCCCAATGTACTCAATTTAACTTCCCTAATATGTCCTCCTGTGTGCACCCCCAAAGTAGGCACATGAAATAAAAAAATAAAAAATGAACAAAAAAATGAAAAGATAAATACTCACCTATGTCCAGGGCCAGGCGCTTGCTCGCAGAGGAAGGCGGGATGAGTCAGGCGCGTCACAGTGCTGCATCCCGGCACAGGCACGCGATGACATCATCACGCATGACTGCGCCGGGATTTCTCTACCGCATAGGCCTCAGGCCTTCAAGGCCTGAAGCCTATGGCGGTGATCGCGGACAGGACAGGGAGCTATGCGCTCCCGTGCCCCGCAGCAGTATGTGGGCGTTCGGGTCAGCGTTGGGCCCCCCAGCGGTGCTGGGCCCGGGGCTGCCGACCTGAACGTCCCTATTGTAATCCGCCACTGCCTCCCACCTCCTATCAAAAATCAAGGACAGCATCCATCTTAGATTCATTCTGAAGCTGCAGTGTTAGGTAGAGTAGGGAGAGTGCTGCTGCTGCTGCTGCTGCTGAATTAATATGGAAATCGTTAGCTAGGCCAGTGTTATGTGTCCACTCCAGTCCTCAAAGACTCATCTACTCCAGCGTCCTGACAGCACCCCAAAAAGCCCTTTTTAGGGCTGGTACATCAGTCTTCTTTTTTTTTTTTTTATATATATATTGCAGTTGCCTGCCTGTGTGTGAGAGGCCACAGGCCCACAGACTGTACTGTGTGCACACCACTAATATCAGGTGGCATAGTACCTTGCAGATAAAAAAGTCATTTAATTTTTTCTCTGTAATATAATTGCAGTTGCCTGCCAGTGAGTGTCAGGCCCACAGACTGTACTGTGTCCACTGCCCACCACTCATATATCGGGTTCCACAGTACCTTGCAGATCAAAAGTCATTAAATTTTTTCTCTGTAATATAATTGCAGTTGCCTGCCAGTGAGTGTCAGGCCCACAGACTGTACTGTGCCCACTACTCATATCGGGTGGCACAGTACCTTGCACGCATAGTACCACTAATCTAAAAAAAAATGACAGGCAGAGGCAGGCCACCCCGCAGGGGCCGTCGTGGTGCTGTGATTTCCTTTGGCCCTAGAATAATGCCCAGTGTTCAGAGGCCACATACCCTGAACTCGAAAAGTTCTGAGGACATAGTTGACTGGCTTACACAGGACACCCAATCTTCTACAGCTTCCGCTCGGAACCTTGACGCACCATCCTCCTCCAGCTCAGCTTCGAGCACCTCTCAAGTTACCACTCGCCCGCCCGCCGCCACCACCAACACTAGCACCACAGCCGCTTCACTTGATCTGTCAGAGGAGTTATTTAGACATCAGTTGGAAGAAATGAGTGATGCGCAACCATTATTGCCAGAGGATGTAGATAACAGGGATATGTCTCAGTCAGGCAGCATTACACACATGGACGTACGGTGTGATGATGATGATGTTGTACCCGCTGCTGCTTCCTTTGCTGAGTTGTCAGATACAAGTGAAGCGGTTGATGATGACGATGTGTCCGTGGATGTCACGTGGGTGCCCGCTCGAAGAGAAGAAGAACAGGAGAAAAGTTCATATGGGGAGACAGAGAGGAGGAGGAGACGAGTTGGAAGCAGGGGGAGGTCGTCGCAAGGAGCTAGTGGCACAGTCAGACAGCATGTATCGGCACCCGGGGTCAGCCAGACAGCACACCAATCAACGCATGCTGTTGCCACCACCAGAGTGCCGTCATTGCAAAGCTCAGCAGTGTGGCATTTTTTTTGTGTGTCTGTCTCTGATAACAGCGATGCCATTTGCAACCTGTGCCAAAAGAAACTGAGTCGTGGGAAGTCCACCACCCACCTAGGTACAGCTGCTTTGCGAAGGCACAGGATCTCACATCACAAACGCCTATGGGATCAACACATGATGAGTACAAGCAGCACAGAAACTCAAAGCCACATCCTCCTCCTGGTCCAGCATCTGAAGCCACGTCAATCACTGCTGTCCTCCTTGCCCCCTCTCAACCACCCACCACTCCGCCTCTCACCTTCAGCAGTTCCTGCTCATCTGCCCACAGTCAGGGGTCTGTCAAGGAAATGTTATAGCGTAAGAAGCCAATGTCACAGAGTCACCCCCTTGCCTGGCGTCTGACAGCTGGCTTGTCGGAACTCTTAGCCCGCCAGCTTTTACCATACAAGCTGGTGGAGTCTGAGGCCTTCAAAAAATTTGTAGCTATTGGGACACCGCAGTGGAAGGTACCCGGCCGAATTTTTTTTTTTTTACAAAAGGCAATCCCCAACCTGTACTCTATTGTGGAAAAGGAAGTCATGGCATGTCTGGCACACAGTGTTGGGGCAAGGGTCCATCTGACCACTGATACCTGGTCTGCAAAGCACTGTCAGGGCAGGTATATCACCTACACTGCGCATTGGGTAAACCTGCTGACGGCTGCCAAGCATGGAATGCGTGGCTCTGCAGCGGAGTTGGTGACATCGCCACGACTTGCAGGCAGGCCTGCTGCCACCTCCTCTACTCCTCCTACTTCATCCTCTTCGCTAACCTCCTCGGCTGAGTCCTCTTCTGCTGCTGCGTCTTGCTCCACATCAACTGCACCCCCCCAGCTCCCCAGGGACTATTCCACATCCCGGATACGACAGTGTCACGCCGTCTTGGGGTTGACTTGCCTGAAAGCAGAGAGTCACACCGGACCAGCACTCCTGTGGATCAGTGGCTGACCCCGCACCAACTGGAGATCGGCAAAGTGGTGTGTGACAACGGAAGCAATTTGTTGGCGGCATTGAATTTGTGCAAGTTGACACATGTGCCGTGCATGGCACATGTGTTGAATCTGATCGTAAAACGCTTTGTGCATAACTACCCAGGCTTACAGAACGTCCTCAAGCAGGCCAGGGAGGTGTGTGGCCATTTCAGGCGTTCCTACACGGCCATGGCGCACTCTTCCGATATTCAGCCGCGAAACAACATGCCAGTGAGGCGCTTGATTTACGACAGCCCGACACGTTGGAATTCAACACTCCTAATGTTCGACCGCCTGCTCCAACAAGAAAAAGCCGTCAACGAGTATTTGTATGACCGGGGTGCTAGGACAGCCTCTGCAGAGCTGGGTATTTTTTTGAAACGTTACTGGACGCTCATGCTCAATGCCTGTAGTCTCATGCGTCCTTTTGGAGGAGGTGACAAACCTAGTCAGTCGCACAGAAGGCAACATCAGCGACATCATCCCATTTGTTTTCTTCCTGGTGCTTACCATGCGAAGAGGCCGTAGATGAGCGTGAAGAGGAAGAGGAAGAGTTGTGGTCACCATCACCACCAGAAACAGCCTTATCAGCATCGCTTGCTGGACCTGCGGCAATGCTGGAAGAGGAGTCTGAGGAAGAGGAGTCAGAGGAGGAATGTGGCTTTGAGGAGGAGGAAGACCAACCACAGCAGGCATCCCAGGGTGCTCGTTGTAACCTATCTGTTACCCATGGTGTTGTTCGTGGCTGAGGGGAAGAACAGACCTTCAATGAGATCAGTGAGGATGAGGAACGGGACATGAGTAGCTTGGCATCCAACCTTGTGCAAATGGGGTCTTTCATGCTGTCATGCCTGTTGAGGGACCCTCGTATAAAAAGGCTGAAGGAGAATGACCTGTACTGTGTGACCACGCTACTAGACCCCCGGTATAAGCAGAAAGTAGCTGAAATTTTACCGAATTACGGGAAGTCGGAAAGGATGCAGCAGTTCCAAAACAAGTTAAAAAGTATGCTTTACACAGCTTATAAGTGTGATGTCACAGCACAACGGGAATCTAACAGAGCTTTTTAAGTCCTACGCATCGCTACAGCCCTTCGGGGTCCACCCTCAGAGAACGACTCGACCGACAGGTAGCAGACTACCTCGCCTTAACTGCAGATATCGACACTCTGAGGAGCGATGAACCCCTTGACTACTGGGTGTGCAGGCTTGACCTGTGGCCTGAGCTATCCCAATTTGCGATAGAACTTCTGGCCTGCCCCGCTTCAAGTGTCCTGTCAGAAAGGACCTTCAGCGCAGCAGGAGGTATTGTCACTGAGAAGAGAAGTCTCCTAGGTAAAAAAAAGTCTAGATTACCTCACCTTTATTAAGATGAATGAGGTATGGATCCCGAAGGGATTGACAGTGGGGGATGCATTTGACTAAAAAAGGCCTGATGAGATGCCTTGGGCTAAAAATGGTCCACACGCTGCTGTATTTAATCTCTGCATGCCGGATGACTTGCGTGACTACTCCGCCACCAACTAGGGTTCAAGCCGCAATGTTTTAGTGCACTTTCTGCCTGGAAAACATCAGCGGCTGCAACAATACCTAATTTTTCAGGCATGTGTACATGCCTAATTTTTCTGGCCTCTGGTGCTGCACTGTGGCTGGAAAAACAAAACAAAAAAAAATGCACATACATGTGTCAATTCCCCTTCGTGATCATTACCTTGTTGTGGTGAAGGGGCTTGCGTATCACAATGAAGCGATCACCTCTATGAGTGTGTTGGCAATGTTGGCACACCCCAGTTGATAAGGTCGTTGCTTCATTGTGAACAGACCAAAAGCGATCGGCTGGTAATTTTGCATTGAAAAAACATAAATTTTCTTTGTGATCATCTAAGGTGATCATTAAAGCCTACTAGGCCAACAATGGGCCCACACTGCAGAATCATTGTTTTCTGGGTCACTTAACTGTCACTGAACTACCTCAGCACGACCATAGGCTTTGAAAAACCGCCATCGCCTGCAATCTCCTAAACGTGTGCACGAGCACAGTCATCATTACACCAAGATTGACGCATAGAGGAATAAAATTTATGTCATGAGTGTGTCAACTATTGACAACTCTTTGAGGTTGTCTAAAATCTATTCGATACACGTCCCCTGATAGGGGACGTAACAGGGATTAAACTGATAAGAATAGTACTACTTAACACACTCATATAGGGTGGCACAGTACATTGCACGGCGCACTCGCAGTGCCCCAAATTGGAAGTAAGAGGCCCGACCAACCATCTTTTTCCATCTCCCGGTTCCTAAAATCTATTCCATACACCGGCCCCTGATAGGGGACAAAACAGAGATTAATCTGGTAAGAACATATTTTTTTAATTTTAAAGAAAGAGGACAGCCTCTGCGGAGCTGGGTATTTTTTGGCTGCGTTACTGAGCGCTCATGCACAATGGCTGTAGGCTCATGCGTCCTTTTGCGGAGGTGACAAACCTGGTCCGTCAAACGAACGGGACATGGCTAGCTTGGTATCCAACCTTGCGCAAATGGGGAGTTTGCGGTTGTGCAAATGGACTGTTTGCGGTTGTTTGCGGTGCGTTAAACGGGGAGTTTGGTCTGTCACTGTGAAGAGGGCGTAACCCTTACACTACCTGATCGATACAACATCATACCTGATCGTATACACACACTGGATGTTTTAGAGCACGTTATTCCAAACAATTTAGGAATGTTAGGTGATTTATGCCCTTTATGGATTAAAAGCTGACTCTGCGTCAACTACGTAATTTTCCATGGGAGTTTTGCCATGGATCCCCCTCCGGCATGCCACAGTCCAGGTGTTACTCCCCTTGAAACAACTTTTCCATTACTACTGTGGCCAGAAAGAGTCCCTGTGGGTTTTAAAATTCGCCTGCCTATTGAAGTCTATGGCGGTTCTCCCGGTTCACCCGTTCACGAACATTTGCGGAAACTCGCGTAGCCGTTCGCGAACAGAAAATATTATGTTCGCGACATCTCTAATGACCAAGCCAGATTTTGGAAATCTGACGTGTCACTTTAGCAGAGAATAACTTCGTAAAGGTTTTGCACATCAAAGTAATTCTGACATTCTTTTCTCATCAGATATTGTGCTTTACTTAGGTGGTAACATTTTACCAATAAAATATGCATATCTTTATTAAAAAACTTAAAAATCTATGAAAATTTGTAAAAATTGGCATATTTTACTATTTTCAACTGCAATATTTTACATACATACATAAATACTATTTAATATTTTTATCAGAAACATATTTCCACAACTTACTATTTTGGCTGCAGTTACAAAAAACTAGAATTTTTCTATTTAGGAGACTTACCATTTTAACATTAACTTTAACATTTTTGAAGTTCATATTTTTTCCTGCAACAAGCCAAGTTTGCAGAGGCTTAGGCCTCTTTCACACTGGCTCCGGATGCGTCACATGTGCATTGCGGGAAACCCGAGCGAGTAGGCACACAATTGCAGTCAGTTTTGACTTTCTGGTAGCTTCTTATTTCATTTTTTGGGAGGTGAACTAAAAAAAAAACTGTTCAGTGTAATTTTTCTATATTTTTTTTTTACACCGTTCACTTGATAGGGTAGATCGTTACAGACGCAAAGATACCAAATATGTCTATTTTTTGTATTTTTACGTTTTACAGAATAAGAACATTTTTAGGAAAAAAAATCTTGTTTTTGTGTTGCCATTTTCTTAGAGCCATTTTAAAAAAAAATTCTGGCTATGATCTTGTGTGAGGGCTTGATTTTTGAAGTTTTTATTGCTACCATTTTGGGCTACCTACGAGTTTTTGTTTGATATTATGTTTTTTTGGGAGGTGAGGTGACAAAAAAAAGTTGTTTTGGCGTAATTTTTATTAGTTTTTTACACCGTTCACTTATGGGGTAGATCATGTGATATTTTTGTAGAGCCAGTTGTTCCGGATGCGGCGATACTAAATATGTCAATTTTTTTTATGTTTTACACAATAAGAGCATTTAAAAAAAAAAAATCATGTTTTTGTGTTGCAATTTTCTTAGAGCCATATTTTTAAGATTTTTCTGGCTATGGTCTTGTGTGGGGGCTCATTTTTTTTGCGGGATGAGGTGACATTTTTATTGCTACCATTTTGGGGTACATACGACTTTTTGATTGATTAACATTATGTTTTTTGGGAGGTGAGGTAAATAAAACGGCTGTTTTGGCTAATGTTTATTTATTCATTTTTTTAATGTGTTCACCTGATGGGGTAGATCATCTGATATTTTTATAGAGCTGGCCGTCATGGATGCCGCAATACCAAATATGCATATTTTATTTTAGACATTTTTTAAATGACTTAATTCGGGAAATTTAATTTTTTCACATGTGAAACTTTTTAAATTAATTTATTTTTTATTTTACACTTTGTGTCCCCCATAAGGTCATACAAGACCTCCAGGAGACATTTAACTTCACTTTTTTTTTCACTATTGATCTCTCTTGTAACTGGGGCAATATTTTACATACGGTACATACATAAATACTAATGAATATTTTTATCAGAAACATATTTCCACAACTTATTATTTTGGCTGCAGTTACAAAAAAACTTAATTTTTTTTTAATTTAGGAGACTTACCATTTTAACATTAATTTTAAAAATTTTAAAGTTCATATTTTTTCCTGCAACAAGCCAAGTTTGCAGAGGCTTAGGCCTCTTTCACACGGATGTTCCGGATTAGCTCCGGATGCGTTGCATGTGAATTGCGAGAAACCCGAGGGAGTAGGCACACAATTGCAGTCAGTTTTGACTGCGATTGCGTTCCGATGTTCAGTTTTTTCCGCGCGAGTGCAATGCGTTTTGCATGCGTGTGAGAAAAAGCTGAATGTGATACCCAGACACGAACCCGGACTTCTTCACTATTCATTTTATTATTTTCCATTATAACATGGTTATAAGGGAAAATAATAGCATTCTTAATACAGAATGCTTACTAAAATGTGGATTGAGGGGTTAGAAAAAAAATAAAAATAACTCACCTCATCCAATTAATCGCGCAGCTGGCATCGTCTTCTTGCTTCTTCTTTCAGGTCCTGCAAAAAGACCTTTGAAGACGTAATCGCGCTCATGACGTGGTGAGCGCGGTGACGTCAGTGCAGGTCCTGCTGAATGAAGATAGAAGATTTCTATCTTCATTCAGCAGGACCTGCGCTGACGTCACTGCGCTCACCACGTGATGAGCACGATTACGTCATCAAAGGAAAATAGAGATACAATTTCAAAATTTCACTTTTTGGGCAGATTTTCCATTTTAATAATTTTTTTCCAGTTACAAAGCAAGGGTTAACAGCCAAACAAAACGAAATATTTATGGCTCCGATTCTGTAGTTTGCAGAAACACCCCATATGTGGTCGTAAACCGCTGTACGGGCACACGGCAGGGCACAGAAGGAAAGGAATGCCATACGGTTTTTGGAAGGCAGATTTTGCTGGACTGGTTTTTTGACACCATGTCCCATTTGAAGCCCCCCTGATGCACCCCTAGAGTAGAAACTCCAAAAAAGTGACCCCATTTTGGAAACTACGGGATAGGGTGGCAGTTTTGATGGTACTATTTTAGGGTACTTTAAAGAAAACAGAGATTTTGAGCAGCTCTCATCTGCCAGGGATTCCACTGTTATAGCACGGAACAACTCCTTCACCCGAATCAGGAGAAATACGGAAGTATAGAGAAAAAGAGGTTTTGTCCAGCTTGTGGTTGTGGTAATCCAAAGGCTTCTTTATTGAATATTCAGTATAAAATCCAGGTACAGAAAGAAGAGTCTACATGTTTCGGGCACAATGCAATCTTAGCCCTTACTCAAGGGCTAAGATTGCATTGTGCCTGAAACATGTAGACTCTGCTTTCTGTACCTGGATTTTATACTGAATATTCAATAAAGAAGCCTTTGGATTACCACAACCACAAGCTGGACAAAACCTCTTTTTCTCTATATTTTAGGGTACATATGATTTTTGGTTGCTCTATATTGCACTTTTTGTGAGGCAAAGTAACAAGAAATAGCTGTTTTTGCACCATTTTTATTTTTTGTTGTTTACAACATTCATCTGACAGAGGGTTAGATCATGGCGTATTTTTATAGACCAGGTTGTCACGGATGCGGTGATACCTAATATGTATACTTTTTTTTATTTATGTAAGTTATGATTTAATTTTTGAAACAAATAAAATCATGTTTTAGTGTTTCCATAGTCTGAGAGCCATATTTTTTTCAGTTTTTGGGCGATTATCTCGGGTAGGGTATAATTTTTGTGGGATGAGATGACGGTTTGATTGACACTATTTTGAGGTGCGTGTGACTTTTTGATCGCTTGCTATTACACTTTTTGTGATGTAAGGTGACAAAAAATGGCTTTTTTTACACTTTTTATTTTTTATTTTTACGGTATTCACCTGTGGGGTTAGGTCATGTGCTATTTTTATAGAGCAGGTTATTACAGACAGGCGATACCTAATATGTATACTTCTTTTTTTATTTATGTAAGTTTTACACAATAATATAATTTTGGAAACAAAAAAAATCATGTTTTAGTGTCTCCATATTCTGAGAGCCATAGTTTTTTCAGTTTTTGGGCGAGGGGTTAGTTCATGTGATATTTTTATAGAGCCAGCTGATACGGACGCGGCGATACCTAATATGTATACTTTTTTTTAATTAAGTTTTACACAATAACAGCTTTTTTAAAACAAACAAAATTATGTTTTATTGTCTCCATATACTGAGCCATAGTTTTTTTATTTTTTGGGCAATTGTCTCAGGTAGGGGCAAATTTTTTGCGGGATGAGGTGACGGTTAGATTGGTACTATTTTGGTGCGCATACTCTTTTTTGATCGCTTGCTGTTGTACTTTTTGTGATGTAAGGTGACAAAAAAAATGGTTTATTTTGCACAGTTTATTATTTTTTTTACGGTGTTCATCTGAGGGTTAGGTCATGTGATATGTTTATAGAGCCGTCGATACGGACGCGGTGATACCTAATATGTCTTTTTTTCCCCCTATTTTTTACAAATAGTTTTTTTACTTTATTTGGGGAAAATGACGTTTTTGTTTATTTTTACTTAAAACTTTTAATTTTTTGGGGGGGAAACTTTATTTTTTCAACTTTTTTTTCACTTTATTTTTTGTCCCACTTTGGGATTTCAACTTTTGGGGGTCTAATCCTTTACAATGCATTCCAGTACTTCTGTATTGGAATGCATTGGCTGTATGAGCAATACAGTGTGTATTACTCATACAGCTTCCGGCCTTCCAGGGGGCTGTATCTCACAGGCTCGTCACAGGAAGGCAGCGCCGATGCCTCAGGAAGGCATAGCTCTGCCTTCCATGCCATCGGGTCCACGCTACAGCCGAAACAGGGGGGTCACGGGACCCCCCCGCACATTTACCCAAGGTGCCTGCTCAATGATTTGATCAGGCACCGGGTTCCGATCACCGCCCGCCACGCGGCGGTGATCGGAAACACATAGGACATACAGGTACACCCTGTGTCCTTAAGTACCGGGACATCAACGGGGGCGTACCTTTATGCCCTATGTCCAGAAGAGGTTAAAGACAGATTTTTTTCTACAGAGCTCATGAAAATGAAGAAGTACATTCCAAAATGTATCACCCCATTTCTCCTGTCTTCAGAAATAGGCCTCCTGCACACAATGGTATGGCTTTTTCAGTATTTTGTGGTCTGTTTTTCATGAATCCGTTGTTCAGTTTTTTGTTTCAGTAGTATTTCCGTTCCGTCTTTCGTTTGTTTTCCGTTTGTGATCCTTTTTTTTTGCAGATCGCAAATGGAAACGGAATCATACAATAATGTTTAAACAGTAAGTACATTAAAACATTGGGCTGGGCATAAAATTTTCAATAGATGGCTCTGGAAAAACAGAACAGATACAGAAGACATACGGATGCATTCCTTATGCATTACGTTTTTTTTGCAGACCCATTGACTTGAAAGGAGCCACGGAACGTGATTTGCGGGCAATATTAGGACATGTTCTATGTTTGAACGGAACGGAAATACGGAAACGGAAGGCATACGGAGTACCTTCAGTTTTTTTTGCGGATCCATTGAAATGAATGGTTCCGCATACGGTCTGTATACGGAACGCAAAAAATGGGACGTAAA
Organism: Bufo bufo; assembly: GCF_905171765.1. Taxonomy (NCBI): domain Eukaryota; kingdom Metazoa; phylum Chordata; class Amphibia; order Anura; family Bufonidae; genus Bufo; species Bufo bufo. The sequence goes on along the minus strand of NC_053391.1, from coordinate 570,158,756 downwards.
CAGAAAAAAAAAAGGTTCATGTGCAGGAGGCCATATCCCCATTGTGGCCCTAATCTTATGTCTTAACACACCAGGGACCCAAACATAAAGGAGCACCCAGTGGCTTTCAGAACACAAAATTTGCTTGAAAATATTTTTGGTCCCATTGCACACTTGGAATGACGTTGAGATGCCAAAGCAATAGAAAACCCCCATAAATGACCCCATTTTGTAAAACTAGACCACATAAGGTATTTATCTAGGGGTGTAGTGAGCTTTTAGAGCCCTTAGTTTTTTGTAGAAATGAATGCTAAGCAGGCAAAAAAAAAAATATTTTTCATTTTTTATACAAAAGTGTCAATTTAAAGACAGATGATATTTTTTTTCTACAGAGCACATGAAAATGAAGAAGTACACCCCAAAATGTATCACCCCATTTCTCCTGTCTTCAGAAATATCCCCACTGTGGCCCTAATCCTATGTCTTGACAAACGACAGGGCCCAAACATAAAGGAGTACCCAGTATTTCAGATAATAAATTAAAAATGTTTTAGGCCTCATTGCACACTTTTGAGCTGAAAACTGACAGAAAACCCCTATAAATGACCCCATTTTAAAAACTAGATCCCTTAAAGCATGCATCTAGTGGTGTAGTGAGCATGCTGAGTGCAAAATTATTACAGTATGAAATAATGAGTAAATATGTTTTATTCAAATTGTTGATAACATTTTCACAGGAAATTGGAGAAAAAATATTTTTAGATGGTTAATCCTGTTACTGTCTTAGAAATATGCCACATTCTAATCCATGTGGCGCGTACAGATGAGAAGTGAAGCGGTACACATAAGGGAGGCAGATTTCTAAAAAGGCATTTGCCTGTACATATGACTATTAGAGATGAGTGAATCGATGCTGACGAAGTGTGAATTCGATCCGAATTTCAGGAATTATTTGTTTCACACCGAATCCGAATTTTCTCTTGATTCATGGTAACGAATCACATTTTTTCCTAAAATGGCTGCTGCACGTGTGAGGACATGGAGAAAGGAACTCTGGGAAGGTGGGATCACCCATAATGCCATGCATGCCATGCAAGGTCCCCCTGCTGTTAGATATCCCCCCCCCAGTCCCCCCCAGTCTCACCAGAGCTCAGTGACAGGCCAGCATCAGGACGCTCTGTGTGGGCGGAGGAAACATAGCCCCTCCCCCCAGCCTTTGCCTGCACTTGCTCTAGGCTGCAATGCCAAAACATCAGACTGGGTGACTGGGCCTTCGTTGTGTCAGACCCACAGGCTCTGACCTCAGCTGCCGACTGCAGGAGCTCCCAGGACCTTCCTATTAAAGCACCAGGTAAGTCCATCTAGTAAGAAGCATCTAGTTGAGGATGATTTTTATTTTTTTATTTTTTTTTCATACAAAGTCTCATATTCCACTAACTTGTGACAAAAAATAAAAACTTCCATGAACTCACTATGCCCATCAGCGAATACCTTGGGGTCTCTTCTTTCCAAAATGGGGTCACTTGTGGGGTAGTTATACTGCCCTGGCATTCTAGGGGCCCAAATGTGTGGTAAGGAGTTTGAAATCAAATTCTGTAAAAAATGACCTGTGAAATCCGAAAGGTGCTCTTTGGAATATGGGCCCCTTTGCCCACCTAGGATGAAAAAAAGTGTCACACATCTGGTATCTCTGTATTCAGGAGAAGTTGAGGAATGTGTTTTGGGGTGTCTTTTTACATATACCCATGCTGGGTGAGATAAATATCTTGGTCAAATGCCAACTTTGTATAAAAAAATGGAAAAGTTGTCTTTTGCCAAGATATTTCTCTCACCCAGCATGGGTATATGTAAAATGACACCCCAAAACACATTCCCCACCTTCTCCTGAGTACGGAGATACCAGATGTGTGACACTTTTTTGCAGCCTAGGTGGGCAAAGGGGCCCATATTCCAAAGAGCACCTTTCGGATTTCACAGGTCATTTTTTACAGAATTTGATTTCAAACTCCTTACCACACATTTGGGCCCCTAGAATGCCAGGGCAGTATAACTACCCCACAAGTGACCCCATTTTGGAAAGAAGACACCCCAAGGTATTCCATGAGGGGCATGGAGAGTTCCTAGAATTTTATATTTTTTGTCACAAGTTAGTGGCAAATGATTTTTATTTTTATTTTTTTCATATAAAGTCTCATATTCCACTAACTTGTGACAAAAAATAAAAACTTCCATGAACTCACTATGCCCATCAGCGAATACCTTGGGGTCTCTTCTTTCCAAAATGGGGTCACTTGTGGGGTAGTTATACTGCCCTGGCATTCTAGGGCCCAAATGTGTGGTAATGAGTTTGAAATCAAATTCTGTAAAAAATGACCTGTGAAATCCGAAAGGTGCTCTTTGGAATGTGGGCCCCTTTGCCCACCTAGGCTGCAAAAAAGTGTCACACATCTGGTATCTCTGTATTCAGGAGAAGTTGAGGAATGTGTTTTGGGGTGTCTTTTTACATATACCCATGCTGGGTGAGATAAATATCTTGGTCAAATGCCAACTTGTATAAAAAAATGGGAAAAGTTGTCTTTTGCCAAGATATTTCTCTCACCCAGCATGGGTATATGTAAAATGACACCCCAAAACACATTCCCCACCTTCTCCTGAGTACGGAGATACCAGATGTGTGACACTTTTTTGCAGCCTAGGTGGGCAAAGGGGCCCATATTCCAAAGAGCACCTTTCGGATTTCACAGGTCATTTTTTACAGAATTTGATTTCAAACTCCTTACCACACATTTGGGCCCCTAGAATGCCAGGGCAGTATAACTACCCCACAAGTGACCCCATTTTGGAAAGAAGAGACCCCAAGGTATTCGCTGATGGGCATAGTGAGTTCATGGAAGTTTTTATTTTTTGTCACAAGTTAGTGGAATATGAGACTTTATATGAAAAAATAAAAATAAAAATCATTTGCCACTAACTTGTGACAAAAAATATAAAATTCTAGGAACTCTCCATGCCCCTCATGGAATACCTTGGGGTGTCTTCTTTCCAAAATGGGGTCACTTGTGGGGTAGTTATACTGCCCTGGCATTCTAGGGGCCCAAATGTGTGGTAAGGAGTTTGAAATCAAATTCTGTAAAAAATGACCTGTGAAATCCGAAAGGTGCTCTTTGGAATATGGGCCCCTTTGCCCACCTAGGCTGCAAAAAAGTGTCACACATCTGGTATCTCCGTACTCAGGAGAAGTTGGGGAATGTGTTTTGGGGTGTCATTTTACATATACCCATGCTGGGTGAGAGAAATATCTTGGCAAAAGACAACTTTTCCCATTTTTTTATACAAAGTTGGCATTTGACCAAGATATTATCTCACCCAGCATGGGTATATGTAAAAAGACACCCCAAAACACATTCCTCAACTTCTCCTGAATACAGAGATACCAGATGTGTGACACTTTTTTGCAGCCTAGATGGGCAAAGGTGCCCAAATTCCTTTTAGGAGGGCATTTTTAGACATTTGGATACCAGACTTCTTCTCACGCTTTGGGGCCCCTAAAATGCCAGGGCAGTATAAATACCCCACATGTGACCCCATTTTGGAAAGAAGACACCCCAAGGTATTCAATGAGGGGCATGGCGAGTTCATAGAAAAAAAATTTTTTGCCACAAGTTAGCGGAAATTGATTTTTTGGATTTTGTTCTCACAAAGTCTCCCTTTCCGCTAACTTGGGACAAAAATTTCAATCTTTCATGGACTCAATATGCCCCTCAGCGAATACCTTGGGGTGTCTTCTTTCCAAAATGGTGTTATTTTGTGGGGTGTTTGTACTGCCCTGGCATTTGAGGGTCTCCACAATCATTACATGTATGCCCAGCATTAGGAGTTTCTGCTATTCTCCTTATATTGAGCATACGGGTAATGAGATTTTTTTTTTTTCGTTCAGCCTTTGGGCTGAAAGAAAAAAATGAACGGCACAGATTTCTTCATTCACATCGATCAATGTGGATGAAAAAATCTCTGCCAAAAAAAAAAAAGGAGGGGAAAGGCGTCTGCCAGGACATAGGAGCTCCGCCCAACATCCATACCCACTTAGCTCGTATGCCCTGGCAAACCCGATTTCTCCATTCACATCAATCGATGTGGATGAATAAATCATTGCCGGGATTTTTTTTTTTATATATACAAAGTGTTTGCCAAAGTATATGAACACCGCCACCATCCTCAGCTCATATGCCTCGGCAAACGTATCTTTTACTGCAGAGGAGAAATCTCATCTTGCAGCGCCGCATACACCGACTTGCGTGTAATCTGACAGTCCAAGAGCTCCGCAGTCAAGAACAGCTCAAAAAATCCCAGGGCCGAACCGATTTGAGCCGTCTCAACCCGAACTCCAGACTGGGCGGTGAAAGGGGGAACTACTGGTGCGGCTGAAGTTAGTGACTGCCAATCAGGATTTGCCAGCACCTCAGGGACTCTAGGGGGTCTACGGGCCTGTCTGTGCGGTGGCTGCGACGGGGTAACTATTGCACGTGCCACCGTACCAGCTTCAACTGCCCTTCTGGTGCTCGCTACTTCACCATGTTGTACTGCAGTGCTGGTACTAGGTCCAGGAAGGGCTGCGCTGCTGGTGTATGCCTCACCACGTGATCCGGCAGCGACAGCCCCACTCTGCTGCTCTTGAAGCGGATCCTGCGCAACCTGTGGTCTAGCGACATGGGGCCGGGTACGCCTGGTGCTGCCAGGGACCTCCACCTCCTCGTCCGAACTTTGGGTCAGAGAGCCACTGCTTTCCACAGGTTCATATTCTGACCCGCTAGATTCGTCAGATGAGGGTTCCCACTCCTCATCCGACTGGTCAGAATCCTGTAGGCCTCTTCAGAAGAATACCCCCTGTTTGACATTTTGGACTACTAAATTTAGGGGTATTCCTGAGACTACCCAAGAAAAAAAGCAAACCTGTTTTACAAAGGGGAGGCTAGCGAAGTACCGGAGGCTGCTGCGGTTGATAAAAAATATCAAAACTGATTTTTTTATCGCCGCAGTGCGTGTAAAGTGAATGTGCAGTGATCAAAAAAATGTGCAGTGATCGGTGAACGCACGTGTGGGCGACCGATCAGGCCTGATCGGGCAAACACTGCGTTTTGGGTGGAGGGCGAGCTAAGGTGACACTAATACTATTATAGATCTGACCGTGATCAGTTTTGATCACTTACAGATACTATAAAAGTACAAATGCTGATTAGCGATACGCTAATCAGCGAATAAAAGTGACTGCGGTGCGGTGGGGTGGGCGCTAACTGACGCTAACTACCTAACCAAGGGGCCTAAACTATCCCTAAAACCTAACAGCCAATACTAGTGGAAAAAAAAAAGTGACAGTTTACACTGATCACTTTTTGTCTTTCACTAGTGATTGACAGGGGCGATCAAAGGGGTGATCAAAGGGTTAATTGGGGTGCAGGGGGTGATCAGGGGCTACAGTGAAGTGTTTGGTGCTACTCACAGTTCAGTCTGCTTCTCTGCTGGATCCAACCGACGAAAAGGACCAGCAGAGAAGCAGAGAAGCCATATAACAGATCATATTTACTAATATGATCTGTTATATGGCCAGTGATTGGATTTTTTAAAAATCGCCAGCCTGCCAGCCAATGATCGTTGCTGGCAGGCTGGTGACGAACTTCTTCTTTAACTTTTGCCGGCCCGCGATGCGCATGCGCGGGCCGGCTTTGAGCGAAATCTCGCGTCTCGCGAGATGACGCGTATATGCGTGACTCTGCGCAGCGCTTGCCAACCTCCGGAACGCGATCCTGCGTTAGGCGGTCCGGAGGGTGGTTAAGTTCAGGGAAAGATTATTCAAGGTGTAGGGAAAGGATAGGGAGGAATCATTTCACAGCATTTATGTAGAACAGGGTTCAGTAGTGGAGGTTACAACCTGGGTAATGGGAAAAATCCTATTGCACCTTCCTGCACTGACTGGGGATCCAAATTGCCATTATACAGCTCTGTAATTCCAGCAAACTGTTCTTGTTATTGGGGTGCAAGTGCTGTCTGATACAGCCATTAACAGGGTTTATTACAAGGAAATACTTATATGTCTTATTTGCCCTTGTGCGGTGCAGTTTTATGTTCTAAAGCCCTTTTTGCCGTGTATTAGTGGCAAAAGAAAAATATTTTTGCCGTTCAGTGGTGCAGTTATATGTTGTAAAGCCCTTTTTGCTTATTAGCTTAGCCGTTGTGTGGTGAAGTGAGAAAATTACTGACTTTTCTGGGGTGTTTTAATTTCCTTTTTATTTATTTATTTGATCTAACACTCTGTGGCCACCTGATGCTGCCACCACCTCCACACTCAGTCATTGTGCCAATCTGTGGTCTCCTCATGCTGCTTTCACCTCACCACTATGTCATTGGGCCACTCTGTGGACTTCTCATGCTGTTCCTACCCTCCCCACTTCCTGACTATTTAGCCTTTTTGGCTTGGCTGACATAATTTATTTGACCTTTCTTCTGATCTGACAGAAGGAAGGAAAAATGAGACGCACAACAGATCCTGTCTGTGTAGCAGCTGTAAGGCCTGTATGCTCCCATCAGAATTGGCTTCTGATTTGGTAGCCAAAAGCAGGAGTGGGTACAAAACACAGAAGACATGCAAATATTCCATTCACGTGTCATCTCTGTTTTGGATCCACTCCTGTTTTTTTTGGCATTACCAATTCTGATGGATTATTGACCAAATGCTGACTGAGTGAAGGCATATGCTCCACAGACAAGATCAGTTTTTTGGGGGTTATTGTTCTGACGGATCAGAGGAAGGCAAAATAATCAGTGATGTCAGCACAAACTTACTGCTGACACCCTCTCCCCTCTGTCGGGGGGCTCTACTTGTATAAGTGTTTAATAGAACAGGTTCTGTAGACATCTATGTGGTATCAGCTGACGACGGTGTAAAAGTAGTGCGCTTCTTCTTGATGCTAACATCGACCTGTAAGGCTGAGTTCATACTTATACATACTTATTTGGTCAGTTTTGGCCCCGTGACTGCCCAAATAAGTGAAGTGTGCAGTGATTGTCATCTGCATGTCATACTGACTCACAGTATTATTTCACTACCACAGCAGACTCCCTATGCGTGTTACTGCAAGGCACTGTGTGTTATACAACCCTATAAAGGCTTGCTGCAGCCCTGAAATAGCCATTTTTTTTACGCGATTCGTTGCAAATAAATTCATATCGAAGCGAATATTTTCGGAAAATTCACCGAACCAGCCGAATCGAATTTTTGAGAAATTCGCTCATCTCTAATGACTATGTCTGGCCAAACTGAAAAAAAAGGAAAAAAAACTAAACTATATTGAAAGGCAACAAGTCCAAGAAAACGGAGCAAAATGTCTCCAACTATGTTGCAAATTCCAGTTTGTTCACAAGATACAAGAAAACCAATAGGGCTGTAATGACAAGCTGGCATTCAAGGACAGTGACTCGTCGTACAACGTCTCTTTAGCCCCATCAATCCCTATATGAGAGACGAACGTGCTAAGTAACACGGTGCACCATAACGGGCCCCTGCCCGGCAAGGTAGAAACTGCTATGCACACAATCAACAAGTCACCTACAGAATATATAAAAGGACAGTGTCCAGAACCGTCTGTAGGAACAGTAATGGATCACTAATTCCCAAAATGATGTCAGGATTTTTAGACATCCCTTAGGCCTCTTTCACACGGGCGTCATGTTTTTTGCCCGGATAAGATGCGGGTGCGTTGCGGGAAAATGCGCGATTTTTCCCGCGCGAGTGCAAAACATTGTAATGTGTTTTGCACGCGCGTGAGAAAAATCTGCATGTTTGGTACCCAAACCCGAACTTCTTCACAGAAGTTCGGGTTTGGGTTAGGTGCTCTGTAGATTGTATTATTTTCCCTTATAACATGGTTATAAGAGAAAATAATAGCATTCTTAATACAGAATGCTTAGTAAAATAGCGCTGGAGGGGGATAAAAAAAAAATAATAATAATTTAACTCACCTTAAAACACTTGATCGCGCAGCCGGCATCTTTTCTGTCTTCTTCTTTGCTGGTGCACAGGAATAGGACCTTTGATGACGTCACTGTGCTCATCACATGGCCCAATCACATGGTTCATCACCATGGTGAGGGACCATGTGATTAGATCATGTGATGTGACGTCACCACAGGTCCTTAGCCGGCAGCTCAACATTACAGAAGAAGACAGAGATCTGCAACTACGCGATCAAGTGGACTCAGTGAGCTAATTTTTTTTTCTTTTTAACCCCTCCATCACTATTTTACTTTGCATTCTGTATTCAGAATGCTATTATTTTCCCTTATAACCATGTTTATAAGGAAAATAATACAGATCGGGTCCCCAGCCCGAACGTCACCTAGCAACCATGCGTGAAAATCGCACCGCATCCGCACTTGTTTGCGGATGCTTGCGATTTTTCACCTGGCCCCATTCACTTCTATGGGGCCTGCGTTGCATGAAAAACGCAGAATATAGAGCTTGCTGCGATTTTCACGCAACGCACAAGTGGATGCATGAAATCACAGCTCATGTGCACAGCCCCATAGAAATGAATGGGTCAGGATTCAGTGCGGTGCAATGCGTTCACCTCACGCATTGCACCCGCGCGGAATACTCGCCCGTGTGAAAGGGCCTTTCGTGTACAAGCCCTTAGGCCTCTTTCACATAGGCTCCCGGATTATCTCTCGGATTGCGTCGCGTGTGCATTGCGGGATAAAAAACTGAATGTGGTACCCAGATCCTGAAGTTCGGGTTTGGGTGTCACGACCATGGTCATGGTCGTGACTCCTTGAGCCGCATGCAGTTGCCCGCGGTCTGCTCTTGTTTGTCAATCACAGGTGAGGGCTGTTAGTATTATGCCTCACGTGTGGTTGCCGCTGGCAACTTGATGTTATTTGGCAGTATAGCAGCCTGAGCTGGTTGCTAGGCAGCTTGCTGTCAAGTGCATGCGGTGCACCTAGCAACCTCTCTTTGTAGGTGTGACTTTGTATGTTTGGTGTGCACGGGACACTCTAGTGTTGGAAGGGTTAATTCCCTTCCTAGTATGTCTGTGTGGGTGTGGCTTACTTGGGCTATTTAGCCTCTGCTGGAAGCCTGTAGATGATGGGGTACTCCAGGCATGTTATGCTGGAGTCATCCTTCTGGGTATCCGGATGCATCTATCCAGTGAGGGCCAACCTTGTGGTCATAAAACTAATGTATTGATGTTATGCTTATGTTTGTGTGGAGTCTCACCTTATTGCAGTTAGGGATCTGGTTTCCTGTGTGAGTTATTTTGTGTGCTGTCTCCCTTTGTGTTTGGTGTGGATACCAGCTATTGAGCACGGGTTCCAGTCAGTGTGTCTGTGGCAGGTAGGTGTGGAAGTGGTTTCACTCGCCTGCCATATCCATATGCTGTTGATGTTCCCCTTTCCTTGCAGCTTGGCCAGTGAGACTCCTGTTCGTCCGTGTCTAGGAGGAACAGGTCATCTTTCCCAGCTCCTACTCCAGGGATTCCCTGAGGGCTAGTAGGGACTCGAGGTTCCTGAGTATGAACCCTCCTACCATCTGGGTTGGCTCATACAGTTAGGAGTCAGGGTCATAGTTAGGGACTCTTTAGGGAGGTGACCTGTTCCCTAATTCTGTGTCCAGGCTTAGCAGCTTCCTTATCCTTAACATCGCACAGATGAGGGTTTCCCCCACTCTCATCCGTGACATTGGGTTAGGTGTTCTGTAGATTTTATTATTTTCCCTTAAAACATGGTTATAAGGGAAATAATAGCATTCTTAATACAGAATGCTTACTAAAATGTCGATTGAGGGGTTAAAACATAAAAACAATTAACTCACCTTTATCCACTTGATCGCGCAAGCCGGCATCGTCTTCTTTCTTCTTCTTTCAGGACTGCTAAAGGAACTTTGATGACGTAATAGCGTTCACCACGTGTGAGCGCGGTGACGTCAGTGCAGGTCCTGCAGAATGATCCTTCAATCTTCATTCAGCAGTACATGCGCTGACGTCACCACGCACACCACGTGGTTGAGCGTGTTACGTCAACAAAGGTCCTTTTGCAGGTCCTTATAGGGAAGCTGGGAGACCCTATCCTAGCACCGGAGGAACTTTCTCCCTCCTCTCTTAAAGGAGAGGAGGGAGAAATGTTTACTGCCGGCAGCAGAGCTTTTCGGTGATCGGCGTGATACACTGTCTTACTGTCACGGTCGCTGATCACTGCCCCGAGCCCTCTATGGGGCTATCACATGGCCATTTTTTTAATAGCCAGTGAATAAGGACCATTATAAAATAGAATATGTCTTATTTTTGGCTGCTTTCATGGTCAGAAGGATGTAAATGAAATCAATGGGACTAGTTTTAACGGCCATATAGACAGCATTGCACCCATCTAATGGCTATTAAAAATGACTAACAGTGTTTAAAAAAAAAAAGTAATTCAGGTTAAAATAAAAAAAAATATGCAGCTCATCCATGCAGCATGGGGGCACTGGCTCTTTATGCAGGCATTAGGACCTGATTCTCCCAGCGGTGTGAAGTCACATGTGGGAGCACAGATCCTGTTGCATCCAGTGAGGAGTGAGTGTTCCATCATGTGCAAATAGATGAGGTGAGTATGTGTACATACACTGAGCAAAAATATAAACGCAACACTTTCGTTTTGCTCCCATTTTGCATGAGCTGAACTCAAAGATCTGAAACATTTCTACATACACAAAAGACCCATTACTCTCAAATATTGTTCACAAATCTGTCTAAATCTGTGTTAGTGAGCACTTCTCCTTTGCCGAGATAATCCATCCCACCTCATAGGTGTGGCATATCAAGGTGCTGATTAGACAGCATGAATATTGCACAGGTGTGCCTTACACTGCCCACAATAAAAGTCCACTCTGAAATGTGCAGTTTGATTACACAGCACAATGCCACAGATGTCGCAACATTTGAGGGAGCGTGCAATTGACATGCTGACTGCAGGAATGTCTACCAGAGCTGTTGCCCGTGCTATGAATGTCATTTCTCTACCATAAGCTGTCTCCAAAGGGTTTCAGAGATTTGACAGTACATCCATCTGGCCTCACAACCGCAGACCACGTGTAACCACACCAGCCCAGGACCTCCACATCCAGCATGTTCACCTCCATGATTGTCTGAGACCAGCCACCCCGACAGCAGCAGCAACAATCGTTTTGCATACCAAAGAATTTCTGCACAAACTGTCTCAGGAAGCTTATCTGCATGCTTGTCATCCTCATCGGGGTCTGGACCTGACTGCAGTTCGTCGTCGTAACCGACTTGAGTGGGCAAATGCTCACATTCGATGGCATCTGGCACGTTGGAGAGGCGTTCCTGTTCACGGTATGAGTCCCGGTTTTCACTGTTCAGGGAAGATGGGCAGACAGCGTGTGTGGCGTGTGGGTGAGCAGTTTGCTGACGTCAATGTTGTGGATCGAGTGGCCCATGGAGGCGTAGGGTTATGTATGGGCAAGCGTATGTTATGGACAACGAACACAGGTGCATTTTATTGATGGTATTTTGAATGCAGAGATACCGTGACCAGATCCTGAGGCCCATTGTTGTGCCATTTATCCACGACCATCACCTCCTGTTGCAGCATGATAATGCACTGCCCCATATTGCAAGGATCTGTACACAATTCCCTGGAAGCTGAAAACATCCCAGTTCTTGCATGGACAGCATACTCACAGGAAATGTCACCCACTGAGCATGTTTGGGATGCTCTGGATCGACGTATACGACAGCGTTTTCCAGGTTTCTGCCAATATTCTGCAACTTCGCACAGCTATTGAAGAGGAGTGGAATCAACATTCCACAGGCCACAATCAACAACCTGATCAACTGTATGCGACGGAGATGTGTTGCACTGCGTGAGGAAAAACTGTGCACATTTCAGAGTAGACTTTTATTGTGGGCAGTCTAAGGCACACCTGTGCAATATTCATGTTGTCTAATCAGCACCTTTATATGCCACACCTGTAAGGTGGGATGGATTATCTCGGCAAAGGAGCAGTGCTCACTAACACAGATTTAGACAGATTTGTGAACAATATTTGAGAGTAATGGGTCTTTTCGTGTATGTACAAAATGTTTCAGATCTTTGAGTTCAGCTCATGCAAAATGGGAGCAAAACCGAAGTGTTGCGTTTATATTTTTGATCAGTGTATACAGTTGCAAGAACAAGTATGTAACCCTTTGAATGATATGGATTTCTGCACAAATTGATCATCATAAATTGTGATCTGATCTTCATCTAAGTCACAACAATAGACAATCACAGTCTGCTTAAACTTATAACACACAAAGAATTAAATGTTACCATGTTTTTTTTTAACACACCATGTAAACATTCACAGTGAGGTGAAAAAGTATTGTGAATCCCTAGACTAATGACATCTCCAAGAGCTATTGGAGTGAGGTTAAGCCAACTGGAGTCCAATCAATGAGATGAGATTGGAGGTGTTGGTTACAGCTGTCCTGCCCTATAAAAAAAAACCACACACCAGTTCTGGGTTGCTTTTCACAAAGAAGCATTGCCTAATGTGAATGATGCCTTGAACAAAAGAGCTCTCAGAAGACCTACGATTAAAAATTGTTGACTTTGCATAAAGCTGAAAGGGTTATAAAAAGTTATCTCAAAAGCCTTGCTGTTCATCAGTCCACGGTAAGACAAATCGTCTATATATGGAGAAAGTTCAGCACTGCTGCTACACTCCCTAGGAGTGGCCGTCCTGTAAAGATGACTGCAAGAGCACAGTGCAGACTGGTCAATGAGATGAAGAAGAATCCTAGAGTGTCAGCTAAAGACTTACAAAAGTATATGGCATATGCTAACATCCCTGTTAGTGAATCTAGGATACGTAAAACACTAAACAAGAAAGGATTTCATGGGAGGATCCACAGAGGAAGCCACTGCTGTCCAAAAAAAACATTGCTGCATGTTTACAGTCTGCACAAGAGCACCTGGATGTTCCAACAGCCAGTACTGGCAAACTATTCTGTGGACAGATTGAAACCAAAGTTGAGTTGTTTTGGAATAAACACACAACACTATGTGTGGAGAAAACAACACACCAACATCAAACCTCATCCAAAACTGTGAAGTATGGTGGTGGGGGGCATCAAGGTTTGGGGCTGCTTTGCTGCGTTAGAGCCTGGACTGATTGCTATCATCGAAGGAAAAATGAATTCCCAAGTTATCAAGACATTTTGCAGGAGAACCTAAGGCCATCTGTCACCTAGCTGAAGCAGAACAGAAGATGGTGTTGCAACAGGACAACGACCCAAAGCATAGAACTAAATCAACAACAGAATGGCTTAAACAGAAGAAATATACGCCTTCTGGAGAGGCCCAGTCAGAGTCCTGACCTCAACCCGATTGATATGCTGTGGCATGACCTCAAGAAAGCGATTCACACCAGACATCCCAAGAATATTGCTGAACTGAAACATGTCTGTAAAGAGGAATGGTCAAGAATTACTCCTGACCGTTGTGCACGTCTGATCTGCAACTACAGGAAACGTTTGGTTGAAGTTATTGCTGCCAAAGGAGGTTCAACCAGATATTTAATCCAAGGGTTCACATACTTTTACACCTGCATTGTGAATGTTTACATAGAGTGTGTTTAATAAAAACATGGTAACATTTAATTCTTTGTGTGTTATTAGTTTAAGCAGACTGATTGTCTATTGTTTTGACTTAGATGAAGATCAGATCACATTTTATGACCAATTTGTGCAGAAATCCATATCATTCCAAAGGGTTCACATACTTTTTCTTGCAACTGTATATATATATATATATATATATAATTGTTAGTACTACTAGGAATTTGGGGTATGGCGGGGCACAGCACTAATTACTCAGGGCACAACAGGGGTAAACTATACAGGGTGGGCCATTTATATGGATACACCTTAATAAAATGGGAATAGTTGGTGATATTAACTTCCTGTTTGTGGCACATTAGTATATGTGAGGAGGGAAACTTTTCAAGATGGGTGGTGACCATGGCGGCCATTTTGAAGTTGGCCATTTTGAATCCAACTTTTGTTTATTCAATAAGAAGAGGGTCATGTGCCACATCAAACTTATTGGGAATTTCACACGAAAAACAATGGTGTGCTTGGTTTTAACGTAACTTTATTCTTTCATGAGTTATTTACAAGTTTCTCTTTGTTTACAGCCATTGACATGTCGCCGAGGTTAACACGTGAGGAGCGGATAGAAATTGTGTTGATGTCTGGTGAATGCAGTAACCGGGTCATTGCAGCAGATTTCAATGCAAGACACCCTACGAGACCACCCATCTCCCATGCTACAGTTAGCAAACTGCTTGCTAAGTTTCGTGAAACTGGTTCAGTGTTGGCTTTGCCAAAATGTGGACGCATGAAATCAGTCTCTAATGAAGAAACATCAGTGGCTGTCCTAGCTTCATTCAGCAAGAGCCCACAGCGTAGCACTCGCCGCATGTCACTGGAGAGTGGCATTAGTCGAACACCCTTCGGCGGATATTAGCTACTCACAAATGGCACCCTTACAAACTCCAGCTACTGCAGCATCTCAACGAGGATGACCCAGATCGGCGCACTGAATTTGCAGAATGGGCAAAACAAAAATTGGAACAGGACCCTCAGTTTACGCATAAGGTTTTGTTCAGTGATGAGGCAAACTTTTATGTGAATGGTGAAGTTAACAAACAAAACCACCGCTATTGGTCTGAAACTAACCCACATTGGATAGATCCCTCCAAGACTGTTGGAACAAAAAATTGATGGTATGGTGTGGTATATGGGATACAAAGATAGTGGGGCCATTCTTCATCAATGGAAACCTCAAGGCCACTGGATATGCGTAATTGCTACATGATGATGTGTTTCCCTCTTTATGCACTGAAGCTGGCACGTTCCCTGAGTTTTTCCAGCAAGATGGTGCACCACCACATTATGGGTGTCAGGTCCGAGCATTCCTAGATGAACAGTTTCCTGGAAAGTGGATTGGTCGTCGTGGCCAGTTTAATGGCCCCAAGGTCTCCCGATCTGACCCCCTTAGACTTTTATCTTTGGGGTCATCTGAAGGCAATTGTCTATGCTGTGAAGATACGAGATGTGCAGCACCTGAAACTACGGATACTGGAAGCCTATGCTAGCATTTCTCCTGCGGTGTTGCATCAGTGTGTGAAGAGTGGGAGAAGAGGCTTGCATTGACAATCCAAACACAATGGGCAGCACATTGAACCACATTTTATAAGTGGTCAGAAACTTGTAAATAACTCTTGAAAGAATAAAGTTACGTTAAAACCAAGCACAACCGTTGTTTTTCTTGTGAAAAATCCAATAAGTTTGATGTGTCACATGACCCTCTTCCTATTGAAAAAACAAAAGTTGGATTCAAAATGGCCAACTTCAAAATGGCCGCCAATGGTCACCACCCATCTTGACAAGTTTACCCCCCTCACTTATACTAATGTGCCACAAACAGGAAGTTAATATCACCAACCATTCCCATTTTATTAAGGTGTATCCATATAAATGGCCCACCCTGTACATAAATGCTGTGGAATGATTCCTCCCTATCCTTTCCCTGCACTTATAAATTGTTTTTTTCACCACAATCAAGTCTTTAATGGCTATATCAAACAGCACTTGCACCCCAATAACAAGAACGGTTTGCTGGAATAACAGAGCTCTATTGGCAATTTGGATCTTCAGTCAGTGCACCAAGGTGTAATAGGATTGTTTACCCAGTCAACCTCCCCTACTGAACCCTGTTCCACACAAATGTTGTGGAACGATTTCTCCCTATCCTTTCCCTGCACATATAAATCGTTTTTTCACCACAATCAAGTCTTTCCTATCACTGTCCCTAGCGCCTGCAGAAGTCTCTCCCTGTACTAAGTACACTGGTAAATGGCAGAAGCTAACATTACTGCCGCTATTTATATGGCTGTGACATCACAGGGCTGGCTGCTGATTGGCTGCATGCATGGCATTGTGGGTGATCCCGCCTTCCCAGAGTTCCTTTCATCCTCACACGTGCAGCAGCGATTTTAGAAAGAAATGTGATTCGTTATCACGAAGTTCGAGGAAATTCGCTTTCAGTGCGAATCAAAATTTTCCTGAAATGCTTAACGAATTCCACTTTGTCAGCTTCAATTCACTCATCTCTAATAATAATCTTACACTATACCTATAAAACAGAAAAGAACATCAAACATTGTATGCTCTAGATTTAAATAGCACATTTCATCATGAATGTTTTTTAAACAAGTTTTGGCACAAGTTTTTTTTTTCTTAAAAAGGACAAGAAAAGGAAGCAACAGCAAAAGGCCTGCTTTTTTATTTTATATCAATTTTTTATTTAATTTTATATATATTAAATGCTAAAGGGTTTTTAATAGCTAAAAACCTACGGTAAGTTTGATTTACTAATAAATATTTTGGGGAGCTACTGCACATTCTCACGTTCCTAGCTACCAGAGAGGTCAGCGCTTTTTCCTATAGTGTGCAAGCACGCCTACAGCTGCTGGATTACAGAGTGGTCGTAACTCCTCGAAACGAGTAGTGTTTAATGTGATTGAAAAATGAATTAAGCCAGTACAGTAGTAAGTGCCTTGTATTTGTCTACATAATAAATGCCGTTTGCTGAAGTATGACAACCCCCTTTAAGTGTGGTAATATAAGTGTGAAAGTAAGCAGAGAGAAGCACTATCTAAGCACTGCTCTTATACATGGGTAAATGAAGTAATGCTGACACCTAGTGGGCAATGTGAAAACTGCAAGAACTATAGATTTTTATGTGGAGTAGAAGTTGTAACAACCACAAACGCCTGCAAAAAATATATTGTTTTTCACAAACAAAATCTGAAATGGGGTAATTTCGAACAATAGATTCCCTCTGAGTGACATGGGAGGAGGACTTTCACTTATTACGTAGTGAGCCATGTTTAACAGGTCATAACCCTTGAAGTAAGGAAAAGCTGACATCTTGTGGTGCATAGCCTGTGTTACAAGAATGATTTAACTTAACATCTAGAGATGCATGGGTGCCCATTATTATGCAGAACTGCAGACATCATATTTACAAATTTCTCATGTCACCAGGGGATTTCTTGATGCCAGCTGTGGATCACGTATCATGAGTTAATGGCGCACCTTCACCTCCATTTGTATAAAGCTTCCTTCATGGCCACAGGAAAATCATCAAATAATCAGAAAAACTGAACTGATTAGGATGCTTCTGCAGCGGACGCTTCCCCCCAGGGCCCTTTAAGAGGAAAAAAGTACTTGTTTTCGTGACGCCAGTTGCAGTGAAGCAACAAGGGCACAGGGCCCCTTCTAGTGATGCTGTGGATGGTACCCAGGGGTAGGAATGCCAGAGTGGTGTAGGGTGGCCTAAATGTCCCTTGATGTTAGTGCACGTGTCCCCGTGGATACTCTGGACCCTAGGCGTTGGCTCCGAAGCAATGAAAAGGGGGGTTGTTGATGAAGAAAGTGATGGAATAAATTGAGTCCAGACCTTGTGATGAAGTTCATTAACAGCTTTACTTTCAATAAACGTTCTCTAAAATGATTTACAGGCTTTATCTTGGTTCCAGCAGGCGTTAGCATTAACTGTGGCAGGCAAACTCCTCTCTACTGCATCTGTTGCTCTCTGACTGCTGTGCTGACAGGATAGCTGTGGGGGGGGGGGGGGGGGGGGGGGTTGAATGGAATGGAAAGCTCCATTCTATGTACCTGTAGCTCTGCCATTGATGCTTTCCACTGGCTGGTGAACCCAGGCAACATTACTCTTAAACATTTACATAACAAGTATTAGATGCACATTGTACAGGACCTGGAAATAAATACACAGAATGACATTAGGTTAACCATAGAAGATAGTAACGAGGTGCAGAAGTGGTAATGCCACACTGGGGCGTTACACTGCCACACTTTCAGGTTTTTTGATGCAATTCTGGAAGCTAAAAATCAGGTTTTTGGATCATAAAAGTTGAAATGTTTTGCTTATTGGAATTGTATCTCAATCTCCGTATTCCGTCCCTTTTATTCTGTTCCTAGACTGTTGTCTTTGTTTCCTATATAACAAGTAGTGATGAGCGGAGGTGCCATATTCGGTTCTCGCGATATTTCGCGAATATTCGCATGAAATTCGTGTTATATTCGTCGAAATCGAATATTCGCAATTATTCCAATTATCGCGAAATTATTTTTCGCATATTGCGAAAATTTATCTTGATAGTATAAGGCAACGTTCCTATGCTAATGACTATGGCTAGGCTAATATGTGTATATTACGAAATTCGTAATATTGCTCTAACTTCGTCTCTTAGAATATTACGAATATTCTAAAAGACGAAGTTAGAGCAAAATAAGAACATTTGCAAAAGTCGAAATTGCGATGCGAGTAATATAACACGAAATAGTCGCATGAAGATTTAAACTTAGCACTGCTATATTCCATATTCTAGCCTAATATGGAATATAGCTGTGTTAAGTTAGCACTGCTATATTCCATATTCTAGCCTAATATGGAATATAGCAGTGCTAAGTTGAAATCTTCATGCGACTATTTCGTGTTATATTACTCGCATCGCAATTTCGACTTTTGCAAATGTTCTTAATATTGCTCTAACTTCGTCTTTTAGAATATTCGGAATATTCTAAAAGATGAAGTTAGAGCAATATTACGAAATTTCGTAAAATACACATAGATTGTATTTAAGCTAATATACTGCTATAGTAATAATTTTTAATAGTGTACATATTTTACAAAACTTAAGTTCAGAAGAGGCAAAAAAAATTACAGGAAAAAAAAAGGGATTATAGCACTATATTAGCTAAATTACAATCTATATGTGTATTTTACGAAATTTCGTAATATTGCTCTAACTTCGTCTTTTAGAATTTTCGTAATAATTCTAAGAGACGAAGTTAGAGCAATATTACGAAATTTCTAAAAGACGAAGTTAGAGCAATATTAAGAACATTTGAAAAAGTCGAAATTGCGATGCGACTAATATAACACGAAATATTCGCATGAAGATTTCAACTTAGCACAGCTATACTCCATATTCTAGCCTAATATGGAATATAGCAGTGCTAACTTAGCACAGCTATATTCCATATTAGGCTAGAATATGGAGAATAGCAGTGCTAAGTTGAAATCTTCATGCGAATATTTCGTGTTATATTAGTCGCATCGCAATTGCGACTATTGCGAAATTTCGTAAAATACACATATAGATTAGATTGTAATTTAGCTAATATGGAATATAGCAGTAAGTTGAAAACGCCACTGACTGGAGCAGCCAGGAAGCCAGGAATCCAAAGGACAGGTAAGAACAACTTTAGGGAAGTGGGAAAGAAAAAAATATAATAAAAAAAAAAAAAGAAAAAAAACGAATATTCTATTTCGCGAATATATAGAACGATATTCTAAATATTCGCGAAATCTCGAAATTGCGATATTCGAGAAAAAAAATTCGCAATTCGAATATTCGCGCTCAACACTAATAACAAGCTTATTCTGAGTGTTATTACACCCCTTCTAGTTCTTCATACACCCCAGGAGTAACATGCAACCCTCGCAGATGCTTATATAGAAAACATACTTTACCGATAACAGTAAGATGACTAAGCAATGGAAATTACAAGAAGATACAGATAGAACACATTACATAGAGGACACCACCACACACAGCTGCCCTCCGTTCCTGCCCTTCCTGGATGCTAAGCAAATGTGGCTAATAATGTGTATGTACATATATACAATATATCCAGAGTCCACAAATATACTGTCTACTGGATCTATACTTCTACCCAACTCACATCCAGTACCTGACCAGTAGTACATGTACATATAGAGACTCATGCATAAATAGCATATATATAATCTACTGGTAATACATTTGCAGACTACAAATAATCTATATGCACAATATAAAGTCTACTGTGGATATTATACTTATACACCATACACACATAAGCTTACATATAACTTAGCTTGCTCCTTAAGTGATATTGGTCCAGGGGGGTCCAGGAAGAGAGAAAAAGCATCCAAAGTTTCATATCACCTACAGTGTATATGTTCCTGTGTCCTAGCCCCCACCTGTCGGGTATTTATTTCATATCAGATATGAAATCATAAAAATTATGATTTCATATTTTTTATGAAATATGAAAAATTTAAAATTTAACATTTAATTGGCGGACATATAAACGCCAGTTCTTTTATTGATGAGATCTAAAGTTAATTTGTGCAGATAATGAAACAGGGTGCAATTAATTATATAAAATATAATTTATTACAAATAAATACATGCAGTAAAAATGGCATACAAATGAATACAAGGATAATATCAAAATTGACCACAAGATGATGCTCCACCGTTTATGCCGGGCTCACTTAATTTAATACACCAAGTATTACCGATTAGTATACTGGTTATCAAAATATTATAATGTAACAACAATAATAAAAACAATAGAAATGTATCTGTGGAAAATCCCTTATGCTCAATCAAAGAATATGGCAGTAAGAGACACCTTATAAATACGCCCGTTGGCCTAACTACGGATAATAATATCCGATCAGAGATTCCACTATGATATCAATATACAGGAATTCTAATGATGTGCACGTCCATTAGAATTTCCATAAAATTATTGTTTTAACATTATTGACCCACTAATAATGGGGTCTCAACTATATGCCAATTGGAGCGATTTATAATTACTGCAAATGAAATAGATTATACATTACCCCTGGCTTTGGAATAAAGAGCTTTTAGAATGGACCCAGCTTTCCAAGATTTAGATATGTCCCGTCCTGTAGTACGTTCCTGACTTATGAAGTGATGCTGATGAATGAATCTTTGTAAAGTGTTCCTTTGTGAAGTCCTTGTGAAGTTTTTCTTTTTGTGAGGTTTGTGAAGTGTCTGTGAAGTGTCCTGATCTCCCAAAACTGGATCAGATATCCCAATCCTTATCTATGCCCATCCCCTCTTGATTAGGGATTACCAATTAGATAAGGTGGGTTGTGACGTATGTTAAACATGGGGATGATGTCATTTAATTGACATTCCTCAAAAACTTCTGCCCATCTACCACTTGATGGCACTGTTGTATCATCTAACAATTTTGAATATTTTAAGAATTAACATATTATATTGCTTGTTTTATTACCACTTAAATCTTTGCCCTTTCACACCTTAATATCAATTAGGAGGGACTCTTTCTGACACTTTGCTCAGACTGATCTGGCGGTATCAGAAGTTTCCCTAATCCCTGAATTTATGGGGCAGATAAGGGTTCTTCTGGTTTGTGTATCTTAACTGTCTCAGCGATTGAGTGATGTTGTTTGAAATAACATCAGCTCCTCTAAAATAGACCCTATTTAAGAAATTTCCACTTAAATACACTTCTCATATCCCTAGTAATATATCCTCTCAGTGAGATACAGTCATATAAGATACATTAATAATATTTGGTTATAATACATAAATATTGCATAGTATATATGAATCATTAACAAGTTCAATTGCTAAATAAATGCACACAGGAATATATATATATCTATATGTGAATATATGAATAGATATCTGTTCCACACCAGATATGTTTTATGGACGTCTCTTATCAGATCATGGTTTAGCCATGAAATACCCATTGTTCCTCAGACAGACAAGTTTAGAGAAACCAGTGTAGATAAATCCATGTCTCTAAACAATAATAAAAGTATAGTCTTCTCTATATATTCACTTTTAACACATTGAACTTGCTATGAACCCATCTTGTTTTTTTCCAGGTTCATGCTGATCACATGCTGTTAAAGGCAATGATCATCCATATTGACTATAATATCTTCAGATACATTGTACACTTATGAAAATGCACAACAAATCCCCCTTCATTCCAAAATGTTCCATAAAATGTGAATGTATTTGGAATGCTTAAAAGGGCTTTTCATATATCTTCTTCGATGCGTAGACTTGGCTTATAATGTTTCAACCAGATCTTGACTAAAGTTCTTCTGGAGAACCTTATCTAACGCATGACTTGGATGGTCAACAAACTCAACCATCCCATAGATCCTGCAAAACAGAATATAAGTTCGATAAAGGTTTGTTTTGATTCTCCATCTCCACATGAATGTTTAATAGGTTCCTTTTCAACGAACCAATTTCAAGTTCCAATATCTTGATGGAGATGGAATCGCAACTGTCACACCGGTAGTAATAACAGTGCACACTACACTAAAGATTATGGCCGCTACGATCGCAGAGCTAAATCGCTTTGGTCTTTGGCTTGTAGAGAATTGCTCTCTGGTTAAAGTTTTCCTTGCTTGCTCCAGGATCTGGGTAATCCGTTCTTGGGAATATCCGATGTGCATCTGGTACCAGGCTTGGATTTCCAGCAACTGGATTTCGGACACGTTGAATTGCCTTTCGACGAAAACGCGTGGATCCAGGCTGATGTAGACCTTCTGGGATAATATCCTCTTGTTCGTCAAGATGAACCCCGCTGTATCTTGTAGCATGATCCCCGACGAAGGATCTGGCACAGCAATCGGCTCAGCATGGAACTCTTTCCCCAAGATCAGGACGACGTAGATAATGGCAATCATTTTTGATGACATCTTACGCCTACAAAATATTGTATGACACATATGAGTATATACATTTTTTTTTTTTTTATCCTGCAAGAAAAGAGTTACTAATACCATATACCTCTGATTGGCATAAGTTCTTTTCTTGGACAGAGTAAGTTCTGGTTTCAGAGGTGAGTTAGGAGACATTTTGTTACAGAGGAAACATACATCAGGATGGGTTAGTATGCGTTAAAGATGTAGAATAACAGATAACGCTTTTCCGTTCATACGATACCAATCCTTATTTCCGTCTTTAGCTGGAACCATAAAGTCTTTTCACCTCTTTTCATCCAACTCCTTCAATCTCTCGAAGTCGTGCACTAGGATGACAAACACGTAGCTGATTAATGTGCATCCCATTTTTCAATAAACTCATCCCCCTTAGGGATTTTTGATCTTGTAGACCACTGGAGATAATTTGTCAGTGATGACATAGGGACCTTTCCAGGAAGGTAGGAATTTTCTCTCCTTCACTTGATCCCGAGCGAAGTTATAGAGATACACCCGATCGGAAATTTGATACTCCTTCTGTGTAGTCTTCAGATCATAGTATGTCTTAGCACTCACGGCTGCTTTCTCTATATTCTTCTGGGCGAACGCAAAAGCATGCTGAAGGTGCTTACGTAAATTTTCCACATACTGATGCGATGTTGTAGCATTGATCAAGTTATGGTCTGTTGTTCTGTAAAGTAAATGCTGGGGTAACACCATCTTCCTTCCCGTGATCATCTCGAAGGGAGAAAGTTTAGTTGCTGCGCTTGGGGTGGCTCTGATGGCCATAAGCACCAAAGGCAACTTGACATCCCAGTCCTTACCAGATTCATTGATAAACTTTTTCAGGATGTTTACAATGGACTGGTTATAACGTTCTACTCCACCACTAGAGGCTGGTCGATAAGCTATATGTAGCTTCCTCTTTACCCCCAGGATTTCCACATCTTTGTCATCACCTCACTGGTGAAGTGACTTCCACGATCGGATTCGATGCGCTGGGGAAGACCAAACCTGGAGAATAAGTGGTTAATGAGCAGAGATGCACATACGCTTGAACTGCATGTTTTGCATGCAAACATTCCACCCATTTGGTGAACAGACAAGTTACGGTTAACATATATTGTTGCCTCTTGATGAGGTTGTTACTGGTCCCAATGAAGTCAATTTGGATGTCTGACCATGGCATGGACATCCCCCTTTTCATCAGCGGTGCCCGATGAGTGGGTCCTTGTGGCTGGAATTGAGGGCAGATTAGACATCCCTGACAATATGTTCGCACATCTTGCAGCATATGTGACCAGTAAGCGTAGTCCCGTAATAACTCGTACGTTATTTTCTCACCTCGATGACCAGCTGTTGGGGCATCATGTGCATGTTGCAACATCAGGCCTCGGTATGCTGCAGGTACTATCCATTGCGTGATACCATTCTTAGAGGTTCTTATCAGCAGTTCATCCTGTAATGAGAATTGGGACTTACCTTTCATCAAAATTCGTAACTCCTCCTTACCCATACAGTCTTCCGTGGTTATGGGGGAGTTGTGTGGATCCTCAATGTGCTTATAAAAGAGGACCAATAATTGGATCCCCTTTTGGCTTGCAATGAGATCCTCACTAGGGGAATTTTGGCTCCACTGCGCCACATGGCTTCAGCTCCCTTTTTGGGCCTGACTCCTTGTCATAGCATCCAACTTGGATAGTCTCCCATGAGGTCATCAACGTCAAAGACTTCTCCAATCAATGGCCTGCCGTGCTTGGCAAGGGAATCCGCTAGGTCATTCCCCTCTTTTTCCCATGCCTGGGATATTTTGAATGACCTCTTACCTTCTTCCAATAAAATAGTAAGACTTGTGGGCGGTAACAATCTCATCAATTTTACAAAACATCTTACCCTGCTTTACTGGCTTGTTATTACTTCTCATCCAGTCTGACCTTTTCCATCCGTGAAGAAAGTACTCACAAAGCTGTTACGAATATAGTCAGAATCTGTGATGATTACAATTCCTTAACATCCATATTCGATAGCCATTTGTACGGCTTTGTACACAGCAGTAAGTTCTGCCAACTTGGCTGCTTTTGGAACCAATCTTGTATCCAACGGTTACATCCAGGAATGTATTATTCCATACGACTCCAATACCTGCAACCAATGTACGTTCGGATCCTTCCTTGGCATGGAAGGAACAGCCGTCTACGTACACAACATGGTAACGATTTGCAATATTCCTCTTCATAAGATTATATGGTGATGATGATTGTTCATCTAGGAAATCATTTTCCGTTGACTCACTTTTACGTTCCGTATGGGTACAGTCATGGAGTTCTGCTAATCCTTGAGCAACTGGGTTTTTATTATTTTGTTTGTACCTGATTTCCAACGACCATCCCATAAAGACATGTCAGGCGGTTATCCCTGCTGTTTGACAAGTTTCCATCTCTTATACGATCACTCTGCAAGTATTGCAGTGGCTGATGTGCGGTCTCCACAATGATCCTTTCGCCTTGGATGAAACTCCTAAAATATTGCAAAGCCCACACAGTTGACAGTAATGCTTTCTCACAATCATTGAATTTCACCTCAACCGTTGACAAGGACTTGCTGGCATAGGCGATGATCTTGTTTCGGTTTACCTGTTTTTGGAAAAGAACTGCACTTATGCTTTTATCAGTGAACCTGTTTCCACAAAGAAAGGTTTTCCCCCCTTCTGGATAAGCAAGGCATGGAGCCTGGATAAGTTTGGCCATGAGCTCGGTTTCAGCTTGCTCATGATGCTCACTCATTCCCATTTTACTCCTTTCTTTAGCAACTGTAAAAGAGGTTTGTAATTTCGGCATAATTATCTATGAACTTACGGAGTAGTTCATCATGCCCAGGAATGATCTCAACTCCTTGAGATTTGTAGGAGATTTTGTCTTGGTCACTGCCTTCCACCTTCTTTTTCTGTGGGTTAATTCCATCCGCAGTGACTTCATGACCTAGGAAATTAACCTTGTTCCGGCACCATTGAGCCTTTTGCAAAGAAAGTTTTACATCTGCTTTCCTCAGCTGGGGTTAGTACATGCCTCAACTCCTGAATATGTTCCTCAAAAGTTGTACTTTTTATCAGGATGTCATCCACATAGGATAAGGTACCTCGTTTCAGTGGCATCAGGCATTGCCTTATGCATGAACACTGCAAAACTCATGGCCTGCATTTATGTACCCGAAGGGCAGTCGGGTCCACAGCATATTGTCGTTTGCCAAATGTAAAGGCCAGTTTGTACTGATCCCTTTCATCTACCTTAATTGTCCAATATCCTGTGCACAGTCAAGGGCAGTGAAGATTTTGGATCCTGTATTTGTGCCAAACACTGGTCAATGTATGGCACGGGCCATCCGGACATATAAACACGTTTGTTCAACTGTCTTAGGTCCGAGCAGAGACGAAATTGACCATTAGGTTTGAGGACTCCAAGTATCGGATGATTGAATGAACTGTGTACTGGACGGATGATACCCTTCTTCTCCAAGTTTTTGACGATTTCCGATAGTGACTCGTAAGCGCCAGCTGGAAGTCGGGTATTGTTTGACAAAAACAGGGGGTAGCATCGGGGATCTGTCTGGATTCTTGTAACGTGTAGGTCTGTTTCCCCTCACGTCATAAGAATCCTTGGTGAACATCTCCTGGAACTCTGCGAAAGAGCTCCTTTAGCCGTTGACGCTTCGACTCATCGGGAGCATGCGTCAAGCCATGGAGATATGTTCTTCCACCCGCTCCTGAAATTCTGGAAAAATCTCAGGCTGACTTAACTCGTAAGCTTCTTCAAGCTCACTAGTTAAATCGTTCTGGGTGTAGCATACCTTATCTTTTCCTGGCTGGTACGATTCATACTCTTTTTCATCGATCTCATGGTTGAAAACCAATGATGATTCTTCGATGTGGCATGTACCTTCTTCAGAGCTGAAAGGATAAACAGAGTGGATGTTAAATAAACCCCCTCAGGGGTTGAGGAAAAAAGGTTGTTCCACTGTTTGTTCCTCTGTCAGGTATTCATCAGGAATTATTCCAATAACATCATTTTGGAATCCAAATGTGTAGTATTCCGAATCCATAGCCAAACTAATTACGGTGTCCTTTTGTAGGGATATGCTATGGGAAACCATGTTATGAATTACCATATGTAACGGATCCTGATGGATATTGATCAGGGGAGTAGGCTTTACCTTTAGGCCGAGTTTGCTGTATTCTGTTGGATAAACAGATCAACGCGTCTGTGTTCTTCAGCTTCTGTCCCTTCTTTACTTTAATGGGTAGAAGAATGGTTTGCATCCTTCAGGATTTCAACTTTTCAGCAACCATGATACTTACGGCATAGGGCATCCGTTGTCCCCATCGTAAGGCTTGTTCTACATCCTGGAATCCCTCTGGGTTTTTCCCGGCAATCTGGACCATAAGGTGTTATTCACCAGGTCAAATCTGTACGGCAAATCGGTGCAGAAGGTCATTACCTAATATACATTTGATACCGTGGTTCATTTATCACGATGAAAACGTGCTCCGTAGTTTTATTTCCTATGGAGATAGACAAAAACGCATCTTGCAACCACATTATGACTTTGGGAATCTCCATCCATATCATGAACCATTGATCCTGGGGAGAGAAACTTTTAATCATTTTAGGATTGGTGATCTGTTTCAAGAGTCCCTAGCTTATGTAACTTGCTTCGGATTTCAAATCCAACTTGGCAAAGTTCACCCGGGCTATATTGTTTACCTGTACGGGAATACAATAAATTGTCATTGACCTTTTCAATCCGTACCATCGATTGAATGTGCCTGGTCAGGTGTCCGCGACTTAGTGATTCCCCCTTTCAAGAGAAATGGTTAATATATCATATCAGAGTTACCTTTTTGATTTTGTCCCTCTGGATGGTAATGATGTGAGCGGCACCATTAACATCTTCCTCGGGCTTACCATTCTTCAGGATTGTGACCCTCCGTGTTTGATTGTTCCTGAAATGCACTTCAATAGAGCTAGGTTTCTCTTCAATCACATGACAACTGCGTTGTGCTTGTATGTTGCAAGAGTATTCATAGGCAATGGGTGCCTTCACCTGAGTCCATACTGCTTCATTAATGAAATCAATTATGGGACTCAATCTTTTTAATAAATCGATTCCTATGATCATCCGATCATATGGAAGATCCACAATCAATGTGGGATGTCTAATTGTCTTCTTGCCCAATTTTAAATGTCAAACCAGGATGTTCCTTTTACCTGTAAGGCATCTCCACCTACACTTATCAAAGATCCATCAAATGACCCTTAATCGTGGCTTCTTTGATGTTAAATTCAAAGTCTTTTGGAAATAACTGATAGATAAAATGGTGGCTTGTGATCCAGTGTCTATTAATCCTTTGATTGGTCCGATAAGTTCATTTTGGAAGATATATCTCCACAAAGTATCGGCCATCTACCTGCAACAAATCACAGAGAAAGTTAGGGATGTTTACCCATCTGCTGTCTGAGAGGTTGACCTCTTTGCAGCTCCGTGACCTCTGCATTCCTGAGTCTCTCAGGACAAGCTGGAGGAGCAGCGTCAGCCCCCCCCCTTTGGGATAAGCTGTGTGACACCACAAGTCACAGCTGGCTCACGGCTGGATGCTGGAATGATGGGATTACACACTGGAACAGACATCTGGTCATATGAATTGACATCATTAGACTGTAAGACAAATGACATATTAGACATTTCCCCCCTGGCCCTAATTTCAGGGTCAGAGGTACTGCAAGGAAATATAGAATTATGAATCACATCAGATTCTACCACAATCAACTTAATATCCTTACAGTGGCCTGGGTTCTGACCCGGCCCAATTTGCTTTATGATGTTGAGCTGGGACCTGGAGTTGCCCCTAAAAAAGGCTCAGGCTGTTTTCCTGGAGATACCAACTTTCTCACAATGTCACTCAACTGGGCCACTTGTTCTGCCAGCTGATCAAACCTGTTTGGTCTGGGCACATTTTGGCTTTGCTGGGCACCCTGGTTATCGGTAGGTGACCTACTCCTGGGTGAATTTGAGGATTCCTGCCTATCTTCCCTCTGTTGTCTGGGTCTATTATCCCAGCGCCTGTACCCCTGATAATTCCTATAATTATAGGGCCCGTATCCCTGGGGGTCCCTATTGTAATAGGGATGGTAATTAGACCTCCCATTACCTGAATTATTCCCCTCTGATCCATTAGTATTTTGGGGTTTGGTCTGTTTGGGCGGTCCTACCTGTTGTTGCTGGGCTTGTTGAGCAGGTCCTGTAGACTGAGGGAACCTTCGTGGCTGGCTTTCAAATCCCAAGCTAGGGTTTACCTTAGCTTCAGCTACCTTTTGCTCTGGGGATTTTTTAAACCTTCTCTCCTCTGTTGCATGGCATTCACTGATATTATACAGCGTGGTGGCAGCCGTCACCAACCAATCCAAGGAGGCATCAATATCCAGATCTCTGGCTAAGTTAAATTTGATCTGGGTTGGCATAGCGTCATAGAATAACTGTTTGAATTCTTCAGATTCCCATTTTGGGGATCTATATGCCAACCCATAGGCATTTTTGAGGACAGAGAGGAATTCACGGGGACTCTGATTGGGTCTATATATGTCCCGTTTTGCAGCAGTGGTGGTTCGGTACGGTCCGAATTCCAATTTAACCTCATGCAAAACACTTGGCCAATCTTGAATGCCTCTCTCCCCAAATGAGGTAAAGTAATGACGATACTTATCATCAAATGCCCATGGACGGAATCTGATCCTGTCAGCATCAGAGTATAATTTTAAAGAATCCATAGTGGATTCATACAGTTCCAAGTGATTGGCTATCTGAGAAGAACCTTTCTTGGAAAATTTGGATACTGTAGTATTCAAAAACTTAATTATGCTGGAGGAGCTCTGATCCTTATCTGAATATTGGGAATTTTTATTCCTAGAAACCACCTCAGCATATGTTGCTCGCCTGTGATCCTGTGGCAAGGAATAAGTCACATGCTTCCCCACACCACTGTCAAACTCACATGCACTTTCACAACTTTCATGAGACTTATACGGCACAGGTGATTTAACCCTAACATCTCTTCTCAGGGGAACATGTGGAGAGGAACTTCTAGGGGCTTCCCTGTTATTGGCATCTAGTAAGGCGGTTGCAGTTTGGAATGCCTGACTCAATTGGGTGAATGCCTCCTGTGTAATCATGCCAACACTTTCAGGTTGCTGAGTATCTTGGATGGGGTCTGCTTTAAGAGCAAGTGATGGCATGTCTGGATAGTAGGGAGTAAAATAGAAAGCAGGAAAAAATACAACCTTAGCCACCGGAAAAAAGAAAGAAGGTGTCCGGCGCCACGCACCCCTAAATGTATAATAGTTGCTGATGGAGACTGTTATATTATAAATGGGACTCGCTAGTGGTAGATAAAATAGAGAGCGACCATACAGATAAAGATGTAAACAGAAAAGTACGCAAACATAAAAGGTGCGGGATACACACCCTGAATGGAGGGCTTTATAATGATTCCCCCGTAAAATTGTTACACACGGAAATAAGTTCAGCAGTAAAATCAGACTTACTTCACCGGGGAGGAATCCAATAGGATAAAGCTCAAGGCACCTATTGGGTATTCCCCCCTAGCCCAGATCGCAAGTAGAATGGTAAGGGGAAGCAGCAGGTCCACACATGAATGGAGGGCTTTATAATGATACCCCCGTAAAATTGTTTCACATGGCAGTAAGCTCAAACGTAAATCAGACTTACTTCACCAGGGAGGAATCCAATAGGATAAAGCTCAAGACACCTATTGGATATTCCCCCCTCGCCTGGATCGCAAGTAGAATGGTAGGATGAAGCAGCAGGTCCACACTGGGATCTTCTTGTAACTTCCTTTATTCAAAATACAGGCAATAGGTGGGCTCAACGCGTTTCGGGGTCTATTGAACACCCCTTCCTCAGGAGCAGCAGTATATACAGTATTACAATTGCTGTCTATATATAGGGGATAGACATAGCAAACAAACAGATTCACGCTTGCAAGAAAGACATCACTTCCGGTTCATATGTGGACCGGAAGTGGTGATGCGCTCCACAGTGGAACGCATTAGGCAGATAGACCAATCATCATGAAGAAACAGGGCAGATATATAACTGATATAATGGGGGATTAGAGAGAGGTGGGAGAGTGGCTTTCCAAGAGGGGAATCGGATCTATTTGTGGCTGTTTTACGATCACACTTCCGGTTTCGGACTAAACCGGAAGTGCCCGTGCGTTCCACAGTGGAACGCACCCGATAGTGATGTTCCACGGGCTGTCTTATGCGGCGATGTGATGGATAATAGGTTCATATTGTCTGCAATATCGATTTAGGGACTGGTTAGCAAGATCTTACCGATCTTGTAGCCATATTATATAGGGGATGATCATGTTATTATTATTCTAAAGGGGGAGAAATGAAAAAGGGGAGGGGCTTATGGTCATATAGTATATAGAAGGCTGTGCATGCCAGAATGGAAATAATTATATGGTTGGAATAGGAAATAAACTATACTTGATTACTAGAGCATAAAAAGAAGACTGGGGCAAATTTATAAATAAATAAAGGGAGATAGATTTTTAGAAGTATATATAAAAATATGGATAATAAAATTCCATGAAAATCTCACTATTAAAATGTCACTAAAAGATGTCACTGAAAAATCGCATTCCAAGAGATGCACATATATAAAATTTATACACATATATGTATATATATATATACATACACAAAAACATCTATACATATAGATATATATATACATACACATACAAACACATACATATCAACAACATATATAAAAAAATACATAAAAAGAATGTTCATGAATGAATTAATAATTTGTATATTCGAGGGCTTCGTTTAGGCCAAAGGGAACCAGTGTATTAAATTTGTAGATCCAGAACATTTCTTTTCGAGCCAGCTGTTGGAATGAATGGGGAACCCATTCAACAGGAGTGACTTTCAACAGGGAAGAATCACTATTGTGGTGTTCAGAGAAATGTCTAGAGACGCTGTGAGTAAGAACTTTGCGATTGATGTTTGAGCGATGCTCATTCATCCTTTCCCTAAGGGTTTGGGTAGTTCTCCCAATATATAACGAATTGCACGGACATGTAAGCAAATAGATTATATTCCGAGATGCGCAGCTCATAGAGTGCCTCAATGTGATAACTTCCCCAGACCGTGGGACATTGATGGTTTTAGTCTTATCCTTAATCATTCCACAGCATTTACATTTCTTTATTTTACAGCTAAAGGCCCCCTTTTCTAATGGGTTTGTTATTTTAGTGGACTTTCCCTTTTCTAAAATTTTGGGGCAAGAAGGTGCAACTATATTTTTCAGGGTTTGAGCCCTTCTAAATGTTAGGCCTGGCACTGGGGGAAGTATATGTTTTAAAATGGGGTCCTTTTGTAATATTCCCCAATGTTTCTTCATAATTTGCCGGATTGCCACATGTCTCACATTGAATCTTGTGATCAGATTAAACTGGGTCTTATTCTCGGTGTTAATATTTTTATTTTTATTTTTATTTACTTGGGTAGGAGGGTGTCGATTTGGCGGAGTGACAAAGATCTTTTTTCAGATTCTTTGATTAGAGTTTTAGGATAACCTTTTTCGGTGAACCTTTGACAAAGAGTGTTTAGTTGTTTCTTTAGGGTCTGGTTGTCAGAGCAATTTCTCCTCAATCTCTTCATCTGACTGAATGGTATGTTGTTCTTCCATTTAGGGTGGTGGCAACTTTTGTAGTTAAGGTAACTGTTCGCGTCCACCTGTTTAAAATGAGTTTTAGTGATGATCTTGTCGTTTTTTATACTCAAATGAATATCTAAAAAAATGGCTTCTCGAGGGTTATGTTCTATACTGAGACCCCATTGGTTTGCATTTAGATTTTTCGCAAAATATTCTAATTCATCAACACCCCCTTCCCATATGAAAATGATATCATCGATATATCTCTGATAATAAGGGATTCTTGGATGGGACAATAGACCATGGTGTTCCTCAAAAAAACCCATAAAGAGGTTTGCGTACGATGGGGCAAACTTTGTCCCCATCGCGGTACCCCTTTTTTGGATATAAAAGACCTCGTTAAAAGTAAAGAAGTTATGATTTAAAATAAATTCGATGGCATCTAGTAGGAACTCTTTTTGCTGTTCTGGCATGGACGGATCCTTCCCCAAAAAATGTCTGACAGCTATAAGGCCCAGGTCATGTTTGATATTACTATACAGGGAATTTACATCTAAAGTGACGAAATTATAGTCACTCTTCCATTTAATAGAGCTTATGGAATTGATCAGATGGGTTGTATCTCTCAAATAGGAGGGTAACATTGTTACATGTTTCTGGAGAAATGTGTCTACGTATGCTGATAGGTTGGTAGTAAGGGAGTCGATACCAGAAATGATCGGTCTCCCTGGTGGGTTGAGAAGGGTTTTATGTATCTTCGGTAAAAAATAAAATTTGGCTACAGTTGGATGTGCTGGGGATAGAAATTGTTTTTCTTTTTTATCAATAATACCTACAGTAAAGGCCATCTCTACCAATTTGGTAAGTGACTTTTTGAACAGAGTTGTAGGATCATCATCCAAAGTTCTATAGTAATCCTGGTCAGACAAAATTCTCTTGGATTCGGCTACGTAGTAGTTGTGGTCCATCACCACAATACCGCCCCCCTTGTCGGCATTCTTTATTATTATGTCCTTGTTATTTTTCAAGTTATCAAGGGCTTTTCTTTCTCCTAGAATGTAAATTTTGAGTATTCTTTTTCTCTGGTACAGATAAGGTTTTGATTCATCTAGCACTATGTTATAATAACTCTCTAAATGAGGCCCTCGGCTCTCAAATGGGATAAAATGGTTGACTTCATTTTTAGATGAGATGGTATAGGGACTGAAGGTCTATTTGTTGGATAGACAGTGTCCAGATTCTTGTAGTGGGCTCTCATGTGTGGTGCACCAGTCGTCTTGGACCCAGTGTTATTTTGTTGGAGTTATTTGGTGGGTTAGATCCTTCATATAAAAATGTCTTTTAAGGGTTAGTCTACGTATATATTGATTCAGATCGACAAAAAGTTCGAAGGGATCTGGTTCGTTGGACGGACAAAATGAAAGGCCCTTACCAAGCAAATCTATTTCATCGTTCGTGAGGGTGTATTTTGAGATGTTAAAAATCCCCTTTTGTGTTTCCCTGTTAGTAGAATCGTTTTTGGGGGCTACCTTCGTGATGGTATTATTTACTTCTCTATCGGACTCTTCTGAGATTTTGATTTTTTCTTTGTTGGACCGTCTAGATTTTCCTCCTCGGGTTCCCCTATATCTTTTTTTGTTCTTTTTTTGGAGTGTGATAGAGGAGTGAAAAAATGGGTTATCTTTATATTCTTTGTTGGATTCTCCACTGTGGACTCCTTTGGACTCAAATAGGGGGTCAGGAGTTGCAAACTGGACAGAACCCTTCTGGTCGGGGGTGTGGGGTTCTGTGGGGTGGTTAATGGGGATAGTAGTCCTAAAAAAAGACTCTCTGGGAGACTTGGTGGTAATGCTAAAAAAGGATCTGAATGGGTGGAGGAAAGTGGAATGTGTAGAAATGTGGAATGATCCACTAGGAGATGTAGCTTGTATCTTAATGGCCTGATCGTCACGTGAGGAAACTGGTTGTGCAGTTGAATTGGGTGTGGAATTATATAGAGAGGTTTTCCAAGACTGTAAGAGATGGGGATGACTGGTACTCGGGGTCTTGGAGGATATGTTTTTGAATTAACGTTAGTCTCAGGTTTGTCATGTGGGACGTCGGGCAGGCTTGTGCGTTTACTCTAACAGACTTAGTAGTGGGTACAGTTTTGACACTGCTGTTTTCGGTTGGTCTCTATGGGGGTCTTATTCCTCCAGGGGTTCCCGAACTTTGTGTATAAAAAGGTCCTGGTTTGTTGTCTCGGTCTGGTATTATTTTCATGAGGTGGTGGGAGGGACCATCTTTCCATCCCATTCCTATTCCCATTCCCCTGGGATGTTGGCCTATATGTATCCCCAATTGAGGCCAGGAGGGGCTTAATCCTGTGGTTGTGTGGTTTCCGTTCCCATGTTCTGACCGAGTCTGATCTAAAGTCTCCTATGTCCCTCAATAATTTCTGAGATTTGGACCTAACCTCATTGTATTCCAAACGTCTAAACGTCTCCTGTTTTAGGAGGTCCATGCAGTGCTAGATGTTTTGGACAATAAGAACTTCAGTTTCTTAGCTAATTGTACAGCAATGGACTTCCTTTTAAAATTAACAGTTTCAAGAAATTGATAGAGCAGACATCACTAATACGTAGCCATTCATTCTAAATTCAATGTCCTGCATAAATGTCGGTTTGAGAGATAATCTCAGACCCCTTGGTATCAGTCCAAGGTTGATATAATAAGATAAGAAAAGCCAGTCTATCTCACTGTGGATGTAGTCTTTTATAGTTCCTTCAATATCTGAATTTCTTTCAGAAAGTTCGATCTGGTTTTCCTCCTCCATTGGGGTGCACCAGGTACTAGTCATGTTGGTATTGATCTTTTGGTAGTCTTCAATGGTCAGGAAGGATCCTAACTCCTTTTTCATTCGAGTGAGCAGTCCAGAAAGGTCATTATTCAAATACGTCCGACCTGAGTCTGCCACTAATACTCTGATCGGCCGTTGGTCTCCCATCGGCCGAGCAAGAATGTAGTACAGATGAGAAAAAATAAAAAACAAATTAGAGTGTGTCAGTCAAACAGATTACCTCTTCTGAAAATTTATCAGTAAGAGGATCATGAATGAAGGGCACGGAAGGGCGCCAGAGGTCGGACGGAGATTAGAAGGAATAAAGGTATTCAATATATTTATTTGTGCTATAGAGGATTAGGCAAAAGGATGTAGGAGAGAGGGGGATCGTGCAGGCTGCCAGGGTAGGTTGGTGTGAAGTATAGGCACTATCACAATTAGTGAAATAGAAAGCAGGAAAAAATACAACCTTAGCCACCGGAAAAAAGAAAGAAGGTGTCCGGCGCCACGCACCCCTAAATGTATAATAGTTTGCTGATGGAGACTGTTATATTATAAATGGGACTCGCTAGTGGTAGATAAAATAGAGAGCGACCATACAGATAAAAGATGTAAACAGAAAAGTACGCAAACATAAAAGGGTGCGGATACACACCCTGAATGGAGGGCTTTATAATGATCCCCCGTAAAATTGTTACACACGGAAATAAGTTCAGCAGTAAAATCAGACTTACTTCACCGGGAGGAATCCAATAGGATAAAGCTCAAGGCACCTATTGGGTATTCCCCCCTAGCCCAGATCGCAAGTAGAATGGTAAGGGGAAGCAGCAGGTCCACACATGAATGGAGGGCTTTATAATGATACCCCCGTAAAATTGTTTCACATGGCAGTAAGCTCAAACGTAAATCAGACTTACTTCACCAGGGAGGAATCCAATAGGATAAAGCTCAAGACACCTATTGGATATTCCCCCCCTCGCCTGGATCGCAAGTAGAATGGTAGGATGAAGCAGCAGGTCCACACTGGGATCTTCTTGTAACTTCCTTTATCAAAATACAGGCAATAGGTGGGCTCAACGCGTTTCGGGGTCTATTGAACACCCCTTCCTCAGGAGCAGCAGTATATACAGTATTACATTGCTGTCTATATATAGGGGATAGACATAGCAAACAAACAGATTCACGCTTGCAAGAAAGACATCACTTCCGGTTCATATGTGGACCGGAAGTGGTGATTGCGCTCCACAGTGGAACGCATTAGGCAGATAGACCAATCATCATGAAGAAACAGGGCAGATATATAACTGATATAATGGGGGATTAGAGAGAGGTGGGAGAGTGGCTTTCCAAGAGGGGAATCGGATCTATTTGTGGCTGTTTTACGATCACGACTTCTGGTTTCGGACTAAACCGGAAGTGCCCGTGCGTTCCACAGTGGAACGCACACCGATAGTGATGTTCCACGGGCTGTCTTATGGCGGCGATGTGATGGATAATAGGTTCATATTGTCTGCAATATCGATTTAGGGACTGGTTAGCAAGATCTTACCGATCTTGTAGCCATATTATATAGGGGATGATCATGTTATTATTATTCTAAAGGGGGAGAAATGAAAAAGGGGAGGGGCATATGGTCATATAGTATATAGAAGGCTGTGCATGCCAGAATGGAAATAATTATATGGTTGGAATAGGAAATAAACTATACTTGATTACTAGAGCATAAAAAGAAGACTGGGGCAAATTTATAAATAAATAAGGGAGATAGATTTTTAGGAAGTATATATAAAAATATGGATAATAAAATTCCATGAAAATCTCACTATTAAAATGTCACTAAAAGATGTCACTGAAAAATCGCATTCCAAGAGATGCACATATATAAAATTTATACACATATATGTATATATATATATACATACACAAAAACATCTATACATATAGATATATATATACATACACATACAAACACATACATATCAACAACATATATAAAAACATACATAAAAAGAATGTTCATGAATGAATTAATAATTTGTATATTCGAGGGCTTCGTTTAGGCCAAAGGGAACCAGTGTATTAAATTTGTAGATCCAGTACATTTCTTTTCGACACAGCTGTTGGAATGAATGGGGAACCCATTCAACAGGAGTGACTTTCACAGGGAAGAATCACTATTGTGGTGTTCAGAGAAATGTCTAGAGACGCTGTGAGTAAGAACTTTGCGATTGATGTTTGAGTGATGCTCATTCATCCTTTCCCTAAGGGTTTGGGTAGTTCTCCCAATATATAACGAATTGCACGGACATGTAAGCAAATAGATTATATTCCGAGATCCGTAGCTCATAGAGTGCCTCAATGTGATAACTTCCCCAGACCGTGGGACATTGATGGTTTTGGTCTTATCTTTAATCATTCCACAGCATTTACATTTCTTTATTTTACAGCTAAAGGCCCCCTTTTCTAATGGGTTTGTTATTTTAGTAGACTTTCCCTTTTCTAAAATTTTGGGGCAAGAAGGTGCAACTATATTTTTCAGGGTTTGAGCACTTCTAAATGTTAGGCCTGGCACTGGGGGAAGTATATGTTTTAAAATGGGGTCCTTTTGTAATATTCCCCCTGGTGGTGGGGATAAAGTTGGCCGAGGGCTCACCTCCAGGAAGGTCCCGGTACACTTGGCCGCTACCTGCAGAGAACCACTGTCGTACTTTTATTCCGGCCGCCTCTCGGCATGCGCTGCCGTGCTTCTGCTGGAACTCCGCCCCCATTATAGTCAATGGGGTCGGAGCGGTAGTCCGGGGGCATGCATGCACTAGCAGCAGGACGGATCCGACAGGCTGTTCACCCGCCTGAAAAGCCTGCCGGAGTCCCTTGCCGCTAGTGTGAAACTAGCCTAAACTATTGAATGCAATGACAGCAATAACAAATATTAGAGTGACACTGACATATATAGATATGGATTCATGCACGGTTAATGGCCTTAACAAACAGCATGTTTAAAAACATACTGCACCGTCACATGTATTATTGTCACGGATGAGAGTGGGGGAAACCCTCATCCGTGCGATGTTAAAGGATAATGGAAGCTGCTAGGCCAGGACCACAGGATCAGGGAGCAGGTCACCTCCTATTGCGTCCCTAATACTGACCCCGACTCCTATCCGTATGAGCCAACCCAGATGGTAGGAGGGCTCATACTCCGGAACCTAGGGTCCCTACTAGCCCTAAGGAAATCCCTGGACTTAGGAGCAGGATAAGACGACCTGTTCCTCCTAGACACGGACGAATAAGTGTCTAACTGGCCAAGCTGCAATGAAGGGAGTACATATACAGCCTATGGATATGGCAGGTAAGTGAAAGTACTTCCACACCTACCTGCCACAGACACACTGACTGGAACCCATGCTCAAATGCTGATGTCCACACCAAACATAAAAAGGACACAGCACACACACAAACACACAGTAAACCAGATCCATAGCTGCAATGAGGATAGACACCACACAAACATAAACATAACATCACGACATGTCTTTTATGACCACAAGGGTGGCCCTCACTGGAAGATGGTATAAGGATACCAGGAGGATGACTCCAGCATAACATGCCTGGAGTACCCCTCAGCTACAGGCTTCCAGCAGAGGCTAAATAGCCCAAGTAGCCACACCCACACAGACACACACTGGGAAGGGAATTAACCCTTCCAACACCAGACTAAGTAAGGTAAGCACTTACGTGAGGCAACATACTAGCAGCCCTCACCTGGTTGAGAACAATACCAGACCGCGGGCAACTGCATGCGTCACAAGGAGTCACGACCATGACCATGGTCGTGACAATTATGCTTTTTCCTATTATAAAGCTTCCAAAAA
The DNA here is from genome assembly GCF_905171765.1 of Bufo bufo. NCBI lineage: Eukaryota > Metazoa > Chordata > Amphibia > Anura > Bufonidae > Bufo > Bufo bufo. The sequence continues at coordinate 570,119,657 of NC_053391.1, read as the reverse complement.
TTGTCAGCAAGGGAAAATCTATTCTGCTTCAACTGGAGGAGTGTGAAAATCCTCATCCTCTTTCATTTTGACAAAAGTGATCTTTTGGACACTGGCAGAGGGCAACTTTGTCCAATTGGGCGTCACCATATTACCGGGCAAGAAATAACAGAGAGAGCTTACTGGGTCAGTTTGGGCTACTGTTCTAGTCTGCCTGTCCAGAAGTCTTTGGGGTCAGGGAATATGGTACGTGTCTGTGAAAGGCCAGAGTGTAGGTAGGACTGAACTTGAGTGTTGAGGCAGTAGGTCTCCGTTTGCTGATTGGCCTCAAACTGGCATAACACATGAAAAAATTGTTTCATCATGTTGATGAAACTGGACTGGCAGCTGCAGCTTCTGCTGCTTGCGGAAGTGGAGATGGTAGGAGGTGAGTGACTCTGCGGGAAGGGGGGGCGGAGAGGGGCTTCCCTTTCAGACACACTGGCGGTAGGTATCTGCTCACTGAAAGCTACAGTAAGCTGTATACACAGTGTTTCCTGGTAAAAGAGCTGCCCACATTCTCTCCCAAGTCAGAGTACAAGTCAGGGATGTGTTTTTTTTTTGGAGAAATAATGCCGGCTAGGTATCTTCCAGCTAGGCTGAGCACACACTATCAGTTATCTAAAGGCAGCAGACTCTACTAACTGGCACAGCAGCATCTGCAATGCAAGAGACCTAGCCAGGTGGACAACACATTCCTTTATTGATATTATTTATTGCTAAGTATTGAAATGTGATGTTCGCTTATTCTCTGTAATGTTAACTTGTGTATACTCATGTCTACATTTGATAGACACAGCCAGGGTTAATTATCTGCTACAGCAAGAGAAGAAGAAAGACAAGATTGTATAATCTACTTGGGCAGGAGAGGAGTCAGTAAGCATGGGAAACCTCTTTAAATCTTTCAAGACCCTGCTGTTGGGAAGGGTTAATAAGTTAAGACACCCTACACACCTCAGAATTGACTTGGCTAGTCGTGTCTTTTGACCTGCATGTTGCAATTCTAATTACAGGCATTGTTAATATAATAAAGTTGCCAGCCAGAGATTTGACTGAGCAATGTAATGTAACCATAGGGCCATTGTTTCCAACATTGCCTAACTCATGTGCAGACGTCTGAGGGGAATTCGTGTACAAACTGTTGTTAGACGTACTATAGCTCATATTTTTCATTCAGGAAAAAAGGACATTTGTTGTCTTAAAGGAAATGTGTCACCAAAATTTTCTCTGCTAGTTAAAACCAGACAGTAACATATATCCCTTTTTTTGTAATCCATTTTTATTTTCTGATTGCAGACTTTTTTATTCTTTTTCCTGAAAATGTTTATTGGGGTGGCCATCCTGCCTGAACTGTTCTTAACAGCATTTAAAAAACTTTAAGAAAATTGCTTTATGGCAGCCCTATGGTTGATAGACACAATGGTCAGGAGGGGAACTCATTGACTTCTATAGGACAGTTTTCTAGGCATGTTCTGTGACCTATTCAGAGGTCATTAGACAAGGAAGGAATAGATAAGCTTTGACAATCACCTATTGTGAATAATGGTCACTGTCACTAGTGGAGTACCTCAGGGGTCAGTATTGGGCCCTATTCTCTTCAATATATTTATTAATGATCTCGTAGAAGGCTTGCATAGTAAAGTATCAATTTTCGCAGATGACACTAAACTGTGTAAAGTAATTTAGAGGACAGTATACTACTACAGAGGGATCTGGATGGATTGGAGGCTTGGGAAGATAAGTGGCAGATGAGGTTTAACCCTGACAAATGTAAAGTTATGCACATGGGAAGGAATAATGCAAGTCACCCGTACATACTAAATGGTAAAACACTCGGTAACACTGACATGGAAAAGGATCTAGGAATTTTAATAAACAGCAAACTAAGCTGCAAAAACCAGTGTCAGGCAGCTGCTGCCAAGGCCAATAAGATAATGGGCTGCATCAGAAGGGGCATAGATGCCCGTGATAAGAACATAGTCCTACCACTTTACAAATCACTAGTCAGACCACACATGGAGTACTGTGTACAGTTCTGGGCTCCTGTAAACAAGGCAGACATAGCAGAGCTGGAGAAGGTCCAGAGGAGGGCAACTAAAGTAATAACTGGAATGGGGCAACTACAGTACCCTGAAAGATTATCAAAATTAGGGTTATTCACTTTAGAAAAAAGACGACTGAGGGGAGATCTAATTAATATGTATAAATATATCAGGGGTCAGTACAGAGATCTATCCCATCATCTATTTATCCCCAGGACTGTGACTGTGACGAGGGGACATCCTCTGCGTCTGGAGGAAAGAAGGTTTGTACACAAACATAGAAGAGGATTCTTTACGGTAAGAGCAGTGAGACTATGGAACTCTCTGCCTGAGGAGGTGGTGATGGTGAGTACAATAAAGGAATTCAAGAGGGGCCTGGATGTATTTCTGGAGCGTAATAATATTACAGGCTATAGCTACTAGAGAGGGGTCGTTAATCCAGGGAGTAATTCTGATTGCCTGATTGGAGTCGGGAAGGAATTTTTTATTCCCCTAAAGTGGGGAAAATTGGCTTGGATCAACTTGCAGGATGACAGGCCGAACTGGATGGACAAATGTCTTTTTTCGGCCTTATGTACTATGTAACTATGTTACTATGGATCCTGTTTTTTCTGTCATTCATGTAATGATAGTAGTCAAATAGCCGAGATCAGAACCAGACGAGAGACACAGTACCAAAAACACAAGGCTGAGAGGCAAGCAAGCCAAGGCAAGCCAAGGTCAATAATATGAGCAATCCAAATGCACAGACAGAGGTGGAACCGGGAGCACAGCTAGGGAGTCACAGACTATCACTGGCACTGGTATAAGGCCAGGATGGAGTTAAAATAGAGCACCAAGTCCCAGGATCAGAACCTGATAGGTCATGATTCGGCACTCCATTAGTCAGAACACTACACACAGGAATAGATTAGCTGAGCAATCAGCCCAGTAATAGTCTCCTTCATCACACCCGCTGTGGGGAGAAAGAGCATTGCATCCTGTTGCTAATGACACTGTACACTAATGACCAGGGGACATGGCTTAGCGCCGTGTCTCTCCAGGCACAGTCGTGCCAAAGCTGGAGATCTCGCCGCTGAAGCCCAGACAGGTAAGTTCGTGACATTACCCCCCACACACACACACACCATAAGAGTGGCCACTGGACCCTCAATATGGGGGCGAGGAGTATGAACAGCTGTCACCAGTGGCTGATTACAATAGGGACGTTCGGGTCGGCAGCCCCGGGCCCAGCGCCGCTGGGGGGCCCAACGCTGACCCGAACGCCCACATACTGCGGCGGGGCACGGGAGCGCATAGCTCCCTGTCCCCTCGCCGATCACCACCATAGGCGTCAGGCCTTGTAGGCCTGAGGCCTATGCGGTAGTGAAATCCTGGCGCAGGTGTGCGTGATGACGTCATCATCGCGCGCCTGTGCCGGGACGCAGCACTGTGACGCGCCTGACTCATCCCGCCTCTGCGAGCAAGCGCCTGGCCCCGGACATAGGTGAGTATTTATCTTTTCATTTTTTGTTCATTTTTTGTTCATTTTTTTTTTTTTATTTCATGTGCCTACATTTGGGGGGTGGGGAGCAAATGGGGGCAGTGGTGGGGGCAAATTATTATGAGAGGGACTACACTATGTGGGGGCAAATTATTATGAGAGGGACTACACTATGTGGGGGCAAATTGCTGTGTGGGGGCAAATTATTATGAGAGGGACTACACTATGTGGGGGCAAATTATTATGAGAGGGACTACACTATGTGGGGGCAAATTGCTGTGTGGGGGCAAATTATTATGAGAGGGACTACACTATGTGGGGGCAAAATGCTGTGTGGGGGCAAATTATTATGAGAGGGACTACACTATTTGGGGGCAAATTATTATGAGAGGGGTTACACTATGTGGGGGCAAATTATTATGAGAGGGACTACACTATGTGGGGGCAAATTATTATGAGAGGGACTACACTATGTGGGGGCAAACTATTATGAGAGGGACTACACTATGTGGGGGCAAATTGCTGTGTGGGGGCAAATTATTATGAGAGGGACTACACTATGTGGGGGCAAAATGCTGTGTGGGAGCAAATTATTATGAGAGGGACTACACTATGTGGGGGCAAATTATTATGAGAGGGACTACACTATGTGGGGGCAAATTATTATGAGAGGGACTACACTATGTGGGGGAAAATTGCTGTGTGGGGGAAAATTATTATGAGAGGGACTACACTATGTGGGGGCAAATTGCTATGTGGGGGCAAATTATTATTAGAGGGACTACACTATGTGGGGGAAAATTATTATGAGAGGGACTACACTATGTGGGGGGAAAATTATTATGAGAGGGACTACACTATGTGGGGGCAAATTGCTGTGTGGGGGCAAATTATTATGAGAGGGACTACACTATGTGGGGGCAAATTGCTATGTGGGGGCAGTGTGGGGGCAAATTATTATGAGAGGGACTACACTATGTGGGGGCAAATTGCTATGTGGGGGCAAATTATTATGAGAGGGACTACACTATGTGGGGGCAAATTGCTATGTGGGGCAAATTATTATGAGAGGGAAGGTTACTAGAAGCTAAGTCCTGAAAATATCGAATTTCGGTGACCAGATCAGGAAGCAACGTTTACGAGATATACAAGCAGGGGTCGAGTCGAGGGGGAATGCGTGGGAACGGCGTTCCTGCACTTTTTTCATGGCAGGAACGCCGTTCCCTTTCAGGGCAAAAGGACCAGGAGGAAGCGGTGAAGGCTTTGTACTCACCGCCGCCTTCCTGGTCCTCGGCTGTCGGCTGTGAGGGCTGCGCACAGGAGCCGAGTGAGTCGCTCTGTGACGTCACTCCGTGCGCAGCCTACAGCAGTAGAAGAGGAGCGTCTGCGTCCAGGAGCAGGAGAGGTAAGTGTGTTTTTTTTTTCCATATTTTATTTATACTATAGGCGCTGGTGAGAGGCACTGACGGGGGGGCTGATCTGATGAGAGGCACTGACGGGGGGGGGCTGATCTGATGAGAGGCACTGACGTGGGGGGGGGCTGATGAGAGGCACTGACGGGGGGGCTGATCTGATGAGAGGCACTGACGTGGGGGGGGCTGATGAGAGGCACTGACGTAGGGGGGGCTGATGAGAGGCACTGACGTGGGGGGGGCTGATGGGAGGCACTGACGTGGGGGGGGCTGATGAGAGGCACTGACGGGGGGGGGCTGATGAGAGGCACTGACGTGGGGGGGGGCTGATGAGAGGCACTGACGTGGGGGGGCTGATGAGAGGCACTGACGTGGGGGGGGCTGATGAGAGGCACTGACGTGGGGGGGCTGATGAGAGGCACTGACGTGGGGGGGCTGATGAGAGGCACTGACGTGGGGGGGCTGATGAGAGGCACTGACGGGGGGCTGATGAGAGGCACTGACGTGGGGGGGGGGCTGATGAGAGGCACTGATGGGGGGGGCTGATGAGAGGCACTGACGGGGGGGTCTGATGAGAGGCACTGACGGGGGGGCTGATGAGAGGCACTGATGGGGGGGCTGATGAGAGGCGCTGATGAGAGGCACTGACGGGGGGGGCTGATGGAGAGGCACTGACGGGGGGGGCTGATGAAGAGGCACTGACGGGGGGGCTGATGAAGTGGCACTGACGGGGGGGCTGATGAGAGGCACTGACGGGGGGGCTGATGAGAGGCACTGACGTGGGGGGGGGCTGATGAGAGGCACTGACGTAGGGGGGGCTGATGAGAGGCACTGACGTGGGGGGGCTGATGAGAGGCACTGACGTGGGGGGGCTGATGAGAGGCACTGACGTGGGGGGGGGCTGATGAGAGGCACTGACGTGGGGGGGGGGCTGATGAGAGGCACTGACGTGGGGGGGCTGATGAGAGGCACTAACGGGGGGGCTGATGAGAGGCACTGACGTGGGGGGGGGGGCTGATGAGAGGCACTGATGGGGGGGGCTGATGAGAGGCACTGACGGGGGGGGCTGATGAGAGGCACTGACGGGGGGGCTGATGAGAGGCACTGACGGGGGGCTGATGGAGAGGCACTGACGGGGGGGGGTGATGAAGAGGCACTGACGGGGGGCTGATGAAGAGGCACTGACGGGGGGGCTGATGAAGAGGCACTGACGGGGGGGCTGATGAGAGGCGCTGATGAGAGGCACTGACGGGGGGGGCTGATGAGAGGCACTGACGAAATATATTTTTCAGCAAAATAATTTTTTTTTTTTCGGGGGGGGGGGGTTTGCAGTGGATCTTGGGTGAGTTCCCACACTTTTTTTCCCAGGACTTGACCCCTGTATACAAGTCCCTTTACTCTATGCTCTACCCTACCAAATTGTGAGTGATAGTCAGAGAAGAAGTTTTATTTTTTGAGACACCTATGGATGTGGTTCAATGGCTGGAGATTAATGAGCGTTCTTTTTGGCTACCTACAGCCACTAGATGATCCTGTGGAACTCTCTTCATGATGTATGATTCCTATAAGGAGAATAATCAGATTGTTGGACAAGTACTGAATGTAGAATATGGCATGATTCCTCCTTTCTTTTTTTTCTCCTCGAATATTATTAATGAGTATGCTGCCTGTCAGATATTGAAAGGAGGCGAGGTCTCGGGGGGGCAAATTAAGTGCCAATCCGCTTAATGTTGATATACTGTATGTTATATATCAATTGGTTTAAACAAAAATGTGTTTGCCGTTTTTTTTCTTTATATTTATAAGAATTATTTTGAATAAATATTTGCACTCAGTTTTCGAGCGGTTCTGGGACAATAGTGGAGAGACAGTTGAACTGGAGATCTGGTTATGTAGGAAGGAAATCCGTATATACTGTTTATGTTTGTATTCCTATCCTAATTATGTTATGTATTTCTTTAGATTATGAATAATATGATGCACATTATTGCGTAGAATGTCAGAGGTTTAGGTGAAGCTAATAAACGTGCTGCGCTGTTTCACACCCTCCAAAGCTTCCAGCAGGGTATTATATGCACTCGGTAAATGCCACCACCCATCTTCTACGGAAACCATGGGTAGGACATGCTTTTCATTCTACTTTTTCAACATATTCTCTCAGGATCAGTGTTATTATTCATAGATCTATTCCATTTAATTGTTATTATTCATTGATAGATCCTGAGGGACGGTATGTATGTGTACATTGCTCTTTTTATCAAAATATGTGTTTTTTGTAGCCTTATATATTCCGCCTCTGTATAATAATGAAGTTTTGAAAAGGGTGAGGGCATTTATTGAGAAGTTTTATGGGTAGGGGACTTTAATACTTATTTATCATTGCAACTGGATACATTTTAAGCTGTTGATACAATATGCCCAGCCCGGAAGACATTATTCTCTAAATTAATAAGGGAAGTAGGTTTATGTGATCTTTGGAGGCTGCTAAACCTTGAAGCACGTCAATGTTCCTGTTTTTCATCCTCTCACCAATCCCTCTCTAGGATAAATCTAGCAATAGGGTACCCAGATCTACTGCCTTATATTTTAGATATTGAGTATCTCCCCAGGATTTTGTCCGATCATTCCCAAATTCATATTATCTACCATACGGGAAATAGGAGATCCCCTGCGGTGGAATTGTGTAAACTTAATCCTTTTTGGTTGCAGGTGGTAGATAGTGGAAAAGGTATAGCTCGGGATATTGAGGATTTTTTTTTTGTATTATTGAGTGGTCTGCACCAATGGGAATTGTGTGAGATGCATGTAAAGCATTTGCTAGGGAGATTGTACATTCAGAAGATAAGTCGCTGTAAAACAAAATCCAGGGAATCTCTAAAATCTTCACAACATTTAGTGAAGGAAGCGGAGATGAGATATTTTATGTCACCAAACCTGGAGAATGAAGCTACCTGGATATCTGCACAGACATCCTTAAAAGCACAATTAGTACGTATAGCAGAAAATAAACATTTCTTTCTTAAGCAAAAATATTTAGAAGTTCAAGAAAGCTGTTGTCCGCTTTTAACCAGAATAGCTAGAGAGCAGAATGGTTCGATGAAAATTCTAACTATAAAAAACAATGAAGGAACACTGTTTACTGTGGATAGTGACATACTTGCAGTATTCCACTCCTACTATAGGAATTTATATAGTTCAAAACTGACAGTAGACTATGTAATATTATAGACCATGTAACACAGATACCTTTACCATCACATTTGGTGGAACATTATAACTATTTAGATCAACCATTGCAACTGGAAGGACTCAAAAATGCACTTAAATCATTCCCAAATGAAAAACTCCAAAGATAGATGGCCTACCTGTGGAGTTTTAAAAAATATAAGGACATTTTGTTACCAAAATTATTAACAGTCTATGTTGAGGCCTTAAAGAGAGGTGTTTTACCAGACTCCATGAGATAGGAGATTATAACTGTACTGCCAAAGCCTGGAAAAGACCCGACTTCTGGTATAGACCTATCTCCTTATTGATATCAGATGTTAAGATCTTAGCCAAAGTGTTAGCGAGTAGAAAAAAAAAGTGATTTCAACCTTTATTCATGAGGACCAGTCTGGATTTATGCCAGACAAGTCCACAGTAGTAACTCTTAGGTGTCTATTTCTTAATATTCAAAGGTGTTCAGAAGCTGCTGGAAGTCAGGCAATTTTATCGCTACATGCAGCTAAGGCCTTCAACAGCGTAGAATGGGAATATCTCTGTGCAGTGTTGAAGGCAATGGGCTTTGGCAGTGCATTTATTTTGTGGGTCCCATTACTGTATCACTATCACATGGCCAGGGTTAGGGCAAATTGTGGCACATCGGAGAGGTTTGTGTTGGAGAGAGGTAACCGGCAGGGTTGCCCTCTCTCTCTCCTCTCCTTTTTTCCATTGCTGTTGAGCTGCTTGCATGCTTAATTAGATCATCTACACAAATTATGGAGTTCACCACAGGGACAAATGAAGAACATGTTACCCTATATGCAGACGATATGTTAATTGATATTAGGGACCTGGGAGAGTCTGTAGATCCATTGATGTCTATTATACAAGAATTTGGTACTAGGCCTGGAATTACTATAAATTGGAATAAATCCTTTTTCCACTGGACCCTATTCCTTCCAATATCTTAATGTCGGCAACACAGTTACAAATATCCTTTTAATATTTAGGTACTAATGTATCCTCAGAAGTTGGAAATTAGATTAGAGATAATATTAGATTAGAGATAATATAGAATCTATCCTCAGTTGGGTTGAGTGAACTGTAAAGTTCGGGTTCGTACCGAACTTTAGGATTTTTGGACCCCGGACCCAAACATTTCAGTAAAAGTTCGGGTTTGGGTTCAGTGTTTGGCTATTTTATGGTGCTTTTTGAAGCAGCCAATCAACAAGCGTTTAACTCTGTGCCCTTAGAAGCCATCACAGCCATGCCTAATGGCATGGCTGTGATTGGTCAGTGCAGCATGTGACCCAGCCTCTATATAAGCTGGAGTCACATAGCGCTGCAAATCACTCTGCTCTGATTAGTGTAGGGATAGGATGCTGCTGCTGTGAGGGAGAGAATAGGAAAGAAACTTTAATCTGAAGTGTTTGTTAACTCAGCGATCTACCTAGATTTTGTTTTGTGGGTGCAGTGCACAATCTTTTTACCCTGCCCTGAGCCCAGTGACCCAGAAATATAACTTTTATACGTCTGTTAGTTAGGTGGGCGGCGGCGGCGGGGGCCATTTTATGCAAGTTATGTGCAACAGCTCTGCATATGTGCATTTGTGACAGTCAAATAGAAGCTTGAACTACTGCAATTATATTCTGGGTTTAAAAAAATTACCAATTTTTGGCAATACTCTCCATCTGGAGCCTTTGCCGCATTAGTCAGTGTGCAATTTAAGCTAGAAATACAGCTATAATTTTAAATTTTACAGCCCTTGTTGCATCTGTCAGTGTGAAATTCAAGCGTTATATACTGCTGTCATATTCTGTTATAAAAAAAAACCACCCATTTTGGGCAAAAAACTAAATTTGCGGCCTTGTCTGCATCTGTCAGTGTGAGATACAATCTTGAAATACAGCAATAATATTCTGGGTTTAAAAAAAAACACTCAGTTTGGGCAAAGTACTTAATATTGCAGACCTTGCTGCATTTGTCATTGTGAGATACACGCGTTAGATACTGGTGTTCTATTCTGTTATAAAAAAAAACACCTATTTTGGGCCAAAATCTTAATTTGCAGCCTTTGCTGCATCTGTCAGAATGAGATACACGCGTTAGATACTGGTGTTCTATTCGGTTATTAAAAAAACACCCATTTTGGGACGAAAACTAAATTTGCGGCCTTGTCTGCATCTGTCATTGTGATATACACCCTTTAGATACTGTGGTTCTATTCTGTTATTTTAAAAAAACACCCATTTTGGGCAAGAACTTAAATTTGAGAAATATGAGGAGAGCGTCAAATAAGGGACGTGGCCCAGGTCGTGGTGCTGCTGGTGGAGCTCCTGTTGCAGGGAGAGAACGTGGTCGATCTGTGCCAGCTACACGCACAAGTGAAACACCTTCCTCAGGTGCGAGTAGGCGACAGAACCTTCAGCGGTATTTGATCGGGCCTAAAGCGTCTCTACGAATGGTGATGCCAGAACAAGTACAGGCAATAGTAGACTGGGTTGCTGACAGTGCCTCCAGTTCCTTTACATTGTCTCCCACCCAGTCTCTTGCTGAAAGATCAGAGTTGGCACCTGCAGCCGATGTCCATCAATCTTTCACCTCACCCCCTTGCAAATTAACCAAGCAGTCTAAAGCCGCAGTCTCTTCTGCTTTTTGATGACTCTGCTAGCGGGGTACCCAGGGCCATCACCCAGAAGTGGAAGATATTGAGTTCACCGATGCCCAACCACTTATGTTTCAAGATGAGTACATGGGAGGACCACCGCAGCACGTCTCGGATGATGACGAAACACAGGTGCCAACTGCTGTGGCTTTCGAAAGTGTGCAGACCGACAAGGAGGGCAGGGGTGAAGACTGGGTGGAAGATGATGTGGAGGACGATGAGGTCCTCGACCCCACATGGAATCAAGGTCATGCGAGTGACCTGTGTAGTTCGGAGGAAAAGGCGTTGGTCGCACAGAGCCACCAGCACAGCAGAAGAGGGAGCAGGGTGCAAAAGCGGAGCAGCCGTCCCCTAGACAGTACGTCTGCTACTGCCCACCGCAGCAAGGGACCGAGCACACGAAAGCCAGCTCCAAGGAGTTCCCTGGCGTGGCAGTTCTTCAGACAATGTGCTGACGACAAGACACGAGTGGTTTGCACGCTGTGCAATCAGAGCCTGAAGCAAAGCATAAACGTTCTCAACCTGAGCACAACCTGCATGATCAAGCATCTAAGTGCAAAGCACAAGCTGCAGTGGAGTAGACACCTCAAAAACCAAGAAAGGTCTCTGGCTCCTCCTGCTTCCTCTTCTGCTGCAGTCTTGGCCTCTTCATCCACCTCTGGAGTGACAGTGCCACCTGCCACCCCGCAAACAGAGGATCTGCCAGCAACACCACCACCTGGGTCACCAAGCATCTTCACAATGTCCCACGGAAGCGTTCAGCTCTCCACCTCCCAAACACTGGAGCTCCCCTACCCACTCTACCAGCTCCTCATACGGTCAGCGTAACACCTTCACCACCAACTTCAGCACAGCCAGGGGTAAACGACAGCAGGCATTTTTAAAACTTATCTGTTTGGGGAACAAACCCCACACCATACAGGAGCTGTGGACGGGCCTTGAACAACAGAACGATGAGTGGTTGGTGCCAGTGAGCCTCAAGCCCGGCCTGGTGGTGTGTGATAATGGGCGAAATCTCATAGCAGCTCTGGGACTAGCCAGTTTGACGTACATCCCTTGCCTGGCGCATCTGCTGAATTTGGTGGTGCAGAGGTTCCTTAAAAATTACCCTGATATGTCAGAGCTGCTGCATAAAGTGCAGGCAGTCTGTGCGAGCTTTCGGCGTTGTCAACCTGCTGCTGCCCGCCTGTCAGCGCTGCAGCGTAACTTCAGCCTTCCCACTCACCACCTCATATGCGACGTGCCCGCAAGGTGGAACTCCACCTTGCACATGCTGGCCAGACTGTGCAAGCAGCAGCAGGTGATAGTGGAGTTTTAGCTGCAGCACGCACTGGTGAGTCGCTCTGCGGAACAGAACCACTTATCACCACCAATGACTGGGCCTCCATGCGAGACCTGTGTTCCTTATTGCGCTGTTTCGAGTACTCCACCAACATGGCCAGTGCCGATAACGCCGTTCTCAGCATTACTATCCCACTTCTATGCCTTCTTGAAAAAATCGCTGCTGGCGATGATGGAAAAGGATGTGGCACAGGAGGAGAAGAAGGAAGGATCATTTCATAGGGTTTCCGGCCAGTCATTCACAAGTGGCTCTGAGGGTGGGTTCCTGCACCCACAAACGCCAGGTACACAATTGTCCAGCCAGGGCACAGTTCTGGAGGATGACGAGGTGGAGGATGAGGAGGAGGATATAAAGGAGGAGGAACCATTTTCACACACTCAGACAAGCTCATGGCCATCACTGGTGCGTGGCTGGGGGGATACAGAGGACACAGACGATACAACTCCCACAGAGGGCAGCTTTTCGTTGCCTCTGGGCAGCCTGGAACACATGAGCGATAACAGGCTGCAGTGTCTCCGCAACGACCGCCGAGTTGCCCACATTATAACTTGTGCTGATTACTGGGTGGCCACGCTGCTGGATCCCTGTTACAAGGACAACGTACCGTCCAAATTCCCTCACTGGAGCGTGATCGTAAGATGTGCAAGTACAAGCGCGCGCTGGTAGACGCGCAGCTGGTGGCATTCCCACCTGACAGTGGAAGCACAAGGCGAAGTCAGAGGACGAGGAAGAGGTCGCCAACGCAGCTGGGGCACCACCAGCACCTCAGAAGGCAGGGTTAGCATGGCCAAAAAATGGAAAAGCTTTGTCAGCATGCCACAACAACCAGCACCACCAGCTGATATGGAACGTCTTAGCAGGAGGCAGCATTTCAGCAACATGGTGGAGCAGTATGTGTGCAAACGCCTATAGGTACTGAATGACGGGTCTGCCCCCTTCAACTTATGGGTCTCCAAATTGGGCACATGGCCTGAGCTTGCCCTTTACGCCTTGGAGGTGCTGGCCTGCCCTGCAGCCAGTGTATTATCTAAACGTGTGTTTAGCACGGCAGGGGGCATTATCACAGACAAAAAAATAAAAATTAATTAAAACCAAAAATCTGTGTTGGCTACTTAGTCCTCCTCCCCCGCTGCCTCCACCTACACCGCTACATCCACCGCCTCCTCAAACTCCTACTCCATATGGACCTCCACCTCATAAATCAAGTTTTATTTTTTTAAATTGTAGGTATTTTATTTTATGTCATTTCACTAATTTGTCTGTTAAATTTTTGGGTGAAATTCACCAATGTTTGGGTGTGATATACCACTGCTCTACCTAGTAGACAGGTTAAAAAAAATCACTAATTTGTCTATTACATTTTCGGGTCAAATTAACCAATTTTTGGGTGTGATATACCACTGCTATACCTAGTAGACAGGTTAAAAAAAATTCACAAATTTGACTGTTACATTTTAAGGTGAAAATCACCAATTTTTGGGTGTGATATACCACTGCTATACCTAGTAGAAAGGTACAAAAAAAATCACTAATTTTTTTGTTACATTTTCGGGTGACATTCAACAATTTTTGGCTGTGATAGACCCCTGCTCTACCTAGTAGACAGGTTAATAAATTTCACCCATTTTTCTGTTACATTCTTGGGTTGACATTTTACAAATTTTAGCCGTGAATAAACCCCTGGTCTGCATTGTGTAAGCCTATCACTTTATATAACCCCGAAACGGGTTGAGCCCACCTGATTTATTTACCTATTAAAGGGATTATACCAGAAGACCCCTGGTGTGGACTACCGTATTTTCCAATCATTCTACAAGCGAACCAGGCGAGGGAGGTGGTTGTATCGGGTGTCTTGAGCTTTATCCCTTTACACCCCTCCCTGGTGAAGTGAGTTTCGTTGGTATTTCACCTTTTACTTTATGTTTTTATATACGTTACTGAATACAGACTACTGACTAGATGTAGTATTGTTGCGTTCCGCCCCTATATCCTTATAAGGGGCTTATATTTATTATATATATCAGTTTTTAGACATTTTATATATGTGTATATATATATATATATATATATATATATATATATATATATACACATATATAAAATGTCTAAAAACTATATATATTTATCTATCTCCAAACTCTTTTTTTGGGATACATTTTACTCTAGCATCTACTATATTGTACTAGCGGATAGGCGCCATTTGGTGATTTTTTTCCTTTTTATCTCTCTCCTGCTTTACTATATTGCTTCTCTGCATATAGTTTATCACCTAGGCTGCCCTGCTTGTTGGTTCTTTACCTCCCTGTCTAACATTATCTGGACTTGACTACATATTTTTTCCCACTCCACTGTGTCCTCCACTTCTGGCGCCCTGTGTGTTCTTCCCATATCTCCTACCTTAGGAGTACAGGATTAACCCTCTCTTTTTTCTCCCTACCTCGACTCATTACTCTGCATAGGTGACAGGGACCAACATTTTTTTAAATAATCTGTTCCATTGGTGGGTGACATTAACCCATTTCTGGCGATGAAAAACCCCTGCTCTGCATAGGTGACAGGGACCAAATTTTTTTAAAATAATCTGTTCCATTGATGGGTGACATTAACCCATTTCTGGCGATGAAAAACCCTTGCTCTGCATAGGTGACAGGGACTTAAATTTCTAAAATTCGTCTAATGAAAGATTCAATCCTTCTGCTTCAATAACTTGTCCCACATTTCCACTTCATCCCATTGCAGCCATTGACCTACCTTGGATGAGGTCTCCCTTTCTCACGCTCCCTCTCCGGCGTGGAACCCTGATTCGCCGATAACCGTGATCAACAGGGTAAGCTCAGAAAAGAACATCGAAAGTTGATAGAGAAGATATCCAAATGGATCGTGGACGTCACAGGGACGTGAGATCAGGCAGAAGTTATCTAGAGTCAACCAAGAGGCAGCAGGGCCTCTCCTGGCTAACGTTTAGAAATCCAAAATACCCCAGTGACATTCCCTATAATTTTTTATTAATCATTCCAATAACAGGGCATCTTAAGAGTCCTGTATTGCTATTTATCGTCACTACCTCCCTGAGTCGGGAGTGGGTAATTGCCGTGCACCCCCTCCTTAACTTGGAAGCTTATGCTTCAATACTTTGTCCCACATTTCCGCTCAATTACATTTAATTTCATCCATTGACCTCCCTTGGATGTGATATCCCTTTCTCAGGCTCCCTCTCCGGCCTGGAACCCTGATTGGATGTTCGGGTTCGACGGGTTCGGCCGAACTTCACAAAAAACTTGACCCTAAACCCGAACCCCATTGAATTCAATGGGGACCCGAACTTTTGAGCACTAAAATGGCTGTAAAAATGTCATGGAAAGGGCTACAGGGCTGCAAATGGCATCAAAATGTGGTGAAGAGCATGGCAAGTGCTCTGCAAACAGATGTAAATAGGGAAATGACTTTAAAAACCATAAAATACTGAAAAATAAAAAATAATAATCTTGATCTAGGAGGACGAGGTCCATATGGAGTAGGAGGTTGAGGAGGCAGTGGATGTGGCGGAGGTAGCCTACACTGCTTTTTGGTTTTAAATTAATTTTTATTTTTTTAAATTAGGGTACACCCCAAAAACATTGGGAAATATAACCTGTGATAACCTGTTACAATACCTCCAGTCATGCTAAACAAAGGTTCAGACAAAACACTGGCTGCAGGGCAGGCCAGCACCTCCAAGGCGTAAAGGGCAAGCTCAGGCCATATGCCCAATTTGGAGACCCAGAAGTTGCAGGGGGCAGAACCATCAGTGAGTTTGTGTAGGCGTGTGCAAACATACTGCCCCACCATGTCGCACGTCCCCCGTGATGTTCACAATTTAATTGGATATCTGCTCTATCAACTTTCAATGTTCTTTTCTGCGCCTACCATGTTGATCACGGTTAGTGGCGAATCAGGATTCCACTCTGGAGAGGGAGTGTGAGAAAGAGAGACCACATCCAAGGGAGATCAATGGATGAAATTTAATTGTGATTGAGCGGAAATGTGGGAGAAGCTATTAAAACTGAAGAATTGAAGAAAAGGACGGGGCGTGCGGCAATTACCCACTCCCGGGGAGGTAGTGACGATAAATAACAACAGGACTCTTAAGATGCCCTGTTATTGGAATGATTAATTAAAAATTACAGGGAATGTCACTGCAGTATTTTGGATTAGGAAACATTAGACAGGAGAGGCCCTGCTGCCGCTTTGTTGACTCGAGATAACTTCTGCCTGATCGCACGTCCCTGTGACGTCCACCATTTATTTGGATATCTTCTCTATCAACTTTCGATGTTCTTTTCTGAGCCTTCCATGTTGATCATGGTCATCGGCGAATCAGGGTTCCACGCCGGAGAGGGAGCGTGAGAAAGAGAGACCACATCCAAGGGAGGTTAATTGTTTCAAATTAAATATGATAGAGCGTAACTGTGGGACAAACTATTGAAGCGCAAATGTGGGACAACTTGTTAAAGTTTAAGCATTCAATGAAAGGAGGTGGCGCACATCAATTAAAGAAGAATTAATGAAATTGAATTCCCTGTCACCTATGCAGAGCAGGGGTTTCTATCCGGCAAAATTTTTAAAATGTCACCTAAAAATGTAACAGACGATTTTTTGAAATTTATGTTCCTGTCACCTATGCAGAGGTGCCCCCATGATGTCCACCGTCCATTTTGATATCTTTTCTATCAACTTTCGATGTTCTTTTCTGAGCCTATCAATTTCTCCTGTTTTAGGATATCCCAATGTCTTCTAACGATCCGTTTGAGGACCCCATCTCCTTCACTATACTTGGTTATAATTGGAATTTTGAGCAAAGTGTCTCCATTTTCATTTTTATTTCTATTTTTATTTATATTTATATCCTTTACGTTCCTGCTTATTGGTACTGGGGATTCTTGTTCTTCATTAATTGGTTTATTTTTTATTAGTTCACTACGGTCTAACTTTTTCACTTCCTCCACTATTGGTTCTAAATCAGTTAATTTATAGCCTTTTTCAATGAATTTTCTATTGAGCTCTGCTGTTTCCTCCTCGAAATGTGCTATACTGCTACAATTTCTGCGGGTCCTGATAAATTGGCTCCTGGGGATATTGGTCAACCAGGTTGACAGATGGCAACTTTCCAATGGTATAAAGCTATTACAGTCTGTTGGTTTGTGGAATGTTCTTGTTTGAATCTTGCCCTTCTCTTTAAAAATTGTTAGATCCAAAAAATTGATCTGTTGTTGGCTCCAAGTTGATGTAAAATGCAAGTAAAATTTATTTTTATTTAAGTTATCTAAAAATTGGTTCAGACGAGATTCCCCTTTCTTCCAAATAAAAACCACATCGTCAATAAATCTTTTCCAGAGGACTAGAATTTTACTTGCATTTTACATCAACTTGGAGCCAACAACAGATCAATTTTCTGGATCTAACAATTTTTATAGAGAAGGGCAAAATACAAATAAGAACATTCCACAAATCAACAGACTGTAATAGCTTTATACCATTGGAAAGTTGCCATCTGTCAACCTGGTTGACCAATATCCCCAGGAGCCAATTTATCAGGACCCGCAGAAATTGTACCAGTATAGCCATTTCGAGGAGGAAACAGCAGATCTCAATAGAAAATTCATTGAACAAGGCTATAAATTAACTGATTTAGAAACAATAGTGGAGGAAGTGAAAAAGTTAGACTGTAGTGAACTAATAAAAAATAAACCAATTAATGAAGAACAAGAATCCCCAGTACCAATAAGCAGGAACGTAAAGGATATAAATAGAAATAAAAATAAAAATGAAAATGCAGACACTTTGCTCAAAATTCCAATTATAACCAAATATAGTGAAGGAGATAGAGTCCTCAAACGGATCGTTAGGAGACATTGGGATATCCTAAAACAGGACAAATTGATAGGTGAAAGAATCCCAAAAGCACCTACCTTCATTTTTAGAAAAGCGCAAAATTTAGCATATCTAATAGCTCCATCTGTTAAAACTGTTCTAAAGAAAAATACACAAAACGGAACAAAAACAGGTTTCTTCCCTTGCAAAATGTGCAAAAACTGTAGGGTGACCAGACAATATAACCCTGTTCTGGAAATAGGAGATGACCCAATTTCTTATAAAATAAAAAATCATATTACCTGTGACACCAAGGGGGTAATATACTTCATCAAATGCCCCTGTCAGAAAATCTATGTCGGCAGGACTAAACGCCAAATGAAGATTAGAATAAAGGAGCATATTAGGAACATGAATAAAAAATTTGATGGACATCCATTATCCAAACATTATATAGAATATCATGGCAGTTCATTTACAGGTTCAACTTTTGGCGGCATTAAAAGGGTTAAAACAGATATGAGGGGTGTGAATTATTTTCAGCAAATGTCACGCTGTGAAAGTAAGTGGATCTTTAGATTAAACAGTTTCGCACCAAAGGGCCTGAATCAGGAGATCAAATTATTTCTATTCAAATAGAGATATAAACCGTATGTAATAATGGGCTGGGATGACGTATAGTGAATAGTGGTGTGCCCCTATGTTTTTTTGAGCAGATACTGCAGGAATGATTATGGGAATGGTAAACCTATTTAATCCCCAGGACTTGTACCATGAACTATCCCTGGCGAAGGAACCCATAGGTTCAGAAACGCGTTGGAGGGAAATTTGTCCTTTGGAGGCACCCAGAGCGAAGCGGTGACGTCACACGAAGACGCTCCTGAACTCATCCCTGCAGGCTCCTCCACGTGTGCGCTAGCTACCGGCCGGGGCAGCGCGCAAGGTGTGAGTTAGAGCAAGAAGCGTCCCAATAGATCTACACAGCGCTTCTTGGAACAAACGGGATCACACCACATCACCGGACGATCATCTATCAGATACAGGTAGAGACTTTATAATTAGTGTCCTGTATACATGTATTAATTTTCACTCTCCCCTACCTTCTCTGTGCCAGCGCCGGTATTCTACAAATATCTATAGCTATCAGCCATTCATTATCGGTGAGAGTAGGTTGGACACTCACCCCTAATACCAGGCAGCGGCAAACTAGGTGAATAGATCAGCCTCAGAGAAATACCTGATGGTAGTGCAAGTGTCCCTGTTCTCACAGAAAATTGGTAAAATGTCACCTGACAATGTGACAAATGATTTTTGGTTATCGGCAAATCAGGGTTCCAACCAGAGAGGGAGCGTGAGAAAGGGAGACCTCATCCAAGGGAGGTCAATGGCTGCAATGGGATGAAGCGGAAATGTGGGACAAGTTTTTAAAGCAGAAGGATAGAAGGAAAGGGCGAATTAAAGACGAATTTTAGAAATTTAAGTCCCTGTCACCTATGCAGAGTAGGGGTTTTTCATCGCCAGAAATAGGTTAATGTCACCCACCAATGGAACTGATTATTTTTTTAAAATTTCGGTCCCTGTCACCTATGCAGAGCAGGGGTCTATTCACGTCAAAAATTGTAAAATGTCAACCCAAGAATGTAACAGAAAAAATTGTGAAATTTATTAACCTGTCTATTAGGAAGAGCAGGGGTCTATCACAACCAAAAATTGTTTAATGTCACCCGAAAATGTAAAATAAAAATTAGTGAAATTTATTAAGCTGTCAACTAGGTAGAGCATGGGTATATCACAGCCAAAAATTGGTGAATTTCACCCGAAAATGTAACTGACAAATTAGTGGTTTTTTTTACCTGTATACTAGGTATAGCAGTGGTTAATCACACCCAAAAATTGGTGAATTTCACCTGAAAATGTAACAGACAAATTCGAGAATTTTTTTGACCTGTATACTAGATATAGAAGTGGTATATCACACCCTAATCTGTAACAGACCAATTAGTGAAATGACATAAAATACGTATAAAAAAAAAAAAAAGAGCTTTATTTATGAGGTAGAGGTCCATATGGAGTAGGAGTTTAAGGAGGCAGTGGACGTAGCGGTGTAGGTGGAAGCAGCGGTGGAGAAGGACGAGGTAGCAAACACAGGTTTTTTGTTAAATTTTTTTATTAGGGTACACCCCAAAAGAGTGGGAAATATAAAAAATACAAGGAGAAATTGCGCTGTAGTATAACAATGGCTGGGTAATGCCAGTATACATGTCTATTCTGCACAAGGTACAGACAAGTCCTGTGGGATCCATGCCCGGTTCATTTTAATGAACACAAGCTTGTCCACGTTGGCTGTGGACAGGCGGCTGCACTTGTCTGTGATAACACCACCTGCCGTGCTAAACACACGTTCAGATAATACACTGGCTGCAGGGCAGGCCAGCACCTCCAAGGCGTAAAGGGAAAGCTCAGGCCATGTGCCAATTTGGAGATCTAGAAGTTGAAGGGGGCAGACCCGTCATTCAGTACGTGTAGGCGTGTGCACACATACTGCTCCACCATGTTGGTGAAATGCTGCCTCCTGCTAAGACGTTCCATATCAGCTGGTGGTGCTGGTTGTTGTGGCGTGCTGACAAAGCTTTTCCACATTTCGGCCATGCTAACCCTGCCTTCTGAGGTGCTGGCGGTGCCCCAGCTGCGTTGGCGACCTCTTTCTCCTCCTCTGCCTTCGCCTTGTGCTTCAACTGTGCCCCCGCTGTCAGGTGGGAATGCCACCAGTGGCGCGTCTACCAGCGTGCGCTTGTGCTCGCGCATCTTACGATCACGCTCCAGTGGGTGCCACCCTGCTGTGAACATGGTTCCTCCTCCTCCATCTCGTCATCCTCCAGAACTGTGCCCTGGCTGGACAATTGTGTACCTGGCGTTTGTGGGTTCAGGAACCCACCCTCGGAGCCACTTGTGAATGACTGGCCGGAAACCCTAAGAAATGATCCCTCTTCCTCCTCCTCCTCTTGTACCACATCCTCTTCCATCATCGCCAGCAGCGTTTTTTCAAGGAGGCATAGAAGTGGGATAGTAAAGCTGAGAACGGCATTATCGGCACTGGCCATGTTGGTGGAGTACTCGAAACAGCGCAACAAGGAACACAGGTCTCGCATGGAGGCCCAGTCATTGGTGGTGGAGTGGTGATGTTCCGCAGAGCGATTCACCCGTGCGTGCTGCAGCTGAAACTCCACTATTGTCTGCTGCTGCTCGCACAGTCTGGCCAACATGTGCAAGGTGGAGTTCCACCTTGTGGGCACGTCGCATATGAGGCGGTGAGCGGGAAGGCCGAAGTTACGCTGCGGCGCTGACAGGCGAGCATCAGCATGGTGAGAACGCCGAAAGCGCGCACAGACGGCCCGCACTTTATGCTGCAGCTCTGACATATCGGGGTAATTTTTAAGGAATCTCTGCACCACCAAATTCAGCACATGCACCAGGCAAGGGATGTGCATCAAACCGGCTAGTCCCAGAGCTGTTACGAGATTTCGGCAATTATCACACACCACCAGGCCGGGCTTGAGGCTAACTGGCACCAACCACTCATCTGTCTGTTGTTCAAGGCACGTCCACAGCTCCTGCGCTGTGTGGGGTTTGTCCCCCAAACAGATAATTTTTAAAACTGCCTGCTGTCGTTTACCCCTGGATGTGCTGAAGTTGGTGGTGAAGGTGTTACGCTGACCGGAGAAGGAGGCGGTAGAGGATAAGGAAGAGGAGTAGGAGTAGGAAGCAACAGGAGGCAAACTGAAGCGCCCTGCAATCCTCGGTGGTGGAAGGACATGTGGCAAACTGCTATCCGCCTCAGGCCCAGCCGCCACTGCATTTACCCAGTGTGCTGTTATGGAGATATAACATTCCTGACTGTGCTCACTGGTCCACTTATCAGTAGTTAGGTGCACCTTGCCACAGATGGCGTTGCGCAGTGCACACCTGATTTTGTCCCCCATTTGGTTGTGAAGGGAAGGGATGGCTCGCCTGGAAAAGTAGTGTCGGCTGGGCACGATATACCACCGCCATAAGACCTTTAAAACTCTCTGTCTCCACCAGACAGAATTACAGCATTTCAACGGCCAGTAATTTTGAAATGCTGGCATTTAGGGCCAGGGATCACGGGTGGGTACTTCCTCTTCCGCTCCAGTGTTTGGGAGATGGAGAGCTGAACGCTTCTGTGGGACATTGTGAAGATGCTTGGTGACCCAGATGGTGGTGTTGCTGGCAGATCCTCTGTTTGCGGGGTGGCACTGTCACTCCAGAGGTGGATGAAGCGGCCGAGACTGCAGCAGAAGAGGAAGCAGGAGGAGCCAGAGACCTTTCTTGGTTTTTGAGGTGTCTTCTCCACTGCAGCTCTTGCTTTGCAGTTAAATGCCTGGTCATGCAGGTTGTGCTCAGGTTGAGAACGTTTATGCCTCGCTTCAGGCTCTGATTGCACAGCAAGCAAACCACTCGTGTCTTGTCTTCATCACATTGTCTGAAGAACTGCCACGCCAGGGAACTCCTTGGAGCTGGCTTTGGTGTGCATGGTCCCTTACTGCGGTCGGCAGTAGCAGGCCTACTGTCTAGTGGACGGTCGCTCCGCTTTTGCACCCTGCTCCCTCATCTGCTGTGCTGGTGGCTCTGTGCGACCACAGCCTCTTCCTCCAAACTACATCGGTCACTCGCATGACCTTGATTCCATGTGGGGTCGAGGACCTCATCGTCCTCCACATCATCTTTCACCCAGTCTTCACCCCTGACTTCCTTGTCGGTCTGCACACTTTCGAAAGCCCCAGCAGTTGGCACCTGTGTTTCGTCATCATCCGAGACGTGCTGTGATGATCCTCCCATGTTCTCATCTTGAAAGATAAGTGGTTGGGCATCAGTGCACTCAATCTCTTCCACTTCTGGGGCAGGGCTAGGTGGATGGCCCTGGGAAACCCTGCTAACAGAGTCATCAAAAAGCAGAAAAGACTGCTGCATGACTTGGGGCTCAGACTGCTTGGCTGATTTGCAAGGGGGTGAGGTGAAAGACTGATGGACATCGTCTGCAGGTGCCAACTGTGGTCTTTCAGCAGGAGACTGGGTGGGAGACAATGTGAAGGAACTGGATCCACTGTTGCAGCCAGCCAGTAGTGCAGGGGCAACATGTGACGTGTACGGTGGACCGATGAGAGGCCAAATAACAACACAGTTCATCAGTTTACTCACTGTTAGCAGAAAGCCTCCCTGGGCTGACAGCACAGTGTTGAGGTGGACAGCACGAAATCCTCCGGGGCACGCTCTGTGGTAGGGAAGCATCAGCCAAGATGGTGGTTGAGGTGCCCTTGATGTTAGGGGTGCTTAGGGTGCTTGTTGCGGCTGAGTCTCTTGTATTTGTCGTGACGCCAGTACCGTTAATGGTGGTACAACCAATAGTAGTAATAATGAGGTAGACAGTGGTAAGGTGCAACTCACCCTTTTTACTGATGTTGACTTTGGCTGCAGCAGTACAGACTCTTGTTGGTATTAGAGTTAATCTGTGAATCCACTGTTTATAGGCTTTCTTGGCTGGATTTTGCTTAGCCGGAAATTTCTGTATCAGTGTAATTTGGTGAGGTTGCCGGAGGCTATGGTATCCTTCACCTGAATATCTAAAGGTCCTGGATGCCTGATTTGTGGCTTTTATCCTTTGGTTGTTAATCCTTTCCTTCCTTTGTCCCTTTCTGGACTAAACTGGAATCTGAGCAGAAGTGCTAGATCTGCCTTCCTTCAAACTCAGCAGAGAAACTTAAGATCAAAGGATTGCCCTGTCTGATCTCCACACACTGACTCTCTCTCCTTTTTCTAGGCCTGAACTAGGTATACATAGAACCTACGTTTTATCCCCATCTAGTGGTGGGATGTATTAATTACACCAGACCAGCTTATGAACAGGGATACCACAGGTTTTGCAGTAGAAAATAACAGACAATATAAAAATACAGTTTTACAGCTATTTTGCAGTTCCCACGTGTTCCTGAGTGGGACGCTGCACTGTCAGCAACCCAATCTACTATCGCCTGTACTTGTTCAGGCCTCACCATTCGTAGAGCAGCATTAGGCCCGACCAAATACCGCTGCAGGTTCTGCCGCCTACTCGCACCTGAGGAAGGGGTTTCACTTGTGTGTGTAGCTGGCACAGATCGACTACGTCTTCTCCCTGCAACAGGAGCTCCACCAGCAGCACCACGACCTGGGCCATGTCCCTTATTTGACGCTCTCCTCATATTTTTTGAATTTAGGATCTTGCCCTAAATTGGTGTTAAATTAATAGTAGAAAAGAACGACAGTATGTAAAGGGTGTATCTCACATGGCCTGAACCAGACTAGGCCTCAATTAAAGATTTATTTGCACAAAATGGCTGTATTTGAAATGGCTGTATTTCAAATGCCTAATTCAAACCCCCTGAATCAGTGTAGGCCTGCAGTAAATATATCTTTGCACAAAATGGCTGTATTTCAAATAGCTGTATTTCAAATGCCTAATTCAAACCCCTGTATGTATAGGGGGGGGGGGGGGGGGATCACACACGCCCTGAACCAGTGTAGGCCTGAAGTAAATATATCTTTGCACAAAATGGCTGTATTTCAAATGCCCAATTCAAACCCCTGTATGTATAGTGGGGATCACACACGCCCTGAATCAGTGTAGGCCTGCAGTAAATATATCTTTGCACAAAATGGCTGTATTTCAAATGGCTGTACTTCAAATGCCTAATTCAAACCCCTGTATGTAGAGGTGGTATCTCAGAGGGCCTGAACCTCTGTAGGCCTGCAGTAAATATATCTTTGCACAAAATGGCTGTATTTGAAATGGCTGTATTTCAAATGCCTAATTCAAACCCCTGTATGTATAGGGGGATCACACACGCCCTGAACCAGTGTAGGCCTGCAGTAAATATATCTTTGCACAAAATGGCTGTATTTGAAATGGCTGTATTTCAAATGCCTAATTCAAACCCCTGTATGTATAGGGGGATCACACACGCCCTGAACCAGTGTAGGCCTGCAGTAAATATATCTTTGCACAAAATGGCTGTATTTGAAATGGCTGTATTTCAAATGCCTAATTCAAACCCCTGTATGTATAGGGAGGATCACACACGCCCTGAACCAGTGTAGGCCTGCCGTAAATATATCTTTGCACAAAAAGGCTGTATTTCAAATGGCTGTATTTCAAATGGCTGTATTTCAAATGCCTAATTCAAACTCCTGTATGTAGAGGGGGTATCTCACAGGGCCTGAACCAGTGTAGGCCTGAATTCAATATTGGTGCACCAAATGGTGGTATTTAAAATCTCTGAATGTAACCCAAATGTATTAAGGGTGTATCTCACAATGACATCTGCATCAAAGGCTGCCAACTAAATTTTTTGTGCCTAAATGAGTGTTTGTTTAAAAACTGAATTTGACAGCAGTATATAAGCCTGTAATTTCACACGTGCTGATGCTGCAAGGCCTGAAAATAGTGTTTTTTGTCAAAAGAGTGTGTTTTTCAAACCCCAGAAAATGATGGGTGTATTTCTGCCTTAAATTGCACACTGACTAATACAGATGTTGAAGATTGCCAAAAAAGTCTTTTTTTGCTAACAGAATATGAAAACTGTATATATTAAACTTAATTTTGTGGTCGGATCGGCTATCAGAAAGGTGAACCTAACCTATCTAACCCCTATCTACAACAAGCAGTAGAGTTATGCCATAACTGCTGTGGTAGGGCAGCCTAAATGGGCCAAAAAGAGCAGACCTTGTTTAGAGTAAATATATACATACAGTTACGACACCCAATTTTGAACGGAAAAGACCTTTAACGATGAAGGTGCGGAATATACCGTATATATCACAGTGACTTCCATCTACCTTACCTCTTTGTCATGTGCACCGGCACATCGTTTTTGGAGATGGTTAATGCTGATGCGATTGAAAGAGTGGCCGGTAACCAGAAACGATTTACTCCTATGTTGACTAACAACATATGACCATATAACGAGAAGGTCTGAATCCTGAGAGCTGCAGACTGAAACAAACAATGGTGAATCTGTTGGAAGGGCCTAAATGAACTCCAACCATCCACCAAGGGCCCTGATCGGGCACCGACTGTTCCTGGTGGCACAATACTTCACCTCTACTTATTCCCCAGGCCACACGTTTATTTTTTATTAAGGACCCCAAAGTTAGAACATGGTGTATGCCGTCTTACTGTAGTAGTAGATTAAGTGAAATGTGTAAACTCACCAGGCCTGGGGAACCATGCACAGAAATACATGGCTATTTCGATTAACGAGCTAATGTTGCCTCTAATAAGGACAGAACATACACCATACCTGCAGTTGTGACAGAAAATAAGCTTAAGGTCGTGATAAACTATGTATGCTGCACCTGTAGTCGTGATAGGACTTGTGTCTGTAGACTTGACAGACTTCGTAAAGTCTGCCTTATTACTGTACCTCCTACTGGAAGACTGACCGATACCCAGGACTTAGGCCGGACACCAACACCCTCAGCCCAAGTTTGTAGAGGAAGTAAGCATGCCTGGGAGAAGATGATGTCCACCAAGGCAGGCTTGGGATGACTGCTTATAAAGAAAACAATGAAGACCCAACAACCTAGAAAATAAAAGTCAGAAAACAATAACGTGAGTGAGACTCTAATGGCACAAGCCACGTGTGCGAGCCACCACGAGAAAATTGTATTGCGAGCCACAGATGACCGAGCCATGCTTGCGGGTCTGAAGGCAGAAAAGACATGGAATCTACTTGTTGTGGGACCACGCAGCCGGCCTTGAACGGCGGAGTTATGAGTGTAAAATTTAAATGGAGAAGCCATGCGTGAGAGACTCTAATGGCGGAGTTATATGTGTAACACTAAAACGGAGAAGCCATGCATGAGAGACTCTAATGGCGGAGTCATATGTATAAAACTAAAACGGAGAAGCCATGCGTGAGAGACTAATGGCGGAGCCATGCGTGCGAGACTAATGGCAGTTTTTTTTTTTTCTCTACAACGATGGTCACCACAGCACCACCTCGTATTGGCCTAAGAAAGACATAAACATGGTTGAACATAAACCCTGTTGCAACGCCAATTGATAGACATATAGTGCACCTATAAACATAGCACGGAACCGCTGACACATGCTTGCCCATAAAATAATGTTTATAGATTAAACACACGTACATACAAGAACATCGGAACTCAATTACAGACGCCTTGACCAAATCTGCTTGTGCCCCCATACACAGACCACTGATACACATTTACCGACACCTTGCATGTCTGGCGCTAACTGCGGACATGCGCCTCACATGTAAAACAGGTGACAGTTAAACATGCAACCATATTTTATTTTTAGTTTATTTTTTTCGCTCATTCCTGACTAATTTTAGGCATCTATCATACCAATACCTATATATACAGTAGACCCCCCCCCAAGCCCCGAAACGGCCGGGCAACAATCCTAACCACCAACATCCGACTATTAGCGCCCAACCCCCTTCATCCCAGAACACTGCAAATTGCGGACCGCTCCTACCGTGAGCGCCAGCATTCGCCTGGCACCTTTTGCTGTTTACCCAGGCGTGAACGAGCCTCCACACAATGCTGCGTTTTGTTTCCCCCCCCCCCCCATTAAACGACCATTGATACATGACCCTTCCAAAAACTAAATAAATAAAATACCATCACTTAAACACAGCGTGCATAGCTTGGAGACATGCGTCCCGTATGTAACAGGTATCAGAAAACATGCGACCATACCTATTCTAGGCGCATGCTTACCCCAATAACAATATTCAATAGCCCCCAACAAGCCCCTGAACAGCCGGACAAAATATGCTAACCACAGTCGTTTGACCATTAGCGCCCAACTCTGCTTCGTCCCAGCGTATGACAAGTCGCAGACCGTAATGTGGGTCTCGTGTAAACAGGTCTGATTCTACCGTGAACACCAGCACTCGCCTGGCACTCTCTGCCGTTGCCCAGGTGTGAAAGAGCCTCCGTACAATGTTTTTTTTTTTTAATTGACCATTGATCCACATTTACCATCACTTAAACACAGCGTGCATAGCTTGAGCCAACTGCAGACACGCGCCCCGCATGTAAACCAGGTATCAGAAAACATACAATCATACCTGCTCTAAGCATCTGTGCAGATGTCCGCCATTTTAACCCCTTCCATGCCGCGGTCCATACGGACCGCTGTATGGAAGAGGTGAAGAGGGAGGGAGCTCCCTCCCTCTCCCATCGGGGGGCTGCTGTGCCTTTGCAGCCCCCGGACAGAATGGGGTCACAGAGGGAGGGAGCCCCCCTCCTTCCCCTTCCCCGTCTGCTCAGTTGTGGCCACAACTGAGCAGACGGGGAAGGTTCCCATGGCAACAGGACGCCTTCTCAGGCATCCTGCTGTCCATGGTGCTGAACAGATCTGTGTTAAAGGCATAGATCTGTTCAGACAACGTGTAAGTAAAATACAGTACAATACCCTATATAGTGTACTGTACTGTATTATTCAGACATCAGACCCACTGGATCTTCAAGAACCAAGTGGGTCTGGGTAAAAAAAAATGTGAAAAAAGTGAAAAAAAAGCAAAAATAAAAAAAAACATTTATCCCTGATTAAAAATTTTAAAAATAAAATTCCCTACACATGTTATATATCACCGCGTCCGTAACGACCCGATCTATAAAACGGTCATGTTACATTTCCCGCACGGTGAACGCCATAAAAAATAAAAAATAAAAACTATGATGAAATTGAAATTTTGCTCACCTTACTTCCAAAAAAAGGTAATAAAAGTGATCAAAAAAGTCGTATGTACGCCAAAATAGTACCATTCAAACCGTCGTTTCATCCCGCAAAAATGAGACCCTTCCTAAAAAAAAAAGTATACATATTAGGTATCTCCGCGTCCGTATCGACCGGCTCTATAAAAATATCAAATGACCTAACCCCTCAGATGAACACCGTAAAAAATACAAAATAAAAACTGTGCTAAATAAACCATTTTTTGTCACCTTACATCACAAAAAGTGTAATAGCAAGCGATCAAAAACTCACACGCACCCCAAAATAGTGCCAATAAAACCGTCATCTCATCCCGCAAAAATCATACCCTACCCAAGGTAATCGCCCAAAAACTGAAAAAATATGGCTTTCAGACTATGGAAACACTAAAACATGATTTTTTTTCAAAAAATAAATCATTGTGTAAAACTTGCATAAATAAAAAAAAGTATACATATTAAGTATCGTCGCATCCGTGACAACCTGGTCTATAAAAATATCACATGATCTAACCTGTCAGATGAATGTTGTAAATAGCAAAAAAATAATTAATATAATAATGTAATATAGAGCAACCAAAAATCATATGTACCCTAAACTAGTACCAACAATACTGCCAGCCTATCCCGTAGTTTCTAAAATGGGGACACTTTTTTGGAGTTTCTACTCTAGGGGTGCATCAGGGGGGCTTCAAATGGGACATGGTGTCAAAAAAAACAGTCGAGCAAAATCTGCCTTCCAAAAACCGTATGGCATTCCTTTCCTTCTGCGCCCTGCCGTGTGGCCATACAGCAGTTTACGACCACATATGGGGCATTTCTATAGACTAAAGAATCAGGGAAATAAATATTGAGTTGTGTTTGGCTGTTAACCCTTGCTTTGTTATGGGAAAAAATGGATTAAAATGGAAAATTTGCCAAAAAATAGCTGTTTTGGCACTGTTTTTATTTTTTATTATTTACAACGTTCATCTGACAGGTTAGATCATGTGCTATTTTTATAGAGCAGGTTCTTACGGACGTGACGATACCTAATATGTATACTTTTTTTATTTATTTAGGTTTTACACAATAATATCATTTTTGACACAAAAAAAAAAAACATGTTTTAGTGTCTCCATAGTCTGAGAGCCATAGTTTTTTCAGTTTTTTGGCGATTGTCTCAGGTTGGGTATCATTTTTGCGGGATGAGATGATGGTTAGATTGGTACTATTTTGGGGTGCATATGACTTTTTGATCGCTTGCTATTACACTTTTTGTGATGTAAGGTTTTTATTTAATTTTTTTTTACAGTGTTCACCTGAGGGGTTAGGTCATGTGGTATTTTTATAGATCAGGTTCTTACGGACATGGCAATACCTAATATGTATACCTTTTTATAATTTATCAGGGTTTTACACAATAATATCATTTTTGAAACAAAAAAAAATCATGTTTTACCACCTCTGCTTGTAAAGTATTCCGTGAACACTACACCCTTTTCGGGAAGAAGTACTTCCTTGTGTTTCCCTTGTGTATAGTTAACATTTTAAAACATGACCTCCTGTTTTAGCATTTCCCCTCTAAAACATGTTTCCTTTCATGGCTTTACTATTCAATGTATGTAATTTTCCATTACCTCTTTAACCTCTATATGCACAGATTCATAGCAAAGGCTTGACTATGTGGGTTAGACCATCTCTGTACAACATACTGAACGTACACACTTTGGAGAACTTCGGAAGAGTACCAAGTTTCCCAGAGGTATGCTCTGCTTATATAAAATTCTTGTTTTAGGATTTTGCAGCATATTCGGATTCTGAATGACTGTGCAACCAGTATATAGAAAATAAAAGTATGGTTATATGTATCCTATAAAGAGTAGAATGGCCCTTTTCTTTTGTTGGCTGTTTTTTTTCCAGTTTTTACTGTAATTATCATGTACTATATAGAACTTGCAGAAAATGTATAGAACATGAAAAAAAGCAATAAAACAACTGTCAATTATACTATTTAATATGTAGTTTATCTTTCATATGATCCATGCAGGTAGACTGAATAATTGTAAACTTAAAGGTGTATTCTCATTTTGGACATTGGGGGCATATCGCTACGATATGCCCCCCAATGTCTGAAAGGTGTGGGCAGTGGCGTGCTTAGGGTGTTTTGCACCCGGGGTGGGTCCTTTCTCTGGCAACTCCCCCCCAATACTTTAAAAAAATTGTACCCCCTCACAGTAGTATTGCCCTAATTGAACAACCTTCACAGTAGTTTTGTACAGATGTGTGCCCCCTCACAGTAGTTATGCCCACATTGTGCCCCCCTCACAGTAGTTATGCCCTCTCTGTGCCCCTTTCACGGTTGTAATGCCCTCTTTGTGCCTCCTTCACAGTAATAATCCCCATTGTGCCCCCTTCACAGTAACAATCCCCATTGTGCTCCCTTAATAGTAATAATCCCCACTGTGTCCCCTTCATAGTAATAATCCCCATTGTGCCCTCTTCACAGTAATAATGCCCATTGTGCCCCCTTAATAGTAGTAATGCCCACTGTGCTAGTAATGCCCTCTGTGCCCCTCCATAGTAGAAATTCCCATTGTGCCCCCTTCACAGTAATAATTCCCACTGTGCCCCTTCACTGGAATAATGCCCTCTGTGCCCCCTTCTTCGTAGTAATGCCTTCTGGCTCTGTGCCCGCTCCATAGTAGAAATTCCCATTGTGCCCCCTTAACATTAGTAATGCCCTCTGTGCCCTCTCCATAGTAGTAATGCCCTCTGTGCCCCCTCCATAGTAATGAAGCCCTCTGTGCCCCCTCCATATTAATAAAGCCCTCTGTGTCCCCTCTGTAATAATTTTAAAAAAAACACAGTAACTACTAACCTTGTCCCGTTCCTGAAGCTCACATACAGTCAGGTCCAAAAATATTGGGACATCGACACAATTCTAACATTTTTGGCTCTATACACCACCACAATGGATTTGAAATAAAAAAAACAAGGTGTGCTTTAACTGCAGACTGCCAGCTTTAATTTGAGGGCATTTACATCCAAATCAGGTGAACGGTGTAGGAATTACAACAGTTTGCATATGTGCCTCCCACTTGTTAACCACTCAAGGACCACAGGTTTATACCCCCCTAGTGACCAGGCCCTTTTTTCCAAATCGGCACTCCACAACTTTAGCGGTTTATTGCTCGGTCATGCAACTTACCACCCAAATGAATTTTACCTCCTTTTCTTCTCACTAATAGAGCTTTCATTTGGTGGTATTTCATTGCTGCTGACATTTTTACTTTTTTTGTTATTAATCGAAATTTAACGATTTTTTTTGCAAAAAAATGACATTTTTCACTTTCAGTTGTAAAATTTAGCAAAAAAAACGACATCCATATATAAATTTTTCTCAAAATGTATTGTTCTACATGTCTTTGATAAAAAAAAAATGTTTGGGTAAAAAAAAATGGTTTGGGTAAAAGTTATAGCATTTACAAACTATGGTACAAAAATGTGAATTTCCGCTTTTTGAAGCAGCTCTGACTTTCTGAGCACCTGTCAGTACAAACACCCCACAAATGACCCCATTTCGGAAAGTAGACACCCTAAGGTATTCGCTGATGGGCATAGTGAGTTCATAGAACTTTTTACTTTTTGTCACAAGTTAGCGGAAAATGATGATTTTTTTTTCCTTACAAAGTCTCATATTCCACTAACTTGTGACAAAAAATAAAAACTTCCATGAACTCACTATGCCCATCACGAAATACCTTGGGGTGTCTTCTTTCCAAAATGGGGTCACTTGTGGGGTAGTTATACTGCCCTGGCATTTTAGGGGCCCGAATGTGTGAGAAGTGGTTTGAAATCAAAATCTGTAAAAAATGGCCGGTGAAATCCGAAAGGTGCTCTTTGGAATGTGGGCCCCTTTGCCCACCTAGGCTGCAAAAAAGTGTCACACATGTGGTATTGCCGTACTCAGGAGAAGTTGGGCAATGTGTTTTGGGGTGTCATTTTACATATACCCATGCTGGGTGAGAGAAATATCTTGGCAAAAGACAACTTTTCCCATTTTTTTATACAAAGTTGGCATTTGACCAAGATATTTATCTCACCCAGCCATTTTTTACAGATTCTGATTTCAAACTACTTACCACACATTAGGGCCCCTAGAATGCCAGGGCAGTATAACTACCCCACAAGTGACCCCATTTTGGAAAGAAGACACCCCAAGGTATTCCGTGAGGGGCATGGCGAGTTCCTAGAATTTTTTATTTTTTGTCACAAGTTAGCGGAAAATGATGATTTTTTTTTTTTCTTACAAAGTCTCATATTCCACTAACTTGTGACAAAAAATAAAAACTTCCATGAACTCACTATGCCCATCACGAAATACCTGAGGGTGTCTTCTTTCCAAAATGGGGTCACTTTAGGGGCCCGAATGCGTGAGAAGTGGTTTGAAATCAAAATCTGTAAAAAATGGCCGGTGAAATCCGAAAGGTGCTCTTTGGAATGTGGGCCCCTTTGGAAAGAAGACACCCCAAGGTATTTCGTGATGGGCATAGTGAGTTCATGGAAGTTTTTATTTTTTGTCACAAATTAGTGGAATATGAGACTTTGTAAGAAAAAACAAACAAAAAAAAAACCTTATTTTCTGCTAACTTGTGACAAAAAATAAAAAATTCTAGGAACTCGCCATGCCCCTAACGGAATACCTTGGGGTGTCTTCTTTCCAAAACGGGGTCACTTGTGGGGTAGTTATACTGCCCTGGCATTCTAGGGGCCCTAATGTGTGGTAAGTAGGTAAATGACCTGAGAAATCCGAAAGGTGCTCTTTGGAATGTGGGCCCCTTTGCCCACCTAGGCTGCAAAAAAGTGTCACACATGTGGTATCGCCGTATTCAGAAGAAGTTGGGCAATGTGTTTTGGGGTGTCTTTTTACATATACTCATGCTGGGTGAGAGAAATATCTCGGCAAATGACAACTTTTACAATTTTTTATACAAAGTTGGCATTTGACCAAGATATTTATCTCACCCAGCATGGGTATATGTAAAATGACACCCCTAAACACATTGCCCAACTTCTCCTGAGTACGTCGATACCAGATGTGTGACACTTTTTTGCAGCCTAGATGCGCAAAGGGGCCCACATTCCTTTTATGAGGGCATTTTTAGACATTTGGATCCCAGACTTCTTCTCACGCTTTAGGGCCCCTACAATGCCAGGGCAGTATAAATACCCCACATGTGACCCCATTTTGGAAAGAAGACACCCCAAGGTATTCAATGAGGGGCATGGCGAGTTCATAGAAAAATATTTTTTTGGCACAAGTTAGCGGAAATTGATATATTTATTTTTTTCTCACAAAGTCTCCCTTTCCGCTAACTTGGGACAAAAATTTCAATCTTTCATGGACTCAATATGCCCCTCACGGAATACCTTGGGGTGTCTTCTTTCCGAAATGGGGTCACATGTGGGGTATTTATACTGCCCTGGCATTCTAGGGGCCCTAAAGCGTGAGAAGAAGTCTGGAATATAAATGTCTAAATATTTTTACGCATTTGGATTCCGTGAGGGGTATGGTGAGTTCATGTGAGAATTTATTTTTTTACACAAGTTAGTGGAATATGAGACTTTGTAAGAAAAAAATAAAAATTTCCGCTAACTTGGGCCAAAAAAATGTGTGAATGGAGTCTTACAGGGGGGTGATCAATGACAGGGGGGTGATCAATGACAGTGGGGTGATCAGAGAGTCTATATGGGGTGATCACCCCCCTGTCATTGATCCCCCCCTATAAGGTTCCATTCAGATGTCCGTATGTGTTTTGTGGATCCGATCCATGTATCAGTGGATCTGTAAAAAACATACAGACATCTGAATGCAGCCTTACAGGGGGGTGATCAATGACAGGGAGGTGATCAATGACAGGGTGGGTGATCAATGACAGGGTGGTGATCAGAGAGTCTATATGGGGTGATCACCCCCCTGTCATTGATCACCCCCCTATAAGGCTCCATTCAGATGTCCATATGTGTTTTGCGGATCCGATCCATGTATCCGTGGATCCGTAAAAAACATACGGACATCTGAATGCAGCCTTACAGGGGGGTGATCAATGACAGCGGGGTGATCAGGGAGTCTATATGGGGTGATCACCCCCCTGTCATTGATCACCCCCCTAAATGGCTCCATTCAGATGTCCGTATGTGTTTTGCGGATCCGATCTATGTATCCGTGGATCCGTAAAAAACATACTGACATCTGAATGCAGCCTTACAGGGGGGTGATCAATGACAGGGGGGTGATCAATGACAGGGTGGGTGATCAATGACAGGGGGGTGATCAGAGAGTCTATATGGGGTGATCACCCCCCTGTCATTGATCACCCCCCTATAAGGCTCCATTCAGATGTCCGTATGTGTTTTGCGGATCCGATCCATGTATCCGTGGATCCGTAAAAAACATACGGACATCTGAATGCAGCCTTACAGGGGGGGATCAATGACAGCGGGGTGATCAGGGAGTCTATATGGGGTGATCACCCCCCTGTCATTGATCACCCCCCTATAAGGCTCCATTCAGATGTCCGTATGTGTTTTGCGGATCCGATCTATGTATCCGTGGATCCGTAAAAAACATACTGACATCTGAATGCAGCCTTACAGGGGGGTGATCAATGACAGGGGGTGATCAATGACAGGGTGGGTGATCAATGACAGGGGGGGGATCAGAGAGTCTATATGGGGTGATCACCCCCCTGTCATTGATCACCCCCCTATAAGGCTCCATTCAGATGTCCGTATGTGTTTTGCGGATCCGATCTATGTATCCGTGGATCCGTAAAAAACATACGGACATCTGAATGCAGCCTTACAGGGGGGAGATGAATGACAGGCGGGTGATCAATGACAGGGGGGTGATCAGGGAGTTTATATGGGGTGATCACCCCCCTGTCATTGATCACCCCCCTATAAGGCTCCATTCAGATGTCCGTATGTGTTTTGCGGATCCGATCCATGTATCCGTGGATCCGTAAAAAACATACGGACATCTGAATGCAGCCTTACAGGGGGGTGATCAATGACAGGGGGGTGATCAATGACAGGGGGGTGATCAGGGAGTTTATATGGGGTGATCACCCCCCTGTCATTGATCACCCCCCTATAAGGCTCCATTCAGATGTTCGTATGTGTTTTGCGGATCCGATCCATGTATCCGTGGATCCGTAAAAAACATACGGACGTCTGAATGGAGCCTTACAGGGGGGGTGATCAATGACAGGGGGGTGATCACCCCATATAGACTCCCTGATCACCCCCCTGTCATTGATCACCCCCCTGTAAGGCTCCATTCAGACATTTTTTTGGCCCAAGTTAGCGGAAATTTTTTATTTATTTTTTTCCTTACAAAGTCTCATATTCCACTAACTTGTGTCAAAAAATAAAATCTCACATGAACTCACCATACCCCTCACGGAATCCAAATGCGTAAATTTTTTTAGACATTTATATTCCAGACTTCTTCTCACGCTTTAGGGCCCCTAAAATGCCAGGGCAGTATAAATACCCCACATGTGACCCCATTTCGGAAAGAAGACACCCCAAGGTATTCGCTGAGAGGCATATTGAGTCCATGAAAGATTGAAATTTTTGTCCCAAGTTAGCGGAAAGGGAGACTTTGTGAGAAAAAAATAAATATCAATATCAATCAATTTCCGCTAACTTGTGGCAAAAAAAAAAAAATTCTATGAACTCGCCATGCCCCTTATTGAATACCTTGGGGTGTCTTCTTTCCAAAATGGGGTCACATGTGGGGTATTTATACTGCCCTGGCATTTTAGGGGCCCTAAAGCGTGAGAAGAAGTCTGGGATCCAAATGTCTAAAAATGACCTCCTAAAAGGACTGTGGGCCCCTTTGCACATCTAGGCTGCAAAAAAGTGTCACACATCTGGTATCGCCGTACTCAGAAGAAGTTGGGGAATGTGTTTTGGGGTGTCATTTTACATATACCCATGCTGGGTGAGAGAAATATCTCGGTCAAATGCCAACTTTGTATAAAAAAAATGGGAAAAGTTGTCTTTTGCCGAGATATTTATCTCACCCAGCTGTCACGGAACCATGAACCAGACGTACAACAAGAGATAAGTGAAAATAAGAAGGCTTTATTGAAAATAAAGCTGTAAAGCAAAAGTCCAAACGAATGGTGAAACCGAAGCAGAGTCTTTGAGAGGCCAGAGATCAGGAACCAGAAGGGTAGTCAGACGAAGCCAGGATCAGGAACCAGCAGGGTAGTCAGACGAAGCCAGGATCAGGAACCAGCAGGGTAGTCAGACGAAACCAGGATCAGGAACCAGAAGCAGCAGCAGTCTAAGAAGCATGTGAACACAGGAGGACCAAGCAAGGAACTGAAGCCACAGACCTCCTATATATATGAGCTAGGCATCCAGCTCCTCCCAGTGGGAAGGAGGAGCCGCAGGGTGGAAGGCTACAAGAAACCCAGAAACCAAGATGGCCGCCAGCACATGTCAAACGAAGGAGAACAGCAAGAAGGTAAGACCATGACAGTACCTCCCCCTCAAGGGCCCCTCCTCCGCGGAGCAAAAAACGGTTTCTGAGGGAAGCGTGCGTGGAAGGCTCGGAGCAAGGCAGGAGCATGGACATCTGCGGAGGGAACCCAGGAACGCTCCTCTGGACCATAACCACGCCAATGGACCAAAAACTGCACCCGACCGCGGACCAGGCGTGAGTCCAGGATATTGCTCACCTCATACTCCTCATGATTGCCCACTCGGACCGGACGAGGCCGAGGAACCGAGGAAGTGAAACGATTACACACCAGTGGCTTCAACAGGGAGACATGAAACACGTTAGAGATCCGCATGCCAGGAGGAAGCGCAAGGGCATAGGCTACCGGGTTTACCCTGCGAAGCACTCGGAAGGGACCAACAAAGCGAGGCGCCAGCTTGGGAGTGGGCACTCGAAGGTTGAGGTTGCGGGTGGACAACCATACACGGTCTCCGACCTGGTAGGAAGGAGCAGGCGCTCGTCTGCGATCAGCCTGGAGTCTCTGGCGCTGCGCAGAGGCCTCAAGGGACTTCTGGATCTGTACCCAAGAAGCACGTAGGACGGAAAGGTGATCCTCCACCGCCGGAATATCCTGGGGAGAGAATACCTCCGGTAACACGGCAGGTTGGAACCCATAGGCACAAAACTCCTCAGGCACAAAACATCTGCCGTTGGGTCTCCCAGAGGGAGCACCAGATTGAGCCGCCAAAATCTGCTCACCCAGGGGAGAGGTCAGGCTGGTGCGAATGGCGGCCAGGATCTGATTCGGAGGTATGACCGAAGTCGGAATCGACTCCTCCCTGGACAGCTCGGAGTACTGCCGTGATAGGGCATCCGCCCTGATGTTCTTGGAACCGGGTAGGTAGGAGACCACGTAATTAAAACGTGACAAGAACAGAGCCCATCTGGCCTGACGTGGTGTCAATCTCTTGGCCTCAGAAAGGTAGGTCAGATTCTTATGGTCCGTCAGGATGAGAACCGGAACCACCGAACCCTCGAGCAAGTGCCTCCATTCTTTAAGGGCCTGCACGATGGCCAATAACTCCCTGTCACCAATCTGATAGTTGCACTCCGCGGAAGACAGTTTCCGGGAGTAAAACCCACAAGGAAGCAGAGGACCCTCTGGTGTTCTACGCTGAGACAGAAGGGCGCCTACTCCCGTCTCAGACGCGTCCACCTCGAGGACAAAGGGCAACCCAGGGTTGGGATGCGACAGAATCGGAGCCGACACAAAAGCGGACTTTAGGACCTCAAAAGCTCGGATGGCCTCGAGCGGCCAGACCTGGGAATTACTGCCCTTCCTGGTCAGATCCGTGAGAGGCTTGGCCAGCATGGAAAAGTCCCTGATGAACTTCCGATAATAATTGGCGAAGCCCAAAAAGCGCTGCAGGGAACGAAGACCACTGGGCTGGGGCCACTGTAAGACAGCCGAAACCTTCTCAGGATCCATGGAGAACCCCTCAGCGGAAATGATGTAACATAGAAACATAGAAACATAGAAGGTTACCTGGGATCGGTGAAATTCGCATTTCTCAAGCTTACCGAACAGCTTGTTCTCTCGTAACCGTTGCAACACTCGTCTGACATCCAGAATGTGGGCCTCCATGGATTCAGAATATACCAAGATGTCATCCAAATAGACCACCACACACTGCTGCAACAGGTCACGGAAAACATCGTTGATGAATTCCTGAAAGACTGCGGGCGCATTGCACAACCCAAAGGGCATAACCAAGGATTCATAATGACCGGTCCTGGTGTTAAACGCGGTCTTCCACTCATCGCCCGCCTTGATCCTTACCAGGTTATATGCCGCCCTCAGGTCGAGTTTGGTAAAGACCGTGGCCCCTTTAAGGCGATCGAACAGCTCGGAAATCAAGGGTATCGGGTAAGCGTTCTTGATCGTGATGCGATTGAGACCCCTGTAATCGATGCAAGGCCTCAACTCACCGCCCTTCTTTTTCACAAAGAAAAATCCAGCCCCTGCCGGGGACGAGGATTTGCGAATGTGTCCGCGTGAAAGCGCCTCCCTCACGTACTCCTCCATGGCCTCATTCTCCGCTACCGACAGTGGATAGACTTTGCCACGAGGAGGAACGGCACCAGGTTGTAACTCTATGGCACAATCGTATGGGCGGTGCGGAGGTAGGGCAACCGCGCGCACCTTATCGAATACATCCCGGTACTCCTCGTATTCAGGAGGCAACAGAGAGTCCGAGGAAGTACACAGCAACTTGACAGACCCATGGATGCAACTAGCCCCACACTGCGGTGACCACGAGAGGATCTCGGCCGATCTCCAATCGAAAGTCGGATTATGCTTCTGGAGCCAGGGGTACCCCAAGACCACCGAGTAGTGTGGAGACGAAATAACCTGGAGACAGACCAACTCTCTGTAAACGGCACCAATGGCTATCCCCACTGGAAGGGTCTCATGAGTCACGTGTTACGACAGAAGGGGTCTGCCGTCTATCGCCTCGAGAGCCAGTGGGGAACCTCGAGCCTGCAGAGGAATGGAATTGGCGGCAGCGAACACACTATCAATGAACAAACCACCAGCACCAGAGTCCACCAACGCCAGGGTCGTCACCGAGCCCCCGACCCAGGAAAGGACAACAGTGATCAGTGGTTTGTCAACACTGGAAACCGGGGACGAGGAGACTCCACCCAAGATCTGCCCCCGACAGGATCTCAGGTACGAGCGTTTCCCGGACGGTTCGGACATGTCAACCGAAAATGCCCACCGAGACCACAGTACATGCATCGACCCTCGCGTCTCCGGAGTACCCTCTCCCCCTCGGACAGGCGAGCAAACCCCAGCTGCATGGGTTCACCCCCAGACAAGTCATCCCCAGGAGGCGTGGGAGGAGAGGGAGGCACGGGTGGGACAGCAAACGTAGGCGCCAATCTGTTAGAAGACCTCCGCAGGCTCTCCTTAAAGGAAGGTCTCTCCCTGAGTCTGGTGTCAATCAAAATCAGGAAAGAAATAAGAGACTCGAGCTCCACTGGTAGGTCCTTAGCTGCAACCTCATCCTTCAAGGCATCCGAGAGACCATGAGAGAAAGCAGCGACCAGAGCCTCATTATTCCAGCCCACCTCTGCTGCCAGGGTACGAAACTCAATGGCGTATTCAGCTACGGATCGTGGACCCTGTCTGATGGACATATAGAGCTTCGCAGCAGAGGCAGCACGAGCCGGCACATCGAATACCTTCCGAAGAGAAGCAACAAAACCGGAAAACTCGGCAACCACCGGATTGTTGTTCTCCCATAAAGGGCTGGCCCAGGCCAAGGCCTTGTCCGAGAGCAGCGAGATCAAGAAGCCCACCTTTGATCTCTCAGTAGGAAAGGCATGTGGCAGCAACTCGAAATAAATGCCCACCTGGTTAAGGAAACCTCGGCACTGAGTTGGCTCTCCCCCAAAGCGCTGTGGAAGAGGGGCAGAACCGGTCATACCCCGAAGCACCGCAGGCGCAACAACAGGTGTCGGGGTAGACTCTGGCGCAACAACCGGAGCGGCAATAGGAGCGACAACCGACCCATCGGCAACGGGAGCGAAATGAGCCGTGCGTTCAAGCAGGGTTTGCAACGCCACAGCGAACCGACCCAACAGGTGATCCTGCTGATCAAGTCTGGCAACCAGCATGGGTAGCGAGGATGGCCCTGTACCGTCAGAACTCATGGCTTGGTCCTAATGTCACGGAACCATGAACCAGACGTACAACAAGAGATAAGTGAAAATAAGAAGGCTTTATTGAAAATAAAGCTGTAAAGCAAAAGTCCAAACGAATGGTGAAACCGAAGCAGAGTCTTTGAGAGGCCAGAGATCAGGAACCAGAAGGGTAGTCAGACGAAGCCAGGATCAGGAACCAGCAGGGTAGTCAGACGAAGCCAGGATCAGGAACCAGCAGGGTAGTCAGACGAAGCCAGGATCAGGAACCAGCAGGGTAGTCAGACGAAGCCAGGATCAGGAACCAGCAGGGTAGTCAGACGAAACCAGGATCAGGAACCAGAAGCAGCAGCAGTCTAAGAAGCATGTGAACACAGGAGGACCAAGCAAGTAACTGAAGCCACAGACCTCCTATATATATGAGCTAGGCATCCAGCTCCTCCCAGTGGGAAGGAGGAGCCGCAGGGTGGAAGGCTACAAGAAACCCAGAAACCAAGATGGCCGCCAGCACATGTCAAACGAAGGAGAACAGCAAGAAGGTAAGACCATGACACCAGCATGGGTATATG
The DNA here is from genome assembly GCF_905171765.1 of Bufo bufo. NCBI lineage: Eukaryota > Metazoa > Chordata > Amphibia > Anura > Bufonidae > Bufo > Bufo bufo. The sequence goes on along the minus strand of NC_053391.1, from coordinate 570,078,058 downwards.
TAAAATGACATCCCAAAACACATTGCCCAACTTCTCCTGAGTACGGTGATACCACATGTGTGACACTTTTTTGCAGCCTAGGTGGGCAAAGGGGCCCACATTCCAAAGAGCACCTTTCGGATTTCACCGGTCATTTTTTACAGATTTTGATTTCAAACCACTTCTCACACATTCGGGCCCCTAAAATGCCAGGGCAGTATAACTACCCCACAAGTGACCCCATTTTGGAAAGAAGACACCCCAAGGTATTTCGTGATGGGCATAGTGAGTTCATGGAAGTTTTTATTTTTTGTCACAAGTTAGTGGAATATGAGACTTTGTAAGGAAAAAAAAATCATCATTTTCCGCTAACTTGTGACAAAAAGTAAAAAGTTCTATGAACTCACTATGCCCATCAGCGAATACCTTAGGGTGTCTACTTTCCGAAATGGGGTCATTTGTGGGGTGTTTGTACTGACAGGTGCTCAGAAAGTCAGAGCTGCTTCAAAAAGCGGAAATTCACATTTTTGTACCATAGTTTGTAAACGCTATAGCTTTTACCCAAACCATTTTTTTTTTACCCAAACATTTTTTTTTTTTATCAAAAAAAAATCTGTGAATTTCGATTAATAACAAAAAATGTCAGCAGCAATGAAATACCACCAAATGAAAGCTCTATTAGTGAGAAGAAAAGGCGGTAAAATTCATTTGGGTGGTAAGTTGCATGACCGAGCAATAAACCGCTAAAGTTGTGGAGTGCCGATTTGTAAAAAAGGGCCTGGTCACTAGGGGGGTATAAACCTGTGGTCCTTAAGTGGTTAACAAGGAGTTAAATTTGACAGTAGCAGAGATGTCTAAACAACTAAGTAAAAATAGTGGCAGCATTTGATGTAATTAAAAATAAATCAAGAGTTAACGAGGAAAGGTTGGATGGTCTTAAAGAAAAGATAGAAGATCTGAAGAACAGATCAGATCAGAACAGAAGATGCAATATTAGAAATAAAGTGTTACATGAAAGTGTTATTGATTTGAGCAGTGCATTTTCTAAAATGTAGCTAATATTTATCTATAATATAATATTTATCTAATATCTTACAAAAACTGAACTTATTGTGTTTCCTCCATCTACTAACCTACCCAAACCTGATATCTCTCTCTTAGGGCTCATGCACACGACCGTATGTATTTTGCAGTTCGCAAAAAATACAGTTGACGTCTGTGTGCGTTCCGTATTTTGCGGAACGGGACAGCTGGCCCCTAAGGCCTCTTTCACACGGGCGTTGCGGGAAAAGGTGCGGGTGCGTTGCGGGAACATGCGCGATTTTTCCGCGCGAGTGCAAAACTTTGTAATGCGTTTTGCACGCGCGTGAGAAAAATCGGCATGTTTGGTACCCAAACCCGAACTTCTTTACAGAAGTTCAGGCTTGGGATCGGTGTTCTGTAGATTGTATTATTTTCCCTGATAACATGGTTATCAGGGAAAATAATAGCATTCTGAATACAGAATGCATAGTACAATAGCGCTGGAGGGGTTAAAAAATAATAATAATAATTTAACTCACCTTAATCTACTTGAGCGCACAGGCCGGCATCTCTTCTGTCTTCTTCTTTGCTGTGTGCAGGAAAAGGACCTGTGGTGACGTCACTCCGGTCATCACATGGTCCGTCACATGATCTTTTACTATGGTGAGGGATCATGTGATGACCGGAGTGACGTCACCACAGGTCCTTTTTCTGCACACAGCAAAGAAGAAGACAGAAGAGAAGCCGGGCTGCGCGATCAAGTGGATTAAGGTGAGTTAAATTTTTTTTAAATTTTTTTTTAACCCCTCCAGCGCTATTGTACTATGCATTCTGTATTCAGAATGCTATTATTCTCCCTTATAACCATGTTCTCCTAGCAACCGTGTGTGAAAATCGCACCGCATCCGCACTTGCTTGCGGATGCTTGCGATTTTCACGCAGCCCCATTCACTTCTATGGGGCCTACGTTGCGTGGAAAACGCACAAAGAGGAGCATGCTGCGATTTTCACGCAACGCACAAGTGATGCGTGAAAATCACCGCTCGTGTGCACAGCCCCATTGAAATGAATGGGTCAGGATTCAGTGCGGGTGCAATGCGTTCACATCACGCATTGCACCCGCGCGGAATACTCGCCCTTGTGAAAGGGGCCTAATAGAACAGTACTATCCTTATCCATAATGCGGACAATAATAGGACATGTTCTATTTTTTTTGCGGAACGGAAAAACGGACATACGGAAACGGATGGCACTCAGAGTAACTTCCATTTTTTTTGCGGACACATTGAAATGAATGGTTCCTCAAACTATCCGGAAAAAAAACTGACGCATGAGCCCTTAGTGTGTGGCACCATGATCACTCCTAGGCAGCACGCCCGCTGTCTCGGCATTACTTTTTTTAAAGGCTTCCGTTTTTCATTCCGTCATAATACAAGTCTATGGGCAGCATAACGGATCCGTCCTTCTGTCTTCTGGATTCCGCTATTTTCCGTTATAGCCATTTTCTAACGGAAAGCCATAACGGAATCCAGAACACAGATATGAACCCACCCTAACATGTACAAATGTACTAAAGAGCAAGAGTCAGCAGGTGTAACATTACATCAATTTGCCAGCTACCTGGCTTCTCAGGTTACATATCAAGAAAAGTATAGTAAAACTAAGGGCACTATCTTCTATGTTTCATCATTGACAGTGTGGAAGATGCACCTAATCAGGGTCGATCACGTTTGCTCTACTGCAACAAATTAATAGTAACCCAAGTGTGACACACACACTGGGGTCAAAGCAAATTCTCATTTATTACAGGAAGTACAGAAGTTTATAAAGTCATCAGAGGGGCATTCCCCCTGAGGCATGTGGCATCGGCTAAAATATGAAAATATGAAAAGAGAAAACACTTGTCATCTGCCCATTGTGCAATGTTTTACTAACTGTGGTATGTGAAAAATGTAAATATCTAGCTGTAAGCGCCATCTTGTAATGGAGTTTTCACTAACAACAAAAAAGCATATATGACGTAGCAAGGCGTGTTCTCTTCGGTAGGATGGAACCTTTGTGCTCTGGAGAAGATAAGGTGTTGTCTGATAGCTAGAGTATGTGGGAGCTTTCTTAGCTGGATCAAAGAATGTAGTCCATATGTCTATCAATCCCCCCTTGGACCTCATTCTTTCCCTAATGAAAGCCTAGCACATCTGTCCCCATGCTCCAAATCCTCTTCGCCAGCTTCCATGACAACCTATCCTAGTGTATAGCCTCCCATAACACTGGACTTAGCATGGGAAAGTCAGATGTCAGTCCCTATGGTCGATGATCTCCAGTTGGCATCAAAAGCCGGGGGGAAAGGGGGGGGGGGCAACAGAACTAAGTGGACTTTGTCTCCCATCCTCATGTAATTCTCTCATGATCATCTCCGGGATAGCCTCAGCTACGGCTTTGAGCAGAAGCCTCCTAATGCAGGGGATGACGCAACAAACGATTACTGCAAGGATCAATAATACCATGATTCTGACCATTCCAATGTGTAACAAGGTCTGTTTCCAATTTTTTATCCAGTTTTCTAACCAATTTTCCCATGAAGTGGGAAACCCCAGAATTTCTCTTTAACTCTTCTGAAAGAGAAGTAAGTCCCTTCAGGTCATTCAGGAATTACAGTACAGCAGGTTTCACCAATCATTTTGCACACACCACATTTTTCTGCCAGTAGCATGTCCAGGGCCATTCTATTTTTGAATGCCATAACACTAGTGGGCCCCAGCTGCTCCACTTTACCATTTAATGCATCTCTGGTGTAATCTCTGCTGATTGTAATAGATGTAGTTGATCCAATACACATTTTTGTTTATAGTAACTATAGGGATTAAAGATTCAAACCCTGCTGCCACTTGACTTCTAGCTTTGAACTCATCTGGGACCACCCTGGGCACTCCTATAGCATCTATTTACGTGTGGGAATCTAGGCTGCCTCCTGGGCTGGTATCCTGCCTTCTCCTCACCATTGTCTCTCCCTGGGCATAACCAAATCCTAACCCAGGGTTCCTTATTTTCTCAATGGTTTTCTCCCAATCAAGGAGATTAAATACATTGAGGGGCATCAACACTAGGGTTAAGGCACATTGCCCATGCCAGGCAATTGTCAACTTTGTCCTCAGTTTCATATCTGTACACAACCAGATCACATCCCCTAATGCTTTAATCTGGTTCATCAAATGACTTTGATAGTGTTCACCGGTGGCATTCACCACAGTTCCAAAATATCCTTTTGGAAACCTGCCCATGTTTTTCCCTTTTATCTTTTCTTTGCATCCCCTCAGCTGGTTCGTATCCCCAGCTGACTCCTGTATGAGTGAGTACATTTGACCAGGCAGCACAGTACTCATTATTGGTCCTGGTGACACATACATAGTATTGCAGGGAAGCAAAATCAAACTTTGAACTGTCATGACATCTGCAATCAGCCTGTATTGGCTCTGTGGTATTTACCCAGAAGACCCATGTGCCACTCAAGGCATCTGAGGCCCAGTATGAACATTGGGCCGTACACGCTCCCACAAGACCCACACCCCCTCCCAACAGGAAGACCAAAAAGGACATCATTCTCAGCAGGCCTCCAGGTGGGGAGCTGGAACCTTCTTACAGTGTGAAGCGTGTGTCCAGGACGTCTTCCCCTCGAGTTTCACAGACGTAGGAGTAGTTAGCAGAACCTGGAATGGGCCATCAAATTTGGGCTCCAGTCTTTCTGACATGCCTTTTCACCACAACACAATCTCCTGACTAAAGGGTATGGCTTCCAGGAATCTGTCTGGGATCTGGAAGTGAAGATAATAATCAAAAATGTAGGTCAGTCAGATGTTTACACAGAGCAGATACATAGGCAGACAAGCAATCATATTGCAAAGCAAGTTCTTGGGGAAAATACTGTCCTAACTTGGGGGCACTCCCAAACAAAATCTCAAAAGGGGACAGCCTTTCCTTCCCCCTAGGGTATGTCTGACACTGGATAGGGCAATTGGAAGAGTCTCTGGCCATAGTTTACCAGTCTCTTGAGCCATTTTCAGCATTTTTAGTTTCAATGTGCTGTTAAGTCTTTCGACTTTGCCGCTACTTTGTGGTCTGGACGCGGTATGGAAGGCAAGGCGAGTCCCCAGTGCGTCCCATACCTCCTGGGCCACTTCAGCTGTGAAGTCAGTTCCTTGATCACTCTCTATCACTTCAGGTACCACAAAACTGCAGACAATCTCATTTAACAGCTTCTTCACTGTTGTCTTCGCTGTCTGAATCCTCACAGGATAGGCTTCAGGCCATCCAGAGAACGTGTCTATGACCACTAGAGCATATTGGAATCCCTGTGCAGGGGGCATCTGTATGTGGTCAATCTGGATCCTTTGAAAGGGGTAGAGAGGTTTTGGTGACAGGGACTTTTTCCATTTTTCCTGGGTTGCATCTGGCACAAACCATGCAGCTGCTTACATATCGGGCAGTGTACGTGGAGATGGCAAGAGCTAAGAATATGGAGGATATGAGATTATTCATGGCTTCCTTCCCGAGATAAGTAGGGCCATGGGCCCAAGTCACAGTCATAGGGGAAAGACTTTGGGGTAGGCATATTAAATGCAGGGGGACCATGTCTGGATGCATCTTGGACACCAATGACGCTGCTGGGAACCATGTTGTCCGAGTTGTACGCCACTTTTACAGACTTACAAAAAAATAAAAAAAACGCCCAAAACCCCACCCCCACAAAAAAATCCTTTTTAAAGGAAAAATTGTTAGGAAACATTCTTTCATGTAGATTCAATTGTATATACAGTGTAAGTGCTGCCAAAAATTACAAAGAAGAAGAGATACAGCCTGTATATCACATAAAGGAGGGCCTCATTCACATGGTGCTACAATTGTTCAGGTAGTGGGACTCCTACACTCATAAAGCCTATGCACTAAGTGAAAGGGTTGCCAAAAATTACAAGGAACTGGCACTACAATGCACCCTTTATTACACATAAAGGAGGGCATCATACACACCCTTGAAAAATTATCATTGATGGCCTGCTGGTGACCCTCAAAAACATTAGGAGCAAGAGCCTGCTGATCTAAACACCTAAAAAGTTAATTGACCCGGTCAGCAAAGGCTACCAACAAAGAATGATCAATTTCTAATCGTAATGTTCCTTTGGGTTCCAGAGAACGTCACATAGCAGAGTTAGCGCAGGGAATGACGGTCAGCATTTGTTGCCTCTTTACATTATGGAACTGTACCACAATTACAAGCTGCTATCAGACTATCTTGAAATTCTATTGTATACCCCAAAAAAAGATCTAGGGAAAGTGGCACATACAATGAAAAAAAGAAATACCATTGTAATTCCTCCAGGCCCCAAATGTGAAAGGGTCTAATATCTCCTGAAAAGGCATCTGCAAAGGAGAGAGGAGAAAATGGAGTCAAGCCTGACATAAATAAATAAAAAAACATTGACATTTTTACCCCTGTGCCACTATATAAGATACAGAATCCTGTAAAAAACGCATGCGTGAAAGATTCACCACTGAAGGAAACCAATTTATGTTTTCTTCCAAGTCTGAAACATAGAAAATAATATACCATGTCAGCTGACCCCCCAAAAAATTGTAGGTGAGGGCCTACAGCTGAGCAGACCGTATGAAACATTGGAGTGAGGGCCTACAGCTGAGCAGACCGTATGAAACATTGTAGTGAGAGCCTACAGCTGAGCATACTGTATGAAACATTGGAGTGAGGGCCTACATCTGAGCAGACTGTATGAAACATTGGAGTGAGGGCCTAAAGCTGAGCATACCGTATGAAACATTGGAGTGAGGGCCTACAGCTGAGCAGACCGTATCAAACATTGGAGTGAGGGCCTACAGCTGGGCAGACTGTATGAAAAATTGTAGTGAGAGCCTACAGCTGAGCATACCGTATGAAACATTGGCGTGAGGGCATATATACTGTATGGAACAGGAGGAGGATGAGTAAACAATATTCAATATTTTTGGAGGTGAAAAGGGTGCATCTTAATTTTGTGGATTGAGTACATTGTAAAGCATACATTTAAATTGTGTGTTTGTTCCTAATTAGCTCAGCGTTCCTCTGGTGGACTGGAGAAGTCAGGGGCAATCCAGGCCTTGTTCATTTTTATCTGAGTCAACCTGTCAGCATTGCCAGTGGACAAGCGGATAAGCTTATCTGTTATGATGCCACCGCTCAGACAAAACGCTGGCGGCAGGGCAGGCCAACACCTCCAAGGCGTAGATCGCAAGTTCGTGCCACGTGTCCAGCTTGGACACCCAGTAGTTGTAAGGCACTGAGGGATCATTTAGGAAGCTGACACGGTCTGCTATGTATTCCTTCACCATTTTCCAAAACTTTTCCCTCCTTGTACCACTAGGCCGTGCTTCAGGGTGAGGTTGCTGGCGGGGTGTCATGAAAGTGTCCCATGCCTTGGAGAGTGTTGCCCGGGCCTTTGATGGAACTGCTGTATGTTCCCATTGTCTCCCTTCCCCGGTTGCCTAAGGAAGTACGGAAGTACGCCGCCAGCGTTGTCAGATGGAAAATTCTTGAGCAATCTCTCAACAAGTACCTTCTGGTATTGCACCATTTTACTCGTCCTCTCCACTACAGGAATGAGAGATGAGAAGTTTTCTTTGTAGCGGGGGTCGAGAAGGGTGAACACCCAGTAATCCATGTTATCTAAAATGAGTATAACGCGAGGGTCGCGGGTAAGGCAGCCTAACATGAATTCAGCCATGTGTGCCAGAGTACCAACAGGCAACATGTCGACATCAGGATAACTCTCCATCTCCTCTTCCTCCTCCTCCTCCTCTTGGGCCCATCCACGCTGAACAGATGGAATTAAAGTTCCATGGGTAATAGCCTCAGTAGCAGAGGCAACAGTCTCCATCTCCTCCTCCTCCTCCTCTTCACGGTCCAATTCGTGCTGAGAAGACGAACTGTGGGTGGTCTGGGTATCACCCTGTGAGATGTCTTCCCCCAGTTCCTCGTCTGCCACATTCAGAGCGTCATCCTTAATTGTTAGCAGCGATCGTTTGAGTAGACACAGCAGTGGGATGGTTATGCTGATAATAGCGTTATCGCCACTAACCATCTGTGTGGATTCTTCAAAGTTTTTTAAAACCTCACACAGGTCTGACATCAATGCCCACTCCTCGCTTGTGAATAGTGGCAGCTGACTTGAAAGGCGACGACCATGTTGCAGCTGGTATTCCACAACTGCCCACTGCTGCTCGCAAAGCCTGTCCAACATATAGAACGTAGAGTTCCAGCGCGTGCTCACGTCGCACAACAGTCAATGAGCTGGAAGCCTCAAGCGCTGCTGCAGCATTGACAGGCCGGCTGAAGCTGTGGACGACTTGCGGAAATGGGAACACACGAGGCGCGCCTTCACTAGTAGCTCTGGCAATTTGGGGTATGTTTTAATAAACCACTGAACCACTAAGTTTAAGACGTGGGCTAGGCATGGGATGTGTGTCAGGTTGCCGAGCTCCAAAGCCACCACCAAGTTACGGCCATTGTCAGACACAACCATGCCTGGTTGTAGGTTGAGTGGAGAGAGCCACAGCTCGGTCTGGTCCCTTATACCCTGCCAAAGCTCTGCGGTGGTGTGCTGTTTGTCCCTTAAGCAGATCAGCTTCAGCACGGCCTGTTGACGCAAACCTACAGCAGTGCTACACTTCTTCCAGCTAGCGACTGATTGCTGATGGCTGCTGGAGGTGGAAGTGGAGGAGGATGAGGCAGAAGAGGAGGAGAAGTGGGGGTTAGAGCCAGTAACATAGCTGCTTGTGGAGACCCTGATGAACGTAGGGCCCGCAATCCTGGGCGTGGGTAGCACCTGTGCCATCCCAGGGTTCAACTCACTCCCGGCCTCCACCACATTCACCCCGTGTGCGGTCAGGGAAATGTAGCGTCCCTGGCCACCAGCACTTGTCCATGTGTCCGTGGTTAAGTGGACCTTCCCAGTAACTGCGTTAGCCAGAATCCTACTCCACACTGATGAGGGGCAACACCCCGAAACAGCTGTCTGTGGATGGATAACTGGCTTAGGTCTTTTCCGTCACATCCTTAAAGCTTGTAAAAGAGCGGGATCTTGACATAGGGGCCACTTAATATGGTGGATTTGGTGATCTCTGTAATGGGGACACCCCTTTGCTCGGTTTTCCTTCCTTTGAGGGATATCTGGCTTTTACTGTGTTGAAGACCCATAACTGGGGCTCCACGGTTATTTTGCATATCACTGTTTCCCAGGGAGCTTTGCACTTTGGATTGCTGTGTTGAGACTCTTAAATGACGCTCCACAGTGTTTTCTGTAGCTGGTCTCCCTAAGATCAGCTATTGTTTTGTTTCAGTAACTGCGTTGGTCAGGGCACGGGTGATGTTCTGGGACACAGGCTGGTGTAAAGCGGGCACCGCACACCGTGAAAAATAGTGGCGGCTGGGGACTGCGTACCAAGGGACCATGGCCGACATCAGGCTGCGGAAGGCCTCAGTGTCCACAAGCCTATATGGCAACATTTCAAGGGCCAGTAATTTAGAAAGTGGAAGTGAGGGTGGTGCTTAGCCGACTGGAAGCATTATCGTCAGCAAGCCAACAGACCAACTGTTCGCACTGGTCTGACTTGGACAGTGTTGTCGTGTGCCGCCTAGCTAAGTTGGGCATGAAGCTGGGTACGGTTTTATATATATTTTTTTTGGTGCACTGGCAGCAGGCACAGTTTCATTGCGCCCAGTGCCACGACCTCTGCCTGAACCATCAGCATAACGCCAACTTCCCCGTCCCTTGGCCTTGTTCATATTTATGGATTTGTGGTTGTGACGCTGTTTTTTTTACTGTCCACAAAAGACAGTTTTCAGATACAGGGCAGTATATGACACGGAAAAGCACAGATTTTGGACAGTATTTTAGCCACAGATTATTGTAATCTGCAGTACAGAGACTGTTTTATGATGTTGTTTATATTTATGACTATATTATTCCCAATATATGAGATTGAACACTCAGATGGTATAAATGCAATGCGCTGAGATAAACGGTTTCTACCGCAGACAACAAAACTGTGTGCAGATTCAGTGAAATTTGTATATATATTGATTTTCACTTTTTCCCAATATATGGGATTGAAGCACTCAGATTGTATAGAAATGCAATGCTCTGTGATAAACGGTTTCTGCCGCAGACAACAAAACTGTGTGCAGATTCAGTGAAATTTGTATATATATTGATTTTCACTTTTTCCCAATATATGGGATTGAAGCACTCAGACGGTATAGAAATGCAATACGCTGCGATGAACGGTTTATGCCGCAGACAATAAAACTGTGTGCAGAATCAGTGAAATTTCTATATATATTGATTTTCACTTTTTCCCAATATATTGTATTAAAGCACTCAGACTGTATAGAAATGCAATGGGCTGCGATGAACGGTTTCTGCCGCAGACAATAAAACTGTGTGCAGAATCAGTGAAATTTCTATATATATTGATTTTCACTTTTTACCAATATATGGTATTGAAGCACTCAGACTGTATAGAAATGCAATGCACTGCGATGAACGGTTTCTACCGCAGACAACAAAACTGTGTGCAGATTCTGTGAAATTTGTATATATATTGATTTTCACTTTTTCCCAATATATGGAATTGAACACTCAGATGGTATAGAAATGCAATGCACTGCGATAAACGGTTTCTACCGCAAACAACAAAAATGTGTGCATATTCAGTGAAATTTGTATATATATTGATTTTCAATTTCTCCCAATATATGGGATTCAACACTCAGATGGTATAGAAATGCAATGCGCTGCGATAAACGGTTTCTACCACAGACAACAAAACTGAGTGTATATTCAGTGAAATTTGTATATATATTGATTTTCAATTTTTCCTAATATATGGGATTGAACATCCAGATGGTATAGAAATGCAATGCGCTGCGATAAACGTTTTTTGCCGCAGACAAAAAAACTGGGTGCTGATTCAGTGAAATTTGTATATATATTGATTTTCACTTTTTCCCAATATATGGGATTGAAGCACTCAGACGGTATAGAAATGCAATGCGCTGCGATGAACGGTTTCTGCCGCAGACAAAAAAACTATCTATCTATGCCCCTGATACACAGAAGGTATTGCACAGATGTCTGAAGTCACTGCAGACACCTTCTATTAAGATAGCCAATGAAGCGATTTTTTTTGTAAATTAACACACAAAAAAGTGCAAATCTGCACTTTAATTTGCTGCCAACACTCACAGTAGTCCTTAAAAGGACTTTTGGGTCTTTAAAACGTCTTTAAAATGAGTAATTTGTGATCAAATTCTCTCTACACTCTCTGTCCCTTGCTAACAGCAGCTCTCCCTGACTCGCAATGAGCCGAACCCGCGTGACCGGGTGCTATATAGCACCCGATGACGTTTTCCAGCCAGCCAATCACTGTAATGCCAGTAGAAAACATGGCTAATGGCATTACAGTGATGGCAATACTTACCAGCATGTTTATTGGCTGCTTTGAAGGTGCCAAATGTGCGGGGAGGAGACTCGAGCATGGCGCTCGAGCACATGTGGTATTTGGCCGAGCGCTCGGATCTGGCGAGCATAGCGATGCTCGAGCCGAACAGGTACTCGGCCGAGCATGCTCGCTCATCACTAATGCCCAAGCTTCCACATGTAATCATCATCTAAGTCTGGTCCGTCTCCCTTCCTACCCTATGCAGACACTTCTTCATCTGATGCTTCATTCTGTCTGTCTATCAAGAACCATTTGTCCCCATAGAGTCGTTTAGGAAGTCCTTCAGAAGTCTTCTCCACCTTTCTCGGGGCATGGACCTTTTCTTGGGTAGGGTGGGACCCACATGGCATCTGAGTCTCGTCTCTTATGACCTTTGACTGTGTCTGGGCTACCATTGTCTTAACCTCCTCCCTTCTCATTGCAGCTTTCTTTGCTGCTCTGTCAGCTCTGGCATTTCCTTGGGTCTCTGGAGTATCTGGTTTTGAGTGTGCCTTAACCTTAAGTATGGCAACCCGCTTAGGGAGTGTCAGGACCTCCATTAGTGCTTGCACAGCTTCAGCATGTTTTACAGGAGTTCCACTTGCAGTGATGAAATTGCGGCTCCTCCAGATGGGGCCAAAATCATGAGCTACTCCAAAAGCGTATCTGGAATCTGTGTATATGTTGGCAGTCTTCCCCTCAGTCATCTTGCAGCCCTCACTGAGGCCTATCAGTTCAGTCTCCTGGGCAGACTGCTGAGAACCAACCGCAATCAGGGGTAGAGAACATCCCCCTTCCCCCTTTCTTGGAACCCCACTAACACGGAAAAGAACACAGACTACCGAATGTTGGGTGGTGATCGGCCACAGCTTTATTTACTTTTCTCCATGTTAACAGCAAACTCGAGCCTTGAACTGCTCAAACCATTATCATCCGGAGCGGTATGCCAGCCGCTGGACTCCCAGCGGGCAAGTCCGCCATTTCTCCTTTATTCCATCGTGTAATTTATTCTCATACCACCAGCTGTGACTTAAAGAAGTATTTTTGTTCAAAACTAGAAAAGAAACAGAAATCAAAACACCGAAACAGAGGTAAATCTCCGGGAATGCCCAGAAAACAACTTTAAAACATAAGAAAACAAAGGGTGGGCAGGCGGGCACAGATGCTAGCCGGCCAAAAAGGGAGTGACTGACGAGGCAGGGGGAGTTTCTACTGGAGGGGAGGTCACTTAGCCCAGAGGGGGAGGAGGAATGAGGGCAGCACTGAATGCTTAACCCCTGAACTGCCTGCCTGGAACCACCAGCACTTAATCCCATGAAATACAATGGGGAGGTGGACAGCAAAAGCAACAAAACAAGGGGAGGGGGTCTCAACAGTCCCCGCTCCCCCTCCTTAATCTGTCAGGGGATCCACAGAATTGTCAAGAGAAAGAGGAGGCTTGTAGCACGTCATGTAAGGAGGTAACCGCATATCCAGTATGATTATTTGCCTTAATCATCTGCATATTTTGATCCATCCACAGATTGAGATCAGGATTGTCCAGTATTGTTTCAGTCACGTTGGGGAGAGGCTCAGTCTCTTGCTTAATCAACTCCAGGCAATCATGGCAATCACCAGATTAAAAAGCATCATCAGAATAAACATCTCCCTCCTCAACAATCCCCCCTTGAGGAGAAGGAAGGAGGGAAGCAGGGTTGAGGACATGACACCTAGAGATGGTCACAGTGTCCCGAAGAAGAAGAGAAGGTGTCTAGCAGCTGAGAGATGTTTGGGTTGAGTTTGCTGGAGAATTGCAAAAATGTCATGAAGGGGGGGGGGGGGGGAAAATCTGCAAAGGGTGACCCAGGACAATATCAGAAGTCTTGTTCAGAAGAAGATGGCAGGCTTCCTACTGGCGTATGCAGGAAGGGGTCCCCCGAGCAACTGGATCCAAGCTGGCTGAGTAGTAGCCCAGAGGCCTGTTTCTGCTCCCGTGGCTTTGGGTAAGGACCCCTGTGGCATGTCCCTGACGTTCCATGACATACAGTCTAAAAAACAGGCTGTAATTAGACAGTCCTAAGGCAGGAGAGGAAGAAGCCGCTGCCTTAAACTGATTAAAACAGAGTTTAGCATCCTCTGTCAAGTAGAATGGAGTGTGCGGTATGCAGTCATACAGTGGTTGCATGAGGATGGAAGCATCTACGATCCAAGGGCGTCAGTATGAGATGATGCCGAGGAAGGCCTGCAACTGTTGCAAGATAGCCTTTTTCCACTCTTCTGTAAGGTGTTTTGCACCAGGACTAAGGCAGTGTCCAAGGAACACTACTTTTGATTGAAACCACTGGATTTTGTCTTTGGAAACCTTGCATCCCTGATCTGACAGGAAATAGAGCAAGGAGAGTGAGGCATCTGAACACACACAGGTGCCCTGTGCACAGACTAAGAGATCATCCTCATACTGGAGCAGGACAACATCATCATGAACTTGCTTCTAATCTTCCAAGATAGAAGACATGGCTTTACTAAACTGGGATGGGCTATTTTGAGCTCCTTGTGGCGTGACTGTCCAGGTATACTGTGATCCTGCATGGGTGAAGGCAAAAAGGTATTGACATTCGGGGTGTAAAGGTATAGAGAAAAAAACATTAGCTAGGTCAATGACTGTAAAGGCCGCTGCATCCGGTGGTACTGCATAGAGCAGAGTGTGGGGGTTTGGTACAATCGGAGTTTCCAAGAAGGTTGCTTCATTCACAGCCCGAAGATCATGAACCATCCTGTAAGTGTCAGGTTGTCCTTTTTTTACCTTTCTTCCTCACTGGGAAAAGGGACGTGTTACACAGAGAGGTGGTGTGAATTATGGCATCAGCTTTTAAGAAAGCCCGTAACTGTTGAGTGACAGCGTCCATCTGCGCTACAGACAGAGAATACTGCGGTTTGCGAGGGAGAACAGCACCTGGCTGCACCCGAAGCCTGCCTACATCCTGTGGTCCTTTTGCCCACAACATCTCAGGTATGACAGATAAAACAGCATCTGGGAGTGAACCTTCAGGCGAACAGTCTTCTAGGGACATAAGAGCGGCCAACATGACTGTCTCCTCTGGCTGAAGGGGAGTGGAAAGGTTGACTGTACCATTGGGCTGAAACTGTATAGTGGCTTTCATTTTCTGTAACAGATCTGCACCCAAAAGGTTAAGTGGACTCGTGGAGGAGACTACAAACTGTGAATGCACTTCATTGGACGGCTGTGGTCCAAGAGAAACACTGAGCGGTTTTGTTAAGGGAGACGATCGAGCACGGCTGTCAATGCCCATGCACTGCACAGTAATGTTGTCCAGGAAGGAGGGGTTGGGGATATCATCACGTCAGATTACACTTCTGGCTGCACCAGTATCCACAAGAAAAGTGTGTGTCTCCCCCTATCTGCAGCTGCACTGTAGGTGTATGTCCACAGTGGGGAGGGAGGAGGGTCATGGTGGGGTTGGCTCCTCCGACATGTGGATCTGGCTTGCCTTTGTCATAGGGGGCGTGGAACCCCTCCCCTCCCTGTTGCTGTGGAGGAGGAGGGGGAGCAGGGGGAACCCATGTAGACACACGGGGGGGCCCCCTTCTTCCTTGCTGAGGGGGTTATGCGGGCACTCTCTTCTGAAATGCCCAAGCTGACCACACTCATAGCAGCGACGGGGGGTCTGTTACTGGTATCTCCCCTCAGGCGGGAGGGGTACTCCTCTGCTGCAAGCATTATGCAGCGTACTCAAGTTGTGTGTAATAGAGTTTCTGGGTGTAGTAGTGCAATGACACTAACCTGAGACGGCTGACTCTCTGCAAGGGCAGGTGATGGTATAAAATGTTCGTGACGCCAGTGCCAATTAAACGGTGGCACGCCGTTTGCGGATAGCAGGAATAAATTGAGGAACACGTGGTATTAAAACAGAACTCCAACTTTAGTAGTTTTCATGCAGAGACAATATTGGAATCACAGTTCCTTGGCATACAGTCGATTTTTCAATACGGTTGATGCAGGCAATTACAGATTTAGCAAGGTGATTACAGAGTGTTGAACACAGGACTTGCAGTACAGGAGCTTGCACTCTATTTCTGTCTGATCCTGGAATATAGCAATTCTTCACCAAGGCCCAATAACCTAGTTCTGGCTTTATATCCTTGGCTATAGCTTTAGAAAGTACCTCCTCTGTTATTTTTAGTACCTCTTGCTTCTCTGCAGTTTGCCTCTGTCTCTCTCTGCTTCCTGAGGCTCTAGAAACTTCTGAGCCCTCCACTAGACTGACTTTCACTTCCCTGTCTGGGCCTTATATAAACTAGGGCTCTCTAGCTCCCTCTAGTGACTAGAAGCTGGAATGACACCCCTAGCAGACCTGTACATGCAAGTGTCATAGTAGCAGGGAAACACATAGCATTGCATTACATGACATTTTATAAAACTGACATATACCAACTTCTCCATAACTAAGGAGGGACGACAGCACACCAAGTGACACTTTGGTAGTGACGGGTATTACAGTCCCCGTACACTACATACCCCACTGCTTTAAGCTGAGTACGACCTCGTACTCCATCATGGGTCGCCCAACTGGAATCTCTACCTGAAATAGAAAATAGAGACATGCAGGCATACATACATGTAATTCATCTGCATTTACATTTACATCAGGTCCAATTGGCAAAGGTGAAGGGTAGTGACAAGGGGCGTCGTTCTCTTCTCTCAGGATAATGAATGGAATGGGGGCGCTGACCTGGCACAGCGTAACATTATAACCAGTCCATGATTGAACAGCAAAATAGATAAAACAGTATAACAACGGAACTACCCAGGAGTTTCCTGTGGGTGTATCACAGGCAAGGGCTCACGTGGAGGAGTCCATTCTTGCGCACAAATGTCAAGTAAGGTATTGCCAGTGGCAACTGTTTGGGAGGAGACACCACCAGAATAATCAAAGTCTCCTAAACGGACTGGCGGGCGTCCCCTGGTCTTTCGGGTAGACCTTCTCAAAACAGGGGTCTCCTTTTCCCTTAGCAACGAGGTAGAAGAGAGAGGAGCAACAGGAGGGTCTCCATCAGGGAGATCTTGGTCAGGAACAACTGGAACAACTGGAACAATTAGATCCACTAGAGGGGGAACTGGATCCGGGGCATCTTGAACCAGCTCTTCCGGAGGTGAAGTTACAGTAGGTGCCGGAGCAGGCACCAGCAAGTTCAACCAAGGTGTCAGAAGCCAATGCATGGGATCAGCGTCATACCTCAGATTACTAACAGCTTGCATAGGGTCCTCGGGCTGTATTGCTGACTCCGACACAGGATATTCAGGTCCAGAACTCTCGGCACTGGGTTCTGGTGTCAGGCAGAGCTTCAACCGGTTTCGGTGTACAATTTGGGATCCCTTGTCTTCCCGGGTGATCTCATAAGTGTGAGTTCCAACATTTGGGATTGCAGTGATAACATAGGGACTTCGCTCCCATTTACTGTCCAGTTTACTGGTACGACGGTTATTCTTTAACCATACCACGGCCCCTATTGTCAAGGGTTCTGCATGGGCTGCTTGATCATAGTCCCTCTGCTGTCGGTCCCTAGCATAGTCCATACGTTCCTGAACAATGGCGTTGGCTGTATTCAATCGCCTTTGATGTTCAGCAACCCAGTCAGTGTTAGGTAATGGGTTAATGCAATCAGGAACATGTATGTCCAATGAATGATCAGCAGGCAATGTCCCTTGGCGCCCAAACATCAAGTAAAAAGGGGTATACCCGGTGGAACAATGTATGGTATGATTGTATGTGAACATGAGCTGTGGCAACAGACTGGGCCAATCTCCTCTGTTCTCAGGAGGCACAGCCCTCAGCATCTCTATCAAGGTCTGATTCATTTTTTCACATAATCCGTTACCTTGAGGATGGTAGGCTGTGGTCCGGATCTTCTTACAGTTGTGTAAGCAGCACAGTTCATGGAACAGATGGGACTCAAAAGCAGGTCCTTGATCGGTGAGGATCTTTTCTGGACATCCATAGGGCAGGAGGAAGTGCTTCCAGAACATTTCGGCTGTAGTCTTGGCTGTCTGGTCTCTCACAGGCACTGCTACAACAAACTTTGTGAAATGATCAATAATAGTCATGGCATAAGCATACCCTGAGCGACTAGGCTCCAGTTTTACATGGTCGATGGCGACAAGTTTAAGAGGACGGGTACTTACAATGGGTCTCAGTGGTGCCCTCTGATCATGGTGCTCACTTCGTTTCAAGGCACAGGCTACACACTCTCGACACCACTTCTCCATGTCTTCTCTCATGCCTACCCAGTAAAACCGCTGGCGGATAGTAGCCTCAGTCTTTTGGACCCCAAAGTGACCGGATTGATTGTGGTACATCTCCAACACCATACCTGCATCTCGTCGGGGTATGAGAATCTGGTGTACTCTTTCGTTGGACACTGGGTCTAGGCTTCTCTGTAGCAATAGGCCCTTTTGTATGAAGAGTTGATGGCGCTGTCTCCACAGTTTGATGAGCTCAGGATCTGCACTCTTACGCCGAATCCTCTCAGGGGCTCTGCCACTAGTAATGAAGTCCAACAACTCACCCAGCACTCTACTTTCAGACTGTAGTTTCACCCACCTTTCTTCTTTAGGATCAGGCCTACTGGAGGGTGAAGGAACTGCAGCTTTGTCATTGGTAGCTCGAGCCTGATCCTGTTGAGCAAATTTGTTATAGAAAGCCGGCATCTCTACATCTTCCCAAGCATCTCGCACATCATCAGGAGCTGTCTCTGTGGGAAGCCTGGATAAAGCATCAGCATTATCATTAGTACGTCCAGCACGATATTTTACAGAGAAATCATAGTTGGCGAGGCGAGAAGCCCATCTCTGCTCCAAAGCCCCTAATTTAGCTGTATTTAGATGTGCTAGAGGGTTATTGTCCGTGAATGCAATGAACGGGGTGGCGGCTAGATAATCCTTGAATTTTTCTGTCACCGCCCACACTAATGCCAGGAACTCTAGTTTGAAGGAACTATAATTCTGGTCATTTTTCTCAGCTCCTTTCAGGGAGCGGCTTGCATATGCTATCACTCTCTCTTTTCCCTCTTGGATCTGGGCTAACACAGCTCCCAGGCCTCGCTTGATAGCATCAGTATAGAGATGGAAGGGCTTGCTATAATCTGGATAACCTAACACTGGAGGCTCGGTCAGTTTCTTTTTTAGCAATTGGAACGCTATCTCTCTTTTCTCATTCCACTCAATGGACACAGGAGTTCTAGGGCTTTTCTTGGGTTGCCCCCTCAAGAGTTCCTGGATAGGATCAGCTATTTGAGCAAAATGGGGGATAAAACGTCTATAGTAGCAGGCAAAACCAAGGAAACTCCTCACCTCTTTGACGGTAGTAGGAACCGGCCAATTACGGACAGCTGCTAATTTATCAGGGTCAGGTTGCACTCCGTCTCCGCTTACTACATGCCCCAGGTATCTTACTGCAGGTTTGAGCAGGTGACACTTAGATGGCTTTACCTTCAAGCCATATTTGATAAGGATTTCAAATACTTCTGCCAAATGTTTCAGATGGTCTTCATATGTTTTTGAATACACAATGACGTCATCTAGATACAGCAGCACTGTTTCGAAGTTTTTGTGACCCAAACACCGTTCCATTAGTCTCTGGAAAGTTCCTGGGGCATTACATAGCCCGAACGGCATACAATTGAATTCGAACAGGCCCATGGGAGTAGTGAAAGCAGTCTTTTCTCTATCTGCAGGGGCCATGGGTACTTGCCAATAGCCACTGGTTAAGTCCAATGTGGAGAAATAGGCAGAGGAGCCCAGAGCGGTTAGTGACTCCTCAATGCGGGGCAGTGGGTATGCATCTTTGTGGGTTATTTGATTAATTTTCCTATAATCCACACAGAAACGGATACCACCATCCTTCTTCTTTACAAGGACCAGGGGTGCAGCCCACGGACTACGGCTGTCCCGGATTACATTAGAGTCCTTCATCTCTTGGATCATTTCCTTTACAGTCTGATAGGAAGTAGGCGGTAAAGGTCTGTATCTCTCCTTGATAGGAGGATGAGAGCCAGTAGGTATGGTGTGTTGTATGGCACTCACCTCTCCATAATCAGTGGCATGCTTACTGAAGGCCTGGTGGTGCTCCTTGACAAGCTGTATAATCCCTTCTTGTTGTTGTTGGGGGGTAGTCTCGTCCCCGACATGGAGCTCCTCCCACCAGGGCACTTGTGGCTGGGTCATCGGCGAGCATCCGCTGACTGTGGCTGGCGGCTTTTCTGTCACTGGAAGACGAATGATGTCTTGGAAGGATACCTGAGAAAGCTGGGCAACACGGCAATGCTTATTAAGCGCCACAGGATGATCACTCAGGTTAATCAGACGGACAGGTACTTTACCTTGGGAGACATTCACCAGGGACTTGGCAGCTCTCACAAAAGGGTAATCCTCCATCTGGATTGGTTCCACCAGGGCTGGATAGTCTCGGCCTTGGACTCCCAGGACAGCACGACACCATAAGAGAGTTTGAGAATTAGGAGGCAAAGTCACAGGCTTAATATCACTAATCCTGGCAGTACAAATTTCTCCTTTCCCATTAGCAAACCTCTGCTGGGCACTTAACACAGTAATAGTCTTTTGAATCACCCTCCTGGATGCAGAGGAAGCTGTGGGCAAAGTCTGATGTAATACAGCAAGTATTTCTGAATAACAGTTTTTGAAGACATTGGTGCCTAGAATGACAGGATGTCCTCCTCTGTCACCGGCCTGTACTACGATCACTCCCTGTTGAGGCAGGGTTACTTCTCCCACCTGCAGGGTGGGTTCCCAGTATCCATGAACCTTTACTGGTTTGCCATTGCTGGCGATAATTTCCACCCAGGGTTCAGGCGGTTGGGTCAACTGGTTGGTGTCCCAGAACTTTTCAAATGCAGGCAGCTGAATAGTAGTGACCTGAGACCCAGTATCTAATAGGGCTTCAAAGGGGACCCCGTTGATCTCTATATTGATTTTAGGATGGGATCCTACATAACGTGGCATCCAATTTGGATCCTCTGGACCTAGTGTTCTACCTCCCGAGGGGTGGTCCTCAGCCTCAGGGGTTGCCCGTTTAACTGCCAGCACGTGGATTCTGTGTGTCCCAGCTTTTTGCAGTATGTACACACGGGCTTCTTGCGACCTCTATTACGCCTCCCAGGATCCCTGAGGTGAGTCTCTTGGTATGGAGGTGGGAACGGCCTAGGAGATGACAGGAACTCTTCTTCTGTCATTATGGGTTTTTCCCATTTCTCTATTTTTCTGCACACTTTCTCTAGACTTTTAGTGAGGCGATTTACTTGCTCTGTCAGCATGGCAATAGTATGGGTAGCTGACACTTGAACAGCTTGGCCGGCCTCAGCTCGGTTAGTGATAAGCGGTTTTGGCCTGCAGGCTGATGACTCAGATAGGGCGCTCGACTCAGATAGGGCGCTCAACTCAGGAGATACTGTGGACCCCAGGATCTTTATAGCCAATTCTTTAAAGTCTAGAAAGGCACTGTTAGGGTGCTGGGCAGACAGCATCTTTAACCCCTTAAGGACCGGGCTCATTTTCACCTTAAGGACCAGGCCATTTTTTGGAAATCTGACCAGTGTCACTTTAAGTGCTAATAACTTTAAAACGCTTTGACTTATCCAGGCCGTTCTGAGATTGTTTTTTCGTCACATATTGTACTTCATGACACTGGTAAAATGAAGTCAAAAAAATTATTTTTTTTTGCACAAAAAAATACCTAATTTACCAAAAATTTGGAAAAATTTGCAAATTTCAAAGTTTCAGTTTCTCTACTTCTGTAATACATAGTAATACCCCAAAAAATTGTGATGACTTTACATTCCCCATATGTCTACTTCATGTTTGAATTGTTTTGGGAATGATATTTTATTTTTTGGGGATGTTATAAGGCTTAGAAGTTTAGAAGCAAATCTTGAAATTTTTCAGAAATTTACAAAAACTCAATTTTTAGGGACCAGTTCAGGTCTGAAGTCGATTTGCGAGGCTTACATAATAGAAACCACCCAAAAATGACCCCATCTAAGAAACTACACCCCTCAAGGTATTCAAAACTGATTTTGCATACATTATTAACCCTTTAGGTGTTGCACAAGAGTTATTGGCAAATGGGGAGGAAATTTGAGAATTTAATTTTTTTGTCAAATTTTTCATTTTAACACATTTTTTCCACTAACAAAGCAAGGGTTAACAGCCAAACAAGATTGTATCTTTATTGCCCTGACTCTGCCGTTTACAGAAACACCCCATATGTGGCCGTAAACTACTGTACGGGCACACAGCGGGGCGTAGAGTGAAAGGTGCGCCGTTTTGTTTTTGGAGGGCTGATTTTTATGGACTGGTTTTTTGACACCATGTCCCATTTGAAGCCCCCTGATGCACCCCTAGAGGAGAAACTCCCTAAAAGTGACCCCATCTAAGAAACTACACCCCTCAAGGTATTCAAAACTGATTTTACATACGTCGTTAACCCTTTAGGTGTTGCACAAGAGTTATTGGCAAATGGGGATGAAATTTGAGAATTTCATTTTTTTGCCTAATTTTCAATTTTAACCCATTTTTTCCACTAACAAAGCAAGGGTTAACAGCCAAACAAGATTGTATCTTTATTGCCCTGACTCTGCTGTTTACATAAACACCCCATATGTGGCAGTAAACTACTGTACGGCCACACAGCGGGGCGCAGAGTGAAAGGTGCGCCGTTTGGTTTTTGGAAGGCTGATTTTGCTGGACTGTTTTTTTGACACCATGTCCCATTTGAAGCCCCCCTGATGCACCCCTAGAGTAGAAACTCCATAAAAGTGACCCCATCTAAGAAACTACACCCTTCAAGGTATTCAAAACTGATTTTACAAACGTTGTTAACCCTTTAGGTGTTGCACAAGATTTAATGGAAAATAGAGACACAATTTCAAAATTTCAAATTTTTGGCAGATTTTCCATTTTAATATTTTTTTTCCAGTTACAAAGCAAGGGTTAACAGCCAAACAAAACTCATTATTTATGGCCCTGATTCTGTAGTTTACAGAAACACCCCATATGTGTTCGTAAACCGCTGTACTGGCACACGGCAGGGCGCAGAAGGAAAGGAATGCCATACGGTTTTTGGAAGGCAGGTTTTGCTGGACTGGTTTTTTTGACACCATGTCCCATTTGAAGCCCCCTGATGCACCCCTAGAGTGGAAACTCCAAAAAAGTGACTCCATTTTAGAAACTACGGGATAGGGTGGCAGTTTTGTTGGTACTAGTTTAGGGTACATATGATTTTTGGTTGCTCTATATTACACTTTTTGTGCAGCAAGGTAACAAGAAATAGCTTTTTTGGCACTTTTTTTTTTTTTGTTATTTACAACATTCATCTGACAGGTTAGATCATGTGGTAATTTTATAGAGCAGGTTGTCACGGATGCGGCGGTACCTAATATGTATACATTTTTTTATTTATGTAAGTTTTATACAATAACTTCATTTTTAAAACCAAAAAAATGTTTTAGTGTCTCCATAGTCTAAGAGCCATAGTTTTTTCAGTTTTTGGGCGATTATCTTGAATAGGGTCTCATTTTTTGCGGGATGAGATGACGGTTTGATTGGCACTATTTTGGGGTGCATATAACTTTTTGATCGCTTGCTATTACACTTTTTGTGACGTAAGATGGCAAAAAATGGCTTTTTTTTACACTGTTTTTATTTTTATTTTTTTACGGTGGTCATCTGAGGGGTTAGGTCATGTGATATTTTTATAGAGCCGGTCGATACGGACGCGGCGATACCTAATATGTATACTTTTTTTTTATTTATGTAAGTTTTACACAATGATTTCATTTTTGAAACAAAAAAAAAATCATGTTTTAGTGTTTCCATAGTCTAAGAGCCATAGTTTTTTCAGCTTTTGGGCGATTATCTTGAGTAGGGTCTCATTTTTTGCGGGATGAGATGACGGTTTGATTGGTACTATTTTGGCGTACATGCGACTTTTTTGATCACTTTTATTACCTTTTTTGGGAAGTAAGGTGGGCAAAATTTCAATTTTCTCATAGTTTTTATTTTTTTATTTTTATGGCGTTCACCGTGCGGGGAAAGTAACATGACCATTTTATAGATCAGGTCGTTACGGACGCGGCGATACCTAATATGTGTAGTTTATTTTATTTTTTTAATTTTTATTCAGTGATAAATGTTATTTTTTTTTATCTTAACTTTTTTCACTTTTTTTTAAATTTTTTTGACCCAGACCCGCTTGGTTCTTGAAGATCCAGTGGGTCTGATGTCTGTATAATACAGTACAGTACAATATATATTGTTCTGTACTGTATTTTACTTACACTGAACAGATCTGTGCTTTTAGCATAGATCTGTTCAGCACCATGGACAGCAGGACGCCTGAGCAGGCGTCCTGTTGCCATGGGAACCCTCCCCGTCTGCTCAGAACTTCGCAGACGGGGAAGGGTAAGCACAGGGCTGAGGGGGGCTCTCTGGGGGCTCTCTCCCTCTCCATCGGGGGGCTGCAAAGGCACAGCAGCCCCCCGATGGAGAGGGAGGGAGCTCCCTGACCGATGACAGTTAACTTTTTCCATACAGCGGTCCGTACGGACCGCGGTATGGAAAGGGTTAAACGGCTGACATCTGCACAGATGTCAGCCGTTTATACCAGGGTGCCAGCAATGTGCTGGCACCCTGGTATACCCACTAGAAGCCAACGATCATTCATGGGGAGGCGGGCGGGGGATCGCGATCCCGCCTGCCGCATCGCCCGCCTCCCGCAACGCCCCCACCGCATGCGACACCCAAATATAGATTTTAGCCACTCTAAAGTTTCTGATCGCCGCGGTCAGGGACCGCGGGGATCAGAAACTGCAAAAAGCGCAGCAAACCGCAGGTCTGAATTGACCTGCGGTTTGCTGCGATCGCCGACACGGGGGGGTCACATGACCCCCCCTGGCGTTGTCACAGGATGCCGGCTGAAGGATTTCAGCCGAAATCCCGTTCCGTTTAACCCCTCGGGCGCCGGAATACAGATTTTAAGTCAGGACGTACCGGTACGTCCTGTGTCCTTAAGGACTCGGGAAATAGGGCGTACCGGTACGTCCTATGTCCTTAAGGGGTTAACTGGGTCCTTATTTGTTCACTAGACACCCCGTTGATAAATTGTTCCCTCAGGGTCTGGTCTTGGTTATCAGCCTCTTTGGGATCTATCTGCATTACAGCCCCTAAAGCCTCCTGAAGTGATAGGGCAAAGTCACGGAGGGACTCACCGGACTTCTGTTTCTTGCCAAAGAAGTGCATCTTTATCTCTGAGGCAGTCCTAGTTTCAAAAGTGGCTCTGAGGCGGGTGAATATCTGCTCTAGAGTAATCCGCTCAGCAGCATGCCAGGATAACACTTCTCTACGGGCAGCTCCCTCCAGTTGTGCCAGCAGGATTTCCATTTGCTGGTCGGCATTTATAGGGTACAATCGGAATAGTGCCAGCAACTTTTCTTTAAAGTCCCTTAGGGTATGGGTCTCTCCCCTGTAGCGAGGGAACCATGGGGCCCCGAAATAGTAAGGCATGGTAAAGGGCATCATGCTGGGGGCTGTAGGATGATTAGGAGCCGCAAGCTCTCCCGGGGCCGGCTGCTCAGGCACTCCTGGCTCTGACATGGTAGTCTATTTAGAGGTGGCTGCTGGCGACTAAAGGGGCCGGTACACTCCCCTTCCCTCCGGTTACAAGTGCTTACCGGTATCGCCGGGCTTGCGCAGGCCAAGTCTCGAGAGGTTTCAGACGTCCTGAGCACCCGATGACGCAGAAGAAGCAGGGCCGCGGCGGTGCGATGATGAAGAGGGGCGGGACTCTCTGTGTCTTTGCAGGGATCCGCCCACGAAGGTCCTCAGCGGCGCGGGAAACTTTACTCCAGGCAGCTGGTGGCCATCTTTAGCAAAACGCTGTCCATTCACTGACAGCAAGCAGGAATGTAAAAAGTCCACAAAACCACACTCCAATGTGGCGATTTTCTTCCTCTTGTTAGCGCAACACTGCACAGCGCTTTTTAGAAGTTTTGGGTACACTTTGGGTACGATTTTCAGTCCACAAAGTCCACTTTCAATAAACAGGTAATTTGTCACTTTGGTCACAGGGCAACTGTATAAGGCACAAAGTTCACGCTTCTTGCACTGGAAAGCGTGAGTATCCTGTTCGTGACGCCAAAAGAGAGGTGCAGCGTACTCAAGTTGTGTGTAATAGAGTTTCTGGGTGTAGTAGTGCAATGACACTAACCTGAGACGGCTGACTCTCTGCAAGGGCAGGTGATGGTATAAAATGTTCGTGACGCCAGTGCCAATTAAACGGTGGCACGCCGTTTGCGGATAGCAGGAATAAATTGAGGAACACGTGGTATTAAAACAGAACTCCAACTTTAGTAGTTTTCATGCAGAGACAATATTGGAATCGCAGTTCCTTGGCATACAGTCGATTTTTCAATACGGTTGATGCAGGCAATTACAGATTTAGCAAGGTGATTACAGAGTGTTGAACACAGGACTTGCAGTACAGGAGCTTGCACTCTATTTCTGTCTGATCCTGGAATATAGCAATTCTTCACCAAGGCCCAATAACCTAGTTCTGGCTTTATATCCTTGGCTATAGCTTTAGAAAGTACCTCCTCTGTTATTTTTAGTACCTCTTGCTTCTCTGCAGTTTGCCTCTGTCTCTCTCTGCTTCCTGAGGCTCTAGAAACTTCTGAGCCCTCCACTAGACTGACTTTCACTTCCCTGTCTGGGCCTTATATAAACTAGGGCTCTCTAGCTCCCTCTAGTGACTAGAAGCTGGAATGACACCCCTAGCAGACCTGTACATGCAAGTGTCATAGTAGCAGGGAAACACATAGCATTGCATTACATGACATTTTATAAAACTGACATATACCAACTTCTCCATAACTAAGGAGGGACGACAGCACACCAAGTGACACTTTGGTAGTGACGGGTATTACAGTCCCCGTACACTACAATTATGTTAGTTTTGTGAACTGCATCTATGCCTTTAGCCACCAAGGTTAACGTTTCAAGAGGAACAGAACGATACTCTGGGTGAGCAGTCTTTAGAGACTTTTGGATGTGAGGTTTTAATCCATCAGCAAAGGCACTAGACAACATCCTGGTTTGCACTGGGTCCTGTTTAGAGAACCCCATTCGGTTTGCAAATTTTTCCACTGACTCGGCCTTATCTTGTTTCATATCCTGAATTTGGATAGCCGGATCGGACAGCCTGGTCCTAGCCCAAGTCTCTAATAATTCAAAGAAATGTACTCCAGACTGATAGGTTTTTTGGTATTCTTCATCCCCATGGTTCGGGGCTGGCAGCTTCTTAACAATGGTTGGCCAAAAAGAATCCCCTGCCTTAATTTGGGTAAGCCCAGAGAGATCCCTCCATGTGGCAAAATGTGTTTTTCTGATCTGTTCTAATGCCCTATAGAAAGGAATGGGATATTGTTCGAGGTCGGGGAGAGAGTTCACCAGATTGGTGGCCTGTGTGGGGTAAAAGTCACGTATCTCCCCTGATGGCTTATTTCAGGGGAGGCTTAGCGGTCTGAGCTTGTCTGGTCAGGACCTCTATTTGTCCGGCTAACTTGGCCACCTCCAGGTCTCTTTCTCTCTCTCGCTCTCTCTCCATCTCCCCTCCCTTTCTGCACTCCACACTTCCCCTGTCTCTTCTCCTCCTGCTTTTCCCAGCAGGGGCATGAAGGAAGGGGGGCTAACAGGAGTACTGACTGCTGGGTCTTGAGGAGGTTTTGTCTCTTCCTCCTCCTGCTGCTCTTTCTGTTCTTTCTGTCCCCACGTCTCTACTCCCATCATAATGGGCACATTCAAGGGATTTAGGGGTGCAGTAGAATGGGCAACCTGACCCCCTGGCACATAATATGTGCCATCTGGTTTCACCACAGGATACAAGGGAGTTACTGGCTTCAGCATTGTCCCTGTAGTCTGTCTGGCTGATACTTCACAGGGCTGCGCTGTCTCATCAAATGTTATCAACGGAGGGTCGGGGCAACTCAGAGTGGACTGTCTGTCACCCTGCGGTGGGGGCTGGACAGGGCAGAGGACCGTCTGAACGGGGATGCGGGGGTTGTGTCTACGGACCGGAGCTAGGTTGTCACAGAGGCCCTGTCACTTCTGGAAGGGTGGGGCCAGGGGGCACCACAAGCAAGACTCATATCTTGGGCATCAGGATTCTGCTACTCACAATGTACCCACCTCCATCCTGCTGGACCCCTCACTGTCACCCCACTCGGTGGGCAGAGCCCCTCAGAGTGCGAATCATCACATCCTGCTCCACCGGCACCATTATAGGGCGGCTTTGTCCCATTTTGTGGCATATAGACATACGTTTTCAGACCTTCACCCCATCTCTCAGATCCTCCGTTAGCAGCCAGGCGGTCTGCTGTTCGCTACTAGTGATGAGCGAGCATGCTCGGCCGAATACCTGTTCGGCTCGAGCATCGCTATGCTCGGCACATGGTTGTACTCGGCCGAGTACCACATGTGCTGGAGCGCCATGCTCGAGTCTCCTCCCCGCACGTTTGGTGCCTGCTAAGCAGTCAATAAACGTGCAGGTAAGTATTGCCATCACTGTAATGCCAGTAGCCATGTTTTCTACTGGCATTACAGTGATTGGCTGGCCGAAACGCGTCATCGGGTGCTATATAGCACCTGGTCACGCGGGTTCGGCTCATTGCGAGTCAGGGAGAGCTGCTGTTAGGAAGGGTCAGAAAGTGTAGGGAGAATTTGATTGCAAATTCTCATTTTAAAGACGTTTAAAGACTAAAAATTCCTTTTAAGGACTATTGTGTGTGTTGGCAGCAATTTGAAAGTGCAGATTTGCACTTTTTTGTGTGTTAATTTACATATATTTCCCAGAATATGACCACATTTTTGCTGTCTGCGGTTTAATCCGTTAATCTCAGTGCTCTGTATTTGAACACCGTCTGTGGTTTGCAGGGCCATAAATTGGGAAAAAGTGAAAAAAAATATACAGTACAGACCAAAAGTTTGGACACACCTTCTCATTCAAAGAGTTTTCTTTATTTTCATGACTATGAAGGCATCAAAACTATGAATTAACACATGTGGAATTATATACATAACAAACAAGTGTGAAACAACCGAAAATATGTCATATTCTAGGTTCTTCAAAGTAGCCACCTTTTGCTTTGATTACTGCTTTGCACACTCTTGGCATTCTCTTGATGAGCTTCAAGAGGTAGTCCCCTGAAATGGTCTTCCAACAGTCTTGAAGGAGTTCCGAGAGATGCTTAGCACTTGTTGGCCCTTTTGCCTTCACTCTGCGGTCCAGCTCACCCCAAAAAATCTCAATTGGGTTCAGGTCCGGTGACTGTGGAGGCCAGGTCATCTGGCGCAGCACCCTATCACTCTCCTTCATGGTCAAATAGCCCTTACTTTCAAAGTTTTCCCAATTTTTCGGCTGACTGACTGACCTTCATTTCTTAAAGTAATGATGGCCACTCGTTTTTCTTTACTTAGCTGCTTTTTTTTTATTTCTTGCCATAATACAAACATAATTTTTTCCATAATCTATTCAGTAGGACTATCAGCTGTGTATCCACCTGATTTCTCCTCAACACAACTGATGGTCCCAACCCCATTTAGAAGGGAAGAAATCCCACTTATTAAACCTAACAGGGCACACCTGTGAAGTGAAAACCATTTCAGGGGACTACCTCTTGAAGCTCATCAAGAGAATGCCAAGAGTGTCCAAAGCAGTAATCAAAGCAAAAGGTGGCTACTTTGAAGAACCTAGAATATGACATATTTTCAGTTGTTTCACACTTCTTTGTTATGTATATAATTCCACATGTGTTAATTCATAGTTTTGATGCCTTCAGTGTGAATCTACAATTTTCATAGTCATGAAAATAAAGAAAACTCTTTGAATGAGAAGGTGTGTCCAAACTTTTGGTCTGTACTGTATATACATATTTCCCATAATCTGACCACATTTTTGCTGTCTGCGGTTTAATCCGTTAATCTCAGTGCTCTGCATTTGAACACTGTCTGTGGTTTTCAGGGCCATATATCGGGAAAAGGTGAAAAAATATATATATGTATTTTTCCCAGAATCTGACCACATTTTTGCTGTCTACGGTGTAATGCGTTAATTGTGTGATCTGCATTTCAAAGTATTTGCTGGTTGTCAGAGCCTTATCCAGGGCAAAAATAAAGGTTGTCAGGGCCATATCCAGGCCAAAAATTTAAATACCGAAAAAAGTATTTTTTCCCAGAATCTGACCACATTTTTGCTGTCTATGGTCTAATGCGTTAATAGTGTGATCTGCATTACAAAGCATTTGCTGGTTGTCATGGCCTTATTCAGGGCAACAATAAAGGTTGTCAGGGCCATATCCAGGCCAAAAATTTAAATACAGAATTCCCCCCCCCCCCCCCCAGAATCTGACCACATTTTTGCTGTCTATGGTGTAATGCGCTAATTGTGTGATCTGCATTTCAAAGCATTTGCAGATTGTCAGGGCCTTATGTAGGCCAAAAGATAAAATAGAAAAATCATAATTTTTTCCATAATCTTTTTTGCTGTGTATGGTGTATTCCCTGAATTGAGTCATCTGCAATTCAATACCTTTTGTGGTTGTCAGGTCCAGATTTTGACAAAAAATATAAAATACAGAAAACATTTTTTTCCCATAATATATCCACAATTTTTATGTCAATGGTGTCTGACGTTAATTGTCACATCTGCACTGCAATACCTTTTGTGTTTGTATGGTGCAAATATTTGAAAAAATTCAAGAAAGCTAACAAAAGCTTTTCAAAGACCCCAAAGTCCTTTTAAGGACTACTGTGTGTGTGTGTGTGTGTGTGTGTGTGTTTGACAGCAGCAAGATATTTTTCTTTAATACCTATTACTGACGAACTCATCCGCAGACTGTGTTTTTTTGCGTAAATTCAAATAATCAGCTCCACATTTATTGTCTATAGTGTGTGCGTTTAATATACATCCGTGACATATACAGTACTCCATTCGAAAAGGGTTTCTTTAGGTATAATTTAACAAATATGGGCCTAATCTAGTGTCCATAGTGTGTTGTTTTCTGTGACATATACAGTACGCTATCCGAAAAGGGTTTATTTAGTTCAAACATCACCCGTGCCCTGACCAACGCAGTTATTATGAAGGTCCACTTAACAACCGACACATGGACAAGTGCTTTTGGCCAGGGACGCTACATGTCCGTGGCAGCACACTGGGTGAACCCTGTGGAGGCCGGGAGCAAGTCGTACCCTGGGATGGCACAGGTGCTACCTACGCCAAGGATTGCGGGCCCACTTCCCATCAGGATTTTCACCACCTACATTAATTTAAGCAAACCCCCTTCTCCTACTCCTACTCCATTTCCACCTCAGAATTATCATCTTTCAGCCCCAGTCAGCCATCAGTCAGTAGCTGTAAGCAGTGTAGCACAGCAGTGGGGAGGCGGCAACAGGCCGTGCTGAAATTATTTTGCTTAGGTTAAAAACAGCACACTGCCGCAGAGCTGTGACAGGGTATAAGGGACCAGACTGAGCTGTGGCTCTCGCCACTCAACCTACAACCAGGCATGGTTGTTTGTTGTGTCTGATAATGGCCGTAACTTGGCAGCTTTTCAGCTCGGCAAGCTCACACACATAGCAATCATACAGCTTAGTGTCCACAGGCCTAAATGGCAACATTTCCTGGGCCACCTATTTTTAAAGGTGTGCATTTGCACTTTGGTTCAAAGGCCTGGGTTAAGGACAACTGTACGCGGGCCTATTTGGTGTGGCCCGCCTTCTCCCTTTTGCCATCCCACAGCCTCTTCCAGCCTGTTGTGGTGCTGTGGATCCCTCCCCCTCTGTACTGCTGTCCTAGCTTGGCTTGCCACCTACCCAGGTTGGGTCAGTGATGTCATTGTCCAGCAACCCCTCTTCCACTTCCTCACTCGGGTCATCCTCCTGACTTGTGTTGTTGACCAAACAGGACCCTCACCTATTGACAACTGTGTCGCACCCGCATCATCCACCTCATTAAACACTAATTGCCATTCCCCACCCTCATCTTCTTCTGACTGTGGATGCTGAGGAGTTTGGGAATCGGTGCACAAGATCTCCTCATGTCCCTCTTCAGGGAGGGTCAGCTCACCTGTAGGCCCAAACCTAAAATCTTTCACTGAGTCAGCTCACCTGCAGGCCCGCAACTCAATGTGAATGAGCCCCTCCGTTATGTGATATACAGGTTTTATAGGAGTGCCTCTTCCTTGTAATTTTTTTTGCTTTCATATACAAGTAAATCTACAGGAAATAATGTTTTTTTTCTTCAATTTTTAATCTAAAATGTATTTTTGATTTCAAATGTGGGTGTACAAAATTACTTACATTGTGGGCCTGGTGATCAGTCTAAGGCCTTTTAGGCACAGCAGCAGCATGGTGATGAAAATGAGTGGCAAGGTGACATACTGTGGAGATGGCAGGATGAGGAGGACACATAGTGGCACAATGACTGAGTCTGGATGAAAGACTAAGGCCACAGATTGATTATAAAGATGCAGCTGGCAAAGGCATCTTTAGAGCTGTATAACGGGCACGTGCAGAATAATGCAGCCATCAAAATGAAGTTGGGTTTGTCGGTTTCACCGCAACTCACCAGAAGGATCGCAAATCTAATCTTTAAAAGGGTCAACTCACCTGCAGGCCCAAACTGAAAATCTTTCTCAGGGTCAGCTCACCTGCAGGCCCAAACCCCAAATCTTTTACAAGACTAAGGCCACAGATTGTTTATAAAGATACAGATGGCAAATGCATCTTTAGAGCTGTATGATGAGCACCTGCAGAATAATGCAGTAATCAAAATGAAGTTGGGTTTGTCAGTGTCACGGTCTTATTGTTGTTTGAACGTGACGCGGTTGCCGTGCAGACTCGTTGCTGGTGGCAACGTGTAGTTTTTTGGTTTGCATGTGCAATTCCCCTTTAAGGTGTTCCTCCCTGCTGTTTGGTTAGCTAGGGGTTAATCTTCTAGCTAGTGGGGATTATGGTGTGTCCTGGGTGTGGCCACAAGATTGACATATACCTACTGCTTGCAGACTGGGGGCAGTTGTTCTACAGCCTTGTTTGGTGATGGAGCTCTGCTCCTTGCCTGGGTGATTCTGCCCAGTCCTTGAGGGCCACCTTATTGGACATAAATTGTCTTTCCTTATGTTTTCTCCTGGTTCCCTACCTCACTTGTTATTTGTTAGGTGTGAGTTTATGTTCAGGGTGTGTTCTACGACTTCATAGTTGTTACATGTCTGGGCTGTTGTTGGTGTTTGTGCCTACATGTATGTTTGACGTTTGCCCTGTATGTTGTAGCCTGTTTGCAGCGCTGCTTGGGGCTGCCATGCACTGTGTGAGCATGGGGGGCTCTGGCAGAGTTAGTATGCTGGATTCCTGTGTGGGTTGTTTGTACTGTGACCTGCTGTGTGTTCGGGCTCCTGTACTGATGCACGGGTTCCAGTGGTGGAGGCTTCGGCAGGTAAATGAGTTGTCTTGTTGTTCTTACCTGCCGATCCTCTTGTTGTGAATGGTCTCTCCTTTTCCCTTTGTTGCTAGGCCTGTGGAGACTCTGGTTCATCCGTGTCTTGGATGAACCTGGTTGTCTCAGGTCCCTGTCTCCTAACCTCAGGGAAATTCAGGGTTCTGAGGTTCCAGCGTATGGGCCCTCCTACCTTATGGGTCGGCTCATACAGTTAGGAGAACAAGGCCAGATTTAGGGATGCTTTAGGAGGTGCCCTGTTCCCTTATTCTGGTGTACTGGCCTAGCAGCTACCCTTTATCCTTTTTACATTGTACGGTAGGGGTTTTTCCCCCACTCCCCACTGTGACAGTCGGTTCCACCGCAGTTCACCAGCAGGACCGAAAATCAAATCTTAAAAAGGGTCAGCTCACCTGCAGGGCCAAATCTAAAATCTTTTACAGGGTTAGCTCACCTGCAGGCCCAAACCCAAAATCTTTTACAGGCTCAGCTCACCTGCAGGCCCAAACCTAAAATCTTTTACTGGGTCACCTCACGTGCAGGCCCAAACCTAAAATCTTTTACAGGGTCAGCTCAACAGCAGGCCCGCAACTCATGCTGCCTTGCTTTGAAATGGTAGCCGTATTTGTTTCTCAGGCACCCTCTCCGAAATCGAACAATGATTCACCTTCACCCGTGGTCACCATGTTAGGCGCATAAAAGAACATCGAAAGTTGATAGGGAAACTATCAAAATGGATCGTAGACGTGCGATCAGGCAGAAGTTATCTAGAGTCAACAAAGCAGCAGCAGGGCCTCTCCTGTATAACATTTCCTTATCCAAAATACTGCAGTGATATTCCCTGTAATTTTATATTGCTAATTCCAATAACAGGGCATCTTAAGAGTCCTGTATTATTATTTATCGTCAATACCTCCCAGAGTCAGGAGAAATTTGTGCTCCCCCCCTCCCGCTTGCCTTCCTTGGATGTGGTAGCCATTTGTCAGGCTACCTCTCCGGAATCAAACACTGATTCCCCGTTACCCATAGTTTACAATTGTTTTGAACTGACTATTACATGGACAGTTGATAGGCCAGACATCCGAATGGATCGTTGCCGTCACGGGGACGTGCCATCGACCCCAGGTTAACTAGAGTCACCAAATCGGCAGCAGGCCACCGCCCATAATGTTTTAGATGGTCAGATCAGCAGGCCATTGCGCCTAATGTTTTTGAGGGTCACCAGCAGGCCATCAATGATAATATTTCAAGGGTATGTATGATGCCCTCCTTTATGTGTAACAAAGGGTGTATTGGAGCGCAGTTTCATTGTAATTT
Source organism: Bufo bufo (assembly GCF_905171765.1). Taxonomy (NCBI): domain Eukaryota; kingdom Metazoa; phylum Chordata; class Amphibia; order Anura; family Bufonidae; genus Bufo; species Bufo bufo. The sequence continues at coordinate 570,043,664 of NC_053391.1, read as the reverse complement.
TTGGCAGCCCTTTCACTTAGTGCATAGGCTTTATGAGTGTAGGAGTCCCACTACCTGAAAAATTGTAACACAATGTGGATGAGGCCTTCCTTTATGTGATATACAGGCTGTTTCGGAGTGCCTCTTGCTTGTAATTTTTTTCAGCACTTGAACTTATTATACAGGAAAGAATGTTTCCTACCAATTTTTACTGTAACATTGATTTTTTGGGGCGGTTTTGTGCGTATTTTTGTCAGTCTCTAAAAGTGGTGTACAACGCAGACAAAATGGTTCACTACAACGACCTGGGAGTCCAAGATGCATCCAGACATCGTCCCCATGCTATTCCCGATCCATTTCGGTGGTGTTTCTGTCCCTTTCTGACCTTTTCCAATGCACCAGGCACCCTCCCCTCTTCTGAGCAGGTGGTGCCTGGTTCTCTCCCATTGACTTCCATTATGCTCGAGTGCTCAGCCGAGCGCACGAATATCGCAATGTCTTTCGGCCGAACACCCGAATACTTTGGTGCTCGCTCATCACTATTCGCTACAAAGCTTGCGTAGCACTCAGTAACCCTTGGTCACACAATTTTCCACGGCACTGTGCCAAAACCTTCCTCCACAATACAGAGTTTAACTCTCCATTTTCATGACCATCAGCTATTTTCATCAGCTTTTTGTAATGTTTGACATGCTTGCTCCCCTCTTCTCGGGCTACCAGCTGATAAGCTGTATACTTGCCCTCGGGCAGTGACTGCGACTGCCCCATGGATTTATCCACTTATAACCAAGACAGAAGCAGGCACCTTATCCTTCACACTCCCAAGCAAAGCTCACCCCTGCAGTATATACACTCTGGCTCCCACGTCTGGGCCGCCAGCGGGGACTAATCCACCTGCCGCCTCTAAGGGGAGATCACTTAAGATGCCCCAGTCCAGGTCCTGCAGGTCTGCCACCTTCTAAGGGGGGATTAACTTAAGATGCCCCAGTTCAGGTCCAGCAGATATTTACCGTAGTCCCCCTGGGCTACTCCATCTGCCACCTCCTAAGGGGAGATCTGTAAAGATGCCCCAGTCCGGGTCCAGCAGACATCAACTGTAGCCCCCCTGCCAGGGGAAATCTCTTGCTCTGCTTAACCGTTAATTGTTAAGGTGCCTGACGCAAACCACACAGACAAAACACAAACACAGAAGAGCAAACTCAAAGGATTCTAGTAACTCTGGATTTTACATCAACTGAAGTTGCTACTACATACGTAACCTCAATAGCAGAACAGATTACCACAGCACAGTGGAGCACAGCAAGAGGCAGATGAGGTAACCAAATTTTCTTACCTGGTCTCTGTGAGGCTGCAGTCCTCGTCCACAAGCGTGGTCCACCGTGCCCTGGGAACCCCAAACTTCGGCTAGAGGCGTTACTACTCCCGAGCCCCACGTTTCAGGCGCCAACTGTGGAAGATGCCCCTAATCAGGGTCGATCACATTTGCTCTACTGCTCCAAATTAATAGTAACCCAAGGGTTTTACGTGCACGGAAGAAGATAACTGTGACACACACTGGGGTCAAAGCAAATTCTCATTTATTACAGGAAGTACAGCAGTTTATAAAGTCATAAGAGGGGCATTCCCCATGAGGCATGTGGCATCGTTACATTGGCTAAAATATGAAAATATGAAAAGAGATAACACTTGGCATCTGCCCATTGTGCATTGTTTTACTAACTGTGGTATGTGAACTATGTAAATATCTAGCTGTAAGCACCATCTTGTAATGGAGTTTTCACTAACAACAAAAGAGCATATATGACGTAGCAAGGAGGCGTGTTCTCTTCGGTAGGATGGAACCTTTGTGCTCTGGAGAAGATAAGGTGTTGTCTAAGAGCTAGAGTATGTGGGAGCTTTCTTAGCTGAATCAAAGAATGTAGTCTATATCTCTATCAACAGTATCATCATTTCCATAATTAAGTCCAGGATCTCTTAGTGTCACATCATATTCAAAAGAAAAAATGATAATGATAGTAATAATAATAATAATGATAAGCTTCACATTCAAGGCCATGCAGGACCTCCCCAACAAAAAGGGCAAAGAGGGCTTTAAGACAAAGGGGTGCATCAAAGAGGAGGAAGACAATTATGAAGCCATGAGAGACAAATTCCAAAGAGGTTAGATTCTCTCTCCTCTCCCATTTACAGATCCTCCTAACTAAGGTATCATAGGCATCTCTCTAATCCTCTATATGCCTTCCAGGCTTTTCAAACCCTCACAAACTTGTGGTGTGCCCGCCTCTCTCAGGAGGATAGTTCTTCAAATCTGTAGATTTGGTCAACCTTCTGTTTCCATTGTTCTAAGGGGGCAATTCAGTAGAAAGCCAGAACTTCAGAAAGTGGGTTGCCACCACCAAATGTCTGAAAAGGGGCATTAAAGTTACACCATCATTCTTTCTATATAAACCCATCAGCGCGCTAAGAGGAGAGACTGGGATCCATAAATATGTGTCCACCAATCTGCGACAGAGGGGCATTGCCACCAGATATGGTGGAAGGTGCCTCTATCTTTCAAGAATCTCCAGCATGTGTCCGAGGCTGAGGTTGAGTATAGACAGGTTTTACCAAGTAAGAACTTTGTATCCATTTTCCTGAATTCTAACATATCTATATGTCACATGTAGAGATATTAGAATGCCCCGCATCTCAGGCCTTGAAAAAACCAGAGAGAGGTCTGACTCCCAAGCACGTATGTATGCTGGGAGAGGCTGAAGAATTGAGTCTCTAATAAAGTTTAGATATCATCTTGATGTGGGACACTCTAGAGTCGATCATCCCCTCAAGCCAGACCATCGGGCGAGTCAAGTCTCCTGTTGGGCTAAATATTGTCACAGATAGGAGAATGGGATAATGGGCGTAGAATTTAGTTTCAGAAGATGATTCCTCTCTTCCATGTCCAGCACTTGACCACCCTCTCCAAACAAAGACATGAGACCGGTCGTGGAACCCACAATGTCCGAGGCACCCCATCTCTAAGGACCTCTGGGGCTAAGTAAAAGATATTGGATATTAGTAGTAATGAGGAGGGGTAGGGAACAGCCTAATGTGAGGATTGGAACCACATCCATGCAGCCATAGTAGCTCTTATTATTAGTGTTGATCACGAATATTCAAATTGCGAATTTTAATCGCGAATATCGGCACTTTGAGAATTCGCGAATATTCAGAATATCGCAAAATATATTCGTAATCGCGAATATTCAATTTTTTTTAAATACCAGTTCATGCGAATATTTTAGGTGAATTTTATGCGAATTTTCGCAATCAAGAAAATAATGCCTGGAGATCATGAATTCGCGAATTCTCGAATATATGGCGAATATTCGCCCAAATATTCGTGAAATATCGCGAATTCGAATATTGCCCCTGCCGCTCATCACTACTTATTATAGGGGTTGTAGAAGCGGGAAGAAGCTGTTGTACCTTATTTCCCAGAAGTAGCGAACGGAGTGGCAAGCCAGCTAAAGAACTCTCTATGGGGACCCAAGATTTGTGCAATGGAGCTCTCAGTCCAAGACTAGACATCAGCACTGCCCTCCCATACAGTTCTGAATCAGGGAGAGCTATACCTCCCATCTCCATTGACCTGATAAGGGTCGTGTAAGATATTTGTGCCCTTTTACCTTGCCAAATGAATTTTCTAAATTCCTCCCTCAATCGTTCATAGTCCACTTTAGGAAAGCGAGGCAGTATTATTGACACGAGAAAGTTTTTCCTTCCAAACCATGACAGTGTGGGGAGATCCAATTTGGCTAAACAGATAGAGTGTACTAAGGAGGAAAAATTAAGCGAGAATAACTGAGAAGGATCTGGACTAATCTTTATTCCTAGATAGGTGAGGTATGGGGCAGACCAGTCAAAAGGAGATTATTGGGCCAGTTGTCCTTGTCTAGTTGGGCTGTTTCCTGAACAAATGATCAGAGACTTCTTCATGTTCACTTTAACCCCTTGAGGACCGGGCTCATTTTCACCTTAAGGACCAGGACATTTTTGCAAATCTGACATGTGTCACTTTATGTTGTGATAACTTTAAAACGCTTTTACTTATCCAGACTATTGTGAGATTGTTTTCTCGTCACGTATTGTACCCAAAATTTGTAAATATATTGGCTAATTTCCAAATGTCAATTTCTCTACTTTTATAATAGATAGTAATACCTCCAAAAATAGTTATTACTTTAAATTCCCCATATGTCTACTTCATGTTTGGATCATTTTGCGAATGCCATTTTATTTTTTGGGGACGTTAGAAGGCTTAGAAGTTTAGAAGCAAATCTTGCAAATTTTCAGAAAATTTCTAAAACCCATTTTTCAGGACCAGTTCAGGTCTGAAGTCACTTTGTGAGGCTTACATAATAGAAACCACCCAAAAATGACCCAATTTTACAAACTACAGCCCTCAAGGTATTCAAAACAGATTTTACAAACTTTGTTAACCCTTTAGGTGTTCCACAAAAATTTATGGAAAATAGAGATAAAATTTCAAAATTTTACTTTTTGGGCAGATTTTCCATTTGAATCCATTTTTTCCAGTTACAAAGCAAGGGTTAACAGCCAAACAAAATGTAATATTTATGGCCCTGATTCTGTAGTTTACAGAAACACCCCATATGTGGTCGTAAACTGCTGTACGGGCACACGGCAGGGCACAGAAGGAAAGGAATGCCATACGGTTTTTGGAAGGCAGGTTTTGCTGGACTGGTTTTTTGACACCATGTCCCATTTGCAGCCCCCCTGATGCACCCCTAGAGTAGAAACTCCAAAAAAGTGACCCAATTTTACAAACTACAGCCCTCAAGGTATTCAAAACAGATTTTACAAACTTTGTTAACCCTTTAGGTGTTCCACAAAAATTTATGGAAAATAGAGATAAAATTTCAAAATTTCACTTTTTGGGCAGATTTTCCATTTTAATATTTTTTTTCCAGTTACAAAGCAAGGGTTAACAGCCAAACAAAACTCAATATTTATGGCTCTGATTCTGTAGGTTACAGAAACACTCCATATGTGGTTGTAAACTGCTGTACGGGCACACGGCAGGGCGCAGAAGGAAAGGAATGCCATACGGTTTTTGAAAGGCAGATTTTGCTTGACTGGTTTTTTGACACCATGTCCCATTTGAAGCCCCCCTGATGCACCCCTAGAGTAGAAACTTCAAAAAAGTGACCCCATTTTAGAAACTACGGGATAGGGTAGCAGTTTTGTTGGTACTATTTTAGGGTACATATGATTTTTGGTTGCTCTATATTACACTTTGTGTGAGACAAGGTAACAAGAAATAGCTGTTTTGGCACTGTTTTTATTTTTTACAAAATTCATCTGACAGGTTAGATCATGTGGTATTTTTATAGAGCAGGTTGTGACGGACGCGACAATACCAAATATGAATACTTTTATTGGTTGTTTGTTTCAGTTTTACATAATAAAGCATTAAAAAAAAAATGATTCTTTAGTGTCTCCACATTCTGAAAGCCATAGTTTTATTTATTTTTTGGGCGACTGTCTTGTGTAGGGGCTAATTTTTTTTGGGATGAGATGACAGTTTGATTGGCACTATTTTGTGGTGCGTATGACTTTTTGATCGCTTGCTTTTACACTTTTTGGGATGTAAGGTGACAAAAAATTGCTTTTTTTACACCGTTTTTTTTTTTACGGTATTCACCTGAGGGGTTAGGTCATGTGATATTTTTTTTTTAGAGCAGGTTATTACGGATGCGTCGATACCTAATATGTATACTTTTTTCTTATTTATGTAAGTTTTACACAATGATTTCATTTTTGAAAAAAAAAAAAAAACATGTTTTAGTGTCTCCATATTCTGAGAGCCATAGTTTTTTCAGTTTTTGGGCGTTTATCTTGGGTAGGGTCTCATTTTTTGCGGAATGAGATGATGGTTGCTATTACACTTTTTGTGATGTAAGGTGAAAAAAATGGCTTTTTTTAAACAGTTTTTTTTTTTTTTTTTTTACGGTGTTCACCTGAGGGGTTAGGTCATGTAATATTTTTATAGAGCAGGTAATTATGGACGCCGCGATACCTAATATGTATACTTTTTAAAAATTTTCTTAAGTTTTACACAATAACAGCTTTTTCAAAACAAAAAAAGATGTTTTAGTGTCTCCATATTCTGAGCCATAGTTTTTTTATTTTTTGGGCGATTGTCTTGGGTAAGGGCTCATTTTTTGCAGGATGAGGTGACGGTTAGATTGGCACTATTTTGGTGGGCATACGCCTTTTTGATCACTTGCTGTTGTACTTTTAGTGATGTAAGTTGACCAAAATTTTTTTATTTGGCACAGTTTTTATTTTTTATTTTTTTTACGGTGTTCATCTGAGGGGTTAGGTCATGTGATATGTTAATAGAGCTGGTCGATATGGACGCGGCAATACCTAATATTTCTTTTTTCCCCCCTATATTTTACCAATTTTTTTTACTTTATTTGGGGAAAATGCTGTTTTTTTTTTTACTTGAAACTTTACATTTTTTGGGGGGAAAGCTTTATTTTTTCAACTTTTTTTTCACTTTATTTTTTGTCCCACTTTGGGACTTCAACTTTTGGGGGTCTGATTCCCTTTACAATGCATTCCAATACTTCTGTATTGGAATGCATTGGCTGTATGAATAATACAGTGTGTATTACTCATACAGCTTCCTGCCTGCGAGATCCAGGGGGCTGGATCTCACAAGCTCTTCACCGGAAGGCAGCCCCGATGCCTAAGGAAGGCATCGCGCTGCCTTCCATGCCATCGGGTTCCCGTCACAGCAGCACGGGGACCTGATGGCACCGCCGATCCCCGCCGGTAAATGCTGCAAACCGCAGGTCTGAATTGACCTGCGGTTTGCAGCGATCGCCGATACGGGGGGAGGGGGGGTCACAGGACCCCCCTCGGCATTGTGGCAGAGTGTCTGCTGAATGCTCCGATCAATGTGCGTCGCGCGGCGGTGATCGTAAATACACATGACGTACCGGTGCGTCATGTGTCCTTAAGTACCAGGGCATCATGACGTACCGGTACGTCCTGTGTCCCCAACAGGTTAAAGTGTGAAAGGGAACTATAGGTTTCTATATGGTGATACATTTTATTAAGAGAAATCTCTGGAGTAGTGGTCATGACCAAAAGATCATTGGCAAAGGCCACAGTCTTATGCTCCTGGTCCCCTAGACAGACTCCCTTGATCTGTGGGTCTGTGCGGAGTGTATGCAATAGGGGCTCCAATACTAACACAAACAATAGGGGAGACAGTGGGCACCCCTGTCTTGTCCAATTTGTAATCCCAAATGGAAAATACAGGTCTCCATTAACTATAATCAGGGCCGAGGCATTAGCGTACATGGAGAAAGTTGCCTCGATGAATGGCTCAGGAAGGTGAAATTTACAGAGTACCTTACCTCAGCATCTGTGCTGAGAAGGGCTAGAGGAGTCTTTCGAGCTTTGGAGTTATAAAGAATGTTTAGTACCCTGGCAGTATTGTCCCTACCCTCTCTACCCTTCACAAATCCCACTTGGTCTCTATGAACCAGTGAAGGAAAGAGGTCTGCCAGTAGCAATCAACTTTAGATCAATGTTAAGGAGTGAAAACGGGCGACAACTCAAACACTGCATGAGATCCTTGCCGTCTTTGAGTATAAGGGTAATATAGGCCCGTGTCATATCTGTTGATAGAGGTGTGCCCAAGAGAGTTTGGTTACATACCTGGAGAAGATGTGGGAGCAGTATGTCACTGAAGAGTAGTAGGTTATAGGGAAACCATCTGGGCCTGGGCTTTTCCCGCTTGGGGACAGACAGATAGCTTGCAGAAGTTCCTCCCTTGTGAAAGGAGAGGACAACATTTGCCGCTGGTCCTCTGTTAGTGTAGTTAACGCCATTGCGTCCAGGAAGGAATTCCTGGACCTCTCTGTTTGGGTACCAGATGATCCACATCCCTGACAGGCCAGGTTGTACAAAGATTCATAGTAGGTCCTGAACTGAGACGCAATGGGGCTGGAGGAGAATACCATAGACCCTGAGGGTGATCGTAATTGGTGAACAAAGTTGGCTGACCTTTTATCATGAATTTTGATGCTTTGTCTTTGTGAGCAAAGAACTTGAATTCGTAGTGGAGGTAATATTTAGCAGAGGAGGTTTTGAGTATATTTTTAAGGTCAGATCTTAAGGCGGTTAGTTCCTCAAGTTTAGCTTCAGATAAGGATTTTTTATGCAACGCTTCCAGGTGGCCAATTTTGAGGCATAGAGTGTCTTTTTGTCTATTGCGTTCTTTTTAAATATGGGCACCTGCGCTAATGAATTGACCTCTGATAAAGGCTTTATGTGCCTCCCACAGTATTTCTGGGTTAGTGTCTGGTTGGGAGTTTAGGGCAAAGTAGTCCTCCAGTGCTTTAGATATACGGGTTTTTATTTCCGGTGTGCCTAGTAGGGACTCATTGAGTCTCCATTTGAAGGTATTATGGGAAGAGTCGTAAGGGGAGATTGTGAGACCGTGGAGTGATCAGACAAGGCAAGATGGAACCAATGTTTACCTCAGAGCACAGCTGGTGATTTTGATACAAATAGGTAATCAACGCGCTGATAGGTGCCATGTACGGATGAGTAATATGTGTAATCAGGGCAGTAGGATTAAGTACCCTCCAGACATCTATGAGGTGCATGTTGTTTAGTCTTTTCCTAAGAGAACTCAGAGCTCTGTATGAGTGTGTGGAGACGAATCGAAAAGGGGTTCCAATACTAAATTAAAGTCACTCCCGAAGACTATGATGCCCTCTCGGAAGGAGTCCACCACGGGGAGCAGTTTTCTAAACCAACCTATTTGGTCCAAATTTGGAGAGTAGACATTAACAAAAGTAAAAATGTGGGGGCGATATGGCCTTTTACCATGAGATATCTACACTCAAAGTCCTGGGTGTGTGCTACATATTTAAAGGGGAAGTTTCTCCTAAATCCTACACTCACCCCCCAAGAGGCTGACGAGTTACCACCACAATGGTACTACTGAGGGTAGTTCGAGAATGAGAGATTTGGGTAGTGATTAAACTTGAAATGGGTCTCCTGGAGTAGTAGAACAGAAGGATGTTCTTTTTTCAGTAATGAGAAGATTTGGCATCTTTTTGATGGGGAGTTTATACCTCGAACATTGTAAGAAGATATCCTTATGTTAGCCACAATAGATATAGTTTCTGGTCTCCACAGCTATCCACCTAGGCAAATCGTAAAGCAATAGGGTATGGTAAGTAGGTTACTTAGCCTCCCGGGGGTGACACCAGGTCCCTAAAGAGGAGGAAGTAGACCACCTAAATGCAACACGTATCCATCCATTGGATGATGAACATCGACCTGGGAGGTAATAAAATAGAAACAAAAACGTAAAAAAAAAAAAACAGTTACCAGTGTACAGTGTTTGGTTGAAGCAGATACCATGGGTGAGGACACCCATCATATCTGGGTGAGCTCTTGTCAAGCAAGCAAAAGTAAGAAAGAAAAGGGGTTGTAGGATCAATAATCCAGTTAATCTTCATCTCTGCCTTTACGTAGAGGCGGGCAACATGTGTAAACGATCCGGAAAGATGCGTCTAGGCTGAAATTAACAACTTCCCAGTCTGACGTAGGGAAACCTAGCTTAGGTAAACATCAGTTATCTATGAGAAAATAAAGCATCTGAGCAGAGGGACAGCTGTTAAAGAGAGCTAGGGAATCAGACAGGAATGGTGAAAGCAGGAAGGGAAAGGGAGAGGAAAATGGAAAAATAAATAAAAGAGAAAAATAAGTAAATAAAATTGAGGAAAACAAGTCTGAGGAACCAGAGTAGCCCTTCAAGATTGGATCACCGAGTGTCCATCATTTTGCACGCAGTGAGTAGAGGTCCTCGGGCACCGCAGGGGGTCCAGGATTTTTAGCAAAGTCCTTCTTAAGGGGCCAAAGAGACACCCCGATGCACCCAATGCTTGGTTCAGGACACTTCCGCAGTCAGTCGCTTAGGAGTTAGTGCTGAGGATTTTTTCCTGGCTCTTTGAGCTTTCGGAATGTCTTGGAACTTATATGGGGTTACCTTGGGCATTTCAGGTAGGAAGAAAAGATCTTGAGTGCCTTCCCAATTCTTGATTTCGAGAGGTGGGATTTGAAGGCGTTCAAATACCCCTCCTAGGTCGACAAAGGAAGAGATAGTAAGGCGACGACCCTCATGCAAAAATATTAATCCAAATGGGAAAGTCCATCTGTATAATATTTTGTGGTCTCTGAGCCAGTCTGTGAGTGTTTTAAGGATTCTCCTTTTTCTCAGGGTAGCAGGTGCCAGATCTTGGAACACCAATGCACGTTGGCCCTCATATGTCAGGCCTTGTAGGGTCCTCGCTTTATGCAAGACTGCCTCTTTGTCTGGAAAGCTGAGGAATTTACAAATAATGTCCCTGGGTGGGTCCATTGGTTTGGGATAAGGAAGAAGGGATCTAGCAATTATGTCCCTTTCTAAGACAACTGGGGGATGATCTGGGCCCAAGATTGTGGAACAAAGGGCCTGCGTTACCTTTACAGTGTCCCCTGGGGGAAGATCTCAGGAACCCCCCTGAAGCGCAGGTTGTTTCTACGTACTCTGTTCTCCTGGTCTTCTAGGGTGGAGTTTAAGGTGTTAAGCTGGACTTGGCACTGTTGGAAGCAGTGAGACGCCACAGTTTGAAACTCCAGTACGGAGGTCTGAGTGGTTTCTAGGGCCTCCACACAGTTCCTAATGTGCCGAACATCTTGTCTCAGAGACGAGATCTCCATGAGTACAGGTTCGAGGGCTCTTTTCAATGCCTGGTTGAGGTAGTGTCGGGATATAGGCAGTTTACCTCTGGTTGTGGCCTCCTCCCCATCACTATCATTGCCCGAGAGCTCAGCCGCGCGTTCACTGGCTTTGAACTCGCCATCTTGTTTTCGCGCCCCCACAAGGCCATGGCTGCTATTTTTTATAAATTTGTCCATTTCTCCACTGGAACTTTGTGTCTTGGTGGAGTGTGTAACCTCCCCAGACTCCTCATTTCGGAGTCGGAGGGCTGAGGTTAGCTAGGGCAAATAGGAAATGTCACAACAGAGCTCAGAAATAGGGATGAGCGAACCCGAACTGTATAGTTCGGGTTCGTACCAAATTTTGGGGTGTCCGTGACACGGACCCGAACCCGAACATTTTCGTAAAAGTCCGGGTTTGGGTTCGGTGTTCGGCGCTTTCTTGGCGCTTTTTGAAAGGCTGCAAAGCAGCCAATCAACAAGCGTCATACTACTTGGCCCAAAAGGCCATCACAGCCATGCCTACTATTGGCATGGCTGTGATTGGCCAGTGCACCATGTGACCCAGCTTCTATTTAAGCTGGAGTCACGTAGCGCCGCACGTCACTCTGCTATGATCAGTATAGGGAGAAGTTGCAGCTGCGACGTTAGGGCGAGATTAGGCAGATTAACTCCTCCAAAAGACTTCATTCTGTGATCGATCTGCAGCTGTGGATCATTGAAGTGCTATTATTGACTTGCTCACTTTTTTGAGGCTGCCCAGAGCGTTTTTAGATCACTTTTTTTCTGGGGTGATCGGCGGCCATTTTGTGACTTGTGGTGCGCCAGCACGAGCTATCACCAAGTGTATTTAACCATCGATAGTGTGGTTATTTTGTGCTATATCCTACATCAGCTGCAGGCTGAGCCTGTGTCACCGAAGTGCATTTAACCATCAACAGTCTGGTTATTTTTTGGCCATATACTACATCAGCTGCAGGCTGAGCCTGTGTCACCCAAGTGCATTTAACCATCAACAGTCTGATTATTTTTTGGCCATATACTACATCAGCTGCAGGCTGAGCCTGTGTCACCCAAGTGTATTTAACCATCGATAGTGTGGTTATTTTGTGCTATATCCTACATCAGCTGCAGGCTGAGCCTGTGTCACCCAAGTGCATTTAACCATCAACAGTCTGATTAATTTTTGGCCATATACTACATCTGGTGCAGGCTGAGCCTGTGTCACTGAAGTGCATTTAACCATCAACAGTCTGATTATTTTTTGGCCATATACTACATCTGGTGCAGGCTGAGCCTGTGTCACCCAAGTGCATTTAACCATCAACAGTGTGGTTATTTTTTGGCCATATATTACATCAGGGGCAAGTTGAGCCTGTCACCCAGCGCCTAAAAAATAGACCTGACATTTCTATTCAACCAAATCTGTACTGTTTTAGCTGGTCAAGTTATTTGTATTGACCGTAAAAGCACACTTTTTTTTCTGGGTTGAAAAAGCATTCCCAAATTTGCCATTCTCAAAATAACTAGTTTCTGGTATTTGAGGCCTACTTGAAATCTATCCCAAAAAGAAAATCTTACATTGAAGGTATTGATAGTGTCATTCAGAAAAACCTAAGACACACTCTAGCGTGCTGATAGAAGTGTGATTCTGTGATTAAACCTATACCTGTCACACAGCGCAAAAAAAAACAGGTCTCACATCTCTATTCAACCAAATCTGCAGTGTTTTATCTGGTCAAGTTATTTGTAGTGACCGTAAAAGCAGACTTTTTGTTCTGGGTTGAAAAAGCATTCCCAAATTTGCCATTCTCAAAATAACTAGTTTCTGGTATTTGAGGCCTACTTGAAATCTATCCCAAAAAGAAAATCTTACATTGAAGGTATTGATAGTGTCATTCAGAAAAACCTAAGACACACGCTAGCGTGCTGATAGAAGTGTGATTCTGTGATTAAACTAATACCTGTCACACAGCGCAAAAAAAAACAGGTCTCACATCTCTATTCAACCAAATCTGCAGTGTTTTATCTGGTCAAGTTATTTGTAGTGACCGTAAAAGCAGACTTTTTGTTCTGGGTTGAAAAAGCATTCCCAAATTTGCCATTCTCAAAATAACTAGTTTCTGGTATTTGAGGCCTACTTGAAATCTATCCCAAAAAGAAAATCTTACATTGAAGGTATTGATAGTGTCATTCAGAAAAACCTAAGACACACTCTAGCGTGCTGATAGAAGTGTGATTCTGTGATTAAACCTATACCTGTCACACAGCGCAAAAAAAAACAGGTCTCACATCTCTATTCAACCAAATCTGCAGTGTTTTATCTGGTCAAGTTATTTGTAGTGACCGTAAAAGCAGACTTTTTGTTCTGGGTTGAAAAAGCATTCCCAAATTTGCCATTCTCAAAATAACTAGTTTCTGGTATTTGAGGCCTACTTGAAATCTATCCCAAAAAGAAAATCTTACATTGAAGGTATTGATAGTGTCATTCAGAAAAACCTAAGACACACGCTAGCGTGCTGATAGAAGTGTGATTCTGTGATTAAACTAATACCTGTCACACAGCGCAAAAAAAAACAGGTCTCACATCTCTATTCAACCAAATCTGCAGTGTTTTATCTGGTCAAGTTATTTGTAGTGACCGTAAAAGCAGACTTTTTGTTCTGGGTTGAAAAAGCATTCCCAAATTTGCCATTCTCAAAATAACTAGTTTCTGGTATTTGAGGCCTACTTGAAATCTATCCCAAAAAGAAAATCTTACATTGAAGGTATTGATAGTGTCATTCAGAAAAACCTAAGACACACGCTAGCGTGCTGATAGAAGTGTGATTCTGTGATTAAACCTATACCTGTCACACAGCGCAAAAAAAAACAGGTCTCACATCTCTATTCAACCAAATCTGCAGTGTTTTAGCTGGTCAAGTTATTTGTAGTGACCGTAAAAGCAGACTTTTTGTTCTGGGTTGAAAAAGCATTCCCAAATTTGCCATTCTCAAAATAACTAGTTTCTGGTATTTGAGGCCTACTTGAAATCTATCCCAAAAAGAAAATCTTACATTAAAGGTATTGATAGTGTCATTCAGAAAAACCTAAGACACACGCTAGCGTGCTGATAGAAGTGTGATTCTGTGATTAAACCTATACCTGTCACACAACGCAAAAAAAAACAGGTCTCACATCTCTATTCAACCAAATCTGCAGTGTTTTAGCTGGTCAAGTTATTTGTAGTGACCGTAAAAGCAGACTTTTTGTTCTGGGTTGAAAAAGCATTCCCAAATTTGCTATTCTCAAAATAACTATTTTGTGGTATTTGAGGCCTACTTGAAATCTTTCCCAAAAAGAAAATCTTACATTGAAGGTATTGATAGTGTCATTCAGAAAAACCTAAGACACACGCTAGCGTGCTGTTAGAAGTGTGATTCTGTGATTAAACCTATACCTGTCACACAGCGCAAAAAAAAACAGGTCTCACATCTCTATTCAACCAGATCTGCAGTGTTTTAGCTGGTCAAGTTATTTGTAGTGACCGTAAAAGCAGACTTTTTGTTCTGGGTTGAAAAAGCATTCCCAAATTTGCCATTCTCAAAATTGTGGTGAACGGGAACAATGAGAAAAACATCTAATAAGGGCCGCGGACGTGGACATGGTCGTGGTGGTGTTAGTGGACCCTCTGGTGCTGGTAGAGGACGTGGCCGTTCTGCCACAGCCACACGTCCTAGTGAACCAACTACCTCAGGTCCCAGTAGCCAGCAGAATTTACAGCGATATTTGGTGGGGCCCAATGCCGTTCTAAGGATGGTAAGGCCTGAGCAGGTACAGGCATTAGTCAATTGGGTGGCCGACAGTGGATCCAGCACGTTCACATTATCTCCCACCCAGTCTTCTGCAGAAAGCGCACAGATAGCGCATGAAAACCAAGCCCATCGGTCTGTCACATCACCCCCATGCATATCAGGGAAACTGTCTGAGCCTCAAGTTATGCAGCAGTCTCTTATGCTGTTTGAAGACTCTGCTGCCAGGGTTTCCCAAGGGCATCCACCTAGCCCTTCCCCAGGGTTGGAAGAGATAGAATGCACTAACGCACAACCACTTATTTTTCCTGATGATGAGGACATGGGAATACCACCTCAGCACGTCTCTGATGATGACGAAACACAGGTGCCAACTGCTGCGTCTTTCTGCAGTGTGCAGACTGAACAGGAGGTCAGGGATCAAGACTGGGTGGAAGACGATGCAGGGGACGATGAAGTCCTAGACCCCACATAAAATGAAGGTCGTGCCACTGACTTTCACAGTTCAGAGGAAGAGGCAGTGGTGAGACCGAGCCAACAGCGTAGCAAAAGAGGGAGCAGTGGGCAAAATCAGAACACCCGCCGCCAAGAGACTCCGCCTGCTACTGACCGCCGCCATCTGGGACCGAGCACCCCAAAGGCAGCTTCAAGGAGTTCCCTGGCATGGCACTTCTTCAAACAATGTGCTGACGACAAGACCCAAGTGGTTTGCACGCTGTGCCATCAGAGCCTGAAGCGAGGCATTAACGTTCTGAGCCTTAGCACAACCTGCATGACCAGGCACCTGCATGCAAAGCCTGAACTGCAGTGGAGTAAACACCTTAAAAACAAGGAAGTCACTCAGGCTCCCCCTTCTACCTCTTCTGCTCCTTCCGCCTCGGCCTCTTCTGCTGCTGCCGCCGCCTCGGCCCCTTCTGCTGCTGCTGCCGCCGCCTCGGCCTCTTCCTCCGCCTCTGGAGGAACGTTGGCACCTGCCGCCCAGCAAACATGGGATGTACCACCAACACCACCACCTGCGTCACCAAGCATCTCAACCATGTCACACGGCAGCGTTCAGCTCTCCATCTTACAAACATTTGAGAGAAAGCGTAAATTCCCACCTAGCCACCCTCGATCCCTGGCCCTAAATGCCAGCATTTCTAAACTACTGGCCTATGAAATGCTGTCATTTAGGCTGGTGGACACACACAGCTTCAAACAGCTCATGTCACTTGCTGTCCCACAGTATGTTGTTCCCAGCCGCCACTACTTCTCCAAGAGAGCCGTGCCTTCCCTGCACAAACAAGTGTCCGATAAAATCAAGTGTGCACTGCGCAACGCCTCATATGCGACGTGCCCACCAGGTGGAACTCCACCTTGCATATGCTGGACAGACTGTGCGAGCAGCAGCAGGCCATAGTGGAGTTTCAGCTGCAGCACGCACGGGTCAGTCGCACTGTGGATCAGACCCACTTCACCACCAATGACTGGGCCTCCATGCGAGACCTGTGTGCCCTGTTGCGCTGTTTCGAGTACTCCACCAACATGGCCAGTGGCGATGACGCCGTTATCAGCGTTACAATACCACTTCTATGTCTCCTTGAGAAAACACTTAGGGCGATGATGGAAAAGGAGGTGGCCCAGGAGGAAGAGGAGGAAGAGGGGTCATTTTTAGCACTTTCAGGCCAGTCTCTTCGAAGTGACTCAGAGGGAGGTTTTTTGCAACACCCGAGGCCAGGTACAAATGTGGCCAGACAGGGCCCACTACTGGAGGACGAGGAGGACGAGGATGAGGAGGAGGTGGAGGAGGATGAGGATGAAGCATGTTCACAGCGGGGTGGCACACAAAGAAGCTCGGGCCCATCACTGGTGCGTGGCTGGGGGGAAATACAGGACGATGACGATACGCCTCCCACAAGGGACAGCTTGTCCTTACCTCTGGGCAGCCTGGCACACATGAGCGACTACATGCTGCAGTGCCTGCACAACGACAGCAGAGTTGCCCACATTTTAACGTGTGCGGACTACTGGGTTGCCACCCTGCTGGATCCCCGGTACAAAGACAATGTGCCCACCTTACTTCCTACACTGGAGCGTGATAGGAAGATGCGCGAGTACAAGCGCACGTTGGTAGACGCGCTACTGAGAGCATTCCCAAATGTCACAGGGGAACCAGTGGAAGCCCAAGGCGAAGGCAGAGGAGGAGCAAGAGGTCACCAACGCAGCTGTGTCACGCCCAGCTCCTCTGAGGGCAGGGTTAGCATGGCAGAGATGTGGAAAAGTTTTGTCAACACGCCACAGCTAAGTGCACCACCACCTGATACGGAACGTGTTAGCAGGAGGCAACATTTCACTAACATGGTGGAACAGTACCTGTGCACACCCCTCCACGTACTGACTGATGGTTCGGCCCCATTCAACTTCTGGGTCTCCAAATTGTCCACGTGGCCAGAGCTAGCCTTTTATGCCTTGGAGGTGCTGGCCTGCCCGGCGGCCAGCGTTTTGTCTGAACGTGTATTCAGCACGGCAGGGGGCGTCATTACAGACAAACGCAGCCGCCTTTCTACAGCCAATGTGGACAAGCTGACGTTCATAAAAATGAACCAGGCATGGATCCCACAGGACCTGTCCATCCCTTGTGCAGATTAGATATTAACTACCTCCCCTTAACAATATATTATTCTACTCCAGGGCACTTCCTCATTCAATACTATTTTTAATTTCATTTTACCATTATATTGCGGGGCAACCCAAAGTTGAATGAACCTATCCTCTGTCTGGGTGCCGGGGCCTAAATGTGTGACAGTGGCCTGTTCCAGTGGTGGGTGACGTGAAGCCTGATTCTCTGCTATGACATGAATACAGATTCTGCGCTGGCATAAGGCCAGATTCTCTGTTACGGGACCTCTCCTCTGCCTGGGTGCCTGGGCCTAAATGTGTGACAGTGGCCTGTTTCAGTGGTGGGTGACGTGAAGCCTGATTCTCTGCTATGACATGAAGACTGATTCTGCGCTGACATGAAGCCAGATTCTCTGTTATGGCATGAAGAGACTGATTCTCTGCTGACATGAAGCCAGATTCTTTGCTATGGCATGAAGAGACTGATTCTCTGCTGACGTGAAGCCAGATTCTCTGCTATGGGACCTCTGTCCAATTGATATTGGTTCATTTTTATTTTTTTTATTTTAATTTTAATTAATTTCCCTATCCACATTTGTTTGCAGGGGATTTACCTACATGTTGCTGCCTTTTGCAGCCCTCTAGCTCTTTCCTGGGCCTTTTTAGTGCCCAAAAGTTCGGGTCCCCATTGACTTCAATGGGGTTCGGGTTCGGGACGAAGTTCGGATCCCGAACCCGAACATTTCCGGGAAGTTCGGCCGAACTTCTCGAACCCGAACATCCAGGTGTTCGCTCAACTCTACTCAGAAACACACCACCATCTTGTGTTGGTGCAAGCTCCGCACCCTGTCTTGGTGTTACTTTTGACACTGATCTTTCCTTCACCCCCTATATTCAATCTCTCGCCAGTTTATGTTGCTTGTACATTAAACACATCTCTAGAATCCCCTTTCTCACTATGGAAACAACAAAACTCTCATTGTTGCCCTGATCCATTGCTGACTCGATTACTATAACCCACTATTAACTTGCCTTCCCCTCACCAGACTCTCCCCTCTCCAATCTATCCTTAATGCAGCAGATAGAGTCACCTATCTGTATATCCACTACTCCAAAGCCTCCACTCTGTGCTAGTCATTGCACTGGTTGCCCATATAGTACAGAGTCCAATTTAAACTGCTTGTTCTCACCCACAAAGCACTGTGCTGCATCCCCCTACATCTCATCACTTATCTCTGTCTACCACTCTTCCCCATTTCTTCTCTCTGTAAAGGATTTATGACTGACATCCACCATAATCTGAATGTTAGCCTAGCGGTCTGTGCGGGCACTGCTGCCCCTACCCGCGGGCATAGGCGCCGGGCTCCCTCTTTCCCTCCTGCTGCCATAAACCGTGCTGACAAGCGCGGGCAGCAGGTAGCTTAACTGTTGCATCTGCGCTCCATGCCAGAGCTTACTTCCTGCTTGAGTCCTGTACTGTTTGTTAGGGCATACATGGGCGTGTCTCTCCTTGCCCTCTATCTACCCAGCCTATGGCTGGCTTGTAGGAAGCATTTAAAGACGCTTCCTGCGCCAGGAAGACGCCTGAGCAATCTTGGTCACTAGCTTGTCTAGTTCCTTGTGTGAAGGTGTTTTAAAGTTCTGCTTTTCTGTGTACCGGACCCTGCTTCTTGATTCAATGGACTTTGCTTGATTACCGCCTGCCTCTGACCTTGGACTTCAATTATGGACTTTGCTCGCTGCCTGCCCTGACTCCGGACTTCCTGACTACGTCTTTCCCCTTGGTTATTTGCACTGGTATCTCTGACACATCTTTTTAGGGTGGCCTATCACATGATGTGATCTAACCCCTCTCCATTTATCATCATTTCCTAAACCAAAAAATAAAGATCATGGGACTATACCTCTACAATATATAATAGTCTTTATTTAACCAAAATATATAATTGTTACAATAGGTAGGAAAGAAAGGCACGATGGAAATTAATACAGAAACAATTACATGAGGCACATTAATCAGATATAGCACTACATGTTATAATAGCTGGATATGGGCCAAATGCAGATATACCTTAATTGTGAGCAGCGATCGTTTGAGTGGACACAGCAGTGGGTTGGTTACGCTGATAATAGCGTTATCGCCACTAACCATCTGTGTGGATTAATCTTTTTTTTTTAAAAACCTCACAGAGGTATGACATCAATGCCCACTCCTCGCTTGTGAATAGTGGCAGTTGACTCGAAAGGTGATGACCATGTTGCAGCTGGTATTCCACAACTGCCCTCTGCTGCTCACAAAGCCTGGTTAACATGTGGAACGTAGAGTTCCAGCGCGTGCTCACGTCGCACAACAGTTGGTGAGCTGGAAGCCGCAAGCGCTGCTGCAGCATTGACAGACCGGCTGATGCTGTGGACGACTAGCGGAAATGGGCACACACGCAGCGCGCCTTCACTAGTAGCTCTGGAAAATTGAGGTAGGTTTTGATAAACCGCTGAACCACTAAGTTTAACATGTGGGCTAGGCATGGGATGTGTGTCAGGTTGCCGAGCTCCAAAGCCGCCACCAAGTTACGGCCATTGTCAGACACAACCATGCCTGGTTGTAGGTTGAGTGGCGAGAGCCACAGCCGGTCTGGTCGCTCATACCCTGCTACAGCTCTGCGGCGGTGTGCTGTTTGTCCCCTAAGCAGATCAACTTCAGCACAGCCTGTTGACGCTTACCCACAGCAGTGCTACACTGCTTCCAGCTAGCGACTGATGGCTGACTGCTGCTGGAGGTGGAAGTGGAGGAAAAGGCGGTGGAGAAGTGGGGGTTGGAGCCAGTAACATAGCTGCTGGCGGAGACCCTGATGGATGTAGGGCCTGCAATCCTGGGCGTGGGTAGCACCTGTGCCATCCCAAGGTATGACTCACTCCCGGCCTCCACAACATTCACCCAGTGTGCGGTCAGGGAAATGTAGTGTCCCTGGCCACCAGTGCTTGTCCATGTGTCCGTGGCTAAGTGGACCTTCCAAGTAACTGCGTTGGTCAGGGCATAGGTGATGTTCTGGGACACATGCTGGTGTAAGGCGGGCACGGCACACCATGAAAAATTGTGGCGGCTGGGGACTGTGTACCGAGGGACGGTCGCCGACATCAGGCTGTGGAAGTCCTCAGTGTCCACAAGCCTAAATGGCAACATTTCAAGGGCTAGTAATTTCGAAAGTTGCGCATTTAGTGCTATGGCCTGTGGGTGGGTGGGTAGGTATTTTCGCTTTCGTTCAAATGACTGTGTTATGGACATTTGGACGCTGCGCTGGGACAGGGAAGTGGATGTTGTTGCTGATGGTTCATGTGAAGGTCCAGGTACAGGGCGAGGGGCATCCGGGCCTGCGCCTTTGACAGGGGATTGACCAGCAGTGCGTAACACAAGGGAAGAGGAGGCAGTGGTGTGACCCAGATTGTGGACCCAGGCGTTCGGCCCACTTATTAGGGCGCTTGGATGCCATGTGGCGGATCAAGCCGGTAGTGGTGAGGTTGTCAGTGTTCACGCCTAGGCTCATTTATGTACGGCACAGGTTGCAAACTACCACTCGTCTGCACTTTCCTCAAAAAAACGCCATAATGTGAAACACCTACCCCTTGGCAAGGTAGATTTACACATGGGGTGCTCGGTGTAATGGTTGAAGGCCTGTTTGGTGTGGGTCAACTTCTCCCTTTTGCAACCCCACTGCCTCTTCCAGCCTGTTTTGGTGCTGCAGATCCCTCCCGATCTGTACTGCTGTCCTTGCTCGGCTTTTTACCTTCCCATGTTGGGTCAGTGACCTCCTCGTCAACCACCTCCTCTTCCACTTCCTCACTCTGCTCATCAATCCTGACTTGACCTAACCACAACCTCAGTGATTGACAACTGTGTCTCATCATCCACCTCGTGACCGAATGATTGCCGTTCACCACCGTCATCTTCTTGATACTGTGAAGGCTCAAGAGGTTGGGAATCAGGGCACAATATCTCAGGTCCCTCTTCAAGCGTGCTGGGCGCGAGGGCGAAATGTAATAGTGGCAGTGGAAAGAGCTCCTCGGAATATCTGAGTGTGGGATCACTCGTTTGGCAGACCTCTCCATGGTGGGAGGAAGGATGATCAGAATGAGGATTCGGTTGACCAGACTCTTGGCTACAAAGACTGGACTTGGTGGAAGAGAGGCTGGTGCTTAACCGACTGGAAGCATTATCTTCAGCAATCCAACCGACCAACTGTTCGCACTGGTCCGACTTGTTGTCCTGCGCCACCCAGCTAAGTTGGACATGGTGTATGTTTTTTTTTTCTGGTGCACTGGCAGCAGGCACAGTTTCATTGCGCCCAGGGCCACTGCCTCTGCGTGCACCATCAGCATCACGCCCACTTCGCCGTCCCTTAGTGCTCGCCTTCTTCATATTAATGGTTTTGTCACTAGATGTGGCACAGATTGTTTTACAATCCGCTAAAGACATAGTTTTCGGATGCAGGACAGTATATGTCACAGAAACCCACAGAATATGGACACTATATTAGGCCCTGATTAGTTAAATTTGCCCTAAAGAAACAGTTTTCGGAGATAGCATACTGTGTATGTCACAGAAAACAACACACTATGGACACTAGATTAGGTCCAGATTATTGGAATTTACGCTAAAGAAACAGTTTTCGGATGGATTACTGTATATGTGACGGATGTGTATTACACACACACACTACAGAGACAGTAGATGAAGACTGGCCCCTGATTATTTAAATTTACGCTAAAGAAACAGTTTTCGGATAGAGTACTGTATATGTCATGGATGTGTATTAAACGCACACTATAGACAATAAATGTGGCGCTGATTATTAGAATTTACGCAAAAAGACAGTCTGCGTATGATGTACAGTAGATGTCACTAATAGGTATTAAAGAAAAATATCTTACTGCTGTCAAACAGACTGCAGATATTTAAAAACCCCAACCGCTAACACATGTCTTCCCCGCCTAAACCAAATGACGACAGAGGCACATACAGTACAGTAGAAGTCTCATATTTTTATTTATTTTTTTAAAGTAACTGGCTATGCAGCTATTATAGCTGAGTGGTTAAGTGCCTTGCCTCTAATACAGAAGGTTGTGAGTTTGAATCCTGGCAGAAACTTTTCTGAAACCCTCCCCTCTTCAGAGCCCGGGGTGCCTGGGGTTCTCCCATTGACTTCCATTGTGCTTGGGTGCTCAGTAGAACAGCCGAACATTGGAAAAGTGTTCTACTCAACATAGCTATATATGGAGTCAGAGCAGGGACTCCAAAGCCGAACTAGAGTCCTGACACCCTCCCCTCTTCAGAGCCAGGGGTGCCTGGGGTTCTCCCTTTGACTTCCATTGTGCTCGGTAGAACACCCGAACATCGCAAAGTGTTCTACTCGAGCACACAAGCTCTTTGGTGCTCAATCAAAACTAGCCTAGTCATATTTAGTTATGATAATGTTAGAAGATTTTCTGTTTTACTTTATATTTTATTTATTTATAAATTATATGAAAAAAAAACAAAACTATAGGGACTTCAGAGATTGTGGTTGTACCTGGTACTGAAGCTTGAGGAGGCTCAAAGGTCTTTCTGTCCCAAATGAAGACATCAGTACTAAAAATTATGTGTCATATTTGAAGAAACTGGGGCAGATTTGCTAATCCTGTTCTATAATGAGAGTAGCAGTCTAAAATGTACCAAATGTAAAATGTTTATCATAATGGCTAATGCAGGTTGATATATTTGCTGCACTGTTAGGCCCCTTGCAGACAAGTGTGAACGGATTTGGTCCGGATGCGTTGCGGATGCGTCCAGTGAAAAATGCGCGATTTCGCAAGCAAGGTCATTCAGTTTTGTATGCGTTCAGTTGTTCCGTTTTTATCACATTGAAGCAATGCAATTTAATGTGTTTTTCACGCGCGTGATAAAAAACTGAAGGTATACAAGTAACATCTTGCTTGCGGATGCGATGCGTTTTTAACGCAGCCCCATTCACTTCTATGGGGCCAGCGTTGTGTGAAAAACGCAGAATATAGAACATGCTGCGATTTTCACGCAACGCACAAGTGATGCATGAAAACCAACGCTCATGTCCACTGACCCATTGAAATGAATGGGTCCGGATTCAGTGCGGGCACAATGCATTCGCATCATGCATTGCAACCGCGCGGAATACTCGATCATGTGAAAGGGGCCTTAAACTGTTTAGTCTAAGTTTATACCACCTATTAGTTGGCTTAGGCTACTTTCACACTAGCGTTCGGAGCGGATCCGTCTGATGTTTCATCAGACGGATCCGCTCCGATAATGCAGACGTTTGCATCCGTTCAGAACGGATCCGTCTGCATTATTACTTAGAAAATTTTCTAAGTCAGAAAGTAGCCTGAGCGGATCCGTTCAGACTTTACATTGAAAGTCAATGGGGGACGGATCCACTTGAAGATTGAGCCATATGGTGTCATCTTCAAGCGGATCCGTCCCCATTGACTTCCATTATAAGTCTGGACGGATCCGCTCGCCTCCGCACGGCCAGGCGGACACCCGAACGCTGCAAGCAGCGTTCAGGTGTCCGCTCACTGAGCGGAGCGGAGGCTGAGCGCTGGCAGGCGGATGCATTCTCAGTGGATCCGCCTCCACTGAGAATGCATTAGGGCCAGACGGATGCGTTCGGGACCGCTCGTGAGCCCCTTCAAACGGAGCGCACGAGCGGACACCCGAACGCAGGTGTGAAAGTAGCCTTACTTTGCACCAGCATGTTGTATCAAGCAATTCTATATATAAACACATACTGTAGGGGGAGGTTTATTAAATTGGTGTAAAGGAAACTGGCTTAGTTGCCCATAGAAACCAATCAGATTACACCTTTCAGTTTCCAAAGGAACTCTAAAAAATGAAAGGTGGAATCTGGTTGCTATGGGCCACTAAGCCACTTTTCTTTTAGGGCTCTTTCACACTTGCGTTGTTGGGTTCTGGCATACAGTTCCATCGTCGGGGCTCTATGCCGGAAGAATCCTGATAAGGATTATCCCAATGCATTCTGAATGGAGAGAAATCCATTCAGGATGCATCAGGATGCCTTCAGTTCCGGAACGGAACGTTTTTTGGCCGTAGAAAATACCGCAGCATGCTGCGCTTTTTGCTCCGGCCAAAAATCCTGAACACTTGCCGCAAGGCCGGATCCGGAATTAATGCCCATTGAAAGGCATTAATCCGGATCCGGCCTTAAGCTAAACGTCGTTTCGGCGGATTACCGGATCCGACGTTTAGCTTTTTCTGAATGGTTACCATGGCTGCCCGGACGCTAAAGTCCTGGTTGCCATGGTAAAGTCTAGTGGGGAGCGGGGGAGGAGTATACTTACCGTCCGTGCGGCTCCCGGGGCGCTTCAGAGTGACGTCAGGGCGCCCCACGCTCATGGATGACGTGTCGCATGGATCACGTCATCCATGCGCATGGGGCGCTCTGACGTCATTCTGGAGCGCCCCGGGAGCCGCACGGACGGTAAGTATACCTCTCCCCCGCTCCCCACTACTACTATGGCAGCCAGGACTTTAATAGCGTCCTGGGTGCCATAGTAACACTGAACGCATTTTGAAGACGGATCCGTCTTCAAATGCTTTCAGTTCACTTGCGTTGTTACGGATCCGGCGGGCACCTCCGGCAAATGGAGTACACAACGGATCCGGACAACGCAAGTGTGAAAGAGCCCTTACACTAGTTTAGAATCTACCCCATATTGTTCTGATTTCAGTGGGCCAGATTTGTGTCATGATATCCTATGATGGGCCTAGTTCAATGTCTCAGACTTTTACTGGTTTTAGGAGCACCTCAAGTTTTAAAGAATAAGGATAGACTGATTTTTATTTTTTATTTTTATATTCCAAACCTGGAAAATATAAAACATCTTACAGAATCACACAATGCCTAAATGCGAGCATTGAGATAATAAACATAGCGTTGGTAGGACACATAACAGGAGGATGGGTTGTTTCACTTCCGTGGTGGAATAGGGATGTAATTTACAATCTACCATATTGACTGGAATCTAACTCTTCTTTGTGATTCTGCCCTAGTTGGTAATTAAGTTGGCATGCCGGCCCAATGTTTCCATGTTTCCAATTCAAAGGCATTTCCTGCTTACACAAAAGATCATTGTCTGCTTATAAGCAGTTATTCACCTTTGCCAACCACTCTGGGATCAGAATTACAATCCTATTCATCCTTGACATCCAAGACACATCTGGAGCTCCAAGCCCAGACTGACTCAATAACAAGTACAATACATCCCAGTTTAGAAACGGGAGGCCTGATGCATTTATTCCAAGTGTTAGTGCTTGGGCAGATGTCGGAGCTCTCAGTGCGGCTGCTTGCTATTTACAGGTAAAATTGTATTATTTTAATCGATATTCAGGGAATGTATGATGGGATTGAAGACAATAAGAGCTAGAAAAGACTTTCACCTGTTATCATGATATTTCACATTTAACTATATGCATTACTTTATAATTTCAAGCATGTTGTCCCCGTTGGTGTCATTGTTCTGGTTTTGTGTTTCATGTTTGCAGAGAAAATCAACTTTACTCCCTGCTCCTGTCATATGCTAATGAGCACTTTCAAGTCCAGGAGACTGGCTCTTGCATCCTCTTCATTCGCCTAAATCCTGCCTCCTGCTCCATATTTGACGTTTCAGAGCAGTGGCAACATTGTCCCCTGTCTCTCCACATCTCGCACAGATGCACTCAAGCTGGCGGTATTCTTGCAGCTTCAGGTGTCTATGAACATTCTAGACAGGATGCTCTTTTGGAACAAATTTATATTTCTTGCTGCAGTCCACCTAATATCTTTTACCCAATGGTATAACCTGAGGTCTCACTGGTATGAATATGCCCAAATAGTCCCATACATCCAAACTTAAAAGGGTTTTTCAGATTCTAGATACTAATGACCTATCCACAGCATCTGACACCTCATATCCCACCAAGCAGCTGTTCCCAGTAACAGCCATACCCAGAAATAACACAGCAGAATGCTCTGTGTCGGGTGTTGGACCTCCACTGATCTGATATTGATGACCTATCCTGATCATAGGTCATCAATATGTAGAACTTGGGTGATTCATTTCATCTATAATCTTACCATTAATTACTGGGATTTCTATTATTAAATCAACCATTATCAATTATCTAGCTGGACAGAGAAATCCGGAATGAAACTATATGATTAATAACAGATAATTTTAAGAAGAAGTGACAGATGATTTGGATTGGGTTGGTCTTTATGGTTAATTTTTTGGTTGTGAATGGAAAAAAGGACAAAAACTGAAATATTATTTTGTGTGTTATTGGGGTATATCCAACTATGCGTGAAAGTGTAAAATACTGTTTTAACAAATCCAAAAATTGAAGTCTCAGAGACACTAAATAAAGAAGCACTACAAAAAGTGTGAAAAAAATGTCCTGTGTGAACATACCCTAAAGCTCTCTTTTGATGGCTTAGATATTGGCGTTATGGCTTAGGATTAATGGTTGGTATATCATGATTTAGTTATTTTAGTGAACTGGTAATATGATTTCATGGCATACAGAAGTCGCACATTTTGGAGTAAGTGCTATTTTGTGCCAAAATTTGCAACTTTTTGCACTTTTCTGCTTCCCCCACCACTTTTGCAAAAAATGGTGGAGAGGGAGTGTTCGGAAGGGTCCCCTCTAAATCAACACATTTACCAATATGTGCACCGGAAAAACATAAACTCCAGATGATTACCTTTTAATAATTCTGGTGCATCATATGTCAGCAGGGTTTGTTATTAAGACTGGCATAAGAAACTCCAATCCTACATCCATATCCCCCCCCTCCCCCGTCATATGTATAATCATGTCTGGCCTGTGTCTGGTCCTGCAGTTGAGCTCTGTTCACTTTAATGGGCTGAACTGCAGTATCAGTTATGGACTTTCCCTGGATAAACAGTGAGGATTATTGGAGTGCCATGACTCCTTTCATTTGCTGATTGTGGGGGTCCAGAAGGTCGAATAGGTTAGCTGTTCAAAAGCCTGAAAAATCCTGTAGGGTGCCTGCACATAGTGCAGATTTGTGTGCAGAAAATATGCAAGAATCTTCACCAAAACTGCACAAAAAACACACATAAGTCTGCACTATTCATCACGGTTTTGGTGCGTGTTTTGTACGTATTTATAAAATTTTTGGGGTCAATTTTCATGTGGATTTTCTGTTTATGTAAGCAACCCTATTGAAATCTTTGGTGAAAACCACACTACAGAAGATGAGGAATCACACAAACAATTGACATGCTGCAGATTTTCAAATCCAGCAGGTCAAAAAAAACAGCAGGTCAATTTCTACACCTAAGAAAAAAAGCAAAATGTACATGAGATTTGCTGTAGTAGGCTACATTCACATGGAAGCTGAATGTAGCCTTAGGCTCCATTCACACGTCCGCAATGTGTTTTGCGGATACACGGAGACACGGATCCGCAAAACACGGAAAGCGGCAATGTGTGTTCCGCATTTTGCGGACCGCACATTGCGGACATAATAGAATATGCCTGTTCTTGTCCGCAATTGCGGACAAGAATAGGACATGTTCTATTTTTTTGCGGAAACGGAAGCACGGATCCGCAAATGTGGATGCGGACAGCACATTCCGTCCCCATAGAGAATGAATAGGTCCGCACCATTTCCGCAAAATTGCGGAAAGGATGCGGACACATTTTGCGGACGTGTGAATGGAGCCTTAGGCTACTTTCACACTAGCGTTTAGAGCGGGTCCGTCTGATGTCTGCTCAGACAGATCCGCTCCTATAATGCAGACGTTTGTATCCGTTCAGAACGGATCAGTCTGCATTATAGTTTGAAAAAAAAACTAAGTCTGAAAGTAGCCTGAACAGATCCGTCCAGACTTTACATTGCAAGTCAATGGTGGACGGATCCGTTTGAAGATTGAGCCATATGGTGTCATCTTCAAGCGGATCCGTCCCCATTGACTTCCATTGTAAGTCTGGACGGATCTGCTTGCCTCCGCACGGCCAGGCGGACACCCGAACGCTGCAAGCAGCGTTCAGGTGTCCGCTCGCTGAGCGGAGCGGAGGCTGAACGCTGGCAGACTGATGCATTCTCAGCGGATCCGCGTCCACTGAGAATGCATTAGGGCTGGACAGTTGCGTTCGGGGCCGCTTGTGAGCCCCTTCAAACGGAGCTCACGAGCGGACACCCGAACGCAGGTGTGAAAGTAGCCTTACACTGCAGTTTTTCTGCATAAAATCCGTACTGAAATAATTGTGCTTGATCCGCACTGTGTGAAGGCACACTTACAGTGTCTGGCTGACTCACCAGAGCACGTGAGGATCCTCTGGTGGACCCAGGCTCTGATACCACTGTGGGCCCCAATCATTAGAAAAGAGGCATTGGAACTGCCAGGTAGCTACAGCTTTCTGAAGCATTGACATCAGAAAATAGGTGGCGCTCTACACTGAATAGATATCCAATATCGAAAGAAAGGAAATAGACAAAGTGTGGCACTCACCAGAAAAATTCAACTTCTTTATTTAAAAAAATATCAGCACAGAACAGGCGGGAGAAATGCAAAGAAGACGGTAACGCCCGTTTGGCATATTGTGCGCTTCCTCAAGACCTTCCTATTAGACTTTGTTGATGATATCTGGGTTGAGCCCTGACAATAATTTTCAGTAGCTTTCATATTTCAACATCAGAACAAGAAATTAAAGCTGTGTTTTTTTGCTCTTTCAGACAGTTTCACACTAATGATTTTAGATCCGGCAGGATGCCGGATCTCTCTGCATTCCAGAATTGCCAGAAGCTACTGCAACGTTGTCTATCCCCATTCACTATAACGGGGATCGGCAGAGATCCGGCCGCAACCCAACAAATATGCCCAGAATCGTCCGACCGTTTCTCGGCATGTTTGCCAGGTTGCCGTCGTATCTCCGCTAGTCCCCGTTATAGTGAATGGAGCCGGCGGGTGGCCGGTAGCCTCTGGCAATGCTGGCTTCAGACATTTGTAGCAGGCTGCTCCCTCCCGGAGATGTCGAACGCTAGTGTGAAACTATCCTTATTGATTTAATTTACTCTAATAAGCTTGTCATACGGCCTGTTGGACCTCACCCTGCTTCTCTGGAGCAAATAAAATTGTGAATGTACAGGAAATGTTAGTTTTTTTTAAAGTCTTGCTACTTTGGCACTTATAACAATGAAGTGGATTCATTAGATTTCCATCCTCAAGTGGATCATCTGGAAACAATAGTTCTTTTTCTCTGCTCTTGAATGCATCTGTCTTCTTGGAGAGCAATAGAGTTGCATTATTTTTTTAAGGATTTCATGCAATATAGTATTTTCACACATCCACTGTGTTAAAACCATGTAACATTATAATCAGTGGCTCATGAGATGTTAATAGTTAATTGAAAATCTCTTTTTAATTTTAGGCCATGCAGGGGCTTGTCCAAGATTTTTAATTAACATGGCCAACCCATTTAAAGGATACAGACACCTTTGGGGCATAAACAGTTCATAAACAATTGTTTAAGTCATATTCTTATCAATCAGTTTAATTAAAAAAATTGTGATTATGAGCTGTTAGGAGAGTAAAGATAAGGGCTACAGATTGAGCCATCAGAGCAGCTCTCTGACATTTTCACTGAGAAGGAGAAGCAGCGAGATGCAGATGCTGTAAAAGACAAAGTGTTGAAACTTTTTAATACAAGCCAATTGGAAAAATGATTTTATCCCAAGACAAGTGGGATGTAGTAATAAACAAAATGCTCCAAAAGCGGTCTATAGCCTTTCATTTTGTAGCAGCAGACAATAAATCTATAAATTGCCACAATGATAAGATTAGAACAGAATGACATTTTTAAATGGGTTGTCAGAACTGAACATTTACGGCATATCTACAAGATATGCTCTAAATGTCTCATAGGTATGATTCATATCTTTTAGACCCACTTCTATCTAAAAAATGAGGTACTGTTTCGTGCTGTCGAGAATGGAAAACATTCACCTATTTTCGCAATCCCATAGCTGTAGATGAAGAGAGCTGCTCATGCCATCTTGTTTTAATAAAAGTGGGTTTCTGAGGCAGAACCTGCAGCAGACATTTACGGCATATCGGATATACCATAAATGTCCAGATGGGGCAGCCCCTTTAATAATTTAAATTTTTCAAGTTTTTACATGCATCTCTAACGTGTGACTCCCCAGTTGTTGGAAAAGTAAAATTCCCAGCAGCCTTGATAGCTGAAGACAAACATGGTTACAACCAATGCAATAAAGGGACACTTCCGTCAGATATTAATAGAAAGCAATAAAAAAAAAAATCGGGATGTTTTCTTTTTAATTTTGGTAGTACTATTCCCGTGAAAATTAAATACAAAATATTGTTGTTCTGTAGCAGTCAACACAAATAAAAAGACCTTATATATACATAGGAAATCTATTGTCAATTTACTGCTGCTGTGAGGGGAGATGTTATCTGCAAAGTCATTCTTATTATAATATTAGGTGTAGAATCGGGATAACATATAAAGATGTCCAAAGAAGGGCATTGTATTATATTATCGTCATGTGTGATGTTCTCATTGAGTCACTACAGGGGGGCTCCCTCTGGTTGGAGTGAATGATCTGACTGAAAACGTTAAGCCAGGCTATTTGTTCAAAGAGAAAGTTAAAGAGTCAGAACATATGGAGTGGCTTCAAAAAATTATATCCAAAAAACAATCCACCTACCTTTTTATAGAAAAATACATAGAATATTCACACATACCGAATTTTTTGCTTTATAGGATGCACCTGATAAGATGTACCTAGTTTTTAGGGGAGGATCTTCTGCTGACACACTGTTATGGGAGATCTACGGCTGACTGTCACTCCCTGCCCTGTGGGTGTTCTGAGGAGATCTGTCAGAATTTCTGCACTTGACTCGATCTGACAGTTTGTTTTGTTGTGGGTTTGAGCAGAATCCCACCTCCTCCCAGGTGATTGTTCTTTTGGTAATTGGTGAGGCTATTTATTCCTCTCTCTCCCTAAAGCCTTTGCGGGTTATAGTTCTGTCTTGTGTGAGCTCTGGAAGTTTGGTGGATTGTCTGCTCTAACACATCTCTAGATAAGTCCTTTTCCCTTTTTCCTTTTGTGTCTGTTTTGTCTAGGCCTCTAGGGTGACGCTAGCTCCTTCGGTTGTAGAAGGAGCTGGGTGTCTCTTTCCCTCTTCCCTACAGCTGAGGGTTTGGTTCAGTGTGTTATAGTACTAGGTAAGTGGGCATGTGCATATCTACCATCCAGATATGCACATGGTCTTAGCAGCTTAGGGAAAGTGTTTTAGGGATTGCTAGGAGGTGACCCCTTTGTTCCCTAGCTATTGGGGCCTAGTTAGTTGTTTTGTTTGCCTTGCCGTGTTCTGTTTCCCTCCCTTATCTTAACTACCGTGACATTATAACCTGCCGTACCATAATTTTTCCCTTGCTGTTTGCAAAATGGAAACTATTGATGCTTTGGTCGATCGCATGCAGGGATTGTCTTTAGAGGTAGCTGACCTCCGCAATTGGGTTGCACGGTGTCAGAGTACTTTGTCGCCTGGCGCCGCCGGGGGAAACCAGGTCTGCCTGGAACCTAAGGTCGCTCTCCTTGATAGGTTTTCTGGGGGAAGTGATAACTTTGTTTGGTTCAGGAAGTCCTGCAAATTGTATTTTCGTCTGCGTCCGATTTCATCTGGAGACGAAAATCAAAGAGTAGGGATTAGTATTTCTCTTCTAAAAGGTGATGCTCAGTCTTGGGCTTTTTCTCTGCCGACTGTTTCACAGTCCCGTCGGTGGATGAATTTTTTTGAGCCCTGGGCCTGATTTATGATGACCCAGAGCGGGTCTCTATAGCTGAATCTAAGTTGCACAGCTTGTGCCAGGGAGAACGTACTCCTGAGTTGTATTGTGCTGAATTTAGAAGATGGGCGACTGACTCAGAGTGGAATGATCCTGCACTCCGTAGTCAGTTCTGTCAGGGGCTATCTGAGAGATTAAAAGATGCCCTTGCATTTCATGAAAATCCTTATTCTTTGGAGGCGGCCATGTCTTTGGCCGTACGGATTGATAGACGTCTTAGGGAGAGGTGCAAGGCTCCCCTCGGGCAGGGGGTGCTGTCTGGTGGGGAATTAGTCCCTCCTGTCCCTCGGGGTACTATGACACTTGAATCAGGGACTGGAGAGGAGCCTATGCAATTGGGTCAGGTTACTTCTTGCTCTGGTAATAGGAATTTTAGGAAGCTGAATAGACAGTGTTACTTCTGTGGTAAAGAAGGTCATTTCGTTAATGTGTGCCCCTTTATTAAACTTCGAAGTGGTAATAAAAAAATAAGGGATTCCTTCAAAGAAAAAAAAAAGCTCCCTTATTCTTGGTAGTGTGAATGGGGAGTCAGAGCAGGCATATTCGTATCCTACCTGCAGTACCCGATTCCACCTGCCTGCCAAGGTGACGCTAGACTCTGGAAATTTTGAGTTAAAGGTATTTGTTGACAGTGGCGCAGGGGTTAATCTTATTGATTTTCAATTTCTTCAGAGTCATGGTTTTAAAACTAGCGCATTAAGCAAAGAGATACCAGTGTTTTCTTTAGATTCCGCCCCCCTCTCGCAAAGATGTCTAACTCATATTGTTCATGATATTCATTTGAGGGTGGGTGATTCTCATGTTGAGTTCATTTCTTGTTTTGTTATGAAAGGTTTGCCTGCTCCGATGGTTCTGGGTTTACCATGGTTGATAAAACATAACCCTACCATTGACTGGCAAACAAGACAAATCATTAATTGGAGTAAATTTTGTATGAACAACTGTCTTAGTGCCTCTATTTCGGCGGTGTCCACTAAGGTGTTGCCTCAGTTTCTTTCTGATTTTTCAGATGTATTCTCGGAGGGTGGGGCTCAGGAGTTGCCCCCTCACCGAGAGTATGATTGTCCGGTCAATCTTAACCCCGGAGAAAAATTGCCAAAACCTCGGTTATATAATCTTTCTCAACCCGAAAGAATAGCTATGCGGGAGTATATTGCCTAGAGTTTGGCAAAGGGACATATTAGACCATCTAAGTCTCCTATGGCCGTGGGCTTCTGTTTCGTAAAGAAGATGGACGGATCCCTTAGACCGTGCCTAGATTTCCGGGAACTGAATCTCATTACTGTCCATGATCCTTATCCCCTTCCCTTGATTCCGGATCTATTTGATTAGATTGTTGGTGCCAAGATGTTTTCTAAGTTGGATTTAAGAGGAGGTTATAATCTGATCAGAATCAGGGAAGGAGATGAATGGAAAATGGCCTTCAATACCCCCGAGGGGAACTTCGAGAACTTAGTCATGCCCTTTGGTTTAACTAATGCTCCAGCAGTCTTTCAGAGCTTTATCAATGAAATTTGTCATCATTTGGTGGGGAGGTTCGTTGTTATTTACCTCGATGACATATTAATTTACTCACCAGATATGAAAACTCCTCAGGATCATTTCAGACAAGTGTTATTGATCCTTCGGGAGAATAAATTGTATGCTAAGTTGGAAAATTGTATGTTTGCTGTTCAGGAGCTGCCGTTTTTGGGGTACTTGCTTTCTGCCTCCGGTTTTCATATGGATCCAGAAAAAGGTCTGTGCGGTACTGGAATGGGACTGGCCGGAGAATCAGAAAGCCCTGATGCGGTTTTTAGGATTTACTAATTGCTACAGAAAATTCATCCTGAATTATTCCACCATTGTCAAACCTTTGACAGATATGACTAGGAAGGGCGTTGACTTCTCTGTCTGGTCGGATGAGGCATTACAGGCTTTTTCTGCTATTAAGAAATGTTTTGCTTCTGCTCCCATTCTGATGCAACCTGATGTGTCTCAACCCTTCATTGTAGAGGTTGACGCGTCAGAAGTGGGAGTCGGAGTAGTCTTGTCGCAGGATCCCTCTCTAAGCAAATGGCGCCCATGTGCTTTTTTCTCCAAGAAACTCTTGGCCGCTGAAAGAAATTATGATGTTGTGAATAGAGAGTTGTTGGCCATCAAATTGGCCTTTGAAGAGTGGAGTCATTGGCTAGAAGGGGCTACTTATCCGATTACGGTATTTACTGACCATAAGAATCTGGCTTACCTGCAATATGCAAAGCGTTTGAATCCTAGGCAGGCTAGAGGGTCATTGTTTTTTACCAGGTTAAATTTTTTTGTCATCTATCGCCCTGGGATTAAAAACATCAAAGCGGATGCGTTGTCACGTAGCTTTCCTGGGGGGGGGGGGGAGATTCGGAGGATCCCGCTCCGATTTTGGCTGATGGGATGGTGGTTTCCGCTCTTTACCCTGAGCTGGAGACTGAAGTTTTGGGGGCTCAAGAGGAGGCAACTGATTCTTGTCCTCCAGGCAAGTTGTTTCTTCCTTCTGAACTGCGATACAAAGTGTTCAAGGAACATCATGATACTGTCCTTGCGGGACATCCTGGAAGTAGATCCACTGTAGATCTTATTTCCCGGAGATTCTGGTGGCCTGGGTTGCGTAAAGGTGTTGAGGGTTATGTAGCAGCTTGTGAGACCTGTGCACGCGCGAAGGTGGCTCACACTCGGCCATCAGGATCTCTTCTTCCTTTGTCCATCCCATCTCGTCCTTGGACGCATTTGTCCATGGACTTCATTACTGATTTGCCGAGTTCCTCTGGGAAAACTGTGATATTCGTGGTAGTGGACCGCTTCATCAAGATGGCTCACTTTGTACCATTATCAGGTTTGCCCAATGCAAAAACTCTGGCTCAGGTTTTTATTGATAGCATTGTGAAATTACATGGCATTCCCCTCTGATGTGGTGTCTGATAGGGGGACGCAATTTGTTTCCAGGTTTTGGAGGGCGTTTTGTTCTCGTCTGGGTATTCAGTTGTCTTTCTCTTTGGCTTTTCATCCTCAGTCGAATGGTGAAACTAAGTGCACTAACCAAAACCTGGAGGCCTATTTGAGGTGTTTTGTCGCTGAGAATCAGGATGAGTGGCCCTTGTTCTTGACTTTAGCTGAGTTTGCCTTCAATAACCATAGGCAGGAGTCAACTGATAAGTCACAATTTTTTGGCGCATATGGTTTTCACCCTCAGTTCGGTACTTTTTCTGGGACCGAATCTTCTGGGATACCGGAAGAGGAGAGTCTCTTCCTCTTTGTCATCTATCTGGCGGAAGATTCAAGCTAATTTGAAAAAAAAATCTGCCATTGTCAATCCGGTGGCGTTTCGTCTGGAACTTCCGCAGGCCTGGAAGATCCATAATGTGTTTCACAGGTCCTTGTTGAATAAATATGTGGAACCTGCGAAACCATCTCCTTTACCTCCTCCTCCTGTTTTGGTTGATGGTAATCTGGAGTTTCATATCTCTAGAATTCTCAACTCACGTGTTCTTCAGGGTTCCCTTCAGTACCTTATGCATTGAAGGGGATACGGTCCCGAGGAAAGAATGTGGGTTCCGGCTACCGGCTACAGATGTTAATGCTAGCCGCCTTGTGAAGGCCTTTCACAGGGCACAGCCGTATAAAGTTGGTCCTGGGTGTCCGGAGGTCACCCGTAGAGGGGGGGTACTGTCACGCCCTGTCCTGTGGGTGTTTTGAGGAGATCTGTCAGAATTGCTGCACGTGACTTGATCTGACAGTTTGTTTTGTTGTGGGTTTGAACAGAATCCCACCTACTCCCAGGTGATTGTTCTTTTGGTAATTGGTGAGGCTTTCTATTCCTCTCTCTCCCTAAAGCCTTTGCGGGTTATAGTTCTGTCTTGTGTGAGCTCTGGAAGTTTGGTGGATCGTCTGCTCCAACACATCCCTAGATAAGTCCTTTTCCCTTTTGTGTCTGTTTTGTCTAGGCCTCTAGGGTGACGCTAGCTCCTTCGGTTGTAGAAGGAGCTGGGTGTCTCTTTCCCTCTTCCCTACAGCTGAGGGTTTGGTTCAGTGTGTTATAGTCCTATGCACATGGACTTAGCAGCTTAGGGAAAGTGTTTTAGGGATTGCTAGGAGGTGACCTCTTTGTTCCCTAGCTATTGGGGCCTAGTTTGTTGTTTTGTTTGCCTTGCCATGTTCTGTTTCCTTCCTTTACCTTACCTACCTTGAAACTGACACACTGTTATAGGGAGCTCTACTGCTGACACGCTGTTATAGGAGGATCTGCTGCTGACACACTGTTATGTGTTATGGGAGATCTACTGATGACATCCTGTTATAGGGGGATCTGCTGCTGGCACACTGTTATAGGGGGATCTGCTGCTCACACACTGTTAAGGGGGATCTTCTGCTGACACACTGTTATGGGGGATCTGCTGCTGACTCACTGTTATGGGGGGATCTGCTGCTGACACACTGTTATGGGGGGATCTGCTGCAGACACACTGTTATGGAGGGATCTGGTGCTGACACACTGTTATGGGGGAATCTGCTGCTGACACACTGTTATGGGGGGATCTGCTGCTGACACACTGTTATGGGGGATCTGCTGATGACGTACTGTTACCTTTAAGAATACACCCACATACTGCAGTACATGGATGTATTCCTGTGGATGACGGGGTTTATAGTCACATTTAATATGAACACTGTCTAGGGCCTGTGCCATTATTGGTCTAACTCTACCCCCCCTTTTCCATAGGAATGCACACATGTATTGCAGTCCATAGGTGTATTCTTAAGGATGAGGTGGGTTATTGTCACATTTAATATAAACACTTACCAATTAAGGCTACTTTCACACTGGCATTTCTGGGTCCGCTTGTGAGATCCGTTTCAAGGCTCTCACAAGCGGCCCAAAACGGATCAGTTCAGCCCCAATGCATTCTGAATGGATAAGGATCCGTTCAGAATTCATCAGTTTGGCTCCGTTCCGCCTCCATTCCGCTATGGAGGCGTACACCAAAACACTGCTTGCAGCATTTTGGTTTCCACCTGACGATGCAGAGCCAAACGGATCCGTCCTGAATTACAATGTAGGTCAATAGGGACGGATCTGTTTTCACTGACAATATGGTGCAATTGAAAACGGATCAGTCCCCCTTTGACCTTCAATGTAAGTCAGGACTGATTTGTTTTGACTTTATTTTGAAAGAATAATGCGAACGGATCCGTTATGAACGGATACAAGCATTTGCATTATCAGTGCGGATCTGTCTGTGCAGATACAAGAGGGATCCGCACCGAACACAGGTGTGAAAGTAGCCTAACACGTTAAGGACCCAGGACGAGAATGCTCATCCTAAAAGGCCGATACTTAATGCCCCAGGATGAGCATTCTAGTCCTGCGGTCCTTCCTTTCCCCCTGCGAGTGGTGCCGCTATCGCGGCAGAGATCCGGCTGTTACTGACAGCCAGATCCTTGCTGCATCCACCAGCATCGGTGATAACGCCGATGCTAGTGGATTAACCCCTCATATGCCGCGGTCAGCGCTGACCACAACATATGGGAGGTTTGCACTCCCTCACCTCATCCATCGGGTCCCCGCACTGCTGTGGCGGGGGCACGATGGTTGCATGTACGGCTGGGTCTCCTAGGCAACTGTTAGCATCTTACAGTGTAAGACACTAACAGTTCAATACAGCACAATACAGATGTATTGTGCTGCATTGAAACAGGGATCAGACCCTGTAATGTTGAAGTTTAATAAAGTTTAAAAAAAAGTTACAAAAAATACAATTTTACAAAAAAAATGAAAGTTTCAAGTAAAAAAAAAAAAGTGTCCTTTTTAAAAAAAATAGGGAAAAAAAGAAAAGTAGACATATTAGGTATCGCCACGTCCGTATCTACCAGCTCTATAAAAATATCACATGACCTAACCCCTCAGGTGAACAATGTCAAAACAATAAAATAAAAACTGTGCTAAAAAAAGCCATTTTGTTGTCAGCGTACATCGCTAAAAGTGCAACACCAAGCAATCAAAAAGGCGTATGCCCCCACAATAGTACCAATCTAACTGTCACCTCATCCCGCAAAAAATAAGCCCCTACCCAAGACAATCAGCTAAAAAATAAAAAAAAAACTATAGCTCTCAGACTATGGAGACACTGAAACATGATTTTCTTTGTTTCAAAAATGCTTTTATTGTGTTAAATGTAAAAAAAAATATAAAAATGTAGACATATTAGGTATCACCGTGTCCGTAACAACCTGCTCTATAAACCTGCTCTATAAAAATACCAAAAGCTATTTTTTATCACCTTACATCCCAAAAAGGGTAATAGTAAGCAATCAAAAAGTCATATATATCCCAAAATAGAGCCAGTCATCCCATCCTGCAAAAAATGATACCCTACTTAAGACAATCGCCCAAAAAAAAAAAAAAACTATGCCTCTCAGACTACGGAGACACTAAAACATGATTTTTTTTGTTTCAAAAATGATATTATTGTGTAAAACTTAAATAAATAAATAAACATATACATATCAGGTATCAACGCGTCTGTAACAACCTGCTCAATAAAAATATCACATGAAAAAAAACCTCAGGTGAACACTGTAAAAAAAAATAAACGGTGTCAAAAGCCATTTTTTGTCACCTTACATCACAAAAAGTGTAATAGCAAGCGATCAAAATGCACCCCAAAATAGTGC
Organism: Bufo bufo; assembly: GCF_905171765.1. NCBI lineage: Eukaryota > Metazoa > Chordata > Amphibia > Anura > Bufonidae > Bufo > Bufo bufo. Next base: position 570,004,904 of record NC_053391.1, on the reverse strand, counting down.
TAATCAAACTGACATCTCATTCCGCAAAAAATTAAACCCTACCTAAGATAAGCACCCCAAAAAAATCTATATACATAAATATGGCTCTAAGACTATGGAGACACTAAAACATGATTATTTTTTTTGTTTCAAAAATGATATTATTGTGTAAAACTTAACCTCTTCAGGACACAGGGTGTACCGGTACGTCCTGATGTCCTGGTACTTAAGGACACAGGGCGTACGGGTACGTCCTGTGTATTTCTGATCACCGCCGCCCGGCGGCGGTGATCGGAACCCGGTGCTCAAATCGTTGAGCAGGCACCTTGGCTAAATGCAAGGGGGGGTCCCGTAACCCCCCCCCCCGTGTCGGCGATCGCAGGTCAATTCAGACCTGCGGTTTGCGGCTTTACCTGCGGTTTGCGGCGGCGATTGGCGGTGCCATCAGGTCCCCATGCGGCTGTAGGGGGGACCCGATGGCATGGAAGGCAGCGCGATGCCTAAGGAAGGAATCGCGCTGCCTTTCGGTGACGAGCCTGTGAGATCCAGCCCCCTGGATCTCACAGGCCGAAAGCTGTATGAGTAATACACACAGTATTACTCATACAGCCAATGCATTCCAATACAGAAGTATTGGAATGCATTGTAAAGAATTAGACCCCCAAAAGTTCAAGTCCCAAAGTGAGACAAAAAATTAAGTGAAAAAAAGTTGAAAAAATAAAGTTTTCCCTCCAAAAATTAAAAGTTTCAAGTAAAAATAAACAAAAACGTCATTTTCCCCAAATAAAGTTAAAATTTTTTGGTAAAGAATAGGGGGGGGGGGGGGGGAAAGTATACATATTAGGTATCGCCACGTCCGTATCGACCGTCTCTATAAACATTTTCACATGACCTAACCCCTCAGATGAATACCGTAAAAAATAAAAAATAAAAACTGTGCTAAATAAACCATTTTTTTGTCACCTTACATCACAAAAAGTACAACAGCAAGCGATCAAAAAGGCGTTTGCCCACCAAAATAGTACCAATCTAACCGCCACCTCATCCCGCAAAAAATGAGTCCCTACCTAAGACAATCGCCCAAAAAATAAAAAAAAATATGGCTCAGAATATAGACACTAAAACATCATTTTATTTGTTTTAAAAAAGCTGTTATTATGTAAAACTTACATAAATAAAAAAAATGTATACATATTAGGTATCGCCGCGTCCGTATCGACTGGCTCTATAAAAATATCACATAACCTAACCCCTCAGATGAACACCGTAAAAAATAAAAAATAAAAACTGTGCTAAATAAACCATTTTTTGTCACCTTACATCAAAAAAAGTGTAATAGCAAGCGATCAAAAAGTCATATGCACCCAAAAATAGTGCCAATCAAACCGTCATCTCGTCCCGCAAAAAATGAGACTCTACCTAAGATAATCGCCCAAAAACTGAAAAAAATATGGCTCTCAGAATATGGAGACACTAAACAATTTTTTTTTTTGTTTCAAAAATGATATTATTAAGTAACACTTACATAAATAAAAAAAAGAATACATATTAGGTATCGCCGGGTCCGTATCGTAAGTGTTACTTACATAAATAAAAAAAAGAATACATATTAGGTATCGCCGGGTCCGTATCGACCGGCTCTATAAAAATATCACATGACCTAACCCCTGAGTTGAATACCGTAAAAAAAATTTAATAAAAACTGTGCTAAATCATTTTTTGTCACCTTACATCACAAAAAGTGTAATAGCAAGCGATCAAAAAGTCACACGCACCCCAAAATAGTGCCAATAAAACCGTCATCTCATCCCCAAAAAATCATACCCTACCCAAGGTAATCGCCCAAAAACTGAAAAAATTATGGCTCTCAGACTATGGAAGCACAAAAACATGTGTAAAACTTACATAAATAAAAAAAAAGTATACATATTAGGTATCGCCGCTAGTGTTGAGCAAACTTGTGTTTTAAGTTCGGCGTCTAAAGTTCGGGTTCGGGTTATCGAAGAATCACGTTATGGATTCTAAATTCTGTTATGGTCCGTGCTAGCGGAATCCATAACGCGATTCTTCGATAACCCGAACCCGAACTTTAGACGCCGAACTTAAAACACAAGTTCGCTCAACACTAATTGCCGCATCCGTGACACCCTGGTCTATAAAAATATCACATTATCTAACTTGTCAGATGAATGTTGTAAATAACAAAAAATAAAAATGGTGCCAAAACAGCTATTTCTTGTTACCTTGCCTCACAAAAAGTGTATTATAGAGCAACCAAAAATCATATGTAACCTAAACTAGTACAAACAATACTGCCACCCTTTCCCGTATTTTCTAAAATGGGGTCACTTTTTTGGAGTTTCTACTCTAGGGGTGCATTAGGGGGGCTTCAAATGGGACATGGTGTCAAAAAAAAACAGTCCAGCAAAATCTGCCTTCCAAAAACCATATGGCATTCCTTTCCTTCTGCGCCCTGCTGTGTGCCCGTACAGCGGTTTACGACCACATATTTTCCATTAATTCTTTTGGAACACCTAAAGGGTTAACGACGTTTGTAAAATCAGTTTTGAATACCTTGAGGGGTATAGTTTATAGAATGGGGTCATTTTTGGGTGGTTTCTATTATGTAAGCCTTTCAAAGTAACTTCAGACCTGAACTGGTCCCTAAAAATTGGGTTTTTGAAAATTTCTGAAAAATGTCAAGATTTGCTTCTAAACTTCTAAGCCTTGTAACATCCCCAAAAAATAAAATATAATTCCCAAAATGATGCAAACATGAAGTAGACATATGGGGAATGTAAAGTAATAACTATTTTTGTAGGTGTTACTATGTATTATAGAAGTAGAGAAATTTAAACTTGGAAATTTGCAATTTTTGGTACCTATCAGAAAATGGGGGCATATCCTAGCGATATGGCACCATTGTATGAGATGAAACAACCCCTTTAACTAAACGCATGAAATGCATAAAGCAGAATTGTTATGTTTGAGAGCATGTAATGTTTTTAAATGATCAGGGGCAGGCTGGGAAATTAAAGTGGCCCTGTAAAAAAAACTAAAAGCGTCCCCATGTTGTAGGCAAATCCAGATTGACAGAAGGCAGGACAGCACAGGTAGGCAGGGATAATAGAAGTTGGCAGGGCTGGCAGTACCTTAGTTCAGCACAAAATACTACCCCAGCAGAAAAAAATACCACCCCCATTGCAGTATTTGACTGTATCACTATCCGGAGAATGTTGATACAGTAGAATTCAGGAGGGTACCTATGGATGCCGGCCAGGGGCATAAGTACCTGATGCTCTAAGCATTAATTAATGCTGAGAGCATCAGATTGTTATATTCCCAGGCGGTGGCCATGAGGAGAGCACAGGTGGCCCCCTGGGCATCAGCCCACCGGGGAATTTTCCTGCAGAACTGGGTTGCCAACCGCTCCGGAAATATCTGGACAGTCCATAAAAATAAGCAACTTTTTTCCTCTGTTCATAAAAAACTAACAAACATATGTTTGTGGCTTTTTTGAGGCTGCTGACACTTGACTAGATTACTTTGGTGGTAATTAGTGTTGATCACGAATATTCGAATTGCGAATTTTAATCGCGAGTATCGGCACTTCGAGAATTTGCGAATATTTAGAATATCGCTAAATATATTCGCAATCGCGAATATTAGATTTTTTTAAAATACCAGTTCATGCGAATTTTTATGCGAAAATTTTAGGCATATTTTATGCGAATTTTCGCAATCAAGAAAATAATGCCTGGAGATCATGAATTCGCGAATTTTCGAATATATGGCGAATATTCGCCCAAATATTCGCGAAATATCGCGAATTCGAATATTGCCCCTGCCGCTCATCACTAGTGGTAATTATCATCAGTTTACAGCTCACAGTAATGAGTTCTTATCAGTATATTGAGCTATAGACATGTGTTAATTATAATCTTTATCTTTCATTATGGTTTTCCAATGTATTCGTAAAAAATGTTGGCTGTCCGTAATTTTGGGTTAAGTTGTCCAGAAAAAAGATAAATTCTAGTTGGCATCCCTGCTGCAGGATCCATGGCCAGTCTGCCCATGTAGATGATCTCATGGATTGCACAATCAGTTGTTGCTGTTGCTTTTTACTGAATGGGAAAATACTGGTTAAAAACGGCATAGAAAAGAGCTTTTAGCTGACAGGAATTTTAGCTGACAGTTTATCTGTAGCAACCAGTGTCAGGCAGCTGCAGCCAAGGCTACTAATCATGGGCTGCATCAAAAAGGATATAGATGAACATGACAAGGACATAGTTCTATCACTTTACAAATCACTAGTCAGACTACAGGTTCAACCTAGATGGATGATCAAAATTATGGTTATTTAGTGTAGAAAAAGAGGGGTGATCTAATAATGATGTATAAATATATCAGCGCTCAGTACAGAGATCTTTTCCATTATGTATTTATTCCCAGGACTCTACATATAGAGGAAAGAAGTTTTTCTAGTATGAAGATAGAAGAGGATGCTTTACTGTAAGAGCAGTGAGACTATAGAACTCTCAGCCAGTGTAATGGTGAACTCACTAAAATAGTTCAAGAGGATTCTGTCTATATTTCTGAAGTGTAATAGTATTACAAATTATAGTTACAAAAATTCTGGAGTAGGGTCATTGATCCAGGGTGTTATTCTGATTGCCAGGTTTAGACAGGGAAAGGATTTGTCTCCTAAGATGAGTAAAATTGACTTCTATCTGATGGGAGTTTCTCCTTCCTCTGGATCAACATTGTAGGATAACAGGCTGAACTGGATGGATGTCTTTTTTCAGTTTTACAATGTTACTATAATGTTTCTCACACATATTAATATTAATAACATCTTTTTGTGTTACACAGCTTTGTAGCTCCATACTCTATCAATCATGTGGCTCCTCCTGCTGGTGTTAGTGGGAATTATTCTTTTATACAGATGGCACAGGCAGAGTCAGATACTGGAGAACCTCTCAGATAAATATGTCTTCATCACTGGATGTGACACTGGATTTGGAAATCTGCTGGCAAGGCAATTGGATAAACGTGGAATGAAGGTTCTGGCAGCTTGTTTGACAGATACAGGAGCTGAGAACCTAAAAAAGGAGACATCAAGTAGAGTGCAAACCATGGTCCTTGATGTCACTGATAGCCAGGGTGTGAGATCTGCTGCTGACTGGATTGAACAGCAGGTCAAAGAAGAAGGTAAAAATAATACAAACTGTTAGTATCATAATCATATTGAATGCTGTACAGTGGATTTGACAGTAAACCAATGGAAACAATTTAGATCTCATGTGACCCAAATGCAAGCATCAGGAGGTCATTGATTAAGTTTGAGTTGTGTAAGAGAGCTTCCATCCCAATATGGCACACCTCTGCTATACTATAGGGCCCTTTTAAGCAAAGGGGTGCTTGTATAAGGCTCTGTGCAAAGTAGCACCAGGTGCCAGCACTCACAGTATTTAGGAGTTTTTATACCAAATAATAACTCCATACCATGATGCCCAGAAAGACCATATAATGTAGATACCAGTTCTATACATTTATTACAGTACATCCAGTGACTCACAGATGATGTCTTCCCTGGTTGTAGTAATCTCCTGGTTTTATGCTATAGCTGTCAATTCAGAGCAGAGGGGCTGGGCTGTGAGGCAGCTCAATGTAGAAGGCAGAGAGCACTTCATAGTGACACCCTTGAGATAGCAGAATTTGGCAGAAAAAAAAATCATATTCTCACTGTACAAAAAGTGTATTTTTCCTGTTCCCCTCAGCCCCTACCTATTGCTGTCAACAGTTAGAATGGTCAAAACCCTGACAGTTCCCTCATTACAGACAGCTAAGCTGCAACATTTCAGAGAAAGCATAGTTTAAAAATGCACCAGGATCACGGAGAAGATTCCTAGGGACGGCTCTTTCATAAATGGAATATAGTATATAAGCATGTGTAGGAGAAAATGCTGTAAAATTAATGTAAATTAAATGGTTTTCAGTGCAGGAGCATCTCACCAAAACAATTTATACTGTGTAGAATACTGTACATTTTGTAAATGGTAGTATGGGCAACATACTGTATATAGGGTGACCATATTTTGGTTTTTTAAAAAAGAGGATAGAGTCCCTCCCCGGAATCAATTTAAAGTTACTCTACCTCCTAACAAAGTGACTTACAGGTGACGTCTTCACAGATTTCAATTGTTCACTTTCCTTTTCTTCTCCATTTGATTCAGACCATCATGCGCAGAGGTCTTTCGCCATTGGCGTACAACCTGCTCTCCTAGATAAGAAGATACCAGAAATAATAAATGCCACATGGTAGATGGGGCCGGACACATATTTTTCATTAGGACACAGGAGATTAGGGTATACCTCTGACTTATTGCTTCTACAGTCCATCCCCACCCTCTATAGCAAAGAACCTCCTATACAGCTGCCCTTTTAACACTTCCATCCTTTACCTGTCACGTTCCCTCAGGTGACTGATGTCAGGATATCAAGGAAACTGGCTGAGCATGGAGGAATCTAGCAGCCTCCTTGATTTCTCTTGATTTAGTATTGATAGGGTTAATGACCACTTTCCTTTTCTCAGCTGTTGCTCAGTGGTCATCACTTCTACCCTTAATAGTCTGACCCCATCCTTCTGACTATACGGTAGATAGCTTTCATTTGGGTTTGGCTGAGCTGGTGTGAGGTCATCTCCGGTGTTCCTGCTCGTACATCTCTACATAAGTTAAGTGTCGCGTTTGTTTGTGTTTGTTATATTCCCTGTTGTTTGTATCTGGGCCTGAGACAGAGACTTCCTTTTGTCCATCTGGGGAGGAATGGGTTGTCTCTGGTCCTAACCTTATTCCAGGGCCTTATAGGGAATAAAGGGCCTAGGTATCCTGCATATGAATATACCTACCTTCAAGGTCTATTCATATTGATAGGTAGTTAGGGCCCGGATCAGGGTTGTTTAGGAGGTGTCCTGTTCCTTCCCTAGTTTCCAGGCCCAGTTACTGTTCCCCTTCCCTCCTATGTTCAGTGTGGAAGTTTTCCCCCACACTGATCATTATCTACCGCCTACTGTCACGGTCCCTCAGGTGACTGATGTCAGGAAATCAAGGAGGCTGCTAGATTCCTCCATGCTCAGCCAGTTTCCTTGATCTCCTGACATTAGTCACCTGAGGGACCGTGACATTACCTTCTGCCAATACTGTGCCTGCTGCTGCCCCAAAAATATGTTACTGCCAAAATAAAAGTGTTAAAGGGCACAGCTACAGAACTAGATAATGATGGGACCCAATGCAGACCTTAGGCATCAAACCCCAGACGAGACCCCCAAATTAACGACCATCACACATCTGTCAATCACCCCTCCATGCTTTAAATCAGACCCTGAAGTCATTGGCCCTATTCAACACCCCTATCCATCAAGCAGACCTCAGATCAGACCCCAAAGTGATTATAACACCCCCTTCATCAATTAGACCTCAGATCAGAGCCCAAGGTAATGGCTCCTATATAACATCCCCACTCTGTCAATCAGACCTCAGATCAGACTCCAAAGTAATGGCACAATACTACCACCTCTATCAATCAGACCCCAAAGTAATGGCACCATCCTCCTTCATCTCATAAATCAGACATAAGACAAAAAATAAATAAAACTAGTGCACTCATCTTGCAGCTCGGTACTGACCTGACATTGCTCAGCGAGAGGTCATAGTGCACACTACATTCTCGTGCTGAATGCTGTCAGAACAAAGCACAGCATGGCACCCGGAGCAGAAGACCAGGGAGCGATGAGTAATAATAACCCTTGCAGCACTGCACTCGCTGCTCCCCCTTTACAAACTGACAGTGAAAAAACACACATAGACATTCAAATAAAGTTCTAAGTATGCCACCCACTCCACACCCCCCTTGAGAATCCCAGACATTCAAAAGATCCTTGCTGGGAAAAGAGATGTTGGGGGAAAAGAGGATGTATGGTCACCCTAAACATATACAATACTACTTATATTTTAACACCGTACAAGAAAAATGTGCACCACACATGGTGTGAACAGAAGATTAGCTACAGTAGTGAAGTGTTAGAGTTGGTAACTATATATTTAACCTTTTTTCATCATTCTCTGTTAATAGGATTATGGGGTCTTGTGAATAATGCTGGCATTTCTATACCTACAGCCCCCAATGGGTGGCTGAATAAAGATGATTTTGTCAAGGTGCTGAATGTCAATTTACTTGGCATGATTGATGTGACACTAAATCTACTTCCTCTTATCATGAGAGCCAGAGGACGAATCATTAATGTGTCCAGTGTGATGGGCAGATTGGCATTTGTGGGAGGAGGATATCCCATTTCCAGATTTGGAGTAGAAGCTTTCTCCGACTCTATGAGGTACAAGTTTGGGCAGCATTTTAAATTCCTTTTTTTATTGTATTATATGTCTCTTGAGGAAATGTTTTTTTTTTTTTTTTTTTTGGCACTATGTCAGACTAATTGCATAAGACTGCTCCAGGCAGAAAATGTATCTTTACATAAACTGTGTTTATAAGGCTGTCATAGCTGTCAGGAGGCATATTGATGTGGGCCCTCATTTCACCATTAGGCTTGGGAAAGAAGCACTCACATAGCATTGTCTTTCGACAGCATTGAGATGCACCTAAGGCTTTCAATTGAATAAATCCCCTGCAGTGATGAGAGAGAGCGCTATGTAAGCATTTCTCTCTCCTTATTCTAGAGATTGGTGAGGATCTCAATACTCAGACCCCACCAATCAAAACATTGATATCTAACTATGAAATATGAAAAGTGTTTTCAGAGTACAGGGTCACTTTAAGGGTATTTTGATGTATGACTTAAAGGGGTTGTCCGGGTTCAGAGCTGAACCCGGGCATACCCTTATTTTCACCCAGGCAGCCCCCCTGAGGCCAGCATCGGGGCATCTCATGCTCCGATGCCCTCCCTTGCCTTGCGCTAGATCGCGCAGGGCAAGGGTTCTTTTGTTTTCAATAACACACTGCCGGGCGGAAACTTCCGCCCGGCAGTGTGTTCGGTGGCGTCCCCAGCTCTGATTGGCGGGCTTTAGCGCTGCCCTAGCCGTTTTACTGGCTAGGGCAGCACTAAATCCCTGCCATCAGTGCTGGTGACATCACTGGGGTTCCTGGCAGCCCCATGGAGTGCCCCGGTACGTCACCGCATCTCCAAAAAATGCCTTTGCCCTGCGCGATTTAGCGAAGGGCAAAGGAGAGCATCGGAGCATGAACTGCTCCGATGCTCAAGTCAGGGGAGCTGCTAGGGTGAAAATGGAGGGATGTCCGGATTCAGCTCTGAACCCAGACAACCCCTTTAATAATAACATTTATAATCTTTATTTATATACAGCCAACATATTCTGCAGCGCTTTATAATCAGAGGGTTCATGTACAAACAAAATGGCACATTACATAGCAACAAACAAGTCAACAATTAAAACAAGATGAATAAGGGCCCTGCTCGAAAGAGCTTCAATCTATGAGAAGATACCTTACAGGTGTATGCCAAAAGTTTGTGGATACATTTCCCCACCTACACACAGATACTGTTTCATATTTCCAGAAGTATTCGAAAAAAATAGTGACACGTCAGTAAATGGAGCCTTACTGTGTTTACAGAGCCCATTGCCCATGGGAGGCAGCAAACATGTTTTTGTGTTTTAAGCACAGTAGTGTAGGTATAGACAGCCCTTTAATCATATAGAGAAAGAGTTTCTCATTTAATAAGCTGCCAGTGAGCAACAAATTGCAGCTGAATTAACCTTTCAGATACTGGTTGAAATATGGGGCAAAAGTCTGCCAACTGCTGAGATTTTTAGTCTCACTTTATGTGTTTAGTTAGTTTTAAAAGCAATCTAAAAGTAAAAGTTATGTATTAGTCATTAGGGCACGTGTAATTAAACGTTCTAAAGTCAAATTACTTAGGCCTCATGCACACGACCGTTGTGTGCATCCGTGGCCGTTGTGCCGTTTTCCGTTTTTTTTCGCGGACCCATTGACTTTCAATGGGTCCGTGGAAAAATCGGGAAATGCACCGTTTTGCAGCCGCATCCGTGATCCGTGTTTCCTGTCCGTCAAAAAAAATATGACCTGTCCTATTTTTTTGACGGACAACGGTTCACGGACCCATTCAAGTCAATGGGTCCGTGAAAGAACACAGATGCACACAAGATTGGCATCCGCGTCCGTGATCCGTGGCCGTAGGTTACTTTTATACAGACGGATCCGAAGATCCGTCTGCATAAAAGATTTTTCAGAGATGAACTCAAATCCGACAGTATATTCTAACACAGAGGCGTTCACATAGTGATGGGGACGCTTCTAGTTTGAATATACTACGAACTGTGTACATGACTGCCCCCTGCTGCCTGGCAGCACCCGATCTCTTACAGGGGGCTGTGATCAGCACAATTAACCCCTCAGGTGCTGCACCTGAGGGGTTAATTGTGCATATCATAGCCCCCTATAAGAGATCAGGGGCTGCCAGGCAGCAGGGGGCAGACCCCCCTCCCTCCCCAGTTTGAATATCATTGGTGGCCAGTGTGCGGCCCCCCCCCGCCCCCCCCTGTTGTAATATCATTGGTGGCCAGTGTGTGGCCTCCCCCGCCCCCCCATTGTAATATCATTGGTGGCCAGTGTGTGGCCTCCCCCGCCCCCCCTATTGTAATATCATTGGTGGCCAGTGTGCGGCCCCCCCCGGCCCCCCCTCTATTGTATTAATATCATTGGTGGCCAGTGTGCGGCCTCCCCCTCCCCCCATCATTGGTGGCAGCGGAGATAACGATCGGAGTCCCAGTTTAATCGCTCTGGGGCTCCGATCGGTAACCATGGCAACCAGGACGCTACTGCAGGCCTGGTTGCCATGGTTACTTAGCAATATTACAATATTAGAAGCATCATACTCACCTGCTGGCTGCTGCGCTGTCTGTGTCCGGCCGGGAGCTCCTCCTACTGGTAAGTGACAGGTCTGTGTGGCGCATTGCTTAATGATCTGTCACTTACCAGTAGGAGGAGCTCCCGGTCGGACACAGACAGCGCAGCAGCCAGCAGGTAAGTATGATGCTTCTAATATTGTAATATTGCTAAGTAACCATGGCAACCAGGCATGCAGGAGCGTCCTGGTTGCCATATTCCACTGTCCGTGGAATATGGTTGACACATGGAGGGCAAAAAATGGAAACGCGAAGCAAACACGGATTCTGCACAGATCAAACACAGATGTCAAACTGATACTGAAATGTGAATGAGGCCTGAGGCTGAAAACTGCCAGAGAACAAATTAACTGGAAGACTACCCCTGAGAGAAAGATATCGGGCATTTTTCTGATGGTTGAGAACCACTTCAAAGCTATGCCTGGAAAGAGAGTAAGGTGTTCACAAGTTTACGGCAATAACACTTTATTGCTGTGGAAAGGGTATATTACTTCGGCACCCACCACACTTTGAGACAACTGGCCAACCAGATCTAAGATCTGCACCCCGCAGCCTAGAAATTGCAGAAAGAGTTAATGAGAACAGAATTACACATGTGGTTATTTGGGAAGATTGTAAAGTGATGCTGCCTATACACAACTATTGGGAACAGTTTACACTGCAATATAAATTTGGGCACCACAAAAAAGAAATGAAATCAATATTTAGTAGATCCTCCTTTTTCAGAAATTACAGCCTCTAAACGCTTTCTGTAGGTTCCAATGAGAGTCTGGATTCTGGTTGAAGGTATTTTGGACCATTCCTCTTTACAAAACATCTTTAGTTCATTCAGGTTTGATGGCTTCCGAGCATGGACAGCTCTCTTTAAAGGGCTTCTGTCACCCCACTAAAGTGTTTTTTTTTTTTGGGCTAGTTAAATTAGTTATATTGCGATCTATGAAAATATAGTGGTGTTACTTACTTTGATCCAGCAGTTTCTTCCAAAAACAAAGTTTTATAATATGTAAATTCGGTCTCTACCAGCAAGTAGGGCGGCTACTTGCTGGTAGCTGCTGCAGAAAACCGCCCCCTCGTCGTGTTGATTGACAGGGCCAGCCGGGATCTCCTCCTCTGGCCAGCCCTGTCGGCATTTCAAAAATCGCGCGCCTATGTTCATTCGGCGCAGGCGCTCTGAGATGAGGAGGCTTGTCTCCTCAGCACTCCCTCAGTGCGCCTGCGCCGATGACGTCTTCTATTTCGGTGATGTCATCGGCGCAGGCGCACTGAGGGAGTTCTGAGGAGACGAGCCTCCTCATCTCAGAGCGCCTGCGCCGAATTAACACAGGAGCGCGATTTTTGAAATGCCGACAGGGCTGGCCGGAGGAGTAGATCCCGGCTGGTCTGTCAATCAACACGACGAGGGGGCGATTTTCTAAAGCAGCTACCAGCAAGTAGCCGCCCTACTTGCTGGTAGAGACCGAATTTACATATTATAAAACTTCATTTTTGGAAGAAACTGCTGGATCAAAGTAAGTAACACCATTATATTTTCATAGATCGCAATATAACTAATTTAACTAGCCCAAAAAAAATAAAAAATCACTTTAGTGGGGTGACAGAAGCCCTTTAAGTCACACCACAGATTTTCAATTATATTCAGGTCTGGGGACTGAGATGGCCATTCCAGAACGTTGTACTTGTTCCTCTGCATAAATGCCTTAGTGGATTTTGAGCAGTTTTTAGGGTCGTTGTCTTGTTGAAAGATCCAGCCGCGGCGCAACTTCAGCTTTGTCACTGATTCCTGGACATTGGTCTCCAGAATCTGCTGATACTGAGTGGAATCCATGCGTCCCTCAACTTTGACAAGATTCCCAGTCCCTGCACTGGCCACACAGCCCCACAGCATGATGGAACCACTACCATATTTTACTGTAGGTAGCAGGTGTTTTTCTTGGAATGCTGTGTTCTTTTTCCTCCATGCATAACGCCTCTTGTTATGGCCAAATAACTCAATTTTAGTTTCATCAGCCCACAGCACCTTATTCCAAAATGAAGCTGGCTTGTCCAAATGTGCTTTAGCCCACCTCAAGCGGCACTTTTTGTGCTGTGGGCGGAGAAAAGGCTTCCTCTGCATCACTCTCGCATACAGCATCTCCTTGTGTAAAGTGCGCCGAATGGTTGAACGATGCACAGTGACTCCATCTGCATCAAGATGATGTTGTAGGTCTTTGGTGCTGGTCTGTGGGTTGACTCTGACTGTTCTCACCATTCGTCGCTTCTGTCTATCCGAGATTTTTCTTGGTCTGCCACTTCGAGCCTTAACTTGAACTGATCCTGTGGTCTTCCATTTCCTCAATATGTTCCTAACTGTGGAAACAGACAGCTGAAATCTCTGAGACAGCTTTCTGTATCCTTCTCCTAAACCATGATGGTGAACAATCTTTGTCTTCAGGTCATTTGAGAGTTGTTTTGAGACCCCCATGTTGCTACTCTTCAGAGAAAATTAAAAGAGGAGGGAAACTTACAATTGACCCCCTTAAATACTCTTTCTCATAATTGGATTCACCTGTGTATGTAGGTCAGGGGTCACTGAGCTTACCAAGCCAATTTGAGTTCCAATAATTAGTTCTAAAGGTTTTGGAATCAATAAAATGACAACAGTGCCCAAATTTATGCACCTGCCAAATTTTGTTTACACAATTATAGCACACTTTCTGTAAATCCAATAAACTTCATTTCACTTCTCAAATATCACTGTGTGTGTCTCCTATATGATATATTTAACTGACATTTTTTATCGTAACAACCAACGATTTATACAGGAAAATCATGAGGATTAACAAGGTTGCCCAACCTTTCGCATCCCACTGTATATATATATATATATATATATATATATACAGTACAGACCAAAAGTTTAGACACACCTTCTCATTCAAAGAGTTTTCTTTATTTTCAGGACTATGAAGGCATCAAAACTATGAATTAACACATGTGGAATTATATACATAATAAACAAGTGTGAAACAACTGAAAATATGTCATATTCTAGGTTCTTCAAAGTAGCCACCTTTTGCTTTGATTACTGCTTTGCACACTCTTGGCATTCTCTTGATGAGCTTCAAGAGGTAGTCCCCTGAAATGGTCTTCCAACAGTCTTGAAGGAGTTCCCAGAGATGCTTAGCACTTGTTGGTCCTTTTGCCTTCACTCTGAGGTCCAGCTCACCCCAAACCATCTCGATTGGGTTCAGGTCCGGTGACTGTGGAGGCCAGGTCATCTGGCGCAGCACCCCATCACTCTCCTTCATGGTCAAATAGCCCTTACTTTCAAAGTTTTCCCAATTTTTCGGCTGACTGACTGACTTTCATTTCTTAAAGTAATGAAGGCCACTCGTATTTCTTTACTTAGCTGCTTTTTTCTTGCCATAATACAAATTCTAACAGTCTATTCAGTAGGACTATCAGCTGTGTATCCACCTGACTTCTCCTCAACGCAACTGATGGTCCCAACCCCATTTATAAGGCAAGAAATCCCACTTATTAAACCTGACAGGGCACACCTGTGAAGTGAAAACCATTTCAGGGGATTACCTCTTGAAGCTCATCAAGAGAATGCCAAGAGTGTGCAAAGCAGTAATCAAAGCAAAAGGTGGCTACTTTGAAGAACCTACAATATGACATATTTTCAGCTGTTTCACACTTGTTTGTTATATATATAATTCCACATATGTTAATTCATAGTTTTGATGCCTTCAGTGTGAATCTACAATTTTCATAGTCATGAAAATAAAGAAAACTCTTTGAATGAGAAGGTGTGTCCAAACTTTTGGTCTGTACTGTATATTAGTGCATTTCACTATAATTTAATTACTGCATACATTACCTACTACCATGTCTCTTTTCTTCAGGCGTGAACTTCGCCCCTTTGGGGTTAGAGTTTCTGTCATTGAACCTAGTTCATATAAAACACCAGCTACACACGTGGAGACTACAATACAAAGCCTACATTCTGTCTGGTCCCAGGCTCCTCAGTGGGCGAAGGAAACCTATGGACAACATTATTTTGGCGTTTGTGAGTAGTATGATTTATTAAAATTAAAATTTTAATATAAAAAACATCACTGTTTTGCCATTGTCCTTAAAGGAACCAGCTCTGTACACTGCCTAAGCTGCATTCAAGGAATCACACTCAGACAGCCAGAATCCAAATCTGTGCTATTGAAGGGCAAGCACCCCAAAACAGCTGTCTACCAATGGATATTCAAATTGGCTATTTTTCCTTGTTACAAGGCTTGTCAGATTTTGATTTATAAGAAGCCACTAAGAGAAGGTAACGCTAGCAAGATGGTTTACTTTCTCTGGGAGATACTGCTTTGAATATTTTTTTCCCCATGAACTATTGAGTTTCCATACACAGCTTCTCTCTTTAAGGAAAGCTAGTACCATGCTTAAGCTGTAGAAAGCACTAAAAAGCATACGGTATGTCTCCAATACTTTATTTTGTTCTGTCACCTGATGGCCAAGGTAGCAAAAAATCTACCTGCCTTGACTTATGTAAATGAGGCAGCTTAAAGTCAAGGGGGCAGCGGCCTTCATGCTTGCTGCATACACTCCCTGCCTCCTTCACTCTTGATGGACAGCTACTGTATATACTTTTTTTTCAGGAGCGATGCACCTGAAACCTTGCACTTTTGCCCCTGGGAGTCTGCACCCGGACAATGAGTCTCAGGAGCTCAGTACAAGACAGTTGGGCACACTGCGCATGTGCCAAAAACAAGAGAGATGGCACAAGCATGAGATATCACGCACATTGCACCTGAAGAAAAAAAAATAAGCTGTCCATCACGAGTGACAGAGGCAGCAAGTTTGGCTCAAAGTGTAAAGGCCAGTGCCCCCTTGACTTCAGGAGAGTAAAGTAGATTTTTAGCAAATTTGGCCATCACCTGACAAAATACAGCGTTAGAGGCTTTAAGGTACTATGGGCAGTTGGAAGGGATGGGAAGGGTGGGGTGGGGCATGATGCATATGTGAACCTAGTGTCTGTTGTATGTGAACTTAGCCTTTTCTGTAAATCTATATATTTTGATATATGGTTTTTCCATTCTAGATTGCAGGTTCATCCAATATAAACTATCTAGGTGCAACCCTCACATAACGCAGGTGACTGACTGCATGGAACACGCCCTGACTGCTGTATATCCTTGGACACGATATTCTGCAGGATGGATAACCAAACTCTTCTACCTCCCAGTATCTTATCTTCCAACTTTCATGTCAGATTGTCTACTGGCTCATCCTTTGTCAAAGCCACCATGTTTTTGCTCTTCAAATACTAGTACATGACTTGAATAATACAGTGCTTCATGTTTGGCTAGAATATTAAAATAGATTGATAAATCTTTATTAAACCTTTTGACTGTAATGTTTTTGACTGCCTGTATTTTTCCCATGTAAAAATAGCATTCTTAATTTTTTTTTTAATTTACTAGTTTTTCACAGTGTTTTCAACAGTCACGTGATCAGCTCTGTGCCCAAACTGTGAATACAGTAGCTCTCTCTGCCCCTCTCTCAGCAGAAAGAGAGAAACCAGGAAGAAACCAGACAACACAAGGTGCATGCCTAAAATAAAAAATAAATATAGGCAATAGCTTGGATGCAAGCTGCAGTTATCGATCCTTGTCACTGGAAGTAGGGTTCCTACCCCGTTGGCTGTAGAAAATAAACTCCAGTGACATACAGTAAGCAGGTATTCTTGCTTAGTGAATTTTATTAGTTATGCGGCTTAGGTGTGACGTTTCGGCCTTCAAGGCCTTTTTCAAACTGGTGCTGCTCTATAGGAAGGTAAGAAGGCGTTGTGAGAAGGCGATGGCTGAATGTGTAATGTGTGCAGACGCACAACCGGAGGATGCCAATAATGAAATAAAAAAAACATACATTACTTTCGTTGTAGATCATGTGCCCTCACTCTGGTTCTTCCAGCCAGGTTCTGTTGACCGAACAGCAGTAGTGATGCCACGTTGACAACACATGAGTGCTGGAGCCAATCACTGGCCTCGAGTAGTGAAGAGAAACAGAGCCCTGGAGCTATTGCACAAAATCTGTTTGGTAAATTGCGGTCAGTTTTTTACTTCACTCGAGGCCTGCCTCGAGTGTTGTCCTGGTTTCTTCTTAAAACCAAACAACCCCTTCAATTTCTGATTACAGCATGATGTGCACAGGGGCATATACACATCTCAACACAAAGCTCACTGGGCTCTGTGACATTTTGGAAAAATGTATAATTGTCTTTAATATGGGGAGGAATTTTTATATAGTCAGACCCTACCAATCTAGCATTTACCCCTATCTAGCATTAGTTTAACATGTAGCCAGAGTTATCTTGACTCCAGGCACACCAAGATGGTGACTTTAATGGCATTTGTTGTATTACTGTAATGTGAGTTTTTTGTGTTAAGACAGGCAAAAAAATCGCTGACTTGCTACCTCTTTATTTTCTGAAAGTAGACACCTAGCACTATGTAAAAACAAAGCCCTCATATGACTATGTGAAAGAATAAATGAAAAATGTATGGCCCTAGGGAGAGATGTACCTATAGATACCAGTACATTGAACATGGGAATACATTATACATGGGAAAAATACTACTGAGGTTTTTAGTCAAGGAAACTCCACCTATTATTAGCATTGGGCTCTATGGCTTGACAGGTAGAGTCTTTGCCTTAAATACAGAAGGGGGGCTCCTAAGTGCAGTGACTATTGTCTTCTATTAGTTTTAAAGAACAAACCCGGGAAAAATGGGCGTGTGCATAGGGCCACATGGTTCTGGGGCAGCAGTGAAATAGGAGGAGGCAACAGACTTTTCCTTACTTTATGGATATTTGCTTCTCCATAACAGCTCATTCATTTCACCTAAGCACACATGTGGCTGGAGTATCATTTTAGTCTGCATTTTATATTAAAAATGAAAGAAAAAAATAGTTTTATTTAAATAAAAATGCAAAACTCAAACTATGATTAAACCATTCAGTGCTGTGTGTATATACAATGTGTGTATGCTGCATAGCTGTGTATGTATAATGTACATTCTGTACTGCTGTGTGTGTGCATTGTGACACAGTGAGAGGTTTGGTCCGGGAAAACAGGTATTTTCCTCCCAGCATGTGCTGCTGGGCTGATTTACAGCCAGGTGAGGTCAAATACCAGACCGGATTTTAAGTGCCGATCCAGGTTTTGGCAGCACCTGGCTGTCCTTAAATTGGCAGTTGGGCTCAGAAGCGAGGTCTCTGTGTTGGGATCTGGGAGCCTTGTGTCTGGATGAAAGCTTGCTGTCTGGCGTGAAAACAGGTTTGGTGCTGCTATGGTCAAGGACTCTTTGAGGCAGAATTGCTGCATGGTGTGAATTACCACCAACACCGCAAGGTGACTTTTTGTTTGAATATGACTGCTTGTTTTGTCACTTGCCTAAAGTGTGAATAAAACACTGAACTGTTTGATCCAAAGAACTTGTTGTTGCCTCTATACTGCGTCTGCTAATCCTGTCTACCAGAGCGAAACCCCCCAGCATATATACATTGCTCAAAAAAATAAAGGGAACACAAAAATAACACATCCTAGATCTGAGTTAATTAAATATTCTTCTGAAATACTTTGTTCTTTACATATTTGAATGTGCTGACAACAAAATCACACAAAAATAAAAAAATGGAAATCAAATTTTCAACCCATGGAGGTCTGGATTTGGAGTCACACTCAAAATTTAAGTGGAAAAACACACTACAGGCTGATCCAACTTTGATGTAATGTCCTTAAAACAAGTCAAAATGAGGCTCTGTAGTGTGTGTGGCCTCCACGTGCCTGTATGACCTCCCTACAACGCCTGTGCATGCTCCTGATGAGGTGGCGGACGGTCTCCTGAGGGATCTCCTCCCAGACCTGGACTAAAGCATCTGCCAACTCCTGGACAGTCTGTGGTGCAACGTGACGTTGGTGGATAGAGCGAGACATGATGTCCCAGATGTGCTCAATTGGATTCAGGTCTGGAGAACGGGCGGGCCAGTCCATAGCATCAATGCCTTCGTGTTGCAGGAACTGCTGACACACTCCAGCCACATGAGGTTTAGCATTGTCTTGCATTAGGAGGAACCCAGGGCCAACCGCACCAGCATATGGTCTCACAAGGGGTCTGAGGATCTCATCTCGGTACCTAATGGCAGTCAGGCTACCTCTGGCGAGCACATGGAGGGCTGTGCGGCCCTCCAAAGAAATGCCACCCCACACCATTACTGACCCAATGCCAAACCGGTCATGCTGGAGGATGTTGCAGGCAGCAGAACGTTCTCCACGGCGTCTCCAGACTCTGTCACGTCTGTCACATGTGCTCAGTGTGAACCTGCTTTCATCTGTGAAGAGCACAGGGCGCCAGTGGCAAATTTGCCAATCTTGGTGTTCTCTGGCAAATGCCAAACGTCCTGCACGGTGTTGGGCTGTAAGCACAACCCCCACCTGTGGACGTCGGGCTCTCATATCACCCTCATGGAGTCTGTTTCTAACCGTTTGAGCAGACACATGCACATTTGTGGCCTGCTGGAGGTCATTTTGCAGGGCTCTGGCAGTGCTCCTCCTGTTCCTTCTTGCACAAAGGCGGAGGTAGCAGTCCTGCTGCTGGGTTGTTGCCCTCCTATGGTCTCCTCCACGTCTCCTGATGTACTGGCCTGTCTCCTGGTAGCGCCTCCATGCTCTGGACACTACGCTGACAGACACAGCAAACCTTCTTGCCACAGCTCGCATTGATGTGCCATCCTGGATAAGCTGCACTACCTGAGCCACTTGTGTGGGTTGTAGACTCCGTCTCATGCTACCACTAGAGTGAAAGCACCGCCAGCATTCAAATATGACCAAAACATCAGCCAGGAAGCATAGGAACTGAGAAGTGGTCTGTGTTCACCACCTGCAGAACCACTCCTTTATTGGGGGTGTCTTGCTAATTGCCTATAATTTCCACCTGTTGTCTATCCCATTTGCACAACAGCATGTGAAATTGATTGTCACTCAGTGTTGCTTCCTAAGTGGACAGTTTGATTTCACAGAAGTGTGATTGACTTGGAGTTACATTGTGTTGTTTAAGTGTTCCCTTTATTTTTTTGAGCAGTGTATATATATAGTGAAAATATGGCAGCACCAACCAGTATTGGGGATGGGTGCTGGCTCCAAAGGAAAGGCTTTCCCAAAATGTAGTACTGTAAAACAGAGCAGCACTCCAAAATGGTGATAAAAAAGGATATGTTTATTCACCCGTAAGTGACGCGATGTTTCGACTCCAACATGAAGCCTTTCTCAAGCCTTGAGAAAGGCTTCATGTTAGAGCCGAAACATTGCGTTACTTATGGGTGAATAAACCCAGTTCGCCGGCTGCCGCATTCTTCTGCTCTAAGTCTCTTCTGCTCCCGCACGGCCAGGCGGACACCAAAACGACTTTTTTTTTCATGTCCGTGGATCCTCCAAAAATCAAGAAAGACCCACGGACGAAAAAACGGTCACGGATCACGGACCTACGGACCCCGTTTTTGCGGACCTTAAAAAAAAAAACGGTCGTGTGCATGAGGCCTTAATGACCAGACCACTTTTTACACTTCTGCACTACTCTACTTTCACCGTTTATTGCTCGGTCATGCAACTTACCACCCAAATGAATTTTACCTCCTTTTCTTCTCACTAATAGAGATTTCATTTGGTGGTATTTCATTGCTGCTGACATTTTTACTTTTTTTGTTATTAATCGAAATTTACCGAAGTTTTTGCAAAAAAATGAAATTTTTCACTTTCAGATGTAATTTTTTTTTTAAAAACGACATCTATATATACATTTTTCTCTAAATTTATCGTTCTACATGTCTTTGATAAAAAAAAAATGTTTGGGTAAAAAAAAATAGTTTGGGTAAAAGTTATAGCGTTTACAAACTATGGTACAAAAATTTGAATTTCCGCTTTTTGAAGCAGCTCTGACTTTCTGAGCACCTGTCATGTTTCCTGAGGTTCTACAATGCCCAGACAGTAGAAAAACCCCACAAATAACACCATTTCGGAAAGTAGACACCCTAAGGTATTCGCTGATGGGCATAGTGAATTATAGAACTTTTTATTTTCTGTCACAAGTTAGTGGAAAATGATTTTTTTTATTTTATTTTTTTTCCTTACAAAGTCTCATATTCCACTAACTTGTAACAAAAAATAAAAACTTCCATGAACTCACTATGCCCATCACGAAATACCTTGGGGGTGTCTTCTTTACAAAATGGGGTCACTTGTGGGGTAGTTATACTGCCCTGGCATTTTAGGGGCCCTAATGTGTGAGAAGTAGTTTGAAATCAAAATGTGTAAAAAATGCCCTGTGAAATCCTAAAGGTGCTCTTTGGAATGTGGGCTCCTTTGCCCACCTAGGCTGCAAAAAAGTGTCACACATGTGGTATCGCCGTACTCAGGAGAAGTTGGGCAATGTGTTTTTGGGTGTAATTTTACATATACCCATGCTGGGTGAGATAAATATCTTGGTCAAATGCCAACTTTGTATAAAAAAATGGGAAAAGTTGTCTTTTGCCGAGATATTTCTCTCACCCAGTATGGGTATATGTAAAATGACACCCCAAAACACATTGCCCAACTTCTCCTGAGTACATCGATACCACATGTGTGACACTTTTTTGCAGCCTAGGTGGGCAAAGGGGCCCACATTCCAAAGAGCACCTTTAGGATTTCACAGGGCATTTTTTACACATTTTGATTTCAAACTACTTCTCACACATTAGGGCACCTAAAATGCCAGGGCAGTATAACTACCCCACAAGTGACCCCATTTTGGAAAGAAGACACCCCAAGGTATTTCGTGATGGGCGTAGTGAGTTCATGGAAGTTTTTATTTTTTGTCACAAGTTAGTGGAATATGAGACTTTGTAAGAAAAAAAAAAATCATCATTTTCCACTAACTTGTGACAAAAAATAAAAAATTCTAGGAGCTCACCATGCCTCTCACGGAATACCTTGGGGTGTCTTCTTTCCAAAATGAGGTCACTTGTGGGGTATTTATGTTTGGAATCCAAATGTGTAAAAAATGCCCTGTGAAATCCTAAAGGTGCTCTTTGGAATGTGGGCCCCTTTGCCCACCTAGGCTGCAAAAAAGTGTCACACATGTGGTATTGCCGAACTTAGGAGAAGTTGGGCAATGTGTTTTGGGGTGTCTTTTTACATATACCCATGCTGGGTGAGAGAAATATCTCTCTAAAAGACAACTTTTCCCATTTTTTTTATACAAAGTTGTCATTTGACAGAGATATTTATCTCACCCACCATGGGCATGTGTAAAAAGACACCCCAAAACACATTGCCCAACTTCTCCTGAGTACGGCGATACCACATGTGTGACACTTTTTTGCAGCCTAGATGCGCAAAGGGTCCCAAATTTCTTTTAGGAGGGCATTTTTAGACATTTGGATTCCAGACTTCTTCTCACGTTTTTTTAGACATTTATATTCCAGAATTCTTCTCACGCTTTAGGGCCCCTAAAATGCCAGTGCAGTATAAATACCCCACATGTGACCCCATTTTGGAAAGAAGACACCCCAAGGTATTCAATGAGGGGCATGGCGAGTTCATAGAAGATTTTATTTTTTTAGCGGAAATTTTAATATTTTTTTTTCTCACAAAGTCTCCCTTTCCGCTAACTTGGGACAAAAAGTTCAATCTTTCATGGACTCAATATGCCCCTCAGCGAATACCTTGAGGTGTCTTCTTTCCGAAATGGGGTCACATGTGGTGTATTTATACTGCCCTGGCATTTTAGGGGCCCTAAAGCGTGAGAAGAAGTCTGGAATATAAATGTCAAAAAAAATTTACGCATTTGGATTCCGTGAGGGGTATGGTGAGTTCATGTGAGATTTAATTTTTTGTCACAAGTTAGTGGAATATGAGACTTTGTAAGAAAAAACAAAATAACAAAACAAAAAAAAATCAATTTCCGCTAACTTGTGCCAAAAAATGTCTGAATGGAGCCTTACAGGGGGGTGGTCAATGACAGAGGGGTGATCACCACATATAGACTCCCTGATCGCCCCCCTGTCATTGATCACCCCCTGTAAGACTCCATTCATAAGTTTTTATGTGTTTTGCGGATCCATGGATCCGTGGATCAGATCCGCAAAACACATACGGACGTCTGAATGGAGCCTTACAGGGGGGTGATCAATGACAGGAAGGTGATCAATGACAGTGAGGTGATCAGGGAGTCTATATGGGGTGATCACCCACCTGTCATTGATCACCCCCCTGTAAGGCTCCTTTCAGACGTCCATATGTGTTTTGCGGATCCGATCCAAGGATCCGTGGATCCGTAAAACACATACGGACATCTGAATGGAACCTTACAGGGGGGTAATCAATGACAGGGGGGTGATCAATGACAGGGGGGAGATCAGGGAGTCTATATGGGGTGATCACCCCCCTGTCATTGATCACCCCCCTGTAAGGCTCCATTCAGAGGTCCGTATGTGTTTTGCGGATCCACGGATCCATGGATCGGATCCGCAAAACACATACGGACCTCTTAATGGAGCATTACAGGGGGGTGATCAATCACAGGGGGGTGATCAGGGAGTCTATATGGGGTGATCACCCCCCCTGTAAGGCTCCATTCAGACGTCTGTATGTGTTTTGCGGATCCGATCCATGGATCCGTAAAACACATACGGACGTCTGAATGGAGCCTTACAGGGGGGTGATCAATGACAGGGGGGTGATCAGGGAGTCTATATGGGGTGATCACCACCCTGTCATTGATCACCCCCCTGTAAGGCTCCATTCAGAGGTCCGTATGTGTTTTGCGGATCCACGGATCCATGGATCGGATCGGCAAAACACATACGGACGTCTGAATGGAGCCTTACAGGGGGGTGATCAGCGACAGGGGGGTGATCAGGGAGCCTATATGGGGTGATCACCCCCCTGTCATTGATCACCCCCCTGTAAGGCTAAATTCAGACGTCCGTATGTGTTTTGCGGATCCGATCCATGGATCCGTGGATCTGCATAACACATACGGACCTCTGAATGGAGCCTTACAGGGGGGTGATCAATGACAGGGGGGTGATCAGGGAGTCTATATGGGGTGATCACCCCCCCGTAAGGCTCCATTCAGACGTCCGTATGTGTTTAGCGGATCCGCGGATCCGCAAAACACGGACACCGCGGATCCGCAAAACACATACGGACATCTGAATGGAGCCTTACAGGGGGGTGATCAATGACAGGGTGGTGATCAATGACAGGGGGGTGATCACCCCCCTGTCATTGATCACCCCCCTGTAAGGCTCCATTCAGACGTACGTATGTGTTTTGTGGATCCGATCCATTGATCCGTGGATCCGCATAACACATACGGACCTCTGAATGGAGCCTTACAGGGGGGTGATCAATGACAGGGGGGTGATCAGGGAGTCTATATGGGGTGATCACCCCCCTGTCATTGATCACCCCCTGTAAGGCTCCATTCAGACGTCCGTATGGGTTTTGCGGATCCGATCCATGGATCCGTGGATCCGTAAAACACATACGGATGTCTGAATGGAGTCTTACAGGGGGGTGATCAATGACAGGGTGGTGATCAATGACAGGGGGGTGATCAATGACAGGGGGGTGATCAGGGAGTCTATATGGAGTGATCACCCCCCTGTCATTGATCACCCCCCTGTAAGGCTCCATTCAGACGTCCGTATGTGTTTTGCGGATCCGATCCATGGATCCGTGGATCCGCATAACACATACGGACCTCTGAATGGAGCCTTACAGGGGGGTGATCAATGACAGGGGGGTGATCAGGGAGTCTATATGGGGTGATCACCCCCCCTGTAAGGCTCCATTCAGACGTCCGTATGTGTTTTGCGGATCCGATCCATGGATCCGTGTATCCGCATAACACATACGGACCTCTGAATGGAGCCTTACAGGGGGGTGATCAATGACAGGGGGGTGATCAGGGAGTCTATGTGGGGTGATCACCCCCCTGTCATTGATCACCCCCCTGTAAGGCTCCGTTCAGACGTCCGTATGTGTTTTGCGGATCCGATCCATGGATCCGTGGATCCGTAAAACACATACGGATGTCTGAATGGAGCCTTACAGGGGGGTGATCAATGACAGGGTGGTGATCAATGAGAGGGGGGTGATCAGGGAGTCTATATGGGGTGATCACCCCCCTGTCATTGATCACCCCCCTGTAAGGCTCCATTCAGACGTCCGTATGTGTTTTACGGATCCACGGATCCATGGATCGGATCCGCAAAACACATACGGACGTCTGAATGGAGGCTTACAGGGGGGTGATCAATGACAGGGGGGTGATCAATGACAGGGGGATGATCAGGGAGTCTATATGGGGTGATCAGGTGTTAATTAGGGGTTAATAAGTGACAGGGGGGGTGTAGTGTAGTGTGGTGCTTTGTGCTACTTATTACAGAGCTGCCTGTGTCCTCTGGTGGTCGATCCAAGCAAAGTGGACCACCAGAGGACCAGGTAGCAGGTATATTAGACGCTGTTATCAAAACAGCGTCTAATATACCTGTTAGGGGTTAAAAAAAATCGCATCTACAGCCTGCCAGCGAACGATCGCCGCTGGCAGGCTGTAGATCCACTCGCTTACCTACAGTTCCTGTGAACGCGCGTTCACAGGAAATCTCGCGTCTCGCGAGATGACGCGTATATGCGTGACTCTGCCTGGGTGAGCCGCCTCCGGAACGCGATCCTGCGTTAGGCGGTCCGGAGGCGGTTAAAAGACACACTGTCAGTGTGTGTGTGGAGGACTTGGGAGCCTTCCTCTCCACAGTGTTCCAGAGAAGGAAAGAGGAAAGACTCTCACAAAGGTGACTCCTGTATTTCTGCCTGTTTAAAAATGAACTGTTATATGACACATGAGGCCTGAAGATAAGTGCTTTATGTGACTGAACTTTGATGGGCTGAAGCCGAGCCATCCTGTTGGAACAATTTTTGCTGTTGTTTCTCCACTAAAACCCTTATGTTGCATCCAATCCTGCCGACTGCCTACCATTTGTAAAGCTAACTCCCACACCCCCTATTAAAATATATAACACTATGTATGAGGCGACTGGGGTAATGGTGACATTATATTGAATGGGACCACAAAGACATTATACTGTACGAGGCGGCTGAGGACAAGGTGACATTATACTGCATGGGGTGGGCCAAATGGTGACATTATACTGCATGGGGCAACAATTCCCCCTCCCCCCCCATACAATATGTATTCAGTGTCTGCATGGCATAAATAGCTGAGGGCTTGCTGGGCTTTGTAGTGCACTTAAGGCCATAGGTTGCTTCTTTAACTAACTTATTGTATGATGCAAACACAAAGCATCACCTACCTCAGGCAGTAACAGTGACAACCCCATGACAGCATCTAGGGCCAACATAGCACACGGGGTCATCTACTGCAGGTAGGCCCAGCCCGAGTAATGTACAGCAGGCCACACTAACCTGAAAACACTACACTTTCGACTGCACTAAGCCCTGCCCCCAATCTATTTATAGCCAATCAGCGGGCCTGTTATAGCTGCTCTCACATCAGGTGTATATGAAAGAAGCACTGGGATTGGCTGGGAGCAGCTGCCTGAGGGATTGTCATATTGGTATGGAGATTGCCAGCTCTTGCATTTCTCCTTGTCTGTATTGCCGAGGCCCGGCAAACAATCATCCAGGGCCCAGTCCTGGTTCGCGGACCGGTGGTTGGGGATCACTGTCTTAAAGAACTTTCATGTACACTTATGATTTTTATGTATCTCAATGGGTGCTATAGGTTAAAAGTGGCACTGGGTGCTACTTTGTACTGTGTACCCTGTTGTGAGTCTACATTCATGCACTGTTCTCAGGAGCAGGGAGCTGTGTATCAAACCTACCTCCCACGTTTCTGAGAAAGCAATAAAGAATAACAAGGTGTGGCATGATTAGCATACAGTATGGTGTTATTCGTTAGTGTGTCTTGTTTTACAAGCAAGGTAAAATTGTAGGGAGGTATAATGAACAATTGCCCAGGGGCCTCCATCATATAACTTGCCAAACTTTGCTTCCTACATCAGAAGACATGGGGTGGGGCCTTGGAATTGCCCACATGCATATTAGATTGTCATTGGAGATTAATTTATGATAGATGCCTTCATTTAAAGAACTGGAGAATCCTTCAACAGCATTTGGGAATTGTCATTAGTATGGGGAAAAACAATTGTTAATGCAATCACTGGTCCTATGAAGTTTTTATTTCTCAGCACCTCCCCTATTTACCTCACATGCCACCAGCACCTCCTGTTTGCTTGTTTGTTGGGTTACTAGCAGAATGTTTAGCCATTGCTATTAGTGTTAAGCGTCTGAAGTGGAAATCATTCCGAAGTTTAAGAAAAATTGTATTTGCAACTAAGGTTACATGCACATGACCGTATGTGTTTTGCGGTCCGCAAAAAAAATAAAAATGGATGACATCCGTATGCCATCCATTTTTTTGGGCGGATCCATTGTAACAATGCCTAAAACCGAAAAGAATAGGACGGGACAGGATCTATTTTTTTTTGCGGGGCTACCGAGCGGACATACTGATGCGTACAGCACACTGTGTGAAATGAATGGGTCCGCATCCTATCCGCAAAAAAAAAACGGAACGGACACGGAAACTAAATACATTCGTGTGCATGTAGCCTAATCTGAATTTCTAATTGCTTCGTGGTAACAAATCATATTTTTCCCCTAAAATCGCAGCTACAGGTGTTACAAAGTGAAAGAAAGAAGCCCAGGAACACAAGATAATCCATAATTCCGTGCAGACAGCCAATCAGCAGCTAGCCAGCCCCTGTGATGTCATAGCCATTTAAAAGCCTCATCCCGTTCGGTCTCCGCCATTTCACTGTGAGCTGAGCATAAGGAAAGACGTGACAAGCGCTATGGACATTGTTTCTAAAAGCTTTTAATTGTGGAATATTGGATAGGGAGACAGCAGGGACAGTGTAGGGAGATTGTAGGGAGAGTTTTCATACACTGTAGGGAGACTGCAGCGACTGTAATCTGAAACTGAAGAGATCCATAGACAGCGCAGTTTGCATCAATCCCTGTATAGGGCACAAAGCTGTCTAATTAAACAGTGCCCTCCTTGTTTAATAGATAAGCAATTATATTAGGCCTTGATTCTCAAATTGGGGTTGATAAGCTGTGTAATTTTACTGTTATTGGGGTATCCACCTTGTTTAATAGATAAACAATTCTATTAGGCCTTGATTCTTAAATTGGGGTGAATAACCTGTCTAGTTCTAGTGTTATTGTGGTGTCCACATTGTTTTTTAGATAAGCAATTCAATTAGCCTGACGATGCGCACATCCATATACTATGAGACCTGCCTGTCATATTGACGCATATTAGCTGTTGGACTAGTTATACATGCTTCTGCAATGCACAGTGATGCACACCGACATACACTCTCCCTGCAGGCCAGAGATATAGCTGATTTAACGCGGTTCGTAAATAATTAATTCTGGACTAAGCAAATTTTTTGAAAAATTCAGTGAAACGTCTGAATCAAATTTTTTTTAAACTTCGATTATCTGTAATTGGTATAATAAAGGGAACAAACAAATGCACAAATATTAATTCATGGTTGTCATTCCATGTAAAAGGACCATTAGTAAATTGGCAGATGGACTATGTTGGGGAGTCCAAAGGCAAGAGTATGAAGGATGAATTAAGGCATTGGAGAGATGGAGACCATATGTAATTGCAAACTTTAATCGCTTAGCTACATCCGCTGTACATGCGGTTATTGGGAGTTTTAATATATTGCTGGCTCAGGAGCTGAGCTGGAGCCAAAAAAAAGTAGTGTAAATGATGGGAGATAACTCTGATCATGGACACTTAATTACTCAGATCCTGATGTCCTATACTCACCTGTTTCTCCAACACCATTTTCCAGTCTTTTCTCAGGGTTTGAACACAAGGCTATAGCCGTGACCTAGAGGTATTTGCATGTGACTGCTGCAGCCAATCAATGCACCACAATTTCACTGCTGCACCCTTTAATGCATAAAATGGGAAGAGGATCAAAGTTGTGGTACTGTGAATGATAATCGAGAAACAAGTGAGAATAGGATGATTATATTATAGTGTTGAGCGCGAATATTCGATAAGCGAATTTTTATCTCTAATATCGCAACTTCGAGAATTTGCGAATATTTAGAATATAGTGCTATATATTCGTTTTTCGAATATTCGTCATTTTTTCCATCTGAACACATGATTCCTCCCTGCTTCTTGCTTGTGGGCCAATGAGTCATTGGCCCACAAGCAACTTAAGCAGGGAGGAATCATGACTTCAGATGGAAAAAAATGACGAATATAAAAAAAATAAAAATAATATACACTAACCTAAAGAATTATTAGGAACACCATACTAATACGGTGTTGGACCCCCTTTTGCCTTCAGAACTGCCTTAATTCTACGTGGCATTGATTCAACAAGGTGCTGATAGTATTCTTTAGAAATGTTGGCCCATATTGATAGGATAGCATCTTGCAGTTGATGGAGATTTGAGGGATGCACATCCAGGGCACGAAGCTCCCGTTCCACCACATCCCAAAAATGCTCTATTGGGTTGAGATCTGGTGACTGTGGGGGCCATTTTAGTACAGTGAACTCATTGTCATGTTCAAGAAACCAATTTGAAATGATTTGAGCTTTGTGACATGGTGCATTATCCTGCTGGAAGTAGCCATCAGAGGATGGATACATGTTCTCATTCTGTTTACACCAAATTCGGACATTTGAATGTCTCAACAGAAATCGAGACTCATCAGACCAGGCAACATTTTTACAGTCTTCAACAGTCCAATTTTGGTGAGCTCGGGCAAATTTTAGCCTCTTTTTCCTATTTGTAGTGGAGATGAGTGGTACCCGGTGGGGTCTTCTGCTGTTGTAGCCCATCCACCTCAAGGTTGTGCGTGTTGTGGCTTCACAAATGCTTTGCTGCATACCTCGATTGTAATGAGTGGTTATTTCAGTCAACGCTGCTCTTCTATCAGCTTGAATCAGTCGGCCCATTCTCCTCTGACCTCTAGCATCCACAAGGCATTTTTGCCCACAGGACTGCCGCATACTGGATGTTTTTCCCTTTTCACACCATTCTTTGTAAACCCTAGAAATGGTTGTGCGTGAAAATCCCAGTAACTGAGCAGATTGTGAAATATTCAGACCGGCCCGTCTGGCACCAACAACCATGCCACGCTCAAAATTGCTTAAATCACCTTTCTTTCCCATTCTGACATTCAGTTTGGAGTTCAGGAGATTGTCTTGACCAGGACCACCCCCCTAAATGCATTGAAGCAACTGCCATGTGATTGGTTGACTAGATAATTGCATTAATGAGAAATAGAACAGGTGTTCCTAATAATTCTTTAGGTGAGTGTATAGCACTATATAGAATTTTTTTTCCATCTGAAGTCTTGATTCCTTCCTGCTTAAATTGCTTTTGTGACAATGACTCATTGGCCCACAAGCAAGAAGCAGGGAGGAATCCTGTTCAGATAGAAAAAATTACGAATATTCGAAAAACTAATATATACCACTATATTCTATAGTTCTATATATTCGTTTTTGACCCACGCCTGTATTGATCGCGTAATATTCGCATATTACACAATCATTACCTTGCTGATTTTCTAGTAAAAAAAAGAATATAACGAATATTCGAATTTGCGAATATTCGACTAATATTCTACAAAATATTTGCGAAATATCGCGAATTTGAATATTGCCCCTGCCGCTTATCACTATTAGCTTATAGCATTTATTGGCATGGGGGAAATTTGGAAATAACTGGGACAATGCCATTAATCTAACTCTGTGTTTTCGACAAAAATGTGCACTTTATATTGTGGCCCAGATTCACTGTTGACTCTGCGCCTCAATTTTGCTACAAATTAAATGCATTTTGTTGCGCCTTGTGTTTTAGACAGTTTTTTTTACAGGTTTGACAGGGAACACTGCAATGATGTATACATGTATTCTAGGTATAATGGTGTATATACAGTACTGTTAAACATGATGTGATAATGTATTGATTTAAATGGTATAGATTGTAAAGGGTTAAGCATCATGCTGATGTATATATCTATATACATCCAGTGTGTCTAGGGAGGGGTAGTACCTCTGGTGGAGGGTATGTCGTGCTCTTTTCAGGGCAGCTCCTACAGCTTTGGTCCCCACCTGACACTCAGCTCTCGCCTGTGGCTCCTAGTAGCTGTAACATGCGCAGCGACCACATCCCGGCCAACAGCTTCAACAGGCTGGCTAAACCAGGTTGAAAGTAGCCTTTATGGCATTGACCTTGAGTAACAGAGGGATTTGTCTATCCCGAGCATGTAAAGACAGAGTCTGGCAGAGTGAGCTGCTGAGAGCTACTAAATAGGACCAACGTTTATGAAGGCAGTATCTGCAAGCGATGTGGTACGCTAAGAGCACGGCAAGACACGAAAGATGCCCTGGTCAACCACTGTGCCCAGCCCATTTCCAACTGTCTCGACATCTGTCCTGCCATTGGAGCAAGATGTAATCTGGGAAGAGAGAGTGAGGCTGACTCTGCGCACCTCTCCCTCACTTAAATCCAATTCACGCGCAAGTCTTCTTGACATCTCGACCCAAAAACATCCATATTTGTCTGTTCAGTATGTAACAAAACATTTAATACTAACATAGGCCTTATTAGCCATCTAAGGATACATCACTAATGGCTGAAGATCTATCAGATGTCAAGGTCCTCATCGAAAACGATTGGACCAACAACAACAACAACATACATCCAGACAGAAGGACCATGAGATGCATATGGTAGAGATTATCACTCTTGGACAAAGCTATATAAGGCATATAGCAGTCTTATGAGTATTACATTTGATGATGATGGAGAAGGAAGAACTGAGGACACCATGAAGTTTTTTTTTATTCCTGTACATAAAAGTTATATTTTATTTTAATTTTCAAGGCACTGGAGTCACTGGACCTATTGAAATTTGTTACTGAAGTCTCTCATGACCTCAGATCCAAGGGATTCATCTGTGCTGCCTTTTTCTTCATATTACAGGAGTGTCTGAACTATGAAAATTTAGGATGAGCTGTGCAAAATTATTTAGTTTTTTCTTGCCAGAATTGTACTACAGTCAGGTCCATAAATATTGGGACATCAACACAATTGTAAAATTTTTGGCTCTATACACCACCACAATGGATTTCAAATGAAACAAACTAAATGTTCTTTAACTGCAGACTGTCAGCTTTAATTTGAGAGTATTTACATCCAAATCAAGTGAACGGTGTAGGAATTACAACAGTTTGCATATGTGCCTCCCACTTGTTAAGGCACCAAAAGTAATTGGACAATTGGCTTCTCAGCTGTTCCATGACCAGGTGTGTGTTATTCCCTCATTATCCCAATTAAAATAGATAAAAGGTCCAGAGTTCATTTCAAGTATGCTATTTGCATTTGGAATCTGTTGCTGTCAACTCTCAAGATGAGATCCAAAGAGCTGTCACTATCAGTGAAGCAAGCCATCATTAGGCTGAAAAAACAAAACAAACCCATCAGAGAGATAGCAAAAACATTAGGCGTAGCCAAAACAACTGTTTGTAACATTCTTAAAAAGAAAGAACGCACCGGTGAGCTCAGCAACACCAAAAGACCACGGAAAACAACTGTGGTGGATGACCGAAGAATTCTTTCCCTGGTGAAGAAAACACCCTTTACAACAGTTGGCCAGATAAAGAACACTCTCCAGGAGGTAGGTGTATGTGTGTCAAAGTCAACAATCAAGAGAAGACTTCACCAGAGTGAATACAGAGGGTTCACCACAAGATGCAAACCATTGGTGAGCCTCAAAAACAGGAAGGCCAGATTAGAGTTTGCCAAACGACATCTAAAAAGGCCTTCACAGTTCTGGAACAACATCCTATGGACAGATGAGACCAAGATCATCTTATACCAGAGTGATGGGAAGAGAAGAGTATGGAGAAGGAAAGGAACTGCTCATGATCCTAAGCATACCACCTCATCAGTGAAGCATGGTTGTGGTAGTGTCATGGCGTGGGCATGTATGGCTGCCAATGGCACTGGTTCTCTTGTATTTATTGATGATGTGACTGCTGACAAAAGCAGCAGGATGAATTATGAAGTGTTTCGGGCAATATTACCTGCTCCTATTCAGCCAAATGCTTCAGAACTCATTGGACAGCGCTTCACAGTGCAGATGGACAATGACCCAAAGCATACTGCAAAAGCAACCAAAGAGTTTTTTCAGGGAAAGAAGTGGAATGTTATGCAATGGCCAAGTCAATCATCTGACCTGAATCCGATTGAGCATGCATTTCACTTGCTGAAGACAAAACTGAAGGGAAAATCCCCCCAAGAACAAGCAGGTACTAAAGACAGTTGCAGTAGAGGCCTGGCAGAGCATCACCAGGGATGAAACCCAGCATCTGGTGATGTCTATGTGTTCCAGACTTCAGGCTGTAATTGACTGCAAAGGATTTGCAACCAAGTATTAAAAAGTTAAAGTTTGATTTATGATTATTATTATGTCCCATTACTTTTGGTGCCTTAACAAGTGTGAGGCACATATGCAAACTGTTGTAATTCCTACACCATTCACCTGATTTGGATGTAAATACCCTCAAATTAAGGCTGCAGTCTGCAGTTAAGGCACATCTAGTTTGTTTCATTTCAAATCCATTGTGGTGGTGTATAGAGCCAAAAATGTTAGAATTGTGTCGATGTCCCAATATTTATGGACTGACTGTATAGTGTGAAAGAGCTCATTTTACACCGTCAGCTGATTCCACATAGATTTCTACAGCACCTGTTCTATTACACGCTGATGCAAGTAGTGTCCCCCTGACAGAGTGGAGAGGGTGTCCGCAGTAAGTATGTGTTACATAAGTATATGCTACTTTCACACTAGCGTTCGGAGCGGGTCCGTCTGATGTTTCATCAGACGGATCCGCTTCTATAATGCAGACGTTTGCATCCGTTCAGAACGGATCCGTCTGCATTATAACTTAGAAAAATTTCTAAGTGTGAAAGTAGCCTGAGCGGATCCGTTCAGACTTTACTTTTAAAGTCAATGGGGGACGGATCCGCTTGAAGATTGAGCCATATGGTGTCATCTTCAAGCGGATCCATCCCCATTGACTTCCATTATAAGTCTGGACGGATCCGCTCGCCTCCGCACGGCCAGGCGGACACCCGAACGCTGCAAGCAGCGTTCAGGTGTCCGCTCACTGAGCGGAGCGGAGGCTGAACGCTGGCAGGCGGATGCATTCTCAGTAGATCCGCCTCCACTGAGAATGCATTAGGGCCGGACGTCTGCGTTCAGGGCCGCCCGTGAGCCCCTTCAAACGGAGCTCACGAGCGGACACCTGAACGCAGGTGTGAAAGTAGCCTTAACGTCACTGTTTATTTTTCCCTTCTTCTAATCAGTCGTAAGAACAGCCACCAAAAAATGGATCCTGTCTTTTCAGCATCTGCCTTCACATGGTCAGCATTTGGTCAGTAATCCATTAGTATTGTTAAAGCCAAAAAAACAAAAAACAGGAGTGGATCCAAAACAGAGTTGACACGTAATTGGAAAGTTTGCATGTCTTCTGTGTTTTGTACCCACTCTTGCTTTTGGCTTCCAAATCACGAGCATATCTTGATGCAAAATAGGGACCTCGTGATACAGGCCTTACGGATGCTCCAAAGACAGGATCCATTGTGTTTATCATTTTTCCAGTCAACACAATGGCCCAGTCAGAGTGGTGAGGGTGGCAAATGCATGAGGAGTCAACATAGTGGTCTGTCTCAGAGTTGTGAGGGTGGGGGGCAATGGCAGTAGCAGCACAAGATGGTGGGTGGCAGTAGGAGAACATTGCAGCACAGGAAGCAGAAGTGTGCCATCAGGCGGGTGGCAGCATCAGAATAGTGGCTGAAGCAGATGGCTAGAAGAAATGGGTGTCTTTTCACAAAGTTTGGGTGTGGCACCCAGAATGGGCACTGGCGTGTGGAAATCCTTGCTAATCCACGACTGATTCACAAAGGTCAGTCTCTACACATTTTGGGTGAAAAGTGAGTTCTCCTTGGGGTAACTATGTAACTATGCCCCCCGCTGCACTATACACCCTCTCTAATACGATACTACTGGCTGGGCATGACAAACTCGCCCAGTTGCGGCCACAAATCAAGTTTGGCTGCCCGGTAGTCCAGGAAATCTTGGATATAGGGTGGCAGGGTCCAAGTATTCCACCACCTGCTGGTTTAGATTCTGCTCCATGTCTTGCTGCTGCTGGTGGGTAGTTTCTTCAGTAGGCAGGTGAAAAAAAAGTGCTCATTAGAGACTCTAGACTTAAGTTGCTGCCGATGGAGCTGGTGCTGCTCCTGCCCCACAGCAGCCATGGCAGTGGAACTTGAGCACAGAGGGCCCCCCCGATCAGACCTTCGCGAGGATGGGCGATAGCGCACATAGGCAACGGTCAACTTACTACATAGGATTTCTCGATGGTAGTTCAGTTTATCCTCCCTGTCAGTGGGTGGAAAAAAAGACATCCATTTTGGAGAGCCAGTAGTCATCCCTCTGCCGAATGGTGATAATACAGCTGTCACTACGCAATCAACTCAACATACATCTGGCCATTTGCACAAGGGACTCTGATAGACTTCCTACCTCCATTTCCACTGCATACTGCCATGTTGTGTCAGGGTCATTCCCCTGGTCTTCATCCTCACCCAATAGCTCCTCCTGCTCCTCTCCTGTCACTTGTGCAGAAAAAAACACCCATTTATTTATACATTGCTTGTTGTGAATGTCCTCCTCTTCCTTCTCCTCCTCCAATTCAGTCCCCACAGGGCTCAGGTTGCCGTGAGATGTAGGCGCCATGTCTCCTGTCCCCTGGTGAGACAGATTTATTACTATCTGCTCCAGGACATGAAGGAGTGGAATGATGATCTTCATCCTGTAGTCCTGGTGACTGACAAATAAAGTGGCCTCCTCAAGCAAACGGCAGGTGTCATGCATGAAGTGACTCTGGTTAACATCAAAGTTGCGCAAGGGATTGCTCCTGTCCACCTGAATCATCATGATATCGTTTACGGCCTTCCTCTGCTCATATAGTCGGTGCAACATGTGAAGGTGGAGTTCCAACGGGTGGAAACATTGATGATGGGAAACGCTATTCTGTCTTTGAAGCTCAAGGAGGGCGTGCTTTGCAGTGTAAGAGTGGCTGAAGTGCATGCACAGTTTCCTAGCCATTTTCAGGATGTCTTGCAGTTGGGTGGAAGACTTCAGGAACTGCTTTACAACCCGATTAAAGACATACACCATGTAAGGCGCATGGGTCAGCCCTCCCTGACGCAGCACCAACACGATTTCCTCTTGAAGGATGCGGAGCAGTTCCTCCCTGGTGTGACTCCGTTCGCCTAGGCAAACCAGGTGCAGAACAGCGTGACACTGCTGTGCTCTGCACAGGTGGTATGCTAGAGTAGCTCTACGAATTATGCCTGCAGTAGAGGCTGAGGACAAGGAGGAGAATGAGGAGGCAGAGGAGGACATTTGCGCAGGACTCGCAGCTCGAACGTTGAGGCAGCAGTGCCGTCACCTGGCCAAGTTGCTGATGTGGCTGGGCAAGAACCACATTTACCCAGTGGGCTCTAAAGGACATATATTGTCATTGACCGTAGTTACAGCTCCACACATCGGCGCTGCTGTGAACTTTAGCAGACAGCGACAGGCATAAGGACTAGCCCACCTTGTGTTCAACATTTATGTGCAGGGCTGGTACAGCCTTTTTGGAGAAGTAATGATGGCTTTGGACTTGGCTTGGCACAAGCCATCGGTTCTCTGAAAGGTGCAGAGTTCCACCACATGGAAGGGGAGGGACTGTAGTACCAGCAACTCAAACAGGAGCACGTTCATCTTCTGTGCTGTTGGATGAGTGCATGCCTATTGTCCTTTGTAATCGCATCGCTTGCTGGTGAAACGGACCAGTACATGATGGGAAGGAAACACAGCTCCCTTCTGCTGAGGTCGTGGAGCTTTGACTGCAGGAGAAGAGGTGCGGGCCATTGGGTGATGCAGCGGTTGCTGCGTTAGTCTGTACCACTACATTAGCTCCATGGTTTTCCCAGACCACTTCATGGTGATGCTGCATGTGTTGATGCAGGGCTGTGGTGCCAACATTGGCACCCTGGCCACACTTCACCGTCTGCCCACAGATTCTACAAATGGCTATACAGACGTACTCCAGCGGCTTGATGAAAAATTCCCACACCACCGAGTATGGCATTTTCCCCCCACCGCTCCGTGCTGACTGCCTGCTGCCGATGCCTCCGTGAACCTGTGCACCGCTAGTTCTTTCTGGAAAGGTAGGCTCCTGCGTAGCAGATGTTTTGGCTCCTGACCTCACACTGCTGCCACCCTGCTGACTTACGACCACGCTACCACCCTGCTGGCTCAGCCGCTGCCTCGCGAGTAAGCTGCCACCCTCTTTTCTCCTGATGATGATGAAGCTCCCTCTTTACCCGGCTCCCACTTGCGATCGGCCACATCAGGTTGGTTACTGTCTTCATGTCACACTCGCCAGCCTCAGGGCCACATTCCTGACCGCTTGCAACACCAGCTCCCACGCAACTCTCATCGTCGCTACTTGCCTGCTTACCAGAGGAAGCAGAGGATCTCTCCTCCACATCTTGGATGGTCAGTAACTGAAGACTGACAGACCTCTAGAAGCTCATCCTCATTGAAAAGTGGAGCCAAACCAAAGGCATACAATACTGCTCGAGCAGAAGGAATAGAAATGGAAAGAGGCAGGTTCAGGACAGGTGGGGGCACAGAGCTTATTTATGGGCCATGCCAATTAAGCGTGACATCAGAGGAACAAACCAACTCCTGACTGGGGTGTCTAATGTTATTTGAGATTAAGTTGAAGACCGAGTCAACCATTCAAGGACACAGTGGCGTAGGGATCGCCATAGCAACCATAGCAGTGGCTATGGGGCCCTACGCCACTAGGGGGCCCGTCCGACCGCATTCAAATTTTTTATTTTTTTAACACACACAGACACTACACACAGGCAGCCAGGAGGTGGCGTAAGTACCGGGGAAGCAGCTGCTTCGGGGCCGACAGTTTATTTTCAAGTTAGTTAAAGGGACACTGACAGGCGAAATCAGCATATATAGTTAGATATATCACATTACAGGTCTTATAGAGTCTTTTAAAAGCATATAACTATCCCCCCTGTCCACCTTATAAAGAGCAAAATATAAAGTTTTATAACCTGCATCTGCGGTCAGCAATCTACCCAAGGGGCGGCGTTTCATGTGAAAATGCGCCCAGCCAGCCTTCCCAACTGCCGTTTGTAGCCCCGCCCAGCTCATCATTATTCACTTCGCTGGGCGGGGCTAGAACTCTCCCCAGTCCCGATCCTGCGCAATTCAATCCTCCGGGCATCGTTCATGCCCAATCTTCTGCGCCTGCGCCCCGCCGTGCCGTCGGACGCACTATAATTAACCCCTTATATGATACTGGCACCTGATACTGGCACATGGGGGAGGGGGGAGAGGCACCTGATACTGTGGATGGCACTGTTTAGGGGAGGGGGATCTGTGTATGTCACTATTTAGGGGAGGGGGATCTGTGGATGGCACTATTTAGGGGAGAGGGATCTGTGGATGGCACTATTTAGGGAAGAGGGATCTGTGGAAGGCACTATTTAGGGGAGGGGGGATCTGTGGATGGCAGGGGGGATCTGTGGATGGCACTATTTAGGGGAGGGGGATCTGTGTATGTCACTATTTAGGGGAGGGGGATCTGTGGATGGCACTATTTAGGGGAGAGGTATCTGTGGATGGCACTATTTAGGGAAGAGGGATCTGTGGATGGCACTATTTAGGGGGGGGGGGGGATCTGTGGATGGCAGGGGGGATCTGTGGATGGCACTATTTAGGGGAGGGGGGATCTGTGGATGGCACTATTTAGGGGAGGGGGGATCTGTGGATGGCACTATTTAGGGGAGGGGGATCTGTGGATGGCACTATTTAGGGGAGGGGGATCTGTGGATGGCACTATTTAGGGGAGGGGGATCTGTGGATGGCACTATTTAGGGGAGGGGGATCTGTGGATGGCACTATTTAGGGGAGGGGGATCTGTGGATGGCACTATTTAGGGGAGAGGGATCTGTGGATGGCACTATTTAGGGGAGAGGGATCTGTGGATGGCACTATTTAGGGGAGGGGGATCTGTGGATGGCACTATTTAGGGGAGGGGGGATCTGTTGATGGCACTATTTAGGGGAGGGGGATCTGTGTATGGCACTATTTAGGGGAGGGGGATCTGTGGATGGCACTATTTAGGGGAGAGGGATCTGTGGATGGCACTATTTAGGGGAGGGGGATCTGTGTATGGCACTATTTAGGGGAGGGGGGATCTGTGGATGGCACTATTTAGGGGAGAGGGATCTGTGGATGGCACTATTTAGGGGAGGGGGATCTGTGGATGGCACTATTTAGGGGACGGGGGATCTGTGGATGGCACTATTTAGGGGAGAGGGATCTGTGGATGGCACTATTTAGGGGAGGGGGATCTGTGGATGGCACTATTTAGGGGAGAGGGATCTGTGGATGGCACTATTTTGGGGAGGGGGGATCTGTGTATGGCACTATTTAGGGGAGGGGGGATCTGTGGATGGCACTATTTAGGGGAAAGGGATCTGTGGATGGCACTATTTAGGGGAGGGGGATCTGTGGATGGCACTATTTAGGGGAGAGGGATCTGTGGATGGCACTATTTAGGGGAGGGGGGATCTGTGTATGGCACTATTTAGGGGAGGGGGATCTGTGGATGGCACTATTTAGGGGAGAGGGATCTGTGGATGGCACTATTTAGGGGAGGGGGATCTGTGGATGGCACTATTTAGGGGACGGGGGATCTGTGGATGGCACTATTTAGGGGAGAGGGATCTGTGGATGGCACTATTTAGGGGAGGGGGATCTGTGAATGGCACTATTTAGGGGAGAGGGATCTGTGGATGGCACTATTTTGGGGAGGGGGGATCTGTGTATGGCACTATTTAGGGGAGGGGGGATCTGTGGATGGCACTATTTAGGGGAGAGGGATCTGTGGATGGCACTATTTAGGGGAGGGGGATCTGTGGATGGCACTATTTAGGGGAGGGGGATCTGTGGATGGCACAGAGGGGGGGGGGGCCATGCATTTTTTTGCTATGGGGCCCATGCATTTCTAGCTACGCCCCTGCAAGGACAGCTGGGTTGCTGGTCAAAACACGACCACTGGATGACACTCGCAGCTCTGGCCTATCGCTGTGACTGCTGCTACCTCCCCCCCCTTCTTCTGCTGCTACTTTTGCCAGATTCAGAAACATTTTGGCCATTGCCCGTTCCCTTAGAAGGGCCCGTCACCTGTCTGTTGGATATACTGTACTGTAACAGTAACTGTACGGGTAAAAGAGCAGTAGTGTCAGGTCGCAATTTCACCCCCAAAACAAGAATGGATGGATGTATTTATATAGGAGAACTTGAGCACCCTTAAATGTGTAGTATGAGGCAGCAATTTCACCCCAGAATCAAGGGTGAATGGATGTACTTCTATATATAAAAAAAAAAAAAAGCACCCCAAAACTTTTAGTATCAGACTGCGATTTCACCCCAATTATACAATTGGGGATTAATGGATATACTTATGTATAATAGAACTTGAGCACCTTAAAATGTTTGGTATCAGGACGCAATTTCACACCAATTCCACAATTAAATATTAACGGATATTTATGTATGATAGAACTTAAGCACCATAGAAACTGTAGTATCAGGCCATAATTGCACGCCATAAATCAAGGATGAATGGATTTACTTACCCTTTTTTTCGCTTTATAAGACATGCAATTTTAAATGTCTGACACTGATACATCCACGGCTGCTATGTTGCACATCGCGGCCTGCGATGTATCAGTTACAGTAAACCTCTATCACGCGGTGTGGGAGGAGGGGCTGGAGGCTGGCAACTGCTGTTGCACTTGCGGCAGGGCCCGATGCAGTCACTGCACTCCATTACACCGGGCCCTGCTCACAGCAGTCTTTACATGTAAAGTCTGTTTATTTAATGCTCAATCAGTGGCTCTGGTTTGTTAAACTAGCGTAATCGTCTGTAGTAGTACTCACTATCAAAGCGGTGGGCAGCGTACACTCACTCAGTCATGAGCCTCCCACTTCATTAAAGATGTTGGCGGAGCAGGAGCGTGACTGAGTGAGTGACGTTACGGCCTGCCTGCTGCTTTAAAAGTCACTATGTGAACTCTCCTTCCTTTAGGACAGCTGACATCTTCAGTGCTCGGAAAGGGTTAACATTCTCTGCCAGCAGAAAGCTAGGGATGTGAATGAATGTCTGTCTTATGTTAGTTGCCCTTTCGTTCTTATCACCAGTATTCGTGCCATTGTGTCAGGGATGCCACCCTCTGCATATGGGGTGACTCTCTGCAGATGGCACGGCCATTGGCTCCTACCCTGCTGTTACCTTTCATCTACTAGGCTTTAATAGCAGGTCCTAGCATGTGACTTTTGTCCTGAGAGTCCTTGTCTGCAGCTGGGCTGGCAGATGATAAGTGCTGGTCGTCTGCAGCAGGTTGTGAGGGCTGTGAGCACAGAACAGTGAGTTCTTCATTGTCTTCAGGGGTCTTTACCGCACGTATTTGTATATGACTGCACTTGGGAGGCTCATGTCATGTCTTAGCCTGGGGCTGCATTGTTTAAAAAATGTCTAATCCATTTATTTACCTGATCTCTCTTTTATGTATTTTATTACTTTGTGTGCTTACTTTCTGTGCAATCAAATTCATATCGACACTTGTGACAGTAAGTCTGGGGTGTCAGATACTTAGATTTAGCTCTGTCTCATGAACCTGTACAGGGCAGTGTCTCAAAGAGGCTGCAGTCAATTTTCCTTTTTTCTATTGAAAATTTGCACTTAATAAGAAAGAATTTAGTTCAAAACTCACCAAAAGCACACCTTTTGGTTCAAAAAATTTTTTGCTCTTATTTTCCTCCACAAAAACCTAGTTGCTTCTTATCATCAGGTGCATCTTATAAAGCAAAAAATATGGTGTGTGTGTATATATATATATATATATATATATATATAGATATAGATGAAAGTTCAGGGCAGCACTCCTTGTAGCAAGCGTAGGGTGCCAGCGGTGTCGACACTTGACCACAATGTCAAATAACCAGAAGAATAAACACACCGCAGCACATCCATATGGTGAAAAATTGTGGGATCCTTTATTCACCCAAGCAGCGACGTTTCGGTCCGCTTGCTGGGACCATTTTCAAGCAATACATCAAATCCAATTGTGAGTATTTATATAGTCATGTCAAATTGGATGTTAATTTGACATGGATGTTAATTTGACATGACTATATAAATACTCACAATTGGATTTGATGTATTGCTTGAAAATGGTCCCAGCAAGCGGACCGAAACGTCGCTGCTTGGGTGAATAAAGGATCCCACAATTTTTCACCATATGGATGTGCTGCGGTGTGTTTATTCTTTTATATATATATATATATATATATATGGAAAAGGACAGCACATCCAATAGTACTAAAAATTTATTTATTGGGCCACAGTGGCACAGTGAGGCGACGTTTCGGCTCAAAATACAGAGCCTTTCTCAAGCATCAAACACAAGTGAAATGCATAATATAAATAGGTGTACATAATTAAGGGGTGAAGTAATCAATAATTACAATCAATGAAAAAAGTCAATATATGAATCAATATACAGTGATTACAGAAATGACAACACATAGAACAAAAATTTTTTGTGATACATGATTGTGTATATAATTTACAAAAATACAATATAATATAACATAATCAAAATACAGATATAAGTGGCACCAATGTGAATCAGCTGCTTTATATATATTTAATGACATTAGTTAAAAAAAGGAGGAGCTAAAGATAAAGATGGTGACATACCATACAGAGTCAGCATGTTCCCACATACCGGCAATGGCGACAGTTGGCGTCTAACTCAATAGAGTGCGCAGGCGTCAAGGTGCGTCCCGGCAAAATCACGTCAAGCTACGTCTAAACTGGGCGTCTAACGTCATAACTCACGCAGCGGGATCGATCCTGTCTATCACTCTCCAGTGTGCATGCTCACAACGCTAAGAGTACAGGCACGCCATATTCAATACTGGAAAGGTTGCCCATAGTTACTTAATATATATAATATATGGCTTACAGGGGGCAACACAAGGAAACCATACATCCCTGTCAAGGGAGCATAGCATCCATACATTGGGCGTGCAATATGAGCCCGACCGGCACCCCCGTGTCGATCGTGCATACAAGTGCCGCCCCAATTACGTCTCCTGATAGTGCCACAAATAGGGTTCTCCTAATAACTATAAGGTATATATTATTATTATATCAATGCATACGGGATCTGTCGAAACGCAACCTGAGCCAAAGCGCAGTCTAATCTAAATACAACTATAGAATGGAAAAAGGTAGACGTGGGACACGGTGTTTCCTAATATGGCAGGACAGCATCATCATTATATTGCTCCTCTTCTTATATTTTATCCAATCATCTACAATAAAAGATGAAAAAATTAGAGAAAAAATTGAAAATGTAGGTTAGATCTTATATAAACATTTGTGTTTAATTAGTAATACCTACAACAGGATAAAAAGCAGAGTAACAAATGATACATGGCAATCTAGGGCAAACCACCTCTTATATACAAACCCCTAAATTATAGTCCACATTAAGACCATTAGGTCTCAAAGTATTGAGCATATGTATCCAAAATAGCTCTTTCCTTTTTAATAACAGGTTTCTATTCCCTCCACGTCTGGGCAGAGGAATGTGATCAATGAGCCAACATTTTAATTGATGTTCTGTATGGTTCATCTCCACAAAATGTTTAGGGAT
Source organism: Bufo bufo (assembly GCF_905171765.1). Lineage (NCBI taxonomy): Eukaryota > Metazoa > Chordata > Amphibia > Anura > Bufonidae > Bufo > Bufo bufo. The sequence continues at coordinate 569,960,912 of NC_053391.1, read as the reverse complement.
GGGTAGATCCCGACGGGTCCAACATTTGGATAGAAGCGACACACTGTTGAGAAGGGAGAAGAAGGGTCCTCACAATAGGATCCCCTTTATTACGAAATATACGAAACACAGCCGTATAATTAATCGTATTATTAACAAACATTGGGGTATTCTAGGAGGTTGTCTTAGTCAAGTGCCTGAATTTAGATCCCCTCCTCTGTTTTCCTATAAGAGATCTAGAAATTTACGAGATCAATTAGTGCGTGCGGACATTGGCCCTGGCCCTGGTTTGATACAGAGAACATTGACACAGCGGAGCACGGGATGCTTTCCATGTCTTAGCTGTGTCAATTGCAAACATATTTGCAGGGGCAAAACCTTCATACATCCGATGACCAATGTGAGATATTCTATCTCTTTTTATCTCACTTGCGATTCAAATTTTGTGATCTATGTTTTAAGTTGCCCCTGCAAATTATTATATGTAGGTGAGACATCCACCGATTTAAAAACTCGATTAAACAATCACTGCTCCACTATTAGAAAAAAACGTCGGGACCTACCCATGCCTAAAAATTTTGTGGAGATGAACCATACAGAACATCAATTAAAATGTTGGATCATTGATCACATTCCTCTGCCCAGACGCGGAGGGAATAGAAACCTGTTATTAAAAAGGAAAGAGCTATTTTGGATACATACGCTCAATACTTTGAGACCTAATGGTCTTAATGTGGACTATAATTTAGGGGTTTGTATATAAGAGGTGGTTTGCCCTAGATTGCCATGTATCATTTGTTACTCTGCTTTTTATCCTGTTGTAGGTATTACTAATTAAACACAAATGTTTATATAAGATCTAACCTACATTTTCAATTCTTTCTCTAATTTTTTCATCTTTTATTGTAGATGATTGGACAAAATATAAGAAGAGGAGCAATATAATGATGATGCTGTCCTGCCATATTAGGAAACACCGTGTCCCACGTCTACCTTTTTCCATTCTATAGTTGTATTTAGATTAGACTACGCTTTGGCTCAAGTTGCGTTTCGACAGATCCCGTATGCATTGATATAATAATAATATATACCTTATAGTTATTAGGAGAACCCTATTTGTGGCACTATCAGGAGACGTAATTGGGGCGGCACTTGTATGCACGATCGACACGGGGGTGCCGGTCAGGCTCATATTGCACGCCCAATGTATGGATGCTATGCTCCCTTGACAGGGATGTATGGTTTCCTTGTGTTGCCCCCTGTAAGCCATATATTATATATATTAAGTAACTATGGGCAACCTTTCCAGTATTGAATATGGCGTGCCTGTACTCTTAGCGTTGTGAGCATGCACACTGGAGAGTGATAGACAGGATCGATCCCGCTGCGTGAGTTATGACGTGAGACGCCCAGTTTAGACGTAGCTTGACGTGATTTTGCCGGGACGCACCTTGACGCCTGCGCACTCTATTGAGTTAGACGCCAACTGTGGCCATTGCCGGTATGTGGGAACACGCTGATTCTGTATGGTATGTCACCATCTTTATCTTTAGCTCCTCCTGTTTTTAACTAATGTCATTAAATATATATAAAGCAGCTGATTCACATTGGTGCCACTTATATCTGTATTTTGATTATGTTATATTATATTGTATTTTTGTAAATTATATACAGAATCATGTATCACAAATTTTTTTTGTTCTATGTGTTGTCATTTCTGTAATCACTGTATATTGATTCATATATTGACTTTTTTCATTGATTGTAATTATTGATTACTTCACCCCTTAATTATGTACACCTATTTATATTATGCATTTCACTTGTGTTTGATGCTTGAGAAAGGCTCTGTATTTTGAGCCGAAACGTCGCCTCACTGTGCCACTGTGGCCCAATAAATTTATTTTTTGTACTATTGGATGTGCTGTCCTTTTCCGTCTATATCTGAGGGTAAGCAGTGAATTCCCTGGACATAGCACCCCTTGTTTATTTTGAGAATTGGTGCTGACATACGTTTCTTATATATATATATGTTGAGCGGACACCTGGATGTTGGGGTTCGACGGGTTTGGCCGAACTTCACAAAAAAGTTAGAGTTCGGAACCCGAACTTGACCCCGGACCCCATTGAAGTCAATGGGGACCCGAACTTTTGAGCACTAAAATGGCTGTAAAAATGTCATGGAAAGAGCTAGAGGGCTGCAAATGGCATCAAAATGTGGTTAAGAGCATGGCAAGTGCTCTGCAAACAAATGTGGATAGGGAAATTACTTTAAATAAAATACGTAAAAATAAAAAAATATAATCTTGATCTAGGAGGACGAGGTCCATATGGAGTAGGAGGTTGAGGAGGCGGTGGATGTGGCTGTGTAGGTGGAGGAGGAGGTAGCCAACACTGGTTTTTGGTTTTAAATTTATTTATATTTTTTTTAATTAGGGTACACCCCAAAGCATTGGGAAATATAACCTGTGATAACCCCCTCCAGTGGTGCTAAACACACGTTCAGACAATACAAGGCCAGCACCTCCAAGGCGTAAAGGGCAAGCTCAGGCCATGTGCCCAATTTGGAGACCCAGAAGTTGAAGGGGGCAGACCCATCAGTCAGTTCGTGTAGGCATGTGCACACATACTGCTCCACCATGTCGCACGTCCCCATGATGTCCACGATCCATTTGGATTTCTTCTCTATCAACTTTCAATGTTCTTTTCTGAGCCTACCATGTTGATCATGGTTATCGGCGAATCATGGTTCCACGCCGGAGAGGGAGCGTGAGAAAGAGAGACCACATCCAAGGGAGATAAATGGATGAAATTTAATTTTGATCGAGCGGAAATATGGGAAAAGTTATTAAAGGGCTTCTGTCAGCCCACTAATCCGTTTTTTTTTTTTTTGTTTACTAATAATCCCTACACTGCGAGCTCTGCATACATAAGTTAAATAATCATTTTGGTTCAGTAGAATTTGATAAAAAGCTATTTTTAAAATATGCAAATTACCTTGCTACCAGCAAGTAGGGCGGCTACTTGCTGGTAGCAGCCGCATCCTCCGATCCTAATGACGCCCCCTCCGCATTGTGATTGACAGGGCCAGGGAACGGAATCCTTCTCTGCTGGCCCTGCCTGTTAGCATTTAAAATCTGGCGCCTGCGCCGCGGCCGTACCTATCTTCAATCTGCACAGGCGCACTGAGAGGCGGCCGCTCGCTCCTCAATGCGCCTGCGCCGGGTGTAGATCTGACGTCATCGGCGCCGACGCATTGAGGATGGAGCGACCGAGCGAGTGGCCGCCTCTCAGTGCGCCTGCGCAGATTGAAGATAGGTACGGCCGCGGCGCAGGCGCCAGATTTTAAATGCTAACAGGCAGGGCCAGCAGAGAAGGATTCCGTTCCCTGGCCCTGTCAATCACAATGCGGAGGGGGCGTCATTAGGATCGGAGGATGCGGCTGCTACCAGCAAGTAGCCGCCCTACTTGCTGGTAGCAAGGTAATTTGCATATTTTAAAAATAGCTTTTTATCAAATTCTACTGAACCAAAATGATTATTTAACTTATGTATGCAGAGCTCGCAGTATAGGGATTATTAGTAAACAAAAAAAAAAACGGTTTAGTGGGCTGACAGAAGCCCTTTAAAGCAGAAGGATCGAAGGAAAGGGCCAATTAAAGACGAATTTTAGACATTTAAGTCCCTGTCACCTATGCAGAGTAGGAGTTTTTCATCGCCAAAAATGGGTTAATGTCACCCACCAATGGAACAGATTATTTGAAAAAATTTCAGTCCCTGTCACCTATGCAGAGCAGGGGTTTATTCACAGCAAAAATTGTAAAATGTCACCCGAAAATGTAAAAGAAAAATTTGTGAAATGACAAAATAAAATAATAAATACTTGATTTATGAGGTGGAGGTCCATATGGAGTAGGAGTTTGAGGAGGCGGTGGACGTAGCGGTGTAGGTGGAAGCAGCGGTGGAGGAGGATGAGGTAGCCAACACTGGTTTTTGGTTAAAATTGTTATTGTAATTTTTTAATTAGGATACACACCTCAAAGAGTGTGAAATATCTAAAATAAAAGAATGAGCAATTGCGCTGTAGTATAACAATGGCTGGTTAAGGCCGGTATACATGTCTATTTTGTACAAGGTACGGACAAGTCCTGTGGGATCCATGCCTGGTTTATTTTAATTTACGTGAGCTTGTCCACATTGGTTGTGGACAGGCGGCTGCGCTTGTTTTTGATAACGCCCCCTGACGTGCTAAACACCAGTGATGGCCAGTTCGCCGTGTTCGCCCGCGAACACATGCAGGCTGCCATCTTAACTCACAATTCCGGCGATGCACAGGCAAGTCCTTGCCTGTGCCTATGCCGGGAGCCGGTCTGAAACCAATGCGGTCACCGGGAGCAGGCAGTTCCGAGAACAACGCAATGAAGGCCCCCGGCTGCTGTTCTCGGAACTGCCTGCTCCCGGTGACCGCATTTGTTTCAGACCGGCTCGCGGACAGGCACAGGTAAGGATTTGCCTGTGCATCGCCGGACTTGTGAGTTAAGATGGCAGCCCGCATGTGTTCGCGGGCGAACTGGCCATCACTGCTAAACACACGTTCAGATAATATACTGGCTGCAGGGCAGGCCAGCACCTCCAAGGAGTAAAGGGCAAGCTCAGGCCATGTGCCCAATTTGGAGACCCAGAAGTGGAAGGGGGCAGACCCGTCATTCAGTGCGTGTAGGTGTGTGCACACATACTGCTCCACTATGTTGCTGAAATGCTGCCTCCTGCTAAGACGTTCCATATCAACTGGTGGTGCTGGTTGTTGTGGCGTGCTGACAAAGCTTTTCCACATTTCGGCCATGCTAACCCTGCCTTCTGAGGTGCTGGCAGTGCCCCAGCTGCGTTGGCGACCTCTTCCTCATCCTCTGCCTTCGCCTTTTGCTTCCACTGTGCCCCCGCTGTCAGGTGGAAATGCAACCAGCAGAGCGTCTACCAGCGCGCGCTTGCACTTGCGCATCTTACGATCACGCTTCAGTTACGGAATTAAGGACGGTACGTTGTCCTTGTATCTTGGATCCAGCAGTGTGGCCACTCAGTAATCAGCACAAGTTAGAATGTGGGCAACTTGGCGGTCGTTGTGGAGACACTGCAGCATGTAATCGCTTATGTGTGCCACAAGGTTCCTCCTCCTCCTCCATCTCCTCCTCATCCTCCACCTCGTTATCCTCCAGAACTGTGCCCTGGCTAGACAATTGTGTACCTGGCGTTTGTGGGTGCAGGAACCCACCCTCGGAGCCACTTGTGAATGACTGGCCGGAAACCCTAAGAAATGATACCTCTTCCTCCTCCTCCTCCTGTGCCACATCCTCTTCCATCATCGCCAGCAGCATTTTTTCAAGGAGGCATAGAAGTGGGATAGTAACGCTGAGAATGGCGTTATCGGCACTGGCCATGTTGGTGGAGTACTCAAAACAGCGCAACAAGGAACACAGGTCTCGCATGGAGGACCAGTCATTGGTGGTGAAGTGGAGCTGTTCCGCAGAGCGACTCACCCGTGCGTGCTGCAGCTGAAACTCCACTATCGCCTGCTGCTGCTGGGTGGGCAAGGTGGAGTTCCACCTTGTGGGCATGTCGCATATGAGGCGGTGAGCGGGAAGGCCGAAGTTACGCTGCAGCGCTGACAGGCGAGCACCAGCAGGGTGAGAACGCCAAAAGCGCTCACAGATAGCCCGCACTTTATGCAGCAGCTCTGACATATCGGGGTAATTTTTAAGGAATCTCTGCACCACCAAATTCAGCACATGCGCCAGGCAAGGGATGTGCTTCAAACCGGCTAGTCCCAGAGCTGCTACGAGATTTCGCCCATTATTGCATATCACCAGGCCGGGCTTGAGGCTCACTGGCACCAACCACTCATCGGCCTGTTGTTCAAGGCCCGTCCATAGATCCTGTGCGGTGTGGGGTTTGTCCCCCAAACAGATACGTTTTAAAACTGCCTGCTGTCGTTTACACCTGGCTGTGCTGAAGTTGGTGGTGAAGGTGTTACGCTGACCGAATGAGGAGCTGGTAGAGGATGAGGAAGCTGAGTAGGAAGCAACAGGAGGCAAACTGGAGCGCCCTGCAATCCTCGGTGGTGGAAGGACATGCGCCAAACTGCTATCCGCCTCAGGCCCAGCCACTACTGCATTTACCCAGTGTGCTGTTAGGAAGATATAATGTCCCTGACCGTGCTTTCTGGTCCACGTATCCGTAGTGAGCTGGACCTTGGCACAGATGGCGTTGCGCAGTGCACACCTGATTTTTGTCCCCCACTTGGTTGTGCAGGGAAGGGATGGCTCGCCTGAAAAAGTAGTGGCAGCTGGGCACGACATACTGTGGGACAGCCACCACCATAAGGCCTTTAAAACTATCCATCTCCACCAGACGGAATGACAGCTGTTCAAAGGCCAGTAATTTTGAAATAGAACAAACAAAAAAGCCTCACTCTAAAACCGTAGTTTAGGGCAGGGAAGAGACAACCATATAAACCTATAATGTTAAACAAACAACAAATGAATGCCCAATGTATTCTAAAAATATATACTTTATTTAATTATAATAAACATATCATGATTATTAAAATATTAGAGATAACAAGAAAAGAATATGAAGAGTCAGCAGAAAAACCGGATGCCGCAGTCCACTGGCCAGTGTCTCTGCTACCCGCCAACAGATGGAACACATTTTAAGTATACCAATAATATGCAGCAGGGTGATTCACAATACAATAGCACATAAAATATGACTATTCTAATGTTAGTAAATGTGATCGTCACTCTGGTGCATAGCCGCCAGATGGATCTCAGCCACTAGAGTCTAGCAATGCAAAGGTAAAAAATAAAAATATATGTAGAGCCCTCACATAAGTGAGACCACACACACCAAGCCTTATTATAAAGGATATGAGGGAGCTCATCTATGGACAACAGATAGAAAATTAAGGCATACCATGAGACATGATGGAGGGTAAAGGCAGCAGGCACGGGACAGGCTAGGAACCTCGACATGCGTTTCGCCTCAGCTTTGTCAGGCGGTAAGTTAGAGTGTGACCATAACCCACTATTTGTATCCACCATGTAGCTCCAGGGCATATGATCGTGATAGGTAATTATAACAGCTGATACTTACTATCGAGCGCTCCATGCATGATGATGCACGCCGAGTACATCATGGCGACGCCGCACTCGTCAGGAGGAGGGGTGGAACGCAAGGTATGCGCTCCAGCCCGCCTCCCAAGGAGACGTAGCGGTGTCCCCACGTGACTCGGCGCACAGCGCATCACAGCGCTGTATCAGCCTATATCGGATCACAGAGGTATCCGAACTATATCTAATATATTAGCCACAGTCCTTCACACTGGGGAGCCCTATATGGGGAATCTACATAGGAGATATCAATTGTTCAGAGGGTGTAAATGGAGAGCTGAATACATTTAGGCATAAATACCATTAGCAGAGAATGGATATACAACATCGCGGTTATTGCGGACCTGAATACATCTAAGCATAAATACTATTAAAAGAGAGTAAGTACATAATATCACAATTCTTTTAACATATCATTCGGCACTATGAATATCACATAATTTGGCCAAGAGACATGATATCATATTAATATAATCGTGATACAAAAAGTATTATGAATAGATACCATACATGATCATAAGAGCACAAGTGGCATGAAAAATACATAATATACACTATATAATCACACATATCATGATTATATCCTACTATCCTCAGGCCCCAATATAGTAAAAAAGAAAATGCAAAAAAGAAATTTCCCATAACAAACAGAAGTGACTAATTACTTAATACATAAAGATCTAGTACAGACAATCTTTTTAATAATATCATAGTGAAAGTGTCATAATTCATAATTTTGGTGCAAAGCATAACCGAATTAACAAAAACAACGTGATCATGCTGTCAACCCGCCTAGATCGGCAGTATATATCCTCCCATATAAAGTGCTACGTGCATAGAGAATAATTAGCAACAAAAATACAAAAATAATTCTCCTTAAGTGAAAAAAATTGTATAGCCAGTGTGACTGGGGCAGCATTGCCCTAACATCATAAATCACACCAGCTGTACAATACCCATAGTGTAATTAGGATGCCAAGTGCATAACAGTGACAATAGGCCCACAGATACATAATGGTCACAAAGTGTATCAGATACAAATCATAAATATAAAGGTCCATCCTAATATTTCCATGGTAGTCCGTCTCCATGTTCACAATGTATATGGATCATCTCTCTCCTCACAACTCTCCAGTCATCACATAATATGGCCACACAGAAAACTGTATAAGTAAAAGAAACAGTTAAAATCGCTGAAAAAAATCGGCATAGAAACTTAACTAAATAAAGGATTTGAAACTCAATGCCTCATTCAATCCGTGAGGAGTCAGTGTTGAGCAGAACCTTCCATTTAGTTTCTTTTTGGAGGAGACAACGTTTTATGTTGCCCCCCCTAATCCCCAGTCGTACACAGTCTATCCTTTTAAAGGAGATGCCTCTAGGATTACAGTTATGGGCTTCCCTAAAGTGTTTTGCCACTGGTTTCAGTTTTTTGAGTTTGTCATATTCAGTGATCTCAGCGGCCGCCTTAATATCATGAATATGCTCCAAATCTCTTGTCTTGAGTGCCCTTGTGGTCATCCCAATGTAGATCAGACCACAAGGGCATTCAGCATGATAAACCACTGCCTCTGTTTTGCAGGAAATATGATGTACAATTTTGTACTCCTTCTCCCTACTTGTGTTAGTAAACTTGTCCGTTCTCGCCATATACTGACATGCAGTGCAGTCACCACATGGGAAAAATCCCCACTGTGGACCCTTATCCCCAAAGAGACCACCTTTTTTTGGGGCCACATAGTGGCTCCTGGTCACCATATTCTTAAGATTTTTTGCTCTCTTCCAAGTGACTAGAGATGTCACGAACATAAAATTTTCTGTTCGCGAACGCAAACTTCTGCGAATGTTCGCGAACAGCCATAGACTTCAATAGACAGGCAAATTTTAAAACCCACAGGGACTCTTTCTGGCCACAATAGTGATGGAAAAGTTGTTTCAAGGGGACTAACACCTGGACTGTGGCATGCCGGAGGGGGATCCATGGCAAAACTCCCATGGAAAATTACGTAGTTGACGCAGAGTGTGGTAAGTTGAATTCGCAATGCGATTAATATAACCTGCATTAATCGCATTGCGAATTCAACTTAGAGCTAAGTTCCTAATGGTTTTATTGCTAGAATTGACGAATATAACGAATATAGCCCTATATTCTCAATTTTCGTTATATTCTAGCAATACAACCATTAGGAACCCAGCTCTAAGTTGAATTCGCAATGCGATTAATATAACCTGTATTAATCGCATTGCGATTACAACTTAGTCAAATTTGTGACACTGCAGCTTCAGAATGAATCTAAGATGGATGCTGTCCTTGCTTTTTGATAGGAGGTGGGAGGGTCTGGGAGGGAGGGTATGCTGATTGGCTGGAATGTGTCTGCTGACTGTGAGGTACAGGGTCAAAGTTTGCTCAATGATGATGTATAGAGGGCGGACCGAACATTGCATATGTTCACCCGCCGCAGCGAACGCGGACAAGCTATGTTCGCCGGGAACTGTTCGCCGGCGAATTGTTCGGGACATCTCTACAAGTGACCAGTGGTCTCTCAGAGATAACTTTCTTTAGGTCCTTGTCAGTTCGAAGGGCCTGCCAGTGTCTTTGGAGAATATCCTGCAATTGTCTCAATTGAGCATTAAAGTTGGTAATGAATCTAGGGAAACCATGATCTCTTTCTTTTTTACGGGGAGAGTGATTTAATAAGTTATCCCTGGAAGAGTTCTTAGCCCTAATATATCCCTTCCTAATCACTTTCTTACTATAACCCCTCTCCAGGAATCTTCTCGATAGATCCTCTGACTCAAAACTGGCCTCACTGGAACATATCCGCCTAGCCCTACAGAATTGGCCAATGGGTATAGCATGAGAGACCTGTGGGTGATGTGAGGAAGAGGAGAGTAACAATGAGTTGGTGGCAGTGGGTTTCCTATGTATATCAAAACCCAGGAAGCCCTCATTCTCCACAGTGATCACAAGGTCTAAGAACTCTACATAATCCCTGCTATAAATCCACGTAAGTTTGATGTTCTGATCATTCAAGTTGAGATCGTGTAGAAACCCCTCCAAGTGCGACGTTGAGCCCTGCCAGATAAACAAAACGTCATCTATATACTCGACCACGGCGTTGTGACCCTCCAAATTCATGACTATCTCTCTTTCCCACAGCCCCAGGAACAGATTAGCATATGAAGGCGCACAAGTCGCCCCCATAGCCGTTCCCCGGAGCTGTAGGAAATAGCGATCTTTAAACGTGAACGCATTATGTTTCAATGCGAATTCTAATAATGTTATGACCAAATCAATTAAATCTCTATCCAAATTAGTTGTTTCCAAAAAGAATTGCGACGTCCGTGGTTGTGGCAGATAGACGTATACAGGGACTCAATGTCGCACGTGACCAAGAGCATATCACTGTCCAAATGCATCCCACTGAGTCTCTTAAGGACATCGGTGGTGTCACACACAAAGGAGGGTAAGGTCTCTACACCTCTCTGTAGATAAAAATCCACAAAGCGGCAGATAGTCTCACACAAACCCCTAATCCCAGATACTATGGGTCTCCCTGGCATTAATAGGGTTGAGCATTCAGGGAAATGCAGGCATTCAGGGCCAGGGATCACTGGTGGGTAGGGGGGTACTTCCTCTTCCGCTCCAGTGTTTGGGAGATGGAGAGCTGAACGCTTCCGTGGGACATTGTGGAGATGCTTGGTGACCCAGATGGTGGTGTTGCTGGCAGATCCTCTGTTTGCGGGGTGGCAGGTGGCACTGTCACTCCAGAGGTGGATGAGGAGCCCGAGACTGCAGCAGAAGAGGAAGCAGGAGGAGCCAGAGACCGTTCTTGGTTTTTGAGGCGTCTACTCCACTGCAGCTTGTGCTTTGCACTTAAATGCCTGGTCATGCAGGTTGTGCTCAGGTTGACATTTATGCCTCGCTTCAGGCTCTGATTGCACAGCGTGCAAACCACTCGTGTCCTGTCATCAGCAGATTGTCTGAAGAACTGCCATGCCAGGGAATTCCTTGGAGCTGGCTTTGGTGTGCTCGGTCCCTTGCTGCGGTGGGCAGTAGCAGGCATACTGTCTAGAGGATGGCCGCTCCGCTTTTGCACCCTGCTCCCTCTTCTGCTGTGCTGGTGGCTCTGTGCGACCACCAGGGGAGGGCTGGCAGCCTTAGTCCTGGGGGGCAAACCCAGTCAAGTGGCCCATTTTAGCCCCGCCCATTATTAAAAGCCCCTCCTACATATAATAGGCCACTCCCAACACACACTGTACAGCTGACATTCTATAGTTGAGGCCTGTCTACACATCATACCGAGAGGGGAGGGTATGTCCTGGCTGCATTGCCTGCTTATATAACAAGCTACAGCCAGGGAGCTCCTCCCTCCCCTGATCCTGCTCAACGCTTGTGGTTTCCCCCCACCATCTGCCACTTGCCCGTGGCCTGCTGCCCCCTTTCGTCGTCCTCACCCAGCTCTGAATCCTCCTTCTGCAAATGGCAGGAGGAGGAGCCGGAGCATCTCCTCTCCTACATAGCACCACATACCTCATACATCCAGTGATGTCACCTTTGATGTAGACGTTCTCTTTCCTCATCTTCTCCATTCAGACCAGACCGCCATGATGATTTTTCTTCCATCTCCCGTCTCTGCAGAGATTGAGAAACAGACATTAGTTTCCAACATTTCCATCATCTTCACATCTTCTGAACAGCCTTTCCTGCCACCCCCAATACTATACTGCAGAAACAGTCCCCCTTGAAATACTACTACCACACAGATAGTGCCCCCAATACTGTACCTGCTATGCCCCCAATACTATACTGCAGAAACAGTACCCCTGGGAATACTACTACCACACAGATAGGGCCACCTTAAACAATTATTTGCACACAGTGCTCTATAAAAAATAACTGCGCCCAGACACTAATAGTATAAAGATAATGTCCCCCAAAAATAATTGTGCTAAGCTGATACTATGCCAGGGTGCCCCCAAAGTAACAGTGCTCCCCAAAATCCCACCAATAGAAATAATTCTCTGCCAGAGCACACTTAGTAGTAAAAATGCCCTTATAGTGCACTAGTAATCATGTTCCTCATAGCCCCCCAGTAGTAGTAAAGCTCCCCATACTACCCCCTAGTAGTACTAATTTTAACTATAATATGACAGTACATGAAATACCCCCGCTTAGTGCCCGCAGTTGAGCTAATGTCCCCATAATGTATGCCAGTATAAAATACCCGTATATAGTGCCCCAGTAAATGCCCTCATACTGCTCCTCTCCCCCTTCCCCATAGTGTCCCCCATAATATGCCAGTAAAAAAATGCCCCTTCTTAGTGCCACCATATGCCCCAATAGTGCTCCACTCCCCCATAGTGCCCCCAAATAATGCCCCATAGTGCTGCTCTCCCCTATAGTGCCTCCCATAATGTGCCAGTAAAAAATGCCCCCTTAGTGCCACCAAATGCCATAGTGCCCCCCATAATGTTCCAATACAAAAGGCACCTTTAGAGCCCCCACTTCCCCATAGTGCCCGCAAATAATGCCCCTATAGTAACACCAGATGCCCCATAGTGCTGCTCTCTCCTATAGTGCCCCCCAGAATGTGCCAATAATTAAAAAAAGCCCCTTTAGAGCCCCCATAGTGCTCCTCTCCCCCATGGTGCCCCCCCATAATGTGCCAGTAAGAAATGCCCCCATAGTGCCAGCTCCTCCAATAGTGCCAGCTCCCCCCCCCCCATAGTGCCAGCTCCCTCCCCCATAGTGCCAGCTCCCCCACGCCTCTCCCTCCCCTGCCCCACAGCACACAGCACGGCCGCAATTACATCCAGGGCCGCGCCGCCTGTGGTGATCGGCGGTGCGGCCCTGAAGAATAAAAAATGAAAAAAATTTTTTTAGGGCGCCTGGGGGGCAATTGCCTCCCTGCCCCCCAGCCCAGCCAGCCCCTGGCGACCACCACCTCTTCCTCTGAACTACACAGGTCACTCGCATGACCTTTATTCCATGTGGGTCGAGGACCTCATCGTCCTCAACATCATTTTCCACCCAGTCTTCACCACTGCCCTCCTTGTCAGTCTTCACACTTTCGAAAGCCCCAGCAGTTGGCACCTGTGTTTTGTCAGCATCCGAGACGAGCTGCGATGGTCCTCCCATGTACTCATCTTGAAACATAAGTGGTTGGGCATCGGTGCACTCAATCTCTTCCACTTCTGGGGCAGGGCTAGGTGGATGGCCCTGGGAAACCCTGCTAACAGAGTCATCAAAAAGCAGAGGAGACTGCTGCATGACTTGGGGCTCAGACTGCTTGGCTGATTTCCAAGGGGGTGAGGTGAAAGACTGATGGACATCGGCTGCAGGTGCTAACTCTGATCTTTCAGCAGGAGACTGGGTGGGAGACAATGTGAAGGAACTGGAGGCACTGTCAGCAACCCAATCTACTATCACCTGTACTTGTTCTGGCCTCACCATTCATAGAGCCGCATTAGGCCCAACCAAATACCGCTGCAGGTTTGTCGCCTACTCGCACCTGAGGAAGGGGTTTCACTTGTGCGTGTAGCTGGCACAGATCGATAACGTCCTCTCCCTGCAACAGGAGCTCCACTAGCAGCACCACGACCTTGGCCACATCCCTTATTTGACGCTTTCCTCATATTTCTTAAATTTAGGATCTTGCCCTAAAAGGGTGTTTTATTAATAGCAGAATATGAAAGCTGTATATAACGCTTGAATTTCACACGTGCAGATGCAGCAAGGGCTGTAAAATCTTTTTTTAAACCAGATTATTATTGCAGTATTTCAAGCACAGATGCAGTGCTGGTGCACTGAGCTTGCATAAAATGGCCACCCACCTAACTAACAGACGGATAAAAGTTATTTTTCTCTGTCACTGGGCTCAGGGCAGGGTAAAAAGATTCTGCACCCACACAACTAAATCTATGTACAGTATATTCCAGCATTGATAGTAAATGCAGGTAACTCTCCTTTCTGTACCAGAAAGCAGCCAATCAACAAGCGTTTAACTGTGTGACCTTAGAAGCTATCACAGCCATGCCTAATAATGGCATGACTGTGATTGGCCAGTGCAGCATGTGACCCAGCCTCTATATAGACTGGAGTCACGTAGCGCTGCACGTCACTCTGCTGTGCTTAGTGTAGGGAGAGGATGCTGCTGCTGTGAGGGAGAGAATAGGACAGAATCTGTGATCAGAACTCCAATTGAACTGAGCGATCTACATAGATTTAGTTGTGTGGGTGCAGTGCACAATCTTTTTACCCTGCCCTGAGCCCAGTAACAGAGAAAAATAACTTTTATCCGTCTGTTAGTTAGGCGGGCGACGGCAGCCATTTTATGCAAGCTCACTGCACCAGCACTGCATCTGAGCTTTTGACATTCAAATCCAAGCTTGAAATACTGCACTAATAATCTGGTTTTAAAAAAACACCCTTTTTTTGGCAATATACAACATCTGGTGCATTTGCAGGATTAGTCAGTGTGCAATTTAAGCTAGAAATATAGCCATAATTTTCTGGGTTTTTACAAACGCCCTTTTTTGGGCAAAATACACTATTTCACAACCCTTGATGCACCTGCACGTGTGGAATTGAAGCGTTCTATACAGCTGTCATATTCTGTTATTAAAAAAACAACCTTTTTTTGCAAAATACTTAATATTGCAGCCCTTCCTGCATCTGTGATTGTTAAAAACAAGTTTTAAAAAAATGTAATAATTTTCTGGCTTTGAAAAAACTCAAATTTTTGGCAATATCCAACATCTGGTGCCTTTGCAGGATTAGTCAGTGTACAATTTAAGCTAGAAATACAGCCGTCATTTTCAAAAACACCTTTTTTGGCAAAATACATAATTTTACAGCCCTTGCAGCATCAGCACGTGTGAAATTCAAGGGTTATATACTGCTGTCATATTCTGTTATTAAACAAACACCCATTTTGGACCAAAAACTTAATTTTGCAGCCTTTGCTGCATATGTCATTGTGAGATACACACTTTAGATACTGTGGTTATATTCTGTTGTTTGAAAAACAGCCATTTTGGGCCAAAAACTTAAATTGCGGCCTAGTCTGGATCTGTACCTGTGAGATACACACTTTAGATAATGTGGTTATATTATTCTATTAATAAAACACCCTTTTTGGGAAAAAAAACTTAAATTGCGGCCTAGTCTGCATCTGTACGGGTGAGATACAACCTTTACATACTGTCATTCTATTCTGCTATTAACTAAACATACATTTAGGGCAAGATCCTAAATTTAAAAAATGAGGAGAGCGTCAAATAAGGGACGTGGCCCAGGTCGTGGTGCTGCTGGTGGAGCTCCTGTTGCAGGGAGAGGACGTGGTCGATCTGTGCCAGCTACACACACAAACCCCTTCCTCAGGTGCGAGTAGGCGACAGAACCTGCAGCGGTATTTAATCGGGCATAATGTGGCTCTACGAATAGTGAGGCCTGAACAAGTACAGGCGATAGTAGATTGGGTTGCTGACAGTGCCTCCAGTTCCTTGACATTGTCTCCCACCCAGTTTCCTGCTGAAAGATCAGAGTTGGCACCTGCAGCCAAGCAGTCTGAGCCCCAGGTCATGCAGCAGACTCTTCTGCTTTTTGATGACTCTGTTAGCAGGGTTACAAGGGCCATCCACCTATCCCTGCCCCAGAAGTGGAAGAGATTGAGTGCACCGATGCCCAACCACTTATCTTTTAAGATGAGTACATGGGAGGACCATCGCAGCACGTCTCGGATGATGACAAAACACAGGTGCCAACTGCTGGGGCTTTCGAAAGTGTGCAGACCAACAAGGAGGGCAGGGGTGAAGACTGGGTGGAAGATGATGTGGAGGACGATGAGGTCCTCGACCCCACATGGAATCAAGGTCATGCGAGTGACCTATGTAGTTCGGAGGAAGAGGTGGTTGCACAGAGCCACCAGCACAGCAGAAGAAGGAGCAGGGTGCAAAAGTGGAGCGGCCGTCCCCTAGACAGTACGCCTGCTACTGCCCACCACAGCAAGGGACCGAGCACACCAAAGCCAGCTCCAAGGAGTTCCCTGGCGTGGCAGTGCTTCAGACAATGTGCTGACGACAAGACACGAGTGGTTTGCACGATGTGCAATCAGAGCCTGAAGCGAGGCATAAAAGTTCTCAACCTGAGCACAACCTGCATGACCAGGCATTTAAGTGCTAAGCACGAGCTGCAGTGGAGTAGACACCTCAAAAACCAAGAAAGGTCTCTGGCTCCTTCTGCTTCCTCTTCTGCTGCAGTCTCGGCCTCTTCATCCACCTCTAGAGTGACAGTGCCACCTGCCACCCTGCAAACAAAGGATCTGCCAGCAACACCACCACCTGGGGTCACCAAGCATCCCCACAATGTCCCACGGAAGCGTTAAGCTCTCCATCTCCCAAACACTGGAGAGGAAGTACCCCCCTACCCACCAGCGATCACTAGCCCTGAATGCCAGCATTTCAAAATTACTGGCTTTTAAAATGCTGTCATTCTGTCTGGTGGAGACGGATAGTTTTAAAGGCCTTATGGCGGTGGCTGTCCCACAGTACGTCGTGCCCAGCTGCCACTACTTTTCCAGATGAGCCATCCCTTTCCTGCACAACCAAGTGGGGGACAAAATGAGGTATGCACTGTGCAACGCCATCTGTGGCAAGGTGCACCTCACTACGGATACGTGGACCAGTAAGCACGGTCAGGGACGTTATATCTCCATAACAGCACACCGGGTAAATGCAGTGGTGGCTGTGCCTGAGGGGGATAGCAGTTTGGCGCATGTCCTTCCACCACCGAGGATTGCAGGGTGCTTCAGTTTGCCTCCTGTTGCTTCTTCCTCATCCTCTACCGGCTCCTCATCCGGTCAGCGTAACACCTTCACCACCAACTTCAGCACAGCCAGGGGTAAACGACAGCAGGCTGTTTTAAAACTTATCTGTTTGGGGGACAAACCACACACTGTGCAGGAGCTTTGGACGGGCCTTGAACAACAGACCGATGAGTGGTTGGTGCCAGTGAGTCTCAAGCCCGGCCTGGTGGTGAGCGATAATGGGCGAAATCTCGTAGCAGCTCTGGGACTAGCCGGTTTGATGCACATCACTTGCCTGGCGCATGTGCTGAATTTGGTGGCGCAGAGATTCCTTTAAAATTACCCCGATATGTCAGAGCTGCTGCATAAAGTGCGGGCCGTCTGTGCGCGCTTTCGGCGTTCTCACCCTGCTGCTGCTCGCCTGTTAGTGCTGCAGCGTAACTTCGGCCTTCCCGCTCACCGCCTCATATGCGAAGTGCCCACAAGGTGGAACCTCACCTTGCACATGCTGGCCAGACTGTGCGAGCGGCAGCAGGTGATAGTGGAGTTTCAGCTGCAGCACGCACAGGTGAGTCGCTCGGCTGAACAGCACCACTTCACCACCAATGAGTGGGCCTCCATGCGAGACCTGTGTTCCTTGTTGCGCTGTTTCGAGTACTCCACCAACATGGCCAGTGCCGATAACGCCATTCTCAGCATTACTATCCCACCTCTATGGGTCCTTGAAAAAAAAGCTCCTGGCGATGATGGAGGAGGAGGAGAAGAGGGATCCATTTCGTAGGGTTTTCCGGCCAGTCATTAACAATTGGCTCGAGGGTGGGTTCCTGCACCCACAAACGCAGGTACACAATTGTCTAGCCAGGGCACAGTTCTGGAGGATGATGAGGTGGGGGATGAGGAGGAGGAGATGGAGGAGGAGGAACCATGTTCACAGCAGGGTGTCACCCAGACCAGCTCATGGCCATCACTGGTGCGTGGCTGGGGGGATACAGAGGACACATACGATACACCTCCCACAGAGGACAGCTTTTCGTTGCCTCTGGGCAGTCTGGCACACATGAGCGATTACATGCTGCAGTGTCTCCACAACGACAGCCGAGTTGCCCACATTCTAACTTGTGCTGATTACTAGGTGGCCACGCTGCTGGATCTCCGTAACAAGGACAACTTACCGTCCTTAATTCCCTCACTGGAGCGTGATCATAAGATGCGCGAGTACAAGCGCACGCTGGTAGACGCGCTGGTGGTGGCATTCCCACCTGCCAGCAGGGGCACAGTGGAAGCAGAAGGCGAAGGCAGAGGAAGTGGTCTCCAACGCAGTTGGGGCACCGCCAGCACCTCAGAACGCAGGGTTAGCATGGCCGAAATGTGGAAAAGCTTTGTCAGCATGCCACAACAACCAGCACCACCAGCTGATATGGAACGTATTAGCAGGAGGCAGCATTTCACCAACATGGTGGAGCAGTATGTGTGCACACTCCTACAGGGAAAATTGCATGACCCCCTACACAGTTATGGCAACCTTCACTCTTCCAATGGAGAATACTAGCGAGACATTGAATGAGCCCTGAAAGTCCTGTAACACGTGTCATCAAAACAGAGGCTGTTTAGTGGAAAAGCAATGGGAGCAGTCAGCTATAACTGTACTTTACTTTATGAAACCCTAACAAGAAGACAAAAGTAAAAAAAGAAATTGAGAAGGACCCTCAAAAGACAGAGTAATTGGAGAATGTAAGTACACCATTCAGAAGCAAAGGTACCAGAGGAGCAGGGTAGGTGGTAGCCCCAGGTTGTTGCAAGATCAAATCGGAGGTTAGTGCAAGATTTTTTTATTTTTTATTATTGGTGCCAGTTGTCTGCTGAGCATGAGGAGAATTATTATTTATTTAGGGGACATAAGGCATGAATAGTTATTAATGAGCAACATGGGGCATTATTACTTTTTAGGAGGTTCCTGGGGGACATTATATTTCAATAGGCATTATTTTTAATGGCCTTTCATGGGACACTATTACCTTTAAACCGGAAGATGGCTGAACAGGAGCCTGGGAACAAGACCAGAGTGGAAAGGAGAAGGTAATTGCAAGTCTGTCATTAGGTCATACATGCTAGAGGCTATAAGTAAATAGTGAAGATTTCCTGAAAAAAAAAAACTTTATTGCCATTAAAAATGTAATAAAAATTGACAAAAAAGTCCACAAAAATTTCATTATTTAGTATAAAATACATTTTATTGTGCATACATTACATTAAAACAAACCAAAATGACACATATTAATCCACATGACTATAATAACCTAAAGAATGAAGTCGTTTTTCAGTGTGAAACTGGAACAGTTTTTTAAAAATAACCCAAATACCACCTCAAAATAAAATTATACTGTACGTACCCTCAAAATAGCAACACAAATTATGCACTTTTTCCTGCATACAAAGTTCATACAGCCACGGCAAATGAAAAGTTGAAAAATTATGGCCATACCAAAATGCTGAGATTTCAAAAGCCCTTCAGTTTATGAATGTTTTATACCTGGAATTAGAGCCCTGTGATGTCAACATCTAGCTAGATTACTTTGTTGCACTGTATTTACATTGAATTATATCAATAACTTGGATTAACCTTTGTACTATCAGCCTGTGCCAAAGCCACAGTTTGTTAATTATACAGGAAATGTAAACCGTGTAGCAATATTCAGTGAGCTGCAAGACTGCCAATGTAGAAATCATGGACACAAGCCATGATAGAAGATGGCAATAATTGTATAATATTTAATTGGGTTCTCAGGGCATTTTAGGTAATCCATCTTTTGTACTTGTCTGTGGAGGGAAGCTCATTTAGTTATTACTAGTGTTGATCGAACATCAAAGTGCTCGGGTGCTCTGGCCGAACACATCGGGATGCTCGGGTGCTCTACCGAGCACCCGAGTATAATGGAAGTCAATTGGAGAATGAGTCATTGGCCCACAATCAAGAAGCAGGGAGGAATCCTGTTTTTTACTCGGCAATTGAAAAATTTGCAATAAAAATTAGCATTCCAAAAATTTGCAATTAAAAAGTTCTCGAATATTCGAAATTACGAATATATATCACTATATTCTAAATATTGGCAAATTATCGAATTACCTATATTCGCGATAAAAATTCGAATATTCGTGATCAACACTACTCCTCACTAGTGGTGAGGTTGCTAGTGTTCACGCCCCGGCTCATTTTGGTGTGGCACAGGTTGCAAACTACTATTCTTTTGTTGTTCGCACTTTCGTCAAAAAAGCGCCATACTGCGGAACACCTACCCCTTGGCAAGGGAGATTTACACAAAGGGGTGCTCCATGGAACAGTTGTGGGCCTGTTTTGGTGTGGCCCGCCTTCTCCCTTTTGCCACCCCACTGCCTCTTCCAGCCTGTTGTGGTGCTGAAGATCCTTCCCCCTCTGTATTGCTGTCCTTGCTCGGCTTTCAACCTTCCCAGGTTGGGTCAGTGACCTCATCGTCTACCACCTCCTCTTCCACTTCCTCACTCTAGTCATCCTCTTGATTTGTTGACCTAACCACAACCTCAGTGATTGACAACTGTGTCTCCTCCTCTTCATCAACCACTTGAGACAGTAATTGCGGTTGACTCATTGACAATTGTGTCTCATCATCATCCACCTCATTAAACACTAATTGCCGTTCCCCACCGTCATCTTCTTGTGACTGTGGATGCTCAAGAGGTTGGGAATCAGGGCACAAGATCTCATGTCCCTCTTCAAGCGTGCTTGGCGAGAGGGCCAAATCAAGTAATGGCGATGAAAAGAGGTCCTCGGAATATCTGATTGTGGGATCACTTGTTTGGCCAGACTGTATATGGTGGGAGGAAGGAGGATCAGGGTGACTATTGTGTTGACCAGACTCCTGGCTACTGAGACTGGACTTGGTGGAAGACAGAGTGGTGCTTAACCGACTGGAAGCATTATCTGCTGCAATCCAACTGACCACCTGGTCGCACTAGGCTGACTTTGCGAGCGTTGTCCTGTGCTGCCCTGCAAACTGGGACATGAAACTAGGTATCGTTGATTGTTTTTCTTGTGCTCTGGCAGCAGGCACAGGTTCAACGCGCCCAGTGCCACGGCCTCTGCGTGAACCATAAGCATCACGGCCACTTCCCTGTCCCTTAATACTCGCCTTCTTCATATTAAATGTTATATGCACGCTTGAAACACAAAATGTGTCACGGATGTCACAGTTCACAGCAAGCACAGTGTATGGAAAAAGGAAAATAAATTTCACTTATATTTTTCCTCACAGAAGGTATTGGACAGATGTCACAAGTCCACTGCAGACACCCTCTATAGAAAAAGTATTGAAAATGAAGGAAAAAATATAGTAATTTTCACTTTTATTTCTCCTCTCTCTGGCCCTGACACACAGAAGGTATTGGAAAGATGTCACAAGTCACTGAAGACACCTTCTATTGAAAAAGTACAGAAAATGCTGTGAAAAAAAAATGGTACTGTAGCTATAAAATATTGCCAGCCTGCCACGACACACAATAGTCCTTAAAAGGACTTTTGGGTCTTTGAAACGTTTTTCTGCTAAATAGATTGCTATCACACTCCATAGACTCTCTGTCCCTTCCGAAGCGCAGCTCTCCCTGACTACAAATGAGCCCAACATGCGTCATCGGGTGCTATATATAGCACCCGATGACGTGTTCTGGCCAGCCAATCACTGTAATGCCAGTAGCCAACATGGTTACTGGCATTACAGTGAGGGCAGTACTTACCTGCAAGTTTATTGGCTGCATAGCAGCCGCGAAACGTGTGGGGAGGAGACTCGAGCATGGCGCTCAAGCACATGTTGTACTCAGCCGAATACCGCCATGTGCCGAGCATAGAGATGCTCAAGCCGAACAGCAATTTGGCCGAGCATGCTCGCTCAACACTAGTTATTATCGTATTTTCACTCTATAAGATGCACTCCCCCCCCCCCCCCCAAAGAGTAGGGAAAATGTTAGCACGTCTTATAAAGCGAGGAGTTAGTGTGCTACTTGCCCTCGTATTACCTTTGAGCCCTGATCTTCCCCCAGGCGCCGCATTGTGTCCTGACAGCATACAGAATCAGGATACAGTGCACATTATGACCTGACGCTGTGCGATATCCGGTCACAGTGCAGCGCTGCATTAAGGCCTGGGCTACACTGCGACTTTTTGTAGCGCAACTGATTGGTTTTAACTATTTACTGACAGCTGCAGTCCACAAGATTAAATTAAACTAAATGTGTTCATTTGGACTACAGCTGTAGTTAAACTGTTAAAATCAATGAGTCACGCTACAAAAATTCAGTGTAGCCCAGGCCTAAGAGCTGATGGATCTCCCAAGTGGCAGCACTGTCTGGAGCAGGAGCAGGAGAGGTAAGTTTTATATACACTGCTCAAAAAAATAAAGGGAACACAAAAATAACACATCCTAGATCTGAGTTAATTAAATATTCTTCTGAAATACTTTGTTCTTTACATAGTTGAATGTGCTGACAACAAAATCACACAAAAATTAAAAATGGAAATCAAATTTTTCAACCCATGGAGGTCTGGATTTGGAGTCACACTCAAAATTAAAGTGGAAAAACATACTACAGGCTGATCCAACTTTGATGTAATGTCCTTAAAACAAGTCAAAATGAGGCTCAGTAGTGTGTGTGGCCTCCACGTGCCTGTATGACCTTCCTACAATGCCTGTGAATGCTCCTGATGAGGTGGCGGACGGTCTCCTGAGGGATCTCCTCCCAGACCTGGACTAAGCATCTGCCAACTCCTGGACAGTCTGTGGTGCAACAGTCTGTTGGTGGATAGAGTGAGACATGATGTCCCAGATGTACTCAATTGGATTCAGGTCTGGGGAACGGGCGGGCCAGTCCATAGCATCAATGCCTTCGTCTTGCAGGAACTGCTGACACACTCCAGCCACATGAGGTCTAGCATTGTCTTGCATTAGGAGGAACCCAGGGCCAACCGCACAAGCATATGATCTCACAAGGGGTCTGAGGATCTCATCTCGGTACCTAATGGCAGTCAGGCTACCTCTGGCGAGCACATGGAGGGCTGTGCGGCCCTCCAAAGAAATGCCACTCCACACCATTACTGACCCAATGCCAAACCGGTCATGCTGGAGGATGTTGCAGGCAGCAGAACGTTCTCCACAGCGTCTCCAGACTCTGTCACGTCTGTCACATGTGCTAAGTGTGAACCTGCTTTCATCTGTGAAGAGCACAGGGCGCCAGTGGTGAATTTGTCAATCTTGGTGTTCTCTAGCAAATGCCAAACGTCCTGCACGGTGTTGGGCTGTAAGCACAACCCCCACCTGTGGACGTCGGGCCCTCATATCACCCTCATGGAGTCTGTTTCTGACCGTTTGAGCAGACACATGCACATTTGTGGCCTGCTGGAAGTCATTTTGCAGGGCTCTGGCAGTGCTCCTCCTGTTCCTTATTGCACAAAGGCGGAGGTTGCGGTCTTGCTGCTGGGTTGTTGCCCTCCTACGGCCTCCTCCACGTCTCCTGATGTACTGGCCTGTCTCCTGGTAGCGCCTCCATGCTCTGGACACTACGCTGACAGACACAGCAAACCTTCTTGCCACAGCTCGCATTGATGTGTCATCCTGGATAAGCTGCACTACCTGAGCCACTTGTGTGAGTTGTAGACTCCGTCTCATGCTACCACTAGAGTGAAAGCACCGCCAGCATTCAAAAGTGACCAAAACATCAGCCAGGAAGCATAGGAACTGAGAAGTGGTCTGTGATCACCACCTGCAGAACCACTCCTTTATTGGGGGTGTCTTGCTAATTGCCTATAATTTCCACCTGTTGTCTATCCCATTTGCACAACAGCATGTGAAATTGATTGTCACTCAGTGTTGCTTCCTAAGTGGACAGTTTGATTTCACAGAAGTGTGATTGACTTGGAGTTACATTGTGTTGTTTAAGTGTTCCCTTTATTTTTTTGAGCAGTGTATATTTTTTTTTGTCTGATCTGAGGTCTGATGAAGATTATAGGAGGCCACATGAGACTGAGGTCTGATTAACGTTGTGGTTCTGATCTGAGGTCTGATTAACATTGGGGAGTCTGATGAAAAATATTCTCATTTTCATCCTCAAAAACTTAGGTTCGTCGTATGGTCTAGTGCATCTTACAGATCGAAAAATATGGTACTTACCCTTCCCTTAATCCGCCAATGCTGTTATTTGTGCTGCACTCACACAGGCTGAGGGCTTTTCTGCCCAGGTACTAGACGAATGTCTGACCTTCTCTTTCTGTTCAGCTGAGTTTATTATTTTGCAGTAATTACCCGTCCCTCACTCTTCCAATGTCACTGTCTCTGCTGCACTCACACAGGCTGTGGGCTTTTCTTCCTGGGTCCCAACTAGATGTGTGCCCTTCTCTTCCTGCTCAGCTGTGTTTACCATTATACAGTACTTGGGCAGCGACTGAGCCACAGGGGCATGCGTGAGTGTAGGTGGCCTGATGGGTTTAGTAGTAGTTGTATGGTTCCGAAGTGATGGGAAGGGCACACTCTGGTTCTTGAGATCCTCTTGCGTGATGGTGGTCGAGGTGACCTTGGTGTTGATGGCTTTACATTGTGTGGCAGGGTCCCTGTTGTCATGATGCCAACACATTGCAGTGTAAATGTAATGAAAGAAGCAATGATGAAACAGGTGTGTGACAGAATGGCTTCTTTACAAAAATTTTTTAGATGCAGACAATTCAGGACCTCCTGGAGTTCAACCTGACACGCAACTTTTTCATCTTCAATGAACGACACTACCACCAGCTCAGGGGTACCGCAATGGGGAGCCCATGTGCACCGGCATATGCAAATTTACCCCTGGGCTGGTGGGAAGCAAATTATATCTGGTCAGATGATCTCAGCCATTGGCATGATAACATCGGCCTTTGGCTGAGATTTATTGATTATTTTTTTTGTGCTATGGAGGGGAACCAAGGATTCCTTCAATAACTTTGTTGAGACCGTCAATGAGAACGAATTAGGCCTAAGATTCACTTCCACATGCGACTCCAACACTCTCCCATTTCTTGATGTGCAAATAGAAAGAGGACAGAATAATTCAATTAGCACTACCATATTCTGCAAAACAACAGCAACAAATAGTCTGTTAAAATGGGAGAGTGCACACCCCTACCCGCTACGCAAAGGGATTCCGAGAGGACAATATATGAGAATACGATGCAATTGTTCAAACATGACTAATTTTTTAAAAACAAGCAAACGACTTGAGGGCAAGGTTCAGAGAAAGAGGATACCCAGATGGGTGCGTCCAAAAGAGAAACACTATTAGTCCCGAAAAAACTTGAGAACACACAAAAACAAGTGAAAATAATTATGGGAATGTTTGACAATTCACATGAATGCGTTAGACAGATAATAACAAAACACTGGGACATATTATATGACGACCCGGATCTTCGGGATGCTATTGGACCCCGTCCACAGATTACATATAGACGAGGGCGCAGTCTGAGGGATAGACTGGTTCATAGCCATTTCCAGGCCCCAGTAAAAGAAGGAGGTTGGCTCACACGTTGCCCAGTGGGCATGTTCAAGTGCGGAAAATGTGTAGCATGTAGCCAAGTGAGGATAGCAAAAGAATTCACATGTTCAAAAACAGGCATGGTATATAAAATAAAGGATTTTATTAATTGTCAGACAACAGATGTGATCTATCTAGCACAATGTAGCTGTCCATTAGACTTCATTGGAAAAACGAAAAGGGAACTGAGATGACGTATTAGAGATCACTACAATGACATCATGAACAAAAAAGATACATCTGTGGCAAGATATATGAACACAATACATGGAGGAAATACGAACAGCATTAAGTTTATTGGAATTGAACACATTCCGCAAATGCGGAGAGGAGGAGGGGACTGGTATAATAGGATCCTGAGAAAGGAAGCAAGATGGATCTTTGAAATGCAATCAATCGCAGTCGCACCCGAAGGATTAAATGAGACCCTTTCTGTTAAGCCAGTTTTATAATCTAATTTAGGGGTGCATATGTATGCTTAAATGGCAATCCCGAGGACCCTGGAACATAACTAGTGTGAATTAAACTAATACTGAAGACTGTTTCCCAATACTACATGTATGAACTACGCTGGATACAATACCCCATGTGTAAGATCTGATTACATAGCACCCAGAATGGGAATGTTAATGCTGTCTAAATATGAACATCAAGATAGTGATCAAGATGACTGTATACTTTATATAGATCACACAATTCTATACAAGCGATAGTTTTGTGTATGGGACTAATATGTGAAATGTCCACGTTTTAGTGAAAGGATATAATGCTGTGACTGACAATAGCTATGTCTCCGTATACCCACAGATTATAACAATGCCTCACTGATCTATGTAACAGTGATTAGAAACACTTCTCCCTACACTCCCTTAATGCCAGATCGCTCTGCAGATGAGTGCAGTAGTGATAAAAGAAATGCCCCTCTGTGCTCAGTAAGTGTCAGATCGCGCTGCTGATCATTGCAGCAGCAAATCTGACAGTGGGAGGGGGAGTGACGACCGGGGACGCGTTGGAAGGTCCCCATAGTAACGGACCCGCCCCCCGTGCGTCACGTCCGCCTAGAGGCAGGAGCAGGGAGCGAGATCGTGATGAGGTAAGTTTTGCCTGATCCGCCCCTGAGGAGCCCGTTATCCAAGGCGAAACGCGTTGAAGTATCTAGTAGAAACAACTCAGCAGATCTTAATATAGGAAGGGTATAATTTAGACCAGGCCCGAGGTATCCTGAGGCTGGGGGTCGCTCTTTTCAGGGTGAGTGCTCCGACATACAGCCACTAGACTCTTCCCCTACCCGAGACTAGAGACTGTAGGCTGTAGTGATTCAGGGGAGCAGCTCGCTACACTGACCCACGCCTCAAGTGGAAATAAGAGACCTGGCTACCTAACCCTTATTCAGCTACATTTTAGCATCACTACACTATGTTTTAAGTAAATTTAAATAAGTTATTTTTTTATTTTTGATAAGGCACAGTCCGTTTAAGTCCAATATCTAGTAAGCCGTGAGTGAGAATAGGAAATGCGAAGACAGAGCATCAATTCTATCAATAAGGTTTAGACAATTTAGGACAGGTCTTACTCGTAATGGACCAGCTGATGTTAAACAGTAGTGTAGTATCCTCAGATGTTCCAGTTTTACAGTTGCACAGATAATCATAGACCAAAAATTGACTTTAAAATAGTTGAAGCAATCTTTCTTACGCTGCACTTTGCAAACTGACTTGTATCTTAGCATCAAGATGTGGGGTGTAATACATTGCTTTAAGCAATATCTTGCAAACAACTAGGGCATTCCCCTATGTGGCAGGCATACACTTCTGCTACATTATTTGTACAGGTTGGTAAAACACTCTTCCACCTTGGGATGTGAAGGTATACACAGGTGGGATAAACTGTGTGGTGTGTGCTCATGCACTGCAGACTTCTCCTGAAAAAGGATGCAGTAGAGTCGTTCTTTTTTAAAACTGGCCACCTCTACAGGTTTTTCTCTACACCTCTCTTGCATCTGGTCTGCTTTCTCAAAATGTTCTGGCTCTATCCTGGATAGTACCAGGTCCAAGATGACAAAAAAAGAGAAAAGTGTAGCAGCACAACAAAAATTGTATATTGTTCCTTACTGTGGTAGTGCCCGCTGTGTCAGAAGCCAGTCTTAAGCTTCCCCAACTCCAGATGCAATTGTAAAAGAAACTGCAGCACTCTCCAGCCTTGGTCTTTCAAACTTTATTCACCAATTCAATGCGACGTTTCGATCTGTGTGATCTTTCTCAAGCAATTTAACAATGTGAAATAAAACCGGATACATATACCCTACTAAACGGGTCACATGACCCAATCAATTATGTTAATAAACAATTTACAAAAAAGTGTGTACCACCCCTTTCAGGGTTCGCCCTATTATAGGATTAGCTTAGCATGTATTATCAATTATCACATATTGTGCATAAAAAATAAAGAATATATGACTCTATCAACTCACTGCGGTGCATAATGTAGACCAGGGGAAAGCATCACTCAGGTGGACCAAACTCTATCGGCATGTATAGCCGATTGCCTCGCTTCCCTCGGCGTTCCTCTATGTCAAATGCGCCTGCGCACCACTTCCATGACGTCAGCCATGTGCATCTGCATAGTATGCTCCTCCGGTGCCATGGAAACCAAACGCCTTCCATCCACACCACCACTAGCGTACAGTGCTCATGTGCGCCCAACGCACGTAGTGATAGGATCCGGCGTCGGGCCTCCCGTCATCGTGCAGCGCCCTTACAGCTGGTGTCATTGTAACCATGTACACAGTCCTCTTCTGAACAAAACCTATATACGGTAAAGGCTCCTATATATTCATATATATCCTGCCCACCGTCAGGAGCAAATCAGTCTGTAATCATTGGTACAAGGGGTTGTTGGAACATCGATGTTCAAGAATAGAAATTGAAAATGAACGCAAATTGCTAAACATACTAGGTGTCCACTACTCGTCCACATCTTAAGGTTAGAGTACCTAGTCGGATTAAATTGAGTTTAGCCTCATGATAAATTATTTGGGGCTCATACACTCATGTTTATAGGGCGGCACTTTCCAACTTAGATCATAAAAGATAAATATCACCTCTGTTCTAGAGTGGACAAGTACCATCTCCAATCAAGCAATTGTGATGATCACAATGGTGACAAGTCTCCCTCCATTGTGATATCGGGTCGACGTGCACACCCTTGGACCACCCCATTAAATTCTAGGAGGGCGTACCTTCCAACCAAGAGGGACGCCCTTCCTTAGTGACAAACACTTCATTCCTGTTCTGTCAGGTGGTAAGTATCTCCGTCTCCGGGTATACCTCTATGTCCCAACATTCCCAGGTCATCTCATTCAATACAACCCCCTCCTCTATGAACACATAGACCATATGGCTGCTCAATACCGGCTGTGTAGCTCAATTACCCATATGTGGAGCAAGCAATGGAAACCATATATTATAATCCAATGTTTCATGAACAGACCCAAGACTTGCTCCCCCCGTGGGATGAACATACAAAATAGGCCCAAAACGTTATTTTACAGAATAGGCTACCATTCAATTGTTTATGTTCAGTCTCCTCAGTCCGCTTCCCCAGGTCTCATCTGCATATGCAGATATCTGTAAAAGCAGACAGAGAAAATGTGAAAAAAAATAATAATTAAAAATGCTTATAAATAATCTCAGCCTATCAGGTTGGGTACAACCTTAATTTAAAAAAATCCAATACTTATAGTATAGTATTAATTAAACAAGTGAGGTGAAGACTAAACTTCGTACAGTCAATAGAGTGACCCAATCTTAAACTCCCTGTTGAGGCCTTTAGGTTTGAGTGTTTGTAACTCGTAGATCCACCTCAACTCAACATCCTTTTTAATAATTTTTCCCTGTCACCCCCTCTTCTTTGGGGTGGAACTCCATCTATAATTCGGAAGCGTAGTTGCGAGATGTTGTGCTTAAATTTTAGGAAATGTTCTGGAACTGGTAGTTCAGTCTTGGAACTGTTGGCCTCCCTTACACCTGAAAGTAGTTTACGTATATCATATCGGTGTTGGTTCACTCTCTTTCTAAACTCTTGGGTTGTTTCTCCCACATAAAAGAGTCCACATGGACACTGGAGCACATAAATCACGTACTCCGATCTACATGTGTAGTAGTTCCTGATCTGGTAGGTTTTCCCTGTCCTGGGATATGCAAAGGAGCTTCCCTTTAAAATCCCATTACAGTTGCAACAACCCAAGCAGGGAAAACAACCCTTTCTCTGTATTTTTGGTGAACTGAGCTGTTTGGGATCCGCATTCACTAGCTTATCACCTACATTACGTGGCCATCTGTATGACATAAGGGGAGTGGTACGAAATGCCTCAATATCATTGGAATGACTCAGTGAGAATGTGCCAACTGTTCTTGAGGACATGTGATATCTGTTTACTGAGTATTGTGTGAGTCGACACAAAAGGAACGCTCTTGTTCTCCTCTCGTTGTTCCTTATACTTCAAAAGATCTTCCCTTTTAAATTGATTAACCCTCCGCTTATGCCTCTGTACCATGGGCCTTGGGTAACCTCTCTCATAGAACCTGTTGCACATCTCACTGAGCCTCACCTCCAGTCTCTCTTCATCTGTTACTATTCTTTTTACCCTAAGTAGTTGGCTATAGGGCAGTGACTCTTTCATAAATCCTGGATGGTCACTCTGGAATAGCAGCATGTTGTTCCTGTCTGTGGGTTTTACAAACAAATCAGTTTGAAGTTTACCTCCTATACAGTATACTGTCATGTCCAGGAACTGCAGGCTAGTTTGGGAGTACACGGCCGTAAACTGTAATTCCGCATGTACTGAATTTATATACCCCTGGAACTCCAGTAAACTTTCAAGTGTTCCAGTCCAGACAAAAAATATGTCTATATACCTCATCCAGCCCTTCACAGAAGTAAAGTGGCTGGATGGGTATATAGAACACTCCTCAAATTTGTTCATATAAAGATTTGCATAAGTTGGGGCCACATTGGACCCCATTGCGGTCCCCCGCTGCTGTACATAGTAGGTGTCCTCAAAGAGGAAATAGTTACACGTGAGGACAATCTCCAACAAGGAAAGAACAAACCTATCAATCTCCGGTCTGATCTCACCTTTGGAGAGAGTTAATCAATTTAAAGAAAATCTGTAATTTAATGCGCCTATAAAACTTTTGCAGATCTATCTCATAATTGAACCAGTCTATATCTGAATAAGGACAAAATGATAACCCCTTTTTCAACAGTGAAATTTCATCATGTTTTATCTAATGAGGAAATTTCACTGTTGGAAAAGGGGTTATCATTTTGTCCTTATTCAGATATAGACTGGTTCAATTATGAGATAGATCTGCAAAAGTTTTATAGGCGCATTAAATTACAGGTTTTCTTTAAAGAAACCCCTAAGACGACCACTATGATGGCTAAACAGGATATTGCAAATACTGATATGTTGTGTTTAAAGGAGACGGGTTTACACTTGCATAGTGATTTTAAACCACCTGTCATAAAAGATGCAGTGAACACATACATAGACCAACAGCAATAGACATGGTAACAACAATAATTTGAGTCAGGGAGAAAAAAGAGCACTGAGAGAGCTTAGTAGTAGAAAAGAGATCACAATAAAAAAAGCTGATAAAGAAGGAGCTACGGTAATTATGGACACCGACAAATACATAGCGGAGATACAACGGCAATTGGGGGATAGTGCAGTATATCGAGCATTGGATGTGGACCCCAAATTCGCTATTAGATTGAAATTACTAATAGATGATGCTTATGCGTCTCATTTAATTGACGATAAGCTACATGAATATCTATTGGTAGATAAACCGGTGACACCATTACTGTACTCATTGCCTAAAATTCATAAAAATTTGCTTGATCCACCTGGGCGTCTCATAGTCTCTGGGATTGGATCAATTTTTTCACCAGCAGCTATTTTTTTCGATAGATATCTCAGAGACTATGCCATGTCAACTAGGTCCTATGTAAAAGACACAACTGACTTCCTCAAGAAATTGCAAACATTGCAGGTAGAGGAAAGGCAATATCTTGTTTCCTTTGATGTGGTCAGTCTCTATACGAGTATTGACCACATCAAAGGATTGGATTCAGTTGAATGGACTCTCTCCAACGGTGAGATCAGACCGGAGATTGCTAGGTTTGTTCTTTCCTTGTTGGAGATCGTCCTCACGTGTAACTATTTCCTCTTTGAGGACACCTACTATGTACAGCAGCGGGGGACCGCAATGGGGTCCAATGTGGCCCCAACTTATGCAAATCTTTATATGAACAAATTTGAGGAGTGTTCTATATACCCATCCAGCCACTTTACTTCTGTAAAGGGCTGGATGAGGTATATAGACATATTTTTTGTCTGGACTGGAACTCTTGAAAGTTTACTGGAGTTCCAGGGGTATATAGATTCAGTACATGCAGAATTACAGTTTACGGCCGTGTACTCCCAAACTAGCCTGCAGTTCCTGGACACGACAGTATACTGTATAGGAGGTAAACTTCAAACTGATTTGTTTGTAAAACCCACAGACAGGAACAACATGCTGCTATTCCAGAGTGACCATCCAGGATTTATGAAAGAGTCACTGCCCTATAGCCAACTACTTAGGGTAAAAAGAATAGTAACAGATGAAGAGAGACTGGAGGTGAGGCTCAGTGAGATGTGCAACAGGTTCTATGAGAGAGGTTACCCAAGGCCCATGGTACAGAGGCATAAGCGGAGGGTTAATCAATTTAAAAGGGAAGATCTTTTGAAGTATAAGGAACAACGAGAGGAGAACAAGAGGGTTCCTTTTGTGTCGACTCACACAATACTCAATAAACAGATATCACATGTCCTCAAGAACAGTTGGCACATTCTCACTGAGTCATTCCCTGACATTGAGGCATTTCGTACCACTCCCCTTATGTCATACAGATGGCCACGTAATGTAGGTGATAAGCTAGTGAATGTGGATACCAAACAGCTCAGTTCATCAAAAATACAGAGAAAGGGTTGTTTTCCCTGCTTGGGTTGTTGCAACTGTAATGGGATTTTAAAGGGAAGCTCCTTTGCATATCCCAGGATAGGGAAAACCTACCAGATCAGGAACTACTACACATGTAGATCGGAGTACGTGATTTATGTGCTCCAGTGTCCATGTGGGCTCTTTTATGTGGGAGAAACAACCCAAGAGTTTAGAAAGAGAGTGAACCAACACCGATATGATATACGTAAACTACTTTCAGGTGTAAGGGAGGCCGACAGTTCCAAGACTGAACTACCAGTTCCAGAACATTTCCTAAAATTTAAGCACAACATCTCGCAACTACGCTTCCGAATTATAGATGGAGTTCCACCCCAAAGAAGAGGGGGTGACAGGGAAAAATTATTAAAAAGGATGAAGTTGAGGTGGATCTACGAGTTACAAACACTCGAACCTAAGGGCCTCAACAGGGAGTTTAAGATTGGGTCACTCTATTGACAGTACGAAGTTTAGTCTTCACCTCACTTGTTTAATTAATACTATACTCTAAGTATTGTTTTTTTTTATTATTAAGATTGTACCCAACCTGATAGGCTGAGATTATTTATAAGCATTTTTTATTATTATTTTTTTCACCTTTTACAGATAACTGCGTATGCAGATGAGACCTGGGGAAGCGGACTGAGGAGACTGAACATAAACAATTGAATGGTAGCCTATTCTGTAAAATAACGTTTTGGGCCTATTTTGTATGTTCATCCCACGGGGGGAGCAAGTCTTGGGTCTGTTCATGAAACATTGGATTATAATATATGGTTTCCATTGCTTGCTCCACATATGGGTAATTGAGCTACACAGCCGGTATTGAGCAGCTATATGGTCTATGTGTTCATAGAGGAGGGGGTTGTATTGAATGAGATGACCTGGGAATGTTGGGACATAGAGGTATACCCGGAGACGGAGATACTTACCACCTGACAGAACAGGAATGAAGTGTTTGTCACTAAGGAAGGGCGTCCCTCTTGGTTGGAAGGTACACCCTCCTAGAATTTAATGGGGTGGTCCAAGGGTGTGCACGTCGACCCGATATCATAATGGAGGGAGACTTGTCACCATTGTGATCATCACAATTGCTTGATTGGAGATGGTACTGGTCCACTCTAGAACAGAGGTGATATTTATCCCTTATGATCTGAGTTGGAAAGTGCCGCCCTATAAACATGAGTGTATGAGCCCCAAATAATTTATCATGAGGTTAAACTCAATTTAATCCGACTAGGTACTCTAACCTTAAGATGTGGACGAGTAGTGGACACCTAGTATGTTTAGCAATTGGCGTTCATTTTCAATTCATTTTAAATTTTTATTCTTGAACATCGATGTTCCAACAACCCCTTGTACCAATGATTACAGACTGATTTGCTCCTGACGGTGGGCAGGATATATATGAATATATAGGAGCCTTTACCGTATATAGGTTTTGTTCAGAAGAGGACTGTGTACATGGTTACAATGACGCCAGCTGTAAGGGCGCTGCACGATGACGGGAGGCCCGACGCCGGATCCTATCACTACGTGCGTTGGGCGCAAACGCGCACTGTACGCTAGTGGTGGTGTGGATGGAAGGCGTTTGGTTTCCATGGCACCGGTGGAGCATACTATGCAGACGCACATGGCTGACGTCATGGAAGAGGTGCGCAGGCGCATTTGACATAGAGGAACGCCGAGGGAAGCAAGGCAATCGGCTATACATGCCGATAGAGTTTGGTCCACCTGAGTGATGCTTTCCCCTGGTCTACATTATGCACCGCAGTGAGTTGATAGAGTCATATATTCTTTATTTTTTATGCACAATATGTGATGATTGATAATACATGCTAAGCTAAACCTATAATAGGGCGAACCCTGAAAGGGGTGGCACACACTTTTTTGTAAATTGTTTATTAACATAATTGATTGGGTCATGTGACCCGTTTAGTAGGGTATATGTATCCAGTTTTATTTCACATTGTTAAATTGCTTGAGAAAGATCACACAGATCGAAACGTCACATTGAATTGGTGAATAAAGTTTGAAAGACCAAGGCTGGAGAGTGCTGCAGTTTCTTTTACAATTGCATCTGGAGTTGGGGAAGCTTAAGACTGGCTTCTGACACAGCGGGCACCACCACAGTAAGGAACAATATACAATTTTTGTTGTGCTGCTACACTTTTCTCTTTTTTTGTCATCTTGGACCTGATACTATCCAGGATAGA
Organism: Bufo bufo; assembly: GCF_905171765.1. Lineage (NCBI taxonomy): Eukaryota > Metazoa > Chordata > Amphibia > Anura > Bufonidae > Bufo > Bufo bufo. The sequence continues at coordinate 569,926,111 of NC_053391.1, read as the reverse complement.
GCCAGAACATTTTGACCTGGCCTGTCAGCTACATACAGTGAGGAACAGAAGTATTTGAACAGCCTGCAATTTTGCCCACTTTAGAAATCATGGAGGGGTCTGAAATTCACATTGTAGGTGCATTCCCACTCTGAGAGCCAGAACAAAAAAATATATATATAATTCAGGAGATCACATTGTATGATTTTTAAAGAATTTATTTGTCTTGCACTGCTGAACATAAGTATTTGAACACCTGAGAAAATCAGTGTTAATATTTGGTACAGAAGCCTTTGTTTGCAATTACAGAGGTCAAACGTTTCCTGTAGTTCTTGACCAGGTTTGCACACACTGATACAGGGATTTTGGCCCACTCCTCTACACAGATCTCCTCTAGATCTGTCAGGTTTCGGGGTTATTGCTGATCAACACAGAGTTTCAGCTCCCTCCAAAGGTGTTCTATTGGATTTAGTTCTGGAGACTGGCTAGGCCACTCCAGAACCTTGATATGCTTCTTACGGAGCCACTCCTTGGTTATCCTGGCTGTGTGCTTCGGGTCGTTGTCATATTGGAAGACCCAGCCATGACCCATCTTCAATGCTCTGACTGAGGGAAGGAGGTTGTTGCTCAAAATCTCACAATAAATGGCCCCATTCATCCTCTCCATAATACAGTGCAGTCTCTGTCCCCTTCACAGAAAAGCACCTCCAAAGCATGATGTTACCACCCCCATGCTTCACAGTAGCGATGATGTTCTTGGGATGCAACTCATCCTTCTTTTTCCTCCAAACATGACGAGTGAAGTTTAGACCAAGAAGTTCTACTTTGGTCTCATCTGACCACATGACTTTCTCCCATGCCTCCTCTGGATCATCCATATGCTCATTGGCAAACTTCAGACGGGCCTGGACATGTGATGACTTGAGCAGGGGAACCTTCCGTGCAATGCATGATTTGAAACCATGACAGCGTAGTGTTCTACCGACAGTGACCTTTGAAACTGTGGTCCCAGCTTTCTTCATGTCATTGACCAGCTCCTCCCTTGTAGTTCTGGGCTGATTCCTCACCTTTCTTATCATCAGTGATACCCCACGAGGTGAGATCTTGCATGGAGCCTCAGTCCGAGAGAGACTGACAGTCGTCTTTAGCCTCTTCTATTTTCTAACAATTGCTCCAACAGTTTATCTACAGTGCTGCCCATAATTATTCATACCCCTGGCAAATTTTGACTTAGTTACTTTAATTCAATCAGCAAGTAATTTTTTGACGGGAAATGACATAGGTGTCTCCCAAAAGATAATAAGACGATGTACAAGAGGCATTATTGTGGAAAAAAATATTTCTCAGCTTTTATTTACATTTGAGCAAAAAATAAAAGATGTTCTGCACTGTGGGAAATCTCAGAGGATGTGGTTGGAAGCCAAAAGTGACACCTGTGCTGGCCAGGAGGATAAATAGAGAGGTGAAAAGGATCCAAGGATCACCACCAAGGCCATCCTGGTGAATCTGGGCTCTGCTGGTGGCAATGTCTCAAGGCAGACAATCCAACGGACACTGCACACTGCTGGGTTCCACTTCTCCAGATAAGACACACAAAAGCTCGCTTGGCCTTTGCAAAAGCTCATCTGGACAAAGAAGAAAACTTCTGGTCTTCTGTGTTATGATCAGATGAAACAAAAATCGAATTGTTTGGTCACAATGATGTTTCCTTCATTTGGCGTAAAAAAGAGAAACCTTCAAACCAAAAAACACCATCCCCACTGTCAAACATGGTGGTGGGAACCTAATGCTTTGGGGGTGTTTTTCAGCCAATGAACCAGGGAACCTAATCACAGTAAACGGCACCATGAAAAAAAAGCAATACATGAGGATTCTCAACGACAACATCAGGCAGTCTGCCGAGAAACTTGGCCTTGGCACCAGTGGACATTTCAGCATGACAATGACCCAAAACACACAGCAAAAGTGGTGAAGAAATGGTTAGCAGACAACAACATTAACGTTTTGGAGTGGCCCAGCCAAAGTCCAGACTTGAATCCAATTGAGAATCTGTGGAGGGAGCTAAAGATCAGGGTGATGGCAAGACGATCCTCCAACCTGAAAGATTTGGAGCTCATTGCTAAAGATGAATGGGCAAAAATACCTGTGGATACATGCAAAAAGCTGGTCTGCAATTATAGGAAGCGTTTGATTGCTGTAATAGCCAATAAAGGCTTTTCTATTGATTATTGAGAAGGGTATGAATAATTTTGGACTGGGCACTTTTTGCTCAAATGTAAATAACAGCTGAGAAATGTTTTTTTTTCCACAATAATGCCTCTTGTACATCGTCTTCTTATCTTTTGGGAGACTCTTATGTCATTTCCCGTCAAAAAATTACTTGCTGGTTGAATAAAAGTAACCAAGTCAAAATTTGTCAGGGGTATGAATAATTATGGGCAGCACTGTATTTTCACCAAGTTGCTTGGCAATTGCCCCATAGCCCTTTCCAGCCTTGTGGAGGTCCACAATTTTGTCTCTGGTGTCTTTTGACAGCTCTTTTTTGTCTTGCACATGGTAGTAGTTGGCATCTGACTGACTTTGGGGTGGACAGGGGTCTTTAAAGAGCTCAGACAGGTGCTACTAAGTTAGATTAATAAGTGGAGTAGAGGACCTTTTAAAGGCACAGTAACAGGTCTTTGAGAGCCAGAATTCTTGCTGTTTCTCAGGTGTTCAAATACTTATGTTCAGCAGTGCAAGACAAATAAATTCTTTAAAAATCATAGAATGTGATTTCTTGATATTTTTTTTTTTATTCTGTCTCTCAGAGTGGGAATGCACCTACAATGTGAATTTCAAACCCCTCCATGATTTCTACGTGGGAGAACTTGCAAAACCGCAGGGTGTTCAAATACTTTTGTTCCTCACTGTTTTTGTGCTTCCTTCTCCTAGCACTACGCTAGGCTAGACTATAACAGACTCTCTCATTGGAATAGACTGGCTCTAGAATGTTCTTCCTTCTCTTTTATAGATCCACATCTAGTGGTGGCTAAGATGATGGCCTGTGATTACTATATACATACAGAAAATACGACATAAGTATACATTACACAAAAATGTATTGTTTGCACTTTCTTTTGCAGTATAATGAGATTTCTATACAGGATGCTGCCCTTACCCATCCTCTGCACTGCTGATGCCACCATTTCTACTTCACTCTGACTGGATGTGTGCCCTTTTCTTCCTGTTCAGCTGCATAACAGAAAGCCCACAGCCTGTCAGGGTGTAGCTGAGATGGCAGCATGGGCGAAGCGAGGGACAGGTAAATACTAAACAATTTTTCTTCCAGAGAATAATGCAAAGTACGTATTACCTAGAATCTGTAAAGGGCATGGAAAACTCCTTTAACAGCACCTATTCAAATAATGGTTATTTTTAAATGTTAGTATCTTTCTTGTAAGACTACATGTTTCCACTGTAACCTTGTATCTGGAAAGAAGTATACATTTGTAATGGCTGACACATCGATATGTAAAATAATATTTATGATATTATTAGTCATCTTACTTGCATTTTTTCCTAGGCTGAGGTAAGGTCCTGTCATGTGGCTCCCCCTGCTGGTGGTGTTAGCTCTTATTCTCCTGTATAGATGGTACAGACAGAGTCAGATCCTAGAAAATCTCACAGATAAATATGTCTTCATCACTGGATGCGACACTGGATTTGGAAATGTGCTGGCGAAGCAACTGGACAAACGTGGGATGAAAGTGCTGGCGTCATGTCTAACAGAGAAAGGGGCTGAGAACCTGAAGAAAGAGGCATCAAGTCGACTACAAACAGTAATTCTAGATGTTGCAGACAGTGAGAGTGTCAGCTCAGCTGCCAAGTGGATTGCTAGTATTGTCGGAAATCACGGTGAGTAGCAAAAAAGAAAAATATTTGAATAAATATACTTTATATTAGAATGCCACTAATTTCATATAGAAATGTGGAGGTTTCTTTGTCAGAATCAATATGAACCGGAAAAAAAATGCGGAGAGCTCTACCAAGTGCTGTATTAGACTACATTCACATGGCCATTTTGCATCCATGTGCATCCATTTTCTGTCTGTCTGTTTATTTTTAATGGACATTTTGCATATGTTTTAAATGGCCATTAAAAACTGCCATTTAAAAGGATGCATCTAATTGGCTTTCTTTTAATCTTAACCCCTGTAGAGCCCTAAGTATACATAATGTCCCCCCATAGTGCTCCCCAGTATAAAAATGGCCTCCTTTGTACCGGCTAAGTATAAAGAATGTCCCACTTGGTGTCCCTAGCATGAATAATGGCCCCCTGTGCCCTCAGTATACATAGTTTAAAAGTGTAACTGCCATTTTTTTTTTTTTTTTTTTTGAAAGGGGGTAATGTGTAGGGGTGCCATTTTTCTAATATACTTTACTTGGGTAAATCAGTTATTTATAGTAGGAAACTTTGGCAGAAGTGTCTCTTAGCAGCTTTCTCTCAATTGAGCTTTGCTCAGGCACACCCATCTTCCTGACAGCATAGTCCTGTGCTGGCTAGGAAGATAGACTGGTATGGGAGGTGCTGGGCGTCTGTCCTCACTGCTTCCTCACTGGGGACAGTACAGTCATAACTATAAATGAAATATATATTTATACATTTAGGTCCAGGTTACTGATCAGCATGGCCAACGCTGTCAGTGAGCTTTTCTCCTGTACTCCGGGCACGCTGTGTAATGAACCAGCCACCAGGAGTGATGCCTGAGTGAGTAGTAAGTGCTCGCTACTGGCAATGCAGGGAGACAGGGGGAAGCTGTTCAACCATATATACAGACAGTAATATGCTATAACTGTCCCTATATACTGTACATTAGAATAGCTTCCCTCTGCCTCCCTGCATTGAAAGTAGCATAGCAATGCAGATAGTCAAGAGAGTCTCCTTGTTGATGACTTGTGTAAGAGCAGTCACTGTTTGGGCTGAGGACTCCATGCATAGCTATGTTGATGATGGTGGTAATAGTGGCACCCGTAGCCATCACATTGGTGGTGGGGGCAGCGACAGTGGCAGTTGGGTCAAATGTAGAGAAGGGGAGGGGGGCCAAGTAGCCCACCATGATATCTCACAGTCTGATAAAAGGGAGGGTGAGGCCTCTGATGATGATTGTGTGCTGGACAGGACCTGAAAGCCAGATAGGGGTACTGTGGAAGAAACAACATCAGTGGAAAAGTCTGGTGGTGGCAGCAAAAAAGCCCAGAGGTGACATACCTTCAAAAGAACAACCAGAGCCATGTCTGCTTTGGGATTTGACAAAGGCCTCATTGTTCTGGGCTGAAATGTTGCTGAGGAATAAACCAGGTCCTACACCCTATTCACTGTTAATTGGAGTGCTGCCTTATTCTTTTAATTTTGGATCTTAAAGTGGATCATGTGCCTGTTGCTCTGAGGTATTGCACCCATTACATCTTTGTGACTGTACTGCTTTTTTTTTTTCTTGTCTGGTACTTCGGGATCTGTTGGTGCCAACCACACTGTGGGTGGGTTAGGCAAAAAACGTGCCAGAGCAAAGCCAGGCTCGGCTGCTTTTATCTCTGTGCAAGCAACTCCCATATGGCATTTTTTAACCACAAGGTGGGCACACCCACTGGGTCAATGAACAACAACATTGGGTCAGCAACATGGCCAAGTCCTTTCAGCCCCCCCTTATCTCCCCGATTTCATTGGTCTGGCTTCCACAGCAGATACTTATCTGCCTCCTCCTCTGTGGACACTCTACCATCCCCAACAGCATCAGAGCACAGAATTGCTTCCCCTCTTGCTAGCACGTGTTAAGTCAAGCTTTGTCATGCAGTGTTAGAGTTGATCGGCCTGGGCGAAAGTGGTCACACAGCACAGTCACAAGTAGCTTCTAAAGTATATCAAGCAGCAAACATCCCACTGGCTGTCACCCCGCTGATTCCAACTGAGCAACGTGGTCAGCGACAACAGCCACAACATCCTGGCTGCCCTAAACCTGCTCCCTGAATGTTTTTTTTTTTTTTTAAACTACACTAGCCTGTGAGCTAGGTGCTCACAATTTCCAGGAAACTGTCCCTTTCAGATTGTTTAGTGCACCAGACCACCTCAGTAGGGAGCAGCTCATTCTGTTCATGCTGCAGCTGTCCCTCATCCTCCTCATATGTATTTTAGAGGAGAAGCTCATGCAGGTGGCAACGGAGGAGAAAGAAAAACTGTTAACACACTTTGCTGTCCGCCCTGTAGCTGTTGGGGACCTACAATGAGAAACTCACATGGAAGAGGAAGTGCTGCCACTGGAGGAAGAAGAGGTGATGACATTGACACTAGCCACGACACCCAATTGTCTCAGTGGGGGGATGGAGTTGGAAAGAACTGGCTCCTTGGGCACACTGGCCAGAATGGCGACCTGTAGACTCACGTTCTTACCCATTGACAGGTGCATTGTTGACATCAAGTAGTCTGATGATTACTGGATAGCCATGCTTTTAGTCCTTCACTATCAAAGAAAAATTGGAGGACAAATTACGTTATAACAAGGAAACACTGTGTACTCAGCCTGCCGCAGATTTTGGCATGCAGACACCTGCCTGTGTCTAAAAGGGAGGCCCTCTCCACCGCCCATAGAGTCAACTCCCCTCCTGCCGCCACAAGCAGCAAAAGCCACAGCAGCAGCAGCCAGTTCAGTCTCCTCAACATGATGGTGCCGTTTTTTCATGTGCCATGACAGGCTGAGGCCAATCAGAAGGCCAAGAGCTTTTGTCTCAGTGCCAAGGTTCAGGTCTACCTACACTCTGGCCTGTCTCTAGTGCACACTCTGCTCCCTGAACCCATCGATTTCTGGGCATGAATACTGGAGAAGTGGCCCAAACTGACACAGTATGTCTTCTTCAAAGTCTTCCTTCTTGCCCAGCCTCCAGTGTAATCTTGGAGAGGGTTTTCAATGCTAAAAGTGGCATGGTGACACCAAAACAGACCAAGTTGTCCTCTGTCAGTGTTAAAACATCAAAAAAAGAGAGAGAGGACAGCGCCTCATGTGTGGTACTGCTGACAATATTGATGCATAGGAGTATAAAATTCGCTTACCAGAGGTTGTTGTGAGATAGTCACAACAGCTGTATAGGCTCTTGCTGGTGTATATCCCGACCAGCGAACAGGTGCTTGGCTGCAGCCTGGGTTCCTGCCTGCTCCCAAATACGTACGGGTGCTGGAGTGGAAGTAAAACTTGTGCCGGATAAAAACAGATGAACCTTTTCTACAGGCGCTGCCAAGGATACCATATAGATGAAGCGTGTAGTTAAAATGGCTTTAATATGTCTACGCGTTTCAGGGATGAATTACCCGCTTCATCAGGACAATAAAACAAGTTTAAAACAAAAAGAACATATATACAGTTGCAAGAAAAAGTATGTGAGCCCTTTGGAATTATATGGATTTCTGCACAAATTGGTCATAAAATGTGATCTGATCTTCATCTAAGTCACAACAATAGACAATCCACAGTCTGCTTAAACTAATAACACACAAAGAAATAAATGTTACCATGTTTTTATTGAACACACCATGTAAACATTCACAGTGCAGGTGGAAAAAGTATGTGAACCCCTAGACTAATGACATCTCCAAGAGCTAATTGGAGAGAGGTGTCAGCCAACTGGAGTCCAATCAATGAGATGAGAGTGGAGGTGTTGGTTACAGCTGCCCTGCCCTATAAAAAAACACACACCAGTTCTGGGTTTGCTTTTCACAAGAAGCATTGCCTGATGTGAATGATGCCTCGCACAAAAGAGCTCTCAGAAGACCTACAATTAAGAATTGTTGACTTGCATAAAGCTGGAAAGGGTTATAAAAGTATCTCCAAAAGCCTTGCTGTTCATCAGTCCACGATAAGACAAATTGTCTATAAATGGAGAAAGTTCAGCACTGCTGCTACTCTCTATAGGAGTGGCCATCCTGTAAAGATGACTGCAAGAGCACAGCGCTGACTGCTCAATGAGGTGAAGAAGAATCCTAGAGTGTCAGCTAAACACTTACAAAAGTCTCTGGCATATGCTAACATCCCTGTTAGCGAATCTACGATATGTAAAACACTAAACAAGAATGGATTTCATGGGAGGATACCACAGAGGAAGCCACTGCTGTCCAAAAAAACATTGCTGCACGTTTACAGTTTGCACAAGAGCACCTGGCTGTTCCACAGCAGTACTATTCTGTCGACAGATGAAACCAAAGTTGAGTTGTTTGGAAGAAACACACAACACTATGTGTGGAGAAAAAGAAGTACAGCACACCAACATCAAAATCTCATCCCAACTGTGAAGTATGGTGGTGTGCTCATCATGGTTTGGGGCTGCTTTGCTGCGTCAGGGCCTGGATGGATTGCTATTATCGAAGAAAAAATGAATTCCCAAGTTTATCAAGACTTTTTTTGGCTAGTTAAATTCCTTATAATGCTCTTACTCACTTTCCTTCAGCAGTTTCTTCAAAAAACAGACTTTTATAATATGTAAATGAGCTCTCTACCAGCAAGTAGGGAGGCTACTTGCTGGTAGCAGCCGCATCCTCCTTTCATAATGACGCCCCCTCCTCATGTTGATTGACAGGGCCAGCGAACGTGCTCGTCCTCTGGCTGGCCCTGTCTGCGTTCAGAATCTGGTGCCTGCGCCGTACCTGTCTTCAGTCGGCAAAGGCGCACTGAGAGGAGGACGCTAGCTCGGCCGCTCCATCCTCAATGCGCCTGCGCCATTGACGTCACATCTACACCTGGCGCAGGCGCACTGAGGAAGGAGCGGCCGAGCGAGCGTCCTCCTCTCAGTGCACCTACGCCGACTGAAGACAGGTACGGCGCAGGCGCCAGATTTTGAACGCAGACAGGGCTGCGAGCACGTTCGCTGGCCCTGTCAATCAACATGAGGAGGGGGCGTCATTTATGAAAGGAGGATGCGGCTGCTACCAGCAAGTAGCCGCCCTACTTGCTGGTAGAGAGCTCATTTACATATTATAAAAGTCTGTTTTTTGAAGAAACTGCTGAAGGAAAGTGAGTAAGAGCATTATATATTCATATATCGCAGTATAAGGAATTTAACTAGCCCAAAAAAAAATATGACTTTAGTGGGGTGACAGAAGCCCTTTAAGGCCATTTATCCATCAGCTGAAGTTCAACAGAAGATGGATGTTGCAACAAGACAACGGCCCAAAGCATAGAAGTAAATCAACAACAGAATGGCTTAAACAGAAGAAAATATACGCCTTCTGGAGTGGCCCAGTCAGAGTCCTGACCTCAACCCGATTGAGATGCTGTGGCATGACCTCAAGAAAGCGATTCACACCAGACATCCCAACAATATTGCTGAACTGAAACAGTTCTGTAAAGAGGAATTGTCAAGAATTACTCATGACCGTTGTACACGTCTGATCTGCAACTACAGGAAATGTTTGGTTAAAGTTATTGCTGCCAAAGGAGGTTCAACCAGTTATTAAATCCAAGGGTTCACATACTTTTTCCACCTGCACTGTGAATGTTTACATGGTGTGTTCAATAAAAACATGGTAACATTTAATTCTTTGTGTGTTATTAGTTTAAGCAGACTGTGATTGTCTATTGTTGTGACTTAGATGAAGATCAGATCACATTTTATGACCAATTTGTGCAGAAATCCATATAATTCCTAAGGGTTCACATACTTTTTCTTCCAACTGTATATGCTTGTCAGGTAGTGTCTTTGGCGCCAAAACAACTGTGGGGGGGGAGTAAGGAGAGGGGGGGAAAGAATTTTGGATTAGGTGTGTAACACAGCAGGGGCGTTTCTATTGTGTAGCTACTAATAAACAAGTCCTAGATGTAGATCCCATCAGTGCTATGTTGATGGTTTTATTTCTTTATTTCTTTATTTTATATAGGTGCGAGAGGGCTCCTGTCACCGCCAGTTCTGTGAGAAGGTCTGGCAGACGTTTTTCTCTACCTCTTGCATGACGTTCTTTGTTTTGGTTTCACTTTGTCATCTCCTTTCCTTCTCCCAGGTGTCACCTATTTAGACTAATTGTCTCCCTTTATATTCCCTCCCATACTACCTCACTTTGTGGTTTATACTACTTCCTGGATGAGGTGTTCACTGCTGGAGGCTGCTGGAGATAGGGCCAGGGGCTATTCATAGTATTAAGTATATTGGGCAGACTAGATGGGCCAAATGGTTCTTATCTGCCGATACATTCTATGTTTCTATGTATGTTTCTGTCCCGGAGCGCTGGTAACACAGGGAAATTCCTCCAGTTCTATGAGGCAGTCCTCAAGGCCCTGATCTTTTCTGACCGGGAAAGAGAAGGCCGGAGTACCTCGGGAACTGGAGGCGTCCCGGATCGTCCCTGGCCAACACTTTCCAGGTGTGGTCCACCATACTGGAAAGAAGGGACGGTCCCCAAAAAAGTGCAGAGTGTGTCACAGGAGGGTGATACGGAAGGACACCACCACTCAGTGTGACACGTGCCCCGATCTGGGCCTCTGCATTGAGGGTTGCTTCAGGGAGAACCACACTTCCATGGAGTACTAAATTTATAATCCCCTTCCCCAATTTTAATTCCATTTAGCCACTGACAATCGAAAAAAAACTATGGTTCTCAGACTTGACACTAAAACTAATAATTTTTTAATTTTTTTTAAATATTATTTTGTAAAACTAAAATAAATAAAAAAGTAGACATATTAGGTATCGCCGCGTCCGTAAGAATCTGCTCTATAAATATACCCCATGACCTAACCCCTCAGATGAACACGGTCAAAAAAATAAAATAAAAACTGTGCCAAAACAGCTATTTTTGGCAAATTTTCCATTTTTATCAGTTTTTTCCAGTAACAAAGCAAGGATTAACAGCCAAACAAAACCTAATATTTATTACCCTGATTCTGCAGTTTACAGAAACACCCCATATGTGGTTGTAAACTGCTGTATGACCAGACGGCATGGCGCAGAAGAAAGGAATGCCGTATGGTTTCTGGAAGGCAGGTTTTGATGGCTTTTTTTTTTTTTTTTGAAGAACCCCTGATGCACCCCTAGAGTAGAAACTCCATAAAAGTGACCACATCTAAGAAACTACACCCCTCAAGGTATTCAAAACAGATTTTACAAACTTTATTAACCCTTTAGGTGTTCCTCAACAGTTTATGGCAAATGGAGATGACATTTCAGAATTTCTATTTTTGGTAACCTTGCCTCACAAAAATGTAATATAGAGCAAAAAATCAAATGTACCCTAAAAATAGTCCCAACAAAACTGCCACCTTATCCCATAGTTTCCAAATGGGGTCGCTTTTATGGAGTTTCTACTCTAGGGGTGCATCAGGGGGGCTTCAAATGGGACATTGTATAAATAAACCAGTCCAGCAAAATCTGCCTTCCAGAAATCACACGGCGCTCCTTTCCCTCTATGCCCTACCGTGTGCCCGTACAGTAGTTTACGACCACATATGGGGTGTTTCTGCAAACGACAGAATCAGGGCAATAAATATTGAGTTTTCTTTGGCTGTTAACCCTTGCTTTGTTACTGGAAAAAATGGATTAAAATGGAAAATTTTCCCCCCAAAAAATCGAAATTCTGAAATTTTATCTCCATTTCCATTAACTCTTGTGGAACACCTAAAGGGTTAACGACAACGTAAAATCAGTTTTGAATACCTTGAGGGGTGTAGTTTCTAGAATTGGGTCATTTTTGGGTGGTTTCTATTATGTAAGCCTCACAAAGTGATTACAGACCTGAACAGGTCCTTAAAAATTGTTTTTTTGAAAATTTCGGAAACATTTCAAGATTTGCTTCTAAACTTCTAAGCCTTGTAACATCCCCAAAAAATAAACTGGCATTCCCAAAATAATACAAACATGAAGTAGACATATGGGGAATGTAAAGTAATAACTATTTTTGGAGGTATTACTATGTATTATAGAAGTAGAGAAATTAAAACTTGGAAATTTGCAAATTTTTCCCAATTTTTGGTAAATTTGGTATTTTTTTCTTTATAAATAAAAAATATATTTTTTTTACTCCATTTTACCAGTGTCATGAAGTACAATATGTGTCGAAAAAAACTATCTCAGAATGGCCCGGATAAGTAAAAGGATTTTAAAGTTATTAACACATAAAGTGACACTGGTCAGATTTGCAAAAAAATGGCCTGGTCCTTAAGGTGAAAATAAGTCCGGTCCATAAGGGGTTAAACACCATCTGCCTCTGATAATGGACAATTTTTGGAAGCTTTGGAATATGAAAAAGCATAACACATGTGACTGCATGGTATCTTTGTAAACATGCTGTTTGCTAACACCATCGAACATGTGTTTACCCACAGCTATGTATGTCAGTGTCACTCAGACATCATTTGTACTATTGCTGTCATTGTGTTTAAGAACTTGGGGAGGGGAGTAGAAAAAGCAAAAATTCATGAAAAAAATGAAAAAAATGAACAAAAAGAGAACATTTTTTCCAAAGAATTCTGATTCCTAGGATACTAGAGAGGGCTATATACCAATTATCAGGGCTATCTGAATCTATTCGGTGTGACCTGAACTTTTTGGAAAATTCCGTGATCCTGAACTGAACCTCAATAGGTTTGCTCATCTCTAGTGGGTGTCCCATAAATCATACAATGTTGCTAGTGGGCTAACCTCTTTAAGACATAGGGTTCATGCTCACGAACGTATTTTCTTTCAATGTCGTTCAGTTTTTTTGGCGAACCGTATACGGAACCATTCATTCACGCCAAAAAAAGGGAAGGTACTCCGTGTGCATTCCATTTCCGTATGTCCGTATTTTTGTTCCGCAAAAATTTTTTATAGTACTAGGATAGTATTGTTCAATTAGGGGCCAGCTGTTCCATTCCGCAAAATACGGAATGCACATGGACGTCACCCGTATTTTTTGCGGATACGTTTTTTGCGGACCGCAAAATACATATGGTCCTGTGAACAAGCCCTTATCCTGCCTGAATGATAAACATATGCACCTTTTTATATATCTAGTGCAGGCCATTCTTATAATTTTAATACGCAATAAATGAGAGCGCTCTCCAACGTATTGCTTGGCGTGCTAAACCACTTTAGCTTAATATGCTTCTTTAAAAACATTACTTTAATAAAAATAAACCACAGGGATAAATAAAATATAACCCAATTAATAAATCACTGTCCAGTCCCTCTATCCTTAATAGTGCGGAGCTGTTGCATTATTGTATAAAATACAATGTTCCGTACTGTCCTTTTATCTGATCAATGTCAGTTGGACAAATTAGTGTGAACAGGGCTCCAATGATTGTATATAACGCACCGCTGATATAATAGTATGTACAGTCGTGGCGAAAAGTTTTCAGAAATACATAAATATTGGAAATTGGAAAAGTTGCTGCTTAAGTTTTTATAATAGCAATTTGCATATACTCCAGAATGTTATGAAGAGTGATCAGATGAATTGCATAGTCCTTCTTTGCCATGAAAATTAACTTAATCCCAAAAAAAACTTTCCACTACATTTCATTGCTGTCATTAAAGGACCTGCTGAGATCATTTCAGTAATCGTCTTTTTAACTTAGGTGAGAATGTTGACGAGCACATGGCTGGAGATCATTATTTCAGGCTGATTGGGTTAAAATGGCAGACTTGACATGTTAAAAGGAGGGTGATGCTTGAAATCATTGTTCTTCCATTGTTAACCATGGTGACCTGCAAAGAAACGCGTGCAGCCATCATTGCATTGCATAAAAATGGCTTCACAGGCAAGGATATTGTAGCTACTAAGATTGCACCTCAATCAACAATTTATAGGATCATCAAGAACTTCAAGGAAAGAGGTTCAATTCTTGTTAAGAAGGCTTCAGGGCGTCAAAGAAAGTCCAGCAAGCGCCAGGATCGTCTCCTAAAGAGGATTCAGCTGTGGGATCGGAGTGCCACCAGTGCAGAGCTTGCTCAGGAATGGCAGCAGGCAGGTGTGAGCGCATCTGCACGCACAGTGAGGCGAAGACTTTTGGAAGATGGCCTGGTGTCAAGAAGGGCAGCAAAGAAGCCACTTCTCTCCAAAAAAAACATCAGGGACAGATTGATCTTCTGCAGAAAGTATGGTGAATGGAATGCTGAGGACTGGGGCAAAGTCATATTCTCCGATGAAGCCTCTTTCCGATTGTTTGGGGCATCTGGAAAAAGCCTTGTCCGGAGAAGAAAAGGTGAGCGCTACCATCAGTCCTGTGTCATGCCAACAGTAAAGCATCCTGAGACCATTCATGTGTGGGGTTGCTTCTCATCCAAGGGAGTGGGCTCACTCACAATTTTGCCCCAAAACACAGCCATGAATAAAAAATGGTACCAAAATACCCTCCAACAGCAACTTCTTCCAACAATCCAACAACAGTTTGGTGAAGAACAATGCATTTTCCAGCACGATGGAGCACCGTGCCATAAGGCAAAAGTGATAACTAAGTGGCTCGGGGACCAAAACGTTGACATTTTGGGTCCATGGCCTGGAAACTCCCCAGATCTTAATCCCATTGAGAACTTGTGGTAAATCCTCAAGAGGCGGGTGGACAAACAAAAACCCACTAATTCTGACAAACTCCAAGAAGTGATTATGAAAGAATGGGTTGCTATCAGTCAGGAATTGGCCCAGAAGTTGATTGAGATCATGCCCAGTCGAATTGCAGAGGTCCTGAAAAAGAAGGGCCAACACTGCAAATACTGACTCTGCATAAATGTCATGTAATTGTCGATAAAAGCCTTTGAAACGTATGAAGTGCGTGTAATTATATTTCACTACATCACAGAAACAACTGAAACAAAGATCTAAAAGCAGTTTAGCAGCAAACTTTGTGAAAACTAATATTTGTGTCATTCTCAAAACTTTTGGCCACGACTGTACAATTGCTGATTACCCAAGTCTAGTTATGCTGTAGTTGTTAGTTGTTGGCTGGGTAGTTTATACATACAGTACGTGCTGTTGTGACTTTTACAGCTGCTGGCATCTGTATCCCTGCGCTGGTGCGGGCACATTGATTTTCAGCACATGCGGGATAAGGATCCAGGAACGCCGAGTAAGACTCGTGGCTGTGTGCGTTGATCTTCCAATTAGATACCCCACTGTTCAGACCCGTTTCTGTTCAGTCTTATGGAAGTTGCTTGTGGAACGAAGTTTTTTCTGTCTAACCAGACGCGTTTTCGAGACCTACATGGTCACTTCCTCAGTGGTATATAATGTAAATGAGGGACATAGTCAATTTTTATACCATCATGTTCATTAAAAAAACATAGACTGAATTATACTATACCGGTATCTTTATTTCAAACCGGGACTGGACTTTGTTGATAATTTCATGTAAGAATTCAGACTCTGCGTTTTCTACATGATAATAGAGTCTGTTATTGCACTTATTCAATATATTATATCTATCTTATTCCATATAATAATACATACTACCGCTTCTTTAAGCGCGCACTATACAATATGATGTCTAAAAAAAACACACAAATATAAAAATGCAATAATGCAAAAAAATAAAAAATAAATACTACAAAATAAAACCATATGTATAAATCAATATCTATGTGCACAATGTATCGAAAAAGGGGGGATAATGGATGATCTCTTGGGGCTGGTGGAAAATGCAGGACATGCCGACGTATTGATATCAAACCAAATGCTGACATGTCATGAAAAACTACCACCGGTCCCTTATAGAAAAACAAATATTTCCATTTTAGATTTCAATCCCCAAGGTGCCATTGATCCAAACTCTAAATCATCTTAGATTCATTTCTTGACATTTTGGCTGTAAAATCTCCTCCTCTCCAATCCTTTTTGACTGTCTGAAGTGCTGCTTATCTCAAACCTATGGGATTACTATTGTGATACAGTTAAAAGTGATATGACAATGAATGTTTTTCATATCCTTTCTTAATATTATTTATGTGTTCTGATATTCTAGCTTTTAACTTTCTCCCTGTACGTCCAATGTACTGTTTGGAGCACGGACTTTCCACTATATATATATTCATATTACACTATATAGATTACCGCCACCGTATTACTAGTAAAGTTTATTTTATTTCCCATTTAAATGTATTTACTTTTGATTTTATAATAGTCGTTTTTCTATCAATATAGTTTGTTTGCAGTTATTGCAAGAACCACACCTGTAAAAACCCTTGAGTTCTTCCCAAGGTGTGGCTATAGATTTATCTTTATCTTTTTATTGTAGGAGCTACTTGTATACCCAAATTGGGCGCTCTTGTATATGTTATTGGAGGTCTTTTTGGGAGGGTAGGTGCCAATAGTTTTCTTTCTAGCAACAAATGCCAGTGTTTATTTAGAATCATAGAATTTTTTTTTTATGTTCTCTATTGAATGGTAGTACTAGTTTAGATGAATTCTCTTTATTGCTTTTCTCTCTCGTTTGAAAGAATGCCCATCTATCCAGGTTCCTCACCTGATTTAACGAACTATCAATTAGTTCTAATGGATATTCTTTCTCCAAAAACAGTTTTTTCATGGACTCCGCCTCTTTTCAAACTGATCTTTTTCGGTACAATTTCTTTTTAACCTTCTAAATTGGCTGAAGAGTACATTAAGGAGCCAACGGGGCAGATGGCAACTAGTTCTGAGTATGAAACTGTGTTTTGCAACCTCTTTGTGATGAGTACTAGTGTTGAGCGGGAATATTCGAATAGTGAATTTTTATCGTGGATATCGCCACTTCGAGAATTCGCGAATATTTTGAATATAGTGTTTAATATTCGTTATATTGAATATTCTGCATTTTTTTCCATGTGAACACAAAATTCCTCTCTGCTTCTTGCTTGTGGGCCAATGAGAAGGAAGCAATGTCAAGTTCACAACAATACTTAGTGCACCAATCAGTAATCGGTAGTCAGACCTGCTAAAATGTGAAGTTGCACGTAGTGCGAAAAAATATTCTAATTACCGCCGATTAGCACAATTGCGAATATATTGGAGCACTTGACTCTATCTGCATATAAAGCTATTGTAATGTTCTGCCATGCCAACCATTTTCTCCAGTCTCAGGAGAAACTCATGAAACTTCTAGCAGCTTGAAAAAAGTAGCCAAAGTGACCCACGCCTGTATTTTGCATTACAAATTCGCATTACACGATTTTTACATTGCCGATTTTTCGCATTCAGAAAAATAATCTTGAATTCTCCAATATATGACGAATTTTTTACAAAATATTTGTGAAATATCGCAAATTCGAATATAGCTCCTGACGCTCACCACTAATGAGTACTGCACACAAATTTTGAATCCCTGACCTCTATATTGAGGTCTAGGAATTGTATAGCATCTTTACTTATATTTGATGTAAGTACCACCTATTAAATCATCCAAAGGATGAGATTATGTGTGCCGAAATGTTATAACACAACCAATTGAAAAAGACACACATATACAATTATAACACAAATATTTTATTGAGTAATGAATATAACAGACCATAGACAATGATAAAATGAGTAGCAGCAGTGCAGACAAGCGCTGCGATAAGCAGTTCAGCCGCCTGACTCTGGGTAAATGAGTCCAAAAATCCAAAAGAGGAATAGGGAAACAGTGTATGCTGCACTAAGCAGGCAATATAAACCCTACCCCCAATACACGTACATTTCATTGGTTTGCTCAATGATAATGACAGAAATATCAAGCTTACCTACAAGATTGCTCGTACAAATGTTGAGTTTCTGGATGTGCTGTTTCAGGTGGATGCGGGTGGATGGATCACGACCAATCTGTTTAGAAAAGAAACATCAGTAAATGCTCTCCTGCATGCAGATTCGTCACACCCAAGCAACCTAATTAAAAGTATTCCAGTCGGACAATTCCTGCGAGTTCGCAGGGTTTGTTCCTCCGATGAGATGTTCGAGGTCCAGGCAAGGGACCCGAGGGAAAGGTTTGAGCAGAGAGGCTATGGCAGGCGTTGTATTGAAAAGGCCTATTGGAGGGCCAGATCATCAAGGAGAAGAGATCTCTTACACAAGAAAAGTACGCGGGAAGACTCACAACAACTGAGATTCATCACAGGATATAACAACAAGTGGAAGGAGGTAAATAATGCCCTAACAAAATATTGGGATATTCTATTACAGGACCCACAACTACAGGGGGCCATTACCCCATACCCTTCGATCACTTTTAGGAGGGCTAAAAATTTGCGTGACCGGCTGGTCCGCAGCCACTATACCCGCAAAGAGGTGGGCCTCTTTGGGACAAAGGGGACCCCGTGGGAGAGCAAGCCTTGTGGTAAGTGTGTTGCCTGTGCTAACATGGAGAGAGCAACACAGTTCCACAATTCTGCTAATAACAAAACCTTCAGGATTACACATTCCATTAATTGCATGACAATGGGGGTTATATACTGGGCCATTTGCCCATGTAATTTGATTTATGTGGGGATGACATCCCGACAACTGAGGAGAAGAGTCAGAGAACATGTGCTATCCATTATAGCAGCTAAAGATGAGGAAGATGAGACACAGTTGAAGACCTTGGCAAGACACTTCAAGGAAAAACATGAATCAGATGGGTCTCTATTACGGGTCAGAGGTATCGACCGGGTTCTCATAGATACACGAAGTGGCACCTTTTGGTTTGAATGAGGGCAACCGTTTTGCCCCATTCCTTTAATATCTGTCTTGTTGTGGAGTGTGTTCCTTCTCTGTTGCCGTCGGTGCACTGATATCACATTGTTGCCTATGGCCCGGGCTCCAAACCAGTCACACGCTATGTGTTTTTAACTGTCATTTTATGCTAACATTGTTGTTTCTGTATTTTTAATAGGATTACAAATATGGGATTTGGTACCTGCGGATCTTACATGTGCCTTGGATCATTTGGCCATTCTATATTTAAAATCTGGATCGGGTTGACAATCATGCGAACACAAAGAAGAGAGTGCCATCTGATATATTTTTATATTTGATTGATGGTTTTATTCATTTTGGGGGGTAGCCTTTGGATATGTAGTCCGGCGTATGCACTAAGCTTATATTTTATTGAATTGTTATATGGGTGAAACTTAGGATGTTCTGTATTATCCATCATATAGTCATTTAAGTTTAGAAATTTTAAATCACTGCATGTCACTTGCATGTTTCACTTGCACTGCACTGCACCGCACTGCACCGCACCATCACAATTTCGTCTATTGTGTATTGTTTTTTCTTTTTTGGCACCACGCAGCACTTGTTATTACATGCATTATATAAGTACTTTTATGAATATAGTAAGTACTTTCTTCTACTTGTTCTTTAATATATGCTCACATGTATTGTGTTTTACTAGAAATACTATGGAGGGCCATGCTTGGTACCCTCTATGGATGTGGAATGAGTATAGCGCATAATGTTGCACCTTATTTATATTTATACATCATTTTATACACTTGTTTCATTACTATTATAGAGGATTTGGTCCTGCTATGTATGGTGTGAGCTTGCATAGCACGACTGTAATCAGTACTCATGTCACATTTTATATTTAATTATATGTATATATAGTTTGTAGGCATCTATTTAGCACATTTTGCATAGATTTTATATACACTGCTAAAAAATAAAGGGAACACAAAAATAACACATCCTAGATCTGAATTAATTAAATATTCTTCTGAAATACTTAGTTATTTACATAGTTGAATGTACTGACAACAAAATCACACAAAAATAAAAAAATGGAAATCAAATTTTTCAACCCATGGAGGTCTGGATTTGGAGTCACACTCAAAATTAAAGTGGAAAAACACACTACAGGCTGATCCAACTTTGATGTAATGTCCTTAAAACAAGTCAAAATGAGGCTCAGTAGTGTGTGTGGCCTCCACGTGCCTGTATGACCTCCCTACAACGCCTGTGCATGCTCCTGATGAGGTGGCGGACGGTCTCCTGAGGGATCTCCTCCCAGACCTGGACTAAAGCATCTGCCAACTCCTGGACAGTCTTTGGTGCAACGTGACGTTGGTGGATAGAGCGAGACATGATGTCCCAGATATGCTCAATTGGATTCAGGTCTGGGGAATGGGCGGGCCAGTCCATAGAACCAATGCCTTCGTCTTGCAGGAACTGCTGACACACTCCAGCCACATGAGGTTTAGCATTGTCTTGCATTAGGAGGAACCCAGGGCCAACCGCACCAGTCTCACAAGGGGTCTGAGGATCTCATCTCGGTACCTAATGGCAGTCAGGCTACCTCTGGTGAGCACATGGAGGGCTGTGCGGCCCTCCAAAGAAATGCCACCCCACACCATTACTGACCCAATGCCAAACCGGTCATGCTGGAGGATGTTGAGGTAGCAGAACGTTCTCCACGGCGTCTCCAGACTCTGTCACGTCTGTCACATGTGCTCAGTGTGAACCTGCTTTCATCTGTGAAGAGTACAGGGCGCCAGTGGCGAATTTGCCAATCTTGGTGTTCTCTGGCAAATGCCAAACGTCCTGCACGGTGTTGGACTGTAAGCACAACCCCCACCTGTGGACGTCGGGCCCTCATATGACCCTCATGGAGTCTGTTTCTGACCATTTGAGCAGACACATGCACATTTGTGGCCTGCTGGATGTCATTTTGCAGGGCTCTGTCAGTGCTCCTCCTGTTCCTCCTTGCACAAAGGCGGAGGTAGCGGTCCTGCTGCTGGGTTGTTGGCCTCCTCCACGTCTCCTGATGTACTGGCCTGTCTCCTGGTAGTGCCTCCATGCTCTGGACACTACGCTGACAGACACAGCAAGCCTTCTTGCCACAGCTCGCATTGATGGGCCATCCTGGATAAGCTGCACTACCTGAGCCACTTGTGTGGGTTGTAGACTCAGTCTCATGCTACCACTAGAGTGAAAGCACCGCCAGCATTCAAAAGTGACCAAAACATCAGCCAGGAAGCATAGGAACTGAGAAGTGGTCTGTTGTCACCACCTGCAGAACCACTCCTTTATTGGGGGTGTCTTGCTAATTGCCTATAATTTCCACCTGTTGTCTATCCCATTTGCACAACAGCATGTGAAATTGATTGTCACTCAGTGTTGCTTCCTAAGTGGACAGTTTGATTTCACAGAAGTGTGATTGACTTGGAGTTACATTGTGTTGTTTAAGTGTTCCCTTTATTTTTTTGAGCAGTGTACTATTTTTTGCTTTGCAGACATCCTATATTCGCCCTATAGGTATAACTTCTTTTGGAGGTGCCTCCTGATAAGTTTTGTATGATGACACTATGTGCAGGAGTCCCTTATTTTATTGGGGTGGTCTGTTGCTGAAATGCCATGTCTGTCTAAAGCTGCTCCATGTTTTAAATATTTAGTGCAGCACAGGACTTGATCTGTATAAACAGGCTTTTTTGTCCTGGGTGAGCGCAGGCTTACCGGTAACACAGTGAGTAAGATGCGATCATGTGATCGCTTTTTACCTAAGTTCCGGTGGCTCTGTTCATGCGAGATGGCTTTTGCATTTGCATCCAGTTGCCATGGTGCGACAGGAAGTGGTATGCGATCATGTGATCGCGATAAAATTTGCATACAGTTGCCATGGTGCGACAGGAAGTTATATGCGATCATGTGATCGCGATAAAATTTAGATTTCTATGGTTCCGGTCTTGCATGAGTTTTTCTGCATCTGACTTGAGGCGGTGACGTGTGGCTGAGCTCGGCTGCAGACTTCTCGCGTGACTGGGTAACATCCGCATGCGTTTGTTCTTAATTTCGATCATTCGTATAAAGTTTTTTTTTTTTTTTTCTCTCCCACTTCCTGGTCTTACTATGGCTGGTCATGTGACCGGTGATGCTGACACTGCGCTGTCTCTGTTTGATGATGCAGTCAGCAACGATTGGTTTGTTTCATGTCAGTTCTCTGTGCTGCAGTATTATTGGCTATTTGTCAGGTGCATTACACCTGATTATCAATCATCCAGGCTATATGTAGGGTGGTAGCAGGTGCTAATGTATACGCCCCCTGAATAAGCGGAGGAGTGAAACGTGCGTCGGGGTGCGCTCTCTGCCAGACCTGGGTTTGTTCCATCTGTGCCTCCTATCAACTCTAGGTAATATGTTATAGTATAATTTTTTCTTATTCCACGTTTATTACTACTATTGTTGTCCCTCCATACTGCTTATGGGCTAGCTATAGGTGCTGTTACTTCACCCTTGTTTCTGGCTCCTATTTTGCAGTTGTTGTATGTTTATCTGTGGGGGTTGGAGGCTTGTACGTGTATTGGGGGTAGGGTTTATATTGCCTGCTTAGTGCAGCATACACTGTTTCCCTATTGCTCTTTTGGGTTTTTGGACTCATTTACCCAGAGTCAGGCGGCTGAACTGCTTATCGCAGCGCTTGTCTGCACTGCTGCTACTCATTTTATCATTGTCTATGGTCTGTTGTTATATTTATTATTCAATAAAATATTTGTGTTATAATTGT
The DNA here is from genome assembly GCF_905171765.1 of Bufo bufo. Lineage (NCBI taxonomy): Eukaryota > Metazoa > Chordata > Amphibia > Anura > Bufonidae > Bufo > Bufo bufo. The sequence continues at coordinate 569,903,711 of NC_053391.1, read as the reverse complement.
ATATGTGTGTCTTTTTCAATTGGTTGTGTTATATTTGATGTAAATTTTAAATTTACTTAATTTCTGTTCAAATCCTCAATGAACTTAATCAGTTCCTCTTGTATATCCTTTCATATTAAGACGACATCGTCAATGTATCGTCGCCAGAGCACCAGACTCAACCCCAGCTTCGGTGTTATTGCTTCCTGCTCTCACGCCGCCATAATCAGGTCAGCGTAACTGGTGGTGAATCTGGTGCCCATAGCCGTACCGGTTGTTTGAAAATAATAATTGGATTTAAAATAAAAATAGCTATGAGTCAAAACATACTGTATACTATCTAGTAAATTGTATCTGTTTTATTTTTAAATCATTCTTTTGGGTCAAGATCTTCGATATCGCTCGCAATCCAAGATTATGGTCTATACATGTGTACAAGGCACTTACATCAAATGTAGCCATAATCCACTCTGGTTGGTATGTTAGATCTTCAAAAATGTTAACCACCATAGTTGTGACTTTTTTTAAATAGGATGGAATTTCTTTAACATAGGGTTGCAAAACTTGATCCAAATAATGAGATAAATGACATGTTAACAAACCGATGCCAGAAACTATTGGTCGACCTGCAAATCTATGGGGTCTTTGTGCACCTTGGGAATGCAGTAAAAAACAGGTAACTTTTTTTGGGTACCCATTAAATAATCATACTCATTTTTATTCATGATATATTTATATTTTGCATCATCACACATATGTTTCAATTGTGTGTCATAGGTTTCCAATGGGTATCCTTCTAATTTTTGATAAGAATTCTTATCTGCCAATTTTCTCAGACATTCCTTCTCATATTTTGCAGTATCAAGAATAACTATAGCTCCGCCCTTATCGGCGGGGCAAATAGTTATTTGTTGGTTCTGCTGGAGATCTTGAAAAGCTTGAATTTATTCATTAGTTAGATTACAATTTTTTCTCCCTTGAACTTTCAATTTTCTTATCTCAGCATCCACTGCCCCTTTAAAGGCTAATACCTCCTTCCCGATTTCCTGTTTTGGGTACATTTTGGATTTTAATTTTGCATCCACATGTTGGTAAGTGGATGCACTTGGATTGTGTGGCATAATTGGATTTTTTCTGAAGTATTTTTTACAGCATAATTTCTTTATATATTTTCCTATGCCTATGTAGACATCGAATTTATTTAAAAGTGCACTTTGTGGCAAATTTCAACCTTTAATCAATAATTTTAGTTTGGTCATCATTTTTAAAATTAGATTTATAATGTGTGTCTGCCATTTCTTCTGATTTTGATATAGGTGGATGGACACACCAGAGGACTTAAGCCCCGGTGCCTTATATCCTTCTGTAATATATACTGAATTCACTGCTGTTTTTATTATTTGTCTATATACTGTATGTGTCCTATGTACCTGATGAATGTCAGTAAACTGTCAATGGCTTATATAGGGATTGTCCGGGTTCAGCTCTGAACCCGGACATATCTCCTTCACCCAGGCAGCCCCCTGACATGAGCATCAAAGCATTTTATGCTCCGATGCTCTAATTTGCCCTGCGCTGAATCGCACAGGACCAGGGTTTTTTCTGGAGATCCGATGACGTACCAGGCTCTCCATGGGTAAGCTAGGTGAAGGCTTCCTCCAAGCAGTGGGCCCGGTGACGTCACCGACACTAATGGACCAGCTTTAGCGATGCCCTAGCCTATAAAACAGCTAGGGCAGCATTAAAGCCAGACCATCAGCGTCGGTGATGTCACCGGGAACACTGCTTAGAGGAAGCCTCCGCCTAGCAGTGAAAAATTTTAACAAAAAAGGCTTTGCCCTGCGCGATACAGTGCCAGGGCAAGGGAGTGCATCATATCAGAAGGCCTGCCCGGGTGAAAACGGGGATATGTCTGAGTTCAGCTCTGAACCCAGACAACCCCTTTAAACAGTTTTATTAAGCAAATTCATAACCATTTATCTCCAATGTTTTCCAGGTTTATGGGGTCTTGTGAACAATGCTGGCTTTGGATTTGCGTTTGGGCCTAATGCATGGCAAACAAGAGCAGATTTTGAGAAGGTGCTGAACATAAATTTAGTGGGACTTTTTGATGTGACAGTGAACTTGTTGCCTCTCATCATAAAGGCAAGGGGGAGAATTGTCAATGTCTCCAGCTGTGGTGGAAGACTACCTGTCGTTGGGGGAGGATACTGTCCATCCAAATTTGGCGTTGAAGCTTTATCTGATAGTCTCAGGTAACCATTATGTATTTTCTTGTCCAAAAGTGTAGGCAGTGCATAAATAAAATATTAAATGGCAAACAGTAAGGCTCCATTCACACATCCGCAATTCCGTTCAGCATTTTGCGGAATGGAATTGCGGACCCATTCATTTCTAATTCTGGGTCCGCAATTCCGATCCTGAAAAAAATAGAACATGTCCTATTCTTGTCCGCAATAGCGGACAAGAATAGGCATATTCTATTAGTGCCGGCGATGTGCGGTCCGCAAAATGTGGAACGCACATTGCCGGTTTCCGTGTTTTGCGGATCCACAAAACACACACGGATGTGTGAATGGACCCTTATAGAGAGATTAACCTGTCCCACAAACTGTGCACCCACTGACAGACTTGGCGGTAGGTAGTGATGAGCGGCAGGGGCAATATTCAAATTTGCGATATTTCACGAATATTTGGTAGAATATTCGTCATATATTCGCAAATTCGAGATTATTTTCTTGATCGCCAAAAATCGGCAATGTACAGGCATGGGTCACTATAGCTACATTTTTCAAGCTGCTAGAAGTTTACTGAGACTGTAGAAAATGGTTGGCACTGCAGAACATTACAATAGCTTTATATGCAGATAGAGTGCTTCAATATATTCGTGATTGTGAAATCGACACTAATGAAGCAAATATTTAGGCGCAATACGTGCAACTTCACATTTTAACAGGTCTGGCTACTTATTAGTGATTGATGCATTGTTGTGAACTTGTGACATTACAGCTCTATGTATGTAGCATGTATGTATGGACAGCAGAATCAGCTACACTATATCACTATCAAACCTACACTGACTATCTCCCACTAACTATCTGTATTATATATATAAACTAACTATCTAATGTACTGACACAGGAAATAAGAGAGCACAGAAATAACACTACTGTCTCTCTAAGAACTGCAAAAATTACTTTGCTATTACAGGGGTTGTGAGGCCAATACGTTTTATTTTTACATATCCTGAGATAGATTATAAATACCAAAAGCCCGGACAACCCTTTAAGTCCCTTTGCACTGCTAGAGGAAGCATCAAGGTTATGTAGAGGCGCAGACCTCTACATAAGTTTGACGCTTCCTCTAGCAGACTGTGCAACTGACTTAAAGTGTAACCGTCATGTTTTCATAAAAAAATTCAATTTTGGCATATGTTTCTGCTGCAGCAGCATTATGCATTAAGCAATCTTTAGTTTCTTCACATACCACTGTTTTCCTTGAGTTTTTCCCTTAGTTATGGCTGTTTAAACATTTACAATATGAGAACCTTCTCAAGATGGCTTCATCTGCCAGTTTCTCTGAGGCCAAAACTGCTGTCACTCACTTTACATACACACTTGCTGTAGCCAGCAGCTCCCGCCAGCCAATCAGATTGGATTACTGAGGGACATGCCTCCTCCACTCTGAAGCCTAATGCAGGCATGCAGTGTGAAGGACCACCCTCTGTCTGTCTTCTTAGCCAGAGGCAGTCAAGCCATAGCAAACTGTCTTTTAAGGAGCAGCGGAAAGGGACATTAATGAAAGATGTTATTATAAGGTAATTACAGATCTTTTGACAATCTTCCCTTGAATCCAGAGGAAAAAAAGAAGTCCGGGTTTGAGAGCTGAACTTATACAAGCAGACAATCAATGCGAGTTTGTGAGTGTTCACGTGTTTGAGTTCCAGAGTGTATTTGCATTAAGTGTGTAACTTTAGATTACTTGACGTGAGATCAGGACTTTAGGAGGGACTACAGTAAGTTAGAGAAGCGTTGACAATATTGGAAAAGAGTTTGCTGCTTACTGAGCAAGCACTCTATGGGGTAGATGTTGGCTCAGGAAAGTGAGGTAGCTAGCTGGATAACAGTTAGAAATCGGGTAGAGGGAAGAGTGCCAGAGGAGGTTAGCCCTGATCTGACACACCCCAACAAGTTTCAAGGTTGAGAGATGAGGGGTATGTCAGTTCAGGGAGAGCACTGCTGCAGCTGGACCCGTCCTCTGCCAGTCAGGGGAATGTCAGCTCCAGTAATCAGGGTACCAGGAGAGCAGGGCAGACCAGACAGGTGCTGGTAGTGCGAGACTCAATTATTAGGGGATATCAGATAGGGCGATCTGTCACAAAGACCGGGATCGTCGAACGGTGTGTTGTCTTTCTGGCGCTCGAGTTCTACACATCGCGCATCGGTTCACAGATTACTAGGAGGGGCTGGAGAAGATCCAGCAGCATGGTCCATATCGGAACCAATGACAAAGTTAGAGGTAGTTGAGTGTCCTTAAAAACGATTTTAGGATTTAGGTCACAAGCTTAGGGCAAGGACCGTAAAGGTAGTGTTTTCGAAATACTACCTGTACCACGGAGCCACACAAGAAAGGCAGCTGGAGATTAGAGGTTAACAAGTGGATCAAGAACTGGTGGAAGGAGGGGTTTTTGGTTCCTGGAGAACTGGGCCGAATGCTCTGTTGGCTAAGGCTCTATCGTAGGGACGGGCTGCACCTCAATGGGGAAGGGGCGGCTGTGTTGGGGAGAAGATGGCTAGAAGGTTGGAGGAGTGTTTAAACTTGGTACTGGGGAGGGTAATTACGTTATAGGATGGGAAGATAGTGCAGATAGAGACTGGGGCAAGGTAATGAAACTGGAGGAGGAATGGAAGAGGGACTAGAACAGTTCAGAAGGAAAGGTGGAAGGTAAAAAATATACATAAACCTCTTAATTCTATGTATACTATGCCAGAAGCCTGACTAATAAAACTGGTGAACTGGAATAGTGATATGTGAGGAGACTATGACATAGTGGGAATAACTGAGACATGCTGGATGATAGCTATGACAAGGCAGTTAATGTACAGGGTTACTGTCTGTTTAGAAAGGTTCGCAAAAATGGAGAGGGGGAAGGGTCTGCCTTTTATGTAAAGTCCTGTCTAAAGCACACAGTCCGAGAAGATATAAGTGAGGGACATGAACATGTGGAGTCACTGTGGGTAGAAATACATGGAGGCAAAAACAATAATAAAATACTAATAGGAGTTGATTATAACCCACCTAATATACCCAGGAGTCCACAGAAAATCTGCTACTAAACTAAATAGACGAGGCAGCAGATCTATAATGAGGTCGTTAATTAGTGGGACTTCAACTACCCAGATATAGACTGGGAAACTGAAACCTGTATATCTCATAAGGAAACAGGTTCTTGGCGATAACCAAAGACAATTACCTTTCCCAACTGGTTCAGGACCAGACTAGAGGGACAGCCATACTGGACTTAGCATTAACCAATAGACCGACAGAACAACAGATGTGCAAGTGGTGACCATAAAGTAATAATCTTTCCAATTGTCATTCAAGAGTGTTTCTTCAGGGAGGAACAAAAATACAAAACTTCAAAAAAGCAACATTTAGCCAACTTAGAGAGGCCATAGGCCTAACTGGACAAAGTCCCAAAATTAAAAATACAGCCACAAAATGGGATATTTTTAAAAGCATCCTAAAATCTAATTCTGAGAGGTATATACCTTATGGGAATAAAAGTTTTTACGGAGTAGTGTCAATCGAGGCTCACCTGAGTCTGAGGACACTCGAGCTGGAAGTATGGAGTCCAGTGGCAGAGGCCCACAGAAGCAGGAGGCAGTAGCGTGGTCAATCAGTCCGGGTCGCAGCAGAGATGGCAGCGAGATAACAGCAGGAGTAGACGGAGGCGTGGTCGGGGTAAGCAGTAAGTCAATGCAGGTCAAAACGGTCTGGGTTGGCAACGATGGTAAATCAGCAATAGCGGTGGAGGAGCAGAGAGGAAGCTTGCTACAGGCTTGGAGGCACAATAACCAGCAAAGGGCTGGGTTCAAGGGCTGGGTTTTATAGGGAAGTAGCAGGTGCAAGAGATTAGAATAATCAGTAGGTCAAGGCAAGGACAAGAGAGGTAGTTAGAAGTTAGCTAGAGAACAGTCCAAGGAGAGGACGGTAGCCTAGGGGTCGAGCTACCACCTGGGACATGACTGGCCACAGGTTCGAGTCCTAAAAAAAAGGTTAAGGAACAAGAAAAAAACAATGTGGATAAATAGAACTGTAAAGAAAGCCATAAATTACAAAAAGAAAGCATTTAAATCACTAAAACAGGAGGGTAGTGAGGAAGCACTGAAAAACTATAAGGAAAAAAATAAAATATGTAAAAAACAAATAAAAGCAGCTAAACTAGAGACCGAGAGAGTAATTACCAAAGAGAGCAAAACTAACCCTAAAATGTTCTTCAATTATATAAATGGTAAAAAGTATAAATCTGAAGGTGTCGGCCCACTACAGAGTAATGAGGGGGAAGTTCCAGAGAGTGATGAGGAGAAAGCAAAGCTATTAAATATTTTTTTGTCCACTGTACAGTCGTGGCCAAAGGTTTTGAGAATTACATAAATATTGGAAATTGGAAAAGTTGCTGCTTACGTTTTTATATTAGCAATTTGCATATACTCCAGAATGTTATGAAGCGTGAACAGATGAATTGCATAGTCCTTCTTTGCCATGAAAATTAACTTAATCCCAAAAAAAACTTTCCACTGCATTTCATTGCTGTCATTAAAGGACCTGCTGAGATCATTTCAGTAATCGTCTTGTTAACTCAGGTGAGAATGTTGACGAGCACAAGGCTGGAGATCATTATGTCAGGCTGATTGGGTTAAAATGGCAGACTTGACATGTTAAAAGGAGGGTGATGCTTGAAATCATTGTTCTTCCATTGTTAACCATGGTGACCTGCAAAGAAACGCGTGCAGTCATCATTGCGTTGCATAAAAATGGCTTCACAGGCAAGGATATTGTGGCTACTAAGATTGCACTTCAAGCAACAATTTATAGGATCATCAAGAACTTCAAGGAAAGAGGTTTAATTCTTGTTAAGAAGGCTCATGGCGTCCAAGAAAGTCCAGCAAGCGCCAGGATTGTCTCTAAGGAGGATTCAGCTGCGGGATCGGTGTGCCACCAGTGCAGAGCTTGCTCAGGAATGGCAGCAGGCAGGTGTGAGCGCATCTGCATGCACAGTGAGGCGAAGGCTTTTGGAAGATGGCCTGGTGTCAAGAAGGGCAGTAAAGAAGCCACTTCTCTCTAAAAAAAACATCAGGGACAGATTGATCTTCTGCAGAAAGTATGGTGAATGGACTGCTGAGGACTGGGGCAAAGTCATATTCTCCGATGAAGCCTCTTTCCGATTGTTTGGGGCATCTGGAAAAAGGCTTGTCCGGAGAAGAAAAGGTGAGCGCTATACCATCAGTCCTGTGTCATGCCAACAGTAAAGCATCCTGAGACCCTTCATGTGTGGGGTTGCTTCTCATCCAAGGGAGTGGGCTCACTCACAATTTTGCCCAAAAACACAGCCATGAATAAAGAATGGTACCAAACACCCTCCAACAGCAACTTCTTCCAACAATCCAACAACAGTTTCGTGAAGAACAATGCATTTTCCAGGCACGATGGAGCACCATGCCATAAGGCAAAAGTGATAACTAAGTGGCTCGGGGACCAAAAACGTTGACATTTTGGGTCCATGGCCTGGAAACTCCCAGATCTTAATCCCATTGAGAACTTGTGGTCAATCCTCAAGAGGCGGGTGGACAAACAAAAACCCACTAATTCTGACAAACTCCAAGAATGATTATGAAAGAATGGGTTGCTATCAGTCAGGAATTGGCCCAGAAGTTGATTGAGAGCATGCCCAGGCGAATTTTAGAGTCCTGAAAAAGAAGGGCCAACACTGCAAATACTGACTCTTTGGCATAAATGTCATGTAATTGTCGATAAAAGCCTTTGAAACGTATGAAGTGCGTGTAATTATATTTCACTACATCACAGAAACAACTGAAACAAAGATCTAAAAGCAGTTTAGCAGCAAACTTTGTGAAAACTAATATTTGTGTCATTCTCAAAACTTTTGGCCACGACTGTATTCACTGAGGAAAACAAACTGTCAGATGAAATGCAGAATGTAAAAGTAAATTCGACAATAAAAGTGTCCTGTCTGACCCAGGAAGAAGTACAGCGGCATCTTAAAAATATTAAAATAGACAAATCGTTAGGACCAGATGGCATACACCCCCATTTCCTAGGAGAATTAAGTAATGTCATAGCCAGACCCTTATTTCTGATATTTAAGGACTCTATACGGACAGGGAGTGTTCCACAGAATTGTTGCATAGCAAATGTGGTGCCAATATTCAAAAAGGGTCCAAAAACAGAGCCCGGAAACTATAGGCCGGTAAGTTTAACATCTGTCGTGGGTAAACTGTTTGAAGGTTTTCTAAGAGATGCCATCTTGGAGTACCTCAATGAAAATAAGCAAATAACGCCATATCAGCATGGCTTCATGAGGGATCGGTCATGTCAAACTAATTTAATCAGTTTCTGTGAGGAGGTAAGTGCTAGACTTGACAGCGGCGAATCAATGGATGTCGTATATCTGGACTTCTCCAAAGCATTTGACACTGTACCGCATAAAAGGTTAGTATCTAAAATAAGAATGCTTGGACTAGGAGAAAATGTCTGTATGTGGGTAAGTAACTGGCTCAGTAATAGAAAACAGAGGGTGGTTATTAATAGTACACACTCAGATTTGGTCACTGTTACTAGTGGAGTACCTCAGTGGTCAGTATTGGGCCCTATTCTCTTCAATATATTTATTAATGATCTTGTAGAAGGCTTGCACAGTAAAATAATTTTTTTTGCACATGACACTAAACTGTTTAAAGTAATTAACACGGAAGAGGACAGTATACTGTTACAGAGGGTTCTGGATAGATTGGAGGTTTAAGGCAGATAAGTGGCAGATGGTGTTTAACACTGACAAATGTAAGGTTATGCAAATGGGAAGGTAATGTAATAATGCAAGTCACCCGTACATACTAAATGGTAAAACACTGGGTAACACTGACATGGAAAAAGACCTAGGAATTTTAGTGAACAGCAAACTAAGCTATAGAAACCAGTGTCAGTCAGCTGCTGCCAAGGATAATAAGATAACGGGTTGTATCAAAAGAGGCATATATGCCCTTGATGAGAACATAGTCCTGCCACTTTACAAATAACGTGTCTAATTAGGGTTATTCACTTTAGAAAAAAAGACGACTGAGGGGAGATCTAATAACTATGTATAAATATATCAGGAGTCAGTACAGAGGACATCCTCTACGTCTGGAGGAAAGAAGGTTTGTACACAAACATAGAAGAGGATTCTTTATGGTAAGAGCAGTGAGACTATGGCACTCTCTGCCTGAGGAGGTGGTAATGGTGAGTTCACTAAAAGAGTTCAAGAGGGGCCTCGATGTATTTATGGAGTGTAATAATATTACAGGATATAGCTACTAGAGAGGGGTCGTTGATCCTTGGAGTTATTCTGATTCCCTGATTGGAGTTGGGAAGGAATTTTTTTCCCCTTAAGTGGGGAAAATTGGCTTCTACCTCACAGTTATTTTTTTTCCTTCCTCTGGATCAACTTGCTGAACTGGATGGATAGATGTCTTTTTTTCGGCCTTATAAGCTTGTTACTATGTTACTAATCATTGACAGACTAACTCTGGTATACCATGCCTAGCTTTATTAACTAGCAATAAAAAAATATATAACAGCTCCCTTGCTGGTGTAGATATACAACATTTTCAATGAAAAAAACTGGCGTGGAAAAATAATAAATGAGCTGGGCCTGCCAGCCTGCCGAACCCCCTCCCTTTTTTCTCATCACCTGAGAAAAGTTATGTGAGCAGGAAAAAGTCACATATTTAGCCACCAAAATCCAGAACATCCAACAACATCTGGATAATGATTCCCTATGTGTTAAAAGGAGCTTGTCAGCAATATCCACCACAGTAAACTAGCAACACTGTTGATTAAGGTTGATGCTGCTAATTCCAGAGCTACTGCGCCATTCCAAAGTTGACAGTTTAATTCTATATGTAAATTTGGGCTTCAGTGCACCAAGCTCCTCTGTGCACCTCAGCTGTTCTGCTTTCCTAAATTTGCTATGGCCCCTCTCCAACCATCAGTGCACTGAAGCCCTAATTTGTATATTTAATGAAACTCTTGCAGTACCCCAGACCTGGAGGTATCTGCAATTGTTTTATTGCTATGTATTGTTATGTATTTAATTTTCTTGGCCATATGAACCAGCCAGAAGAGGTTTGATTGGCAAAGGTTGTCAGGAACAAGGCTAACCACCTGTTCCTCCCTCTTGGTAGAAGTAGGCTGGTCCTGCATCCTGCCAGGAGAGGAGTTCCAGTTTAGCTACTTAAAGGAGAAGATGCACACTCCAGAGCTCCTGCTCTTGGGCACAATATAAGATTCCACAGAGAGACTAACACTTTTCTTCTTCAAGAAAGCACTTGAGGAAAAAGACAGCAGAGTGATCAACTAAATCCTGCATTACAGATCCCACTGCAAGGTGAGGGACTATGGCTCAGACACCCATCACCAATACCAGTGCTAGGCTAAATAAAGCTCAAGTCTGAACTTTACAGTGGACACCTATACCCACAAGTTCCAATATACAGTCCTCCAACCTGCCATCATACCTCTTTGACTGGTGCCAGAAACTGCACTTTAGATTTGCTGCTGCTGGATGCACCACAAGTTATATACTGTACAAGTAAAAATAAATGGTTATACATTACATTCCAACTGCACTGATCTCCAGGGAGCAATGCATGAGGGGGTACACATTAGCACAAAACCTCATCAGGGTCACTACTAGAGTTGAGCGGACACCTGGATGTGCGGTTTTAACGGGTTCAGCTGAACTTTACAAAAAAGTTTGAGTTCGGGACCTGAACTTGACCCCAAACCCGAACCCCATTGAAGTCAATGAGGACCCGAACTTTGGAGCACTAAAATGGCTCTAAAAAAGTCATGGAAACGGCTAGAGGACTGCAATAGCATCAAAATGTGGTTAAGAGCATGGCAAGTGCTCTGCAAACAAATGTGGATAGGGAAATTACTTAAATAACATAAAATACCTAAAAATAAAAAATAATAATCTTGATCTAGGAGGATGAGGTCCATATGAAGTAGGAGGTTGAGGTGGCGGTGTAGGTGGAAGCAGACGTGGAGGAGGAGGAGGTAGCCAACACTGGTTTTTGGTTTTAATTTTAATTTATTTTTTTGTTTAAATTGGGGTAAACCCCAAAACATTGGGAAATATAACCTGTAATAACCCCCTCCAGCTGTGCTAAACAAACATTTAGGCAATACACTGGCTGCAGGGCAGGCCAGCACCTCCAAGGCGTAAAGGGCAAGCTCAGGCCATGTGCCCAATTTGGAGACCCAGAATTTGAAGGGGGAAGACCCATCAGTCAGTACGTGTCGACGTTTGTACACATACTGCTCCACCATGTAGCACGTCCCCGTGATGTCCACGATACAATTGGATATCTGCTCTATCAACTTTCAATGTTCTTTTCTGCGCCTACCATGTTGATCACGGTTAGCGGCGAATCAGGGTTCCATGCCGGAGAGGGAGCGTGAGAATGGGATACCACATCCAAAGGAGGTCAATGTACGAAATTAAATGTGATCGAGTGAAAATGTGGGGACAAATTATTGAAGCCGAATCTTCAAAGTAAAGGAGGGGACGCGCTGCAATTTCCCACTCCCGACTTGGGGAGGTAGTGACGATAAATAACAATACAGGACTCTTAAGATGCCCTGTTATTGAAATGATTAATCAAAAATTATAGGGGTGTCACTGGGGTATTTTGGATTTGGAAACGTTAGACAGGAGAGGCCCTGCTGCGGCTTTGTTGACTCTAGATAACTTCTGCCTGATCGCACGTCCCTGTGACGTCCACGATTCAATTGGATATCTTCTCTATCAACTTTCGATGTTCTTTTCTGAGCATACCATGTTGATCACGGTTAGCGGCGAATCAGGGTTCTACGCCGGAGAGGGAGCGTGAGAAAGAGATACCACATCCAAGGGATGGCTGAAATGTGATTGAGCGGAAATATGGGACAAATTGTTAAAGCGAAGGATCGAATGAAAGGAGGTGGCGCGCGTCAATTAAAGATGAATTTTAGAAATTTAAAGAGTTTCTACCACCTCATTTTGACCTAATTAGCTCTCAGACACTAGCGATCTGCTAGTGTCTGATCTACCTAACAATGCTATTCTCAGACCTGTGTGTGGATCCGTTTCACTAAAAAACAAACTTTTATTAATATGCTAATGAGCCTCTAGGTGCTATGGGGGCGTCTTTTCAGCACCTAGAGGCTCGGTCTACTCACATTGTATGCCGCCCCGCTCGTCCGTTCAGCCCGCCCATCTCCTCTTGAATGCCATCCTCCATCTGAGCCAGTGGACGAATTCTCGCGCCTGCGCCGTTCGCGTCTGTATTCGGCGCAGGCGATGACCGATGACCGAGATGTCTGTGCAGGCAGCGGTCAGACATTCACTGCGCCTGCGCCGAATATAGACGCGCACGGCGCAGGCGCGAGAATTCGTCCACTGGCTCAGATGGAGGATGGCATTCAAGAGGAGATGGGCGGGCTTAACGGACGAGCGGAGCGGCATACAATGTGAGTAGACCGAGCCTCTAGGTGCTGAAAAGACGCCCCCATAGCACCTAGAGGCTCATTAGCATATTAATAAAAGTTCGTTTTTTAGTGAAACGGATACACACACAGGTCTGAGAATAGCATTGTTAGGTAGATCAGACACTAGCAGATCGCTAGTGTCTGAGAGCTAATTAGGTCAAAATGAGGTGGTAGAAACCTTTTAAGTCCCTGTCACCTATGCAGAACAGGGGTTTTTAATCAGCAAAAATGGGTTAATGTCACCCACCAATGGAACAGACTATTTTTAAAAATTTCGGGCCCTGTCAACTATGCAGAGCAGGGGTTTATTCACGGCAAAACTGTGTTCATATCACCCACCAATTGAACAGACGATTTTACAAAAATTAGGTCCCTGTCACCTATGCAGAGCAGGGGTTTGTATACGGCAAAATTGGTAAAATGTCACCTGACAATGTAACAAGACGATTTTTTGAAATTTATGTCCCTGTCACCTATGCAGAGCAGGGGTTTATTCACGGCAAAAATGGTAAAATGTCACCCAAGAATGTAACAGAAGGTTTTGCACCCTGCTCCCTCTTTTGCTGTGCTGGTGCCTCCGTGCGACCACCGCCTCTTCCTCCGAACTAGACAAGTCACTGACCTTGATTTCATGTGGGGTCTAGTATCTCATCATCCTCCACATCATTTTCCACCCACTCTTTACCCCTGCCCTCCTTGTCGGTCTGCCTACTGTAGAAAGCCGCAGCAGTTGGCACCTGTGTTTTGTCATCATCAGAGACGTGCTGCGGTGGTCTTCCAATGTCCTCATCCTGAAACATAAGTGGTTGGGCATCAGTGCACTCAATCTCTTCCACTTCTGGTGCAGGGCTATGTGGATGGTCCATGGAAACCCTGCCAGCAGAGTCATGAAAAAGCATAACAGACTGCTGCATAACTTGGGGCTCAGACTGCTTTCCTGATTTGCAATGGGGTGAGTTAAAAGACAGATGGCCATGGGCTGTAGGTGCCAACTCTGTTCTTTCAGCAGGGTACTGGGTGAGAGACAGTGTGAAGCAAGTGTGGGCACTGTCAGCCCCCCAATCTACTATAGTCTGTACTTGTTCTGGCCTCACCTGATTCGTACTGTGCTAAATGCAGTGTAGGCCCCAAATGTACTTTCTAGCACAAAAGATGAGCATTTGTCACCCAACAATGTAACAGACAAATTAGTGAAATGTATTATCTTGTCCACTAGTTAGGGCAGGGGTATATCACAGCCAAAAATTGGTGAATTTCACCCGACAATGTAACAGACAAATTAGTGAAATGTATTAACCTGTCCACTAGGTAGAGCATGGGTATATCACAGCCCAAAATTTGGAATATGTAACCCAACAATGTATCAGACAAATTAGTGAAATGACTTAAAATAAAATACATAAAAAAAAAAATAAAAAATCTTGATCTATGAGGTGGAGGTCCATATGGAGTAGGAGGTTGAGGAGGCGGTGTAGGTGGAAGCGGCGGTGGAGGAGGACGAGTTAGCCAACACTGGTTTTTGGTTTCTATTTTATTTTTTTCAATTTTTATTTTTTTGTTTAAATTAGGGTACACCCCCAAAGAGTGGGAAATATCAAAAATACAACAATGAGCAATTGCGCTGTACTATAACAATGGCTGGGTAAGGCCGGTATAAATGTCTATTCTGCACAAGGTACGGACAAGTCCTGTAAGATCCATGCCTGGTTCATTTTAATGAACATGAGCTTGTCCACATTGGCTGTGGACAGGCGGATGTGCTTGTCTGTGATAAGGCCCCCTGCCGTGCTAAACACATGTTCAGACAATACACTGGCTGCAGGGCAGGCCAGCACCTCCAAGGCATTAAGGGCAAGCTCAGGCCATGTGCCCAATTTGGAGACCCAGAAGTTGAAGGGGGCAAACCCATCAGTCAGTACGTGTAGGCGTGTGCACACATACTGCTCCACCATGTTGCTGAAATGCTGCATCCTGCTAAGACGCTCCATATCAGCTGGTGGTGCTGGTTGTTGTGGCGTGCTGACATAGCTTTTCCACATTTCGGCCATGCTAACCCTGCCTACTGAGGTGCTGGTGGTGCCCCAGCTGCGTTGGCGACCTCTTCCTCCTCCTCTGCCTTTGCCTTGTGCTTCCACTATGCCCCCCGCTGTCAGGCAAGAATGCCATCAGCAGCTCATCTACCAGCGTGCGCTTGTACTCGCGCATTTTACAATCATACTCCAGTGACGGAATTAAGGACGGTACGTTGTCCTTGTAACAGGGATCCAGCAGCGTGGCCACCCAGTAATCAGCACAAGTTAGCATGTGGGCAACTCGGCGGTCATTGCGGAGACACTGCAGCATGTAATCGCTCATGTGTGCCAGGCTGCCCAGAGGCAACGACAAGCTGTCCTCTGAGGTAGGTGTGTCGTCTGTGTCCTCTGTAATCCCCCAGCCACGCACCAGTGATGGCCATGAGCTGGTTTGGATGCCACCCTGCTGTGAACACGGTTCCTCCTCCTCCATCTCCTCCTCCTCATCCTCCACCTCATTATCCTGCAGAACTGTGCCCTGGCTGGACCATTGTGTACCTGACGTTTGTGGGTGCAGGAACCCACCCTCAGGGCCACTTGTGAATGACTGGCCTGAAACCCTATGAAATGATCCCTCTTCCTCCTCCTGTGCCACATCCTCTTCCATCATCAAAGTGTTTTTTCAAGGCGGCATAGAAGTGGGATAGTAACGCTGAGAACGGCGTCATTTGCACTGGCCATGTTGGTGGAGTACTCGAAACAGCGCAACAAGTCACACAGGTCTCCCATGAAGGCCCACTCATTGGTGGTGAAGTTGTGCTGTTCCGCAGAGCGACTCACCCATGCGTGCTTCAGCTGAAACTCCACAATCGTCTGCTGCTGCTCGCACAGTCTGGCCAGCATGTGCAAGGTGGAGTTCCACCTTGTGGGCACGTCACATATGAGGCGGTGAGCGGGAAGGTCGAAGTTACGCTGCAGCACTGACAGGCGAGCAGCAGCAGGGTGAGAACTCCGAAAGCACGCACAGATGGCCCGCACTTTCTGCAGCAGCTCTGACATATCGGGGTAATTTTTAAGGACCCTCTGCACCACCAAATTCAGCACATGCGCCAGGCAGCTAGAGCTGCTACGAGATTTTGCCCATTATCGCACACCACCAGGCTGGGCTTGAGGCTCACTTGCACCAACCACTCATTGGTCTGTTGTTCCACGCCCGTCCACAGCTCCTGCGCGGTGTGGAGTTTGTCCCCCAAACAGATAAGTTTTAAAACTGCCTGCTGTCGTTTACCCCTGGCTGTGCTGAAGTTGGTGGTGAAGGTTTTATGCTGACCGGATGAGGAGGCGGTAGAGGATGAGGAAGTGGAGTAGGAGGAGGAAGCAACAGGAGGCAAAGAGAAGCGCCCTGCAATCCTCGGTGGTGGAAGGACATGCACCAAACTGCTATCCGCCTCAGGCCCAGCTGCCACTGCATTTACCCAGTGTGCTGTTAGGGAGATATAACGTCCCTGACCCTGCTTACTGGTCCACGTATCCGTAATTAGGTGGACCTTGCCACAGATGACGTTGCGCAGTGCACACCTGATTTTGTCCCCCACTTGGTTGTGCAGGGAACGGATGGCTCGCCTGGAAAAGTAGTGGCGGCTGGGCACGACATACTGTGGGACAGCCACCGCCGTAAGGCTTTAAAAACTTTCCGTCTCCACAAGACGGAATGACAGCATTTCAAAGGCCAGTAATTTTAAAATGCTGGCATTCAGGGCCAGGGATCGCTGGTGGGTAGGGGGGTACTTCCTCTTTTGCTCCAGTTTTTGGGAGATAGAGAGTTGAACGCTTCCCTGGGACATTGTGGAGATGCTTGGTGACCCAGGTGGTGGCGTTGCTGGCACATCCTCTGTTTGCGGGGTGGCAGGTGCCACTGTCACTCTAGAGGTGGATGAAGAGGCTGAGACAGCAGCAGAAGAGGAAGCAGGAGGAGCCAGAGACCTTTCTTGGTTTTTGAGGTGTCTACTCCATTGCAGCTCGTACTTTGCACTTAGATGCCTGGTCATGCAGGTTGTGCTCAGTTTGAGAACGTTTATGCCTCGCTTCAGGCTCTGATTGCACAGCGTGCAAACCACTCGTGTCCTGTCGTCAGCACATTGTCTGAAGAACTGCCAGGCCAGGGAACTTCTTGGAGCTGGCTTTGGTGTGCTCGATGCCTTGGTGCGGTGGGCACTAGCAGGCGTACTGTCTAGGGGACGGCCGCTCCGCTTTTGCACCCTGCTCCCTCTTCTGCTGTGCTTGTGCCTCTGTGCGACCACCGCCTCTTCCTCCGAACTACACAGGTCACTCGCATGACCTTGATTCCATGTGGAGTCGAGGACCTCATCGTCCTCCACATCATCTTCCGCCCAGTCTTCCCACTTCCCTCCTTGTCGGTCTGCACACTGCAGAAAGCCACAGCAGTTGGTACCTGTGTTTTGTCATCATCCGAGATGTGCTGCGGTAGTCCTCCCATCCTGAAACATAAGTGGTTGGGCATCGGTGCACTCAATCTCTTCCACTTCTGGGGCAGGGCTATGTGGAAGGCCCTGGGAAACCCTGCTAGCAGAGTCATCAAAAAGCGGAAGAGACTGCTCCATGACTTGGGGCTCAGACTGCTTGGCTGATTTGCAAGGGGGTGAGGAGAAGGACTGATGGACATGGGCTGCAGGTGCCAACTCTGATCTTTCAGCAGGAGACTGGGTGGGAGACAATGTGAAGGAACTGGAGGCACTGTCAGCCACCCAATCTACTATCACCTGTACTTGTTCTGGCCTCACCATTCGTAGAGCCACATTCGGCACTACCATATAACGCTGAAGGTTCTATCACCTACTCGCACCTGAGGAAGGTGTTTCACTTGTGCGTGTAGCTGGCACAGATCGACTACGTCCTCTCCCTGCAACAGGAGCTCCACCAGCAGCACCACGACCGGGGCCACGTCCCTTATTTGACGCTCTCCTCATTCTTTGCGTTCACCCAACAAACTAATAGATGGTTTATGTCAGGCAACAATATAACCGCCAATAGTCAACAATTAAGTTCACTGAGAGTAATGCAGTGTCGGTTTTATAAAGAGAAAACATTTCTTGGGTTCACACAACTTTTGTTAATTTTTTACAATTTCTTTACGGTCACAAAAAATGTTAATTTGTCAACCAACAATTTAACTGCAGTATTGACTGGTTGTATTTCACTGTGACAAATGCAGCAAGGTCCCCAGATGTAGGGTCTTGCAAAAAATGTGTTTTTTTTTAAACCAAGAATATAACTGCAGTATTTAAACTTTGCATTTGACTGTCACAAATGCAACAAAGGTCCCAAATGTATTATCTTGCCCAAAATGGGTGTTTTTTTAATACCAGAATATAACAGCGGTATATAATGCTTGTATTGGACTGACAGAAATGCAGCAAAGGCCGCGAATGTATTATCTTGACCAAAATGGGTGTTTTTTTAAATACCAGAATATACCAGCACTATCTAACGCTTGTATTTCACTGTGACAAATGCAGCAAAGGCCGCAGATGTAGGGTCTTGCAAAAAATGGGTGTTTTTTTAAAACCCAGAATATAATTGCAGTATTTCAAGCTTGTATTTCACTGTGACATATGCAGCATAGGCACCAGATGTAGGGTATTGCAAAAAAAATATATAGTTTTTTTAAACCCAGAATATAACTGCAGTATTTAAAGTTTGTATTTAACTGTCAAAAATTCAGCAAAGGACCCAAAATGTATTTTCTTGCAAAAAAAAGGGTGTTTTTTTTAAACCCTGAATATAACTGCAGTATTTAAACCTTGTATTTGACTGCCACAAATGCACATATGCTGTGCTGGTGCACTGAACTTGCATAAAATGGCCGCCGACGCCCACCTATCTAACAGACGGATAAAAGTCATTTTTCTGTGTCACTGGGCTAAGAGCAGGGTAAAAAAATTGTGCACTGCACCCACAAAACAAAATCGCTGTAGATCGCTGAGTTAACAAGCACTTCTGATAACTGATTCTTTCCTATTCTCTCCCTCACAGCAGCAGCATCCTCTCCCTACACTAATAAGAGCAGAATGACGTGCAGCGCTACGTGACTCCAGCTTATATAGAGGCTGGGTCACATGCTGCACTGGCCAAGTACAGCCATGCCATTAGTATGCATGGCTGTGATGGCTTCTAAGGGCACAAGAGTTAAACGCTTGTTGATTGGCTGCTCTGCAGCCTTTCCAAAAGCGCCATTAACTCGCCGAAGACCGAACCCGAACTTTTACTGAAAAGTTCGGGTTCGGGTCCGGGGTCCGAAAATCCTAAAGTTCGGTACGAACCCGAACTTTACAGTTCGGGTTCGCTCAACCCTAGTCACTACCACTTCCATTATCTGTACTGGCAACTCAGGGGCTCTCAGCACTCTGTTTTCTGCAGAATGGCGCAATGGAATTTTGTCATACAATATTGTTTTAATCAGCAGGATCATCACTAATATACAATATGACTGATTAAATTAAGAATTCTTTAAAGGGCAGATTTGTACCTATGAACCTAGCTGACTTGTTGCATGTACACTTGGCAGCTAAAGGCATCTGTGTTGGTCCCATGTTCATATGATGTGCCTACATTGCTGAAAAAATGATGCTTTAATATATGCAAATGGGGGCGATGCCATTACACCTAGAGGCTATGCTCTGTCTGCAACTGCAGCGCCCTCTCCATTTTGATTGTCAGGGCCAGGCATGCGTAATCACGTTTATACTGCGAGGCCCTGTGAATCAAAATGCAGAGGGTGCAGAGTAAAGCCTATAGGTGTAACGGCTATGGCCCTAGAGTCCCATTTGTATACATTAAAACTTCATTTTTCTCAGCAATGCGGGCACATCGTATGAACACAAGACCAACACAAATGCCTTCAGCTGCCAAGCGCACATGCAACAAGTCAGCCAGTTTCATAGGTACAAATATGCTGACAGATGCGCTTTAAGGTGATAGTGTCCTCAGAGCTCTTGCATGTCCTACTTATTTCTAAAGGCGATTACATAACAGTGGTAAATATCTATTATGGTAGGATCAGAAGTTCAGGAAAACATATACTTAACACAACTAAGGTGCAGAGAGTCTACTAAACTATGATAAAAGATTATATATAAAGACAAAGATTAAGTAAAGTAACAGTCACCGAGAGTCGTCAACAAATGGGCCGGCTCCATCGACCAGTGCCCAACATGGAACTCGGCCGACTCCCATATGAGAAAAAGAGAGGCGATGTTAGCAAGACATCTTACCCTGATGATGTCTTCAATAGAGCTAAGCTCTCTGTTCTAAAACTGTGTTTTCTACTCTCCTGGCCCCTCCTAGCCCCACTTAAAGGTTAGTACGCATACACAGTTACTGCGTACTGTAGAAATGCTGCCAGGTATCGGGAAAGAATCAATTAAACCTTGCTTTACACAGTATTTATATAAGCAATTTATACAGATATTAATATGCTCATTTGTATAGTGATCATATGGCCTGCAGAGGTCACTGTGCATAGAAAGGGGGAGGTGAATCTTGTGATATCTACATTTAGCTTTATAATAGAAATATTAGGCTGCTTTCACATTAGCACTATTATTTCCCTTCTGCTCTGTTATAAGACGAAAATAATAGAAGTACTGGATTCGGCACATAATTGACAGGAATTGATATGATCTGTTAGGCAGCCATTTGGGAGAAACATTTTTTATGGGAAAAAAACTCCTGCATACATGACTTTTCTCCTTGCTATTTTTTATTAACTCTGATGGAAACCCTGATCAGAGCTTCTAAGGCCTCATGCACACAAACGTATTTTCTTTCCGTGTCCATTCCATTTTTTTGCAGACATTATGCAGAACTATTCATTTCCGTTCCTCAAAAAAATAGAACATGTCCTATTATTGTCCGCATTACAGACAAGGATAGTACTGTTCTATTAGGGGCCAGCTGTTCCGTTCTGCAAAATATGGAATGCACACAGACATCATCTGTATTTTTGCGGATCTGTTTGTTGCGGATTACCAAATACATATGGTCGTGTGCATGAGGCCTAACGCAGATGTAGCCTTACTAGCACGTGATGACTATTGAGAGATCAGCTCTACAGAACAGGCAATGTCAGCCTAATGCAGTGCTTCTCAATTATTTTCTGTCATGCCCCCCCTTGGAAGAAGAAAACATTTCGCGCCCCCCCGCGCGACTGTAAATAGTATCATTTGTCTATAAAATTGCTATAAGTACACCTCTGCATAACACTGTATCCTTATTAACGTATAAGAGAATAAAAAAAGAAAGAAATGTGGATCGGACACACACTTATGGGGGAATCTGTGGATGACGGACACTTATGGGGGGATCTGTGGATGACGGACACTTATGGGGGGATCTGTGGATGACGGACACTTATGGGGGGATCTGTGGATGACGGACACTTATGGGGGGGATCTGTGGATGACGGACACTTATCGGGGGATCTGTGGATGACGGACACTTATGGGGGGATCTGTGGATGACGGACACTTATGGGGGGATGTGTGGATGACGGACACTTATGGGGGGATCTGTGGATGACGGACACTTATGGGGGGGATCTGTGGATGACGGACACTTATGGGGGGATCTGTGGATGACGGACACTTATGGGGGATCTGTGGATGACGGACACTTATGGGGGGATGTGTGGATGACGGACACTTATGGGGGGGATCTGTGGATGACAGACACTTATGGGGGGGATCTGTGGATTACGGACACTTATGGGGGGATCTGTGGATGACGGACACTTATGGGGGGATCTGTGGATGACGGACACTTATGGGGGGATCTGTGGATGACGGACACTTATGGGGGATCTGTGGATGACGGACACTTATGGGGGGATCTGTGGATGACGGACACTTATGGGGGGATCTGTGGATGACGGACACTTATGGGGGGATCTGTGGATGACGGACACTTATGGGGGGATCTGTGGATGACGGACACTTATGGGGGGGATCTGTGGATGACGGACACTTATGGGGGGATCTGTGGATGACGGACACTTATGGGGGGATCTGTGGATGACGGACACTTATGGGGGGATCTGTGGATGACGGACACTTATGGGGGGATCTGTGGATGACGGACACTTATGGGGGGATCTGTGGATGACGGACACTTATGGGGGGGATCTGTGGATGACGGACACTTATGGGGGGATCTGTGGATGACGGACACTTATGGGGGGATCTGTGGATGACGGACACTTATGGGGGGATCTGTGGATGACGGACACTTATGGGGGGATCTGTGGATGACGGACACTTATGGGGGGATCTGTGGATGACGGACACTTATGGGGGGGATCTGTGGATGACGGACACTTATGGGGGGGATCTGTGGCTGGCACTGTTACAGGGGGATCTGTGGCTGGCACTGTTATATATGTGCCATCCACAGACCCCCCACTCCATAACAGTGCCATCCACAGTGCCCCCCCAGCCCATAACAGTGCCATCCACAGACCCCCACCCCTTAACTGTGCCATCCACAGATTCCGTGTGCCCGCCGCCGCCGTTTAAAGTTATTAAACATGCCCCCCTCACTCCTAATAGTACCGTATATCCGAATTTTTTCTGTATAATGCCGGCAGGCGGGCCGGGCGGCCGGCGTGTCCCTCAGTGACGTCACTTGTCTGCGCCGCCTGCTTCATTCATAAAGCAGGCGGCGCAGGCACGTGACATCACTGAGGGACGCGCCGGCCGCCCGGCCTGCCTGCCGGCATTATACAGAAGAAATTCGCACACCCCAAAGGCCGGCCCTGAACGAGCCCCCCTTTACGGAGCCTGGCTCCCCCCCTGGGGGGCGCGCCCCACTATTTGAGAAGCACTGGCCTAATGCGACCTCTGTGGTTGGTGTGAAAACTGCAAGATTTCAAGAATTTTTTCATTTTGATAAAATAAAAAAAACATAAGAAGCATAACAAAAATATCTCCAATGAATAACATAAAAACATAGATTTAATATTATTCTCCGACGATACATTATCCACTTAACAATTCTCAAGAATTGGTTAAATATCTTCCTCATCTTAATGAAAATGACTATTCTGTTTTCTGTTTTCTATGCAGAAGGGAGCTTCGAGATTTTGGAGTGACGGTTTCTATAATTGAACCGGGTGCCTTTAGCACAGCATTGGGAACAGCAGAACCTCACTTGAAGAATCTAGAACGCCTGTGGTCAAATCTTCCTACACAATTAAAAGCTTACTTTGGAGAACAGTACTATTATCAATGTAAGTCAACATGTTCTTTTTAGGGAAAACAATTCCTTCTTGCAGCTCTTAAAGTGTTATGTGTAATAACCTGTAGATTATTTCATTTTTTTAATTACTTTTTTTTCTTCTGTATCCAGGCGCCAAGGACTTGACTTCTCTAACTGGCACCGGCAGCCCTAAACTCAACCTAGTCACAGACTGCATGGAGCATGCCCTGACTGCTGTTCACCCATGGACAAGATATTCCGCTGGCCTGGACACCAAACTTTATTACCTGCCTGTGTCTTACTTACCTACTGTCTTATCTGATTATCTGATGTGTCGATCATTACCCAAACCAGCACATGTTGTGGCATAAACATATATAAGAATATGCTGAGTACTGAAATGTTAATCTTCATTAAGGTAATATAGAGTCCAATCTGGCTATTTTTACCTTAACGATGCTCTGCCATAAATTTTGATATATTGTATAACATTGGTTTGTAATTGGTTTTGATAAAAATCTATGGGGTATCAATTAACTATATGGCAATTTGAATGGCGCTCATTTTGCTTAATTTACATGCAGCAATCACCTTTAGTTTAGGAGATTAAACAGTCGTTAATGCGATCATTTGCTCATACAGTTTCATTATTGTTGGCAGCACATCCCTGTTTACACAGGTCTATGCGCTGTTGACCAACAATAATTTAATCTCTGCATGAAAGATTAAATCAGGCAAGAAAGGAACGTTCACCTATTCATCAGCCTGTGTTAATGGGCCTTAAAGGGGATGCCTGGTCTTTTGGCTTTTTTTAACTAGTCCAAGTAACATGCTGTACCTAAAAATGATACTAACATCACTGCTGGGTCATGTGTTGCCTGGGGAAATGTCCCCACCAAGGACAATCATTGGCTACAGTGGCACACCGCATCCCCACATTACCACAGTCTGTACTTCATGTCTCCTCCTGAACTCCATTCCTACAGAGATTCAGCTGAAGATCCTTTCATCTGTATTCAGGATTATAATCCTGGACAACAGAGCAGCGAGGAGGCTGAGGTGGCTCTTTAGCTCAGTATTGGGAAGTAAATTGCCCTGCCTTGTGATTAGGACAGGTTTTGTGTGTAGTAATAGGATGGTTGCCATTTTATTTCTCCTAATGTTTGCTCCCTAAACATAAAGAGCCATTATAACTAATAAAAGGTAATTGGGAAAAAAGTTATCATAAAGTAATATTTAAGCATTTTTAGTTGTTCTATTTTTTAATTCCCCAAGAATACCTTGAAGTCAAGAGTTTCCAGAGCAGAATCCAGGAACATTTTTGAATTTGGGTCCTTGGTTCCTGCAAGTCTGAATGCAGATTTTGAAATCTATGGTTTTATTATCTAGGTGTGAATGGCTAGGATCCACAGTTATGCCAATGTCAAGCTGTTTCCAACTCATTGACGTGTTCTGGACCTAGCCCGTCACACCCTAATTGTACCATATTATGTCTCAGTATAGAATCAGAATTTTATGTGTTTGTGGTAGTTATATCTATGTACTGTTGTTACTTTATCATTTAAGGGGTGTAGCGAGCACTTCACTCAACAGGTGTTTCATAGAATTTTTAATACTTGTGTGCATTGTACAATTTTTACAGATTATGCAGATTTATGAAATGTAAGAAACATATAAAATTGAAAATCTGCAAAAGAAAGTAAAATTTTACCTCTATTTTGCTTTAATTCCTGTTGAATACCTGAAGGGTTAACAACCTTTCTAAAACCATTTTTGTATAGTTTGAAGGGTGTAGTTTCTAAAATGGGATCATTTATGTCTTGGGTATATTATGTAAGCCACACAAACTGGCTTCAGAATTGAATTGGTCCTAAAGCTGACTTTGGAAATTTTCTTAAAAATTACAAAAATAGCTTGTAAAATTCTAAACCTTCTAGCGTCCTAAAAATATAAAATTACATTACCAAAAATGCCAACATATAGTAGACATATGGGGAATGTTAATTAATGAATATTTTATGCGGTATCAATATTTGTCTTAAAAGCAGAGAGATTCAAATTTAGAAAACAGTGAATTTTTTTCACATTTTCGTTAACTTTTGGATTTTTCTTTAATACATAAAGGTAAAACATATTGACTCAAATTTACCATTTAACATGAAGTACAATGTGTCACGAGAAAACAAAGTTATTACCACATAAAGTGACATGTCAGATTTGCAAAATTAGGCCTGGTCAGGATGGGGGTAAATGGCCCGGTCTGGAAGTGGTTAATGTCTTTTTCAGCCTAATTATTTGCCTCTTCAATTGCACAGCTAGATGCATTTCTCTAAAATTCAGGGGGTGTCTCACTTCTGTGAAATCTGCCAGTATTGTACCGCTGTGATGTAATTGCCCTTACTTCCCACTATGTTTGTTTCCAGCTCTAGAACTCACAGAACAGATAAAGTGGGTGAAATCACACTTACAGAAAGGTAGGAGGCTCCTGTGAATTCAGAAGCAGACTGTGTAGAAGTAGTTCTTTTATCAAGCTCAGAATCTCAGCTAGCTCTGTCATGCCCTCACTTCCTGTCATCTCTGTTACTAAGGACGGATCTTGCCTGAAAACAGGAAGTGGACTGCAAATTATTGAGGAAGTGAGACCCCTAGTGGCCATGACTTTGCAGCTTTTTCAGGAGGATGCAGGCATATCTTTTGCTATTTACATAATTTTGTATTAAATAAAATGAAATTGTGTGAAAGTACAGGGACTCTTAGTTCTGAAATACATCTGACAAAATAGTTGCAAAACATATGAAAAATAATCTGTATGTTCCTCCAATGAATGTGTGTATAACCTCTAATTAATATACTGTACTCCATCAGGGGATAGATCATCAATATATACTGGCTGTCCAACCCCTTTAAGTCTATGACCAAATGTCACTTCCCTCCAGGTTTGCGGACTGGAAACATTTGTGAATATATGCCTTGCCCTTTTTGGTGATGAGGAACAAGGTTCCAGAGCTCCCTTCTGTATGAACTTTTGCAGCAACTGTATGATTACTGGATCTGAATCTGTATTTAGACAGAAACTGAAAAAAATTACTCAAGACAGTCTAAAAAAGTTAACCAACAAGAAAGTTTGATAATTTTACCCTAACTGCAGAGTGCGTAAGCCTGGCATAAAAAAAATCCTGTTTTTTCAGGGTCTTTTTTTGTAGGATAGTGAAGAATTCTGTGGAAGACTTGTTTTTTTATTAGTAACCCCAAAGTTCCTCCAAAACTTTGGGGATGCCCTGCCCTTTGCTCGGAAATTAGCCTAAGCAAAGTCTTTTTGGTCAACTTTGTCTTTACTTAAAGGATAACTGTTGTAATTTTTATATATTTTTTGGAGTATTGGATTGTGGTGATTAATATCACCTTGGTGGCCCTATTTCAACTTTTCAATGTGTATTCAATTACCCCTTAATTCCACATTTTTGTTCCCTGTACTGCCTATTTTTACCTGTGCTTAAAATAGGGTTGCTAGGCATGGTCCGTCTATCTGTTGATAGACGAAGCACGCAGCGTGCAGGGTCACATTACTGACAGCCAGGGACTGTAAGTAAATGATTAAAGCCAGGTCCTCCCCAGAAGCTGATAACAGTGCCTGGGCTGTGTGCACTTCTCCCTGTCCCTGCGCTTGGTAGACGCTCCCTCACTCAGCAGAGCTGGAGAATACAGAGTTGAAGCAGCGCAGATCAGGGAAGGGAGATCTGCCTTCTGCCCAGTGTATAAATGTCATGCCCTGCTCTGACTATGTGCGGAGGTCGGCCAGAATAGCAGCATGTGTTTAGTTTCTTGTTTTGTTTTGGAGTCGTGCTGGATCCGCCTCCCTTCAGGTGCACTGGGTGGGGTCATTGGTTTAAATCTCACTCAATCCCAGTGTTCTGTGCGGGTTATAGAAATCAGTCTGGCCTTGGAAGCAAGGAAGGAAGGATTGTCTGTTCCAGCTCAGATAAGATAAGTTTGGTTTCTGTTTTTGTTGTTTGCTGTCTAGGTTGTTTGTGTGTCATCTGTCCTCTCCAGGTTCTGAGGAAGCAGGCTGACCCTATTCCCCTTTTCACCATCTCAGGGATTCTAGGGTATTTTCCTTTTAATAAATCCACAGTGGCCCTATAACGTAGTGGTGAGGTGGAAGTAGCACGAGGAGACCATAGAGTGGCCCAATGACAGAGTGTGGAGGTGGCGGCAGCAGCATCAGGATGAGGCCACAGAGTGGCACAATGACAGTGTGGAGGTGGCAGCAGCAGTATCAGGAGACCAATGAGTGGCAAGATGACATAGTGTGGGGATGACAGCAGAATCAGGAGACCACAGAGTGAACCGGTAACAGGGTGGGGAGGTGGCAGCAGCATCAGAAGACCACAGAATTGCAAGGTGACATAGTGTGGAGGTGGCAGCAGCATCAGGAGACAACAGAGTGGCAAGGTGACAGTGTGGAGGTGGCAGCAGCATCAGGAGAACACAGAGTGACCCGGCGACAGAGTGGGGAGGTGGGTGGCAATACAAGTACCAGCTGAAGATGGTGGGTGAAAGAAGGAGCACTTGGCATCAGATGTGTGGCATCAGGCGGATGGCAGCATCAGAATAGTAGCTGAGGCAGGTAGCCAGAAGAAACCGGTCTCTTTTGTCAAAGTGTTGGTGTGGCACCATGGATGATCTAGTCTGATGCATCAGTCATTGGTGGGTGGAAATCCTGGTTGATCCACGCCTGATTTATCTTGACAAAGGTCAGTCTCTCCACATTTTTGGCGGACAGGCGAGTTTTTCTTGGGGCAACTATGGCCCCCGCCGCACTAAACATCCACTCTGGTGCCACACTACTGGCCGGGCAGGACAGCTTTTCAAGGGCAAACTCTGCTAGTTGCGGCCACAAATCTAGTTTGGCTGCCCAGTAGTCCAGCGGATCTTCAATATGGGGTGGCAGGGTACTGTCCAAGTATGCCACCACCTGCTGGTTCGGGTCCTGCTCCAGGTCTAGCTGTTGCTGCTGGTGAGTAGTTTCTTCACTAGGCAGGTGAAGAAAGCTGCACATTAGCGACTCTAGACTCAAGTTGCTGCTGATGAAGCTGGAGCTGCTCCTACCCCATCCCCCACCCTGCCACAGCAGCCATGGCAGAGGAACGTGAGCGCAGAGGGCCCGGTCAGACCTGCAAGAGAATGGACAATGGCGCAGATAGGCAGCGGCCAACTCATTACATAGAATGTCTCTATAGTAGTTCAGTTTGTCCTCCCTCCTCCTGCAGTTCAGCCCCCACAGGGCTCATGTGGCCGTGAGATCTAGGCACCACGTCTCCAGTCCCCTGACCAGCCAGATTTACCAGCATCTGTTCCAGGACAGTGGAATGGTGTTGTTCATCTCGGAGTCCTGGCGACTGACAAATAACATGGCCTCCTCAAAGGGCCTGATCAAACGGCAGGTGTCATGCATGAGCTGCCACTGG
This sequence comes from Bufo bufo, assembly GCF_905171765.1. Lineage (NCBI taxonomy): Eukaryota > Metazoa > Chordata > Amphibia > Anura > Bufonidae > Bufo > Bufo bufo. The sequence goes on along the minus strand of NC_053391.1, from coordinate 569,875,168 downwards.
CTGACATTGAAGTTACACAGAGGAGTACTCCTATCCGCTTGGATCATCAAGAAATCGTTTATGGCCTTTCTCTGTTCGTATTTTCGGGCTAACATATAGAGGGTGCAATTCCAACGGGTGGAAACGTCGCATATCAGCCTATGGCTACATACATACGACCATATGTGTTTTGCGGTCTTCAAATTGTGGATCCGCAAAAAAAAAGGATGATATCCGTATGCCATCCGTTTTTTTTTTTTGCGGATCCATTGTAACAATGCCTAAAACGGACAAGAATAGGACATGTTCTATTTTTTTTTGCGGGGCTACGGAACGGACATAATTATGCGGACCGAACACAGTGTGCTGTCCGCATTTTTTGCGGACCCATTGAAATGAATGGGTCCGCATCCTATCCGCAAAAAAAATGGAACAGACACAGAAACAAACAACGTTTGTGTGCATGTAGCCTATGTTGGGAGATGCCGTTCTGCCTCTCCAGATCAAGGAGGGCGTGGTTTGCGGTGTACGAGTTTTCTAAAGTGCATGCAAAGTTTCCTGACCATTTTCAGAAGAATTCAGGAACAGCTTGACAACCAGATTGAACAGATGCAGCGCCGACACCGAGTTCTTCCCGTTGTCGGTCACCATGGTTCCGATTTTGAGTTGTCACGGAGAAAGCCAGGATTCGATTTTTTGATGAAGGACATGGAGCAGTTCCTCCCCTGTGTGACTCAGTTCGCCCAGACAAACAAGGTGCAGAACAGCGTGACACCGCCGTGCCCTGCACATGTGGTATACTGGAGGGGCACTGTGAATTGTCCCTGCAGTGGAGGCTGAGGACAAAGTGGAGGATGAGGTGGCAGAGACGGACATTGTCGCAGGACCAACGGCGTGAGAATATGGAGGCAGAAGCGGCATCACCTGGCCAAGTTGCTGGTGTGGTTGTGCAGGAACCACATTCACACAGTGGGCCGTAAAGGACATATATTGTCCCTGACCGTAGTTACAGCTCCACATGTCGGCGCTGCCATGCACTTTGGCAGACACCGACAGGCTCAAAGACTGGCCCACCTTCTGTTCTACATGTGTGTGTGCAGGGCTGGTACTGCCTTTTTGGCAAAGAAATGACGGCTTGGGACTCTCCACCTCAGCTCGGCACAAGACATCAGTTCTCTGAAAGGTGCAGAGTCCACCACTTGGAAAGGGAGGAACTGCAGCACCAGCAACTTGGACAGGAGCACATTCAGCTTCTGCGCCGTTGGATGAGTGGACGCATACTGTGGTCTCTTAGCAAGCGCTCCGGTGATTGATTGCCGACGGAATTACTGACGAAGAGGAGGGGGAGGACGAGCAGGAGCATCAGGACCAGCATATGATGGGAAGGACAGATGCAGTGACCAGGAATGGGTACGCTGACGCCACTTATGCAGTGGTTCAGGATATGGGTGGTTAATAGTCTATAGTTTGTTCGTGACGCCAATTTCAGCATGCGCAGGGTACTATCACAGGGCCCTCCCAAGGTGTTATAATGCACGTCCCAGGTTAGGAATACCAGAGTGGTGTAATGGCCTATAATGTCTCAATAGGTGGTGATAATTGTGTCAACGGTGTCTCCTACCTGGGTACGGCTGGACTCCTGGCTCCTGGCTCATTTGCAATCAATTTATAGTAGTAGTAATAGAGGAATTTTGTAGCAGAAATGATGTCCAGACCTTTAGATGCAACTCAAACTTTTCTTTACTGAAGATAACTTGTATCCAAACAGTATACAGCTTTGGTCTTTGGTCCCAGCAGGTTTTGGCAATCATTGGTACAAATAAATGCTTCTGCTTTAATGTGAGCTTGAAGGATAATTTGTCTGCTTGCTAGCTCTGTAACTGAGGCAGGAACTAATCTTCTGCTTTGAACTGTACCTTTTGCTTTGTGGGGATAGACTAGCTGAGGAGGAATGGCTTCTCCTAGGTCTCTGGACTTGACTCACAGATATATTCTCAGGGAATGCTTTCTTCTCGGAACTCTGGAGATAGTCTGTGGTTCTCTGCTTCTGCAGGTGCTCAGTTTGGGTATGTGATCAGGTCTCAGCCGAGACAAGATCCTTGCTGTCTTCCCTATGCAGGGGATCTCCTACACACACTCCCTACCCCTAGTGGGGGGTGGGTTACACTGACTGTAACTTTCTTCTCCACCCAAGCTGCAGGATGTGGGAACAGTCCACACTTCCACAGAGGGGGAGCTAAGCTAGAATGAACCATTCCAGCCTAGATATACTAAACTGAAACTAGTTCCTTACCAATGCATTGCTGCCACCTGCTGGTAAACCTGTAAAATTACAAGAAACAATTACATTTAACATAGGTTTAGATGCACAATTGTGAAGACATGAGCAAAATCATATCAGATGACAAGGTAAAGGCTCTTAGGAGATAGTAGCGGGGTAGAGGCATGTCATAACACAACTCTGGGGTGTTACGCAGACAGCTCCCTTAGGCTGAGGTGGTGGAGCCTTCACTGCCTGAAACCGTGTGCATGCCACTGGGTAATGCAGCAGTTGCTGTGGCAGACTGGACCACCACATCGGAGCCACAATTGTCCCATGCCACTTTATGGTGATGCTGCATATGTTGACACAGGGCCATGGTTCCAACATTGGCACCCTGGCCACGCTTAACCTTCTGCCCACAGATTCTACATATGGCCATGTTTACCTCCTCCGGCGGCTTAACAAAAAAACTGCAACACCGCCGAGTAGGTGATTTTACCCCCAACACTATGCACTGACTGACTGCTACTGCCGCTGCTTCTGTGAACCTGTGCACCACTACTTTCTGGGCAGGTAGGCTCCAGCGAAACGGGTGGTCTATCCCGGTCACGTTTGGCTGCCGACCTCCCGCTGCTGCCACCCTGCTGACTCCCGTCCACGCTAGCGACTTGCTGGCTCCGCCACTGCCTCACGGGCAAGCTGCCACCCTCTTCTCTCGATGATGATGAAGCCCTTAATTCAACCGGTGTCACAGCGCGGTGTGGGGGGTAAACTGCACACCGAACACAGGAGGAAAGGGAAGAGATACTAGGCCTGTAATCTAGGGAAAAGGGAAAGGTCACCACCTAGTAAATCCCTAAATTAAGCCCTGAATACTATCAGTATGAACAGACCTCGATGGTAGGAATTTTCATATGCAGGAACCTAGAGCCCAAAGTACCCTGAAAATAGTGTCAGGACAAAATACGAGCTGTTCCTTCCCAGCTGAAGGAAAAGGAGAGTCCCTCAGGGCTAAAACAAAAAGATAGGGGAATACAACAAACAAGAAATAGGGAAAAGACACTTAACTCCGAAGTACGCGGACAAGCAGGAACTCAGAGGAGAAGCAAACACCAGCACGTCCACAACCAGAAGGAGCTATCAACCGCATAGCATGATGGGTAAGGCCAGACTAAATAGAGGAGTGGGAATGACCACTTAAGCTACATTTGAGACAAGAGGTGTGGTTATAAACAGCAACAACAAAGAAACAAGTGAAACCAAAGAGGCTGTCAGATCACATCACGAGCAGCCAGTCTCTTCTGACCCCTATCACGGGAGAGACCATGACACCCGGCTCCCAAGTGCGATCAGCTACATCATCATCATCGAGTACTGTCTGCATGTCACTGATGTCCTCCTCAATGGTCTCTGGCTCAGGAGCCTCCCTGCTCCCAACACCAGTGCCCACACCACTCTTCTCAACACTACTTGCCCGCCAAGTGGAGGAAGCGGCGGATGTCTCCTCCACATATTGGCTGGCCAGTAGCTGCTGACTGTCCTCTAGTAGCTTATCCTTGCTGTATAGTGGGACTGAGCCAACAGCATATAATACTTTTCTGGCTGAGAGAACAGAAAAGGACAGAGGCAGGTTGAGGACAAGTGAGGGCGCAGGGCCTGCTCCTGGCCCATGCAAACTAAGGGTTGTGTCTGACGAACCCACCGACTCTTGGCTGGGGGTGTCTGATGTCACTTGGGAGAAAGTGGATGACCGAGTCAACCATTCAAGAACCTCTGGGTTGCTGGTCAAGACACGACCGCTAGATGACACCGGGAGCTCAGGCCTCTCGCTGCGACTCCTGCTGCCACGCCCCCTTACTCTGTTGTGACCTGTGCCTGCGTCAGAAACATTTAGGCCTCTGCCTCTCCCCTGTGCAGGGCCTGGCACTTCTGTGTCTGACATACTGTTAGATCAAATAAATAAATAGGAAACTAAAACACCCCAAAAAAGTCTGTCATTTTCTCACTTCACCACACAACGGCAAATACTTTTTTGTGACACTAATACTGTACACGCAAAAAAGGGCTTTAGAACATATAACTGCACCGATGAACGGCAAATAGGCCCTTATTTTTTTCCACTTATACACTCCACAAAAGGCTTTAGAACATATAACTGCACAGCTGAACGGCTAATATGTTTTTCTTTTTTCCACTTATACACTCCACAATAGGCTTTAGAATATATAAGTGCACCGCTGAACGGCAAATAAAAAAAAATTTGTGCCACTAATACACACCAAAAAGGGCTGTAATTTTCACACTTCACCACACAACCGCTAATAAGCCCCTTTTTTCCCCACTAATAAAAGCCAAAAAATACTTTAGGGCATATAACTGCACCGCACAAGGGCAAATAAGACATAGAAATATTTCATTGTAATAAACCCTGTTAATGGCTGTATCAGACAGCACTTGCACCCCAATAACAAGAACGGTTTGCTGGAATTACAGAGCTGTATAATTGCAATTTGGGTCCCCAGTCAGTGCAGCAAGGTGTAATAGGATTATTCCTATTACCCAGGCTGTAACCTCCCCTACTGAACCCTGTTCTACATAAATGCTGTGGAATGATTCCTCCCTATCCTTTCCCTACACCTTGAATAATCTTTCCCTGAACTTGTATATGATTTTTTTAGCACAATGAAGTCTTTCCTAGCACTGTCCCTAGCGCATGCTGACGTCTCTCCCTGCACTAAGTACACTGGAAAATGGCAGAATCCAAGATGTCTGAGGCTATTTATAGGGCTGTGACATCACAGGGATGGCTGACTGCTGATTGGCTGCATGCATGGCAGTATGGATGATCCCACATTCCCAGAGTTCCTTGCTCCATGTCCTCACACGTGCAGTAGCCATTTTAGGAAAAAAATGCGATTCGTTACCACGAAGCATGAGGAAATTTGGATTCGATGCAAATCAAATTTTTCCTGAGATTCGGAGAGAATTCCACTTCGTCAACTTCGATTCGCTCATCTCTAATCTAAGGTAATTAATCTAAAAGGGTGCAAGAATGTAGACGAGAGACGGTCACACCCATACAAGAAGCTTTCCCTGGCCCCATCCTCTTTATCCAGCTATTGTCCCATTTCACTGCTCCCATTTGCATTCAAACTCCTAGAACAACATGTCCACCTCGAACTGTCCTCTCACCTTTCATCGCACTCACTTTTTGATCTGATGCAATCTGGCTTCAGACCTAATCACTGCATTGAAACTGCCCTAACCAAAGTCACCAACGATCTGCAAGCTGCCAAAGCTAAACGTTACTACTCTGTGCTCCTCCTCCTTGACCTTTCCTCTGCCTTTGACACTGTTGACCACTCTCTCCTCCTACAAATCCTCTCTTCTCTCTGCATCAAAGACCTAGCCCTCTCCTGGATCTCTTCGCACCTCACCAACAGAACCTTCAGCGTTTCCCATTCACATACTACCTCTTCGTCACGTCCCCTCTCTGTTGGTGTCCCTCAAGGTTCTGTCCTGGGTTCCCTACTTTTCTCAATTTATACATTTGGCCTAGGATGGCTCGTAGAGTCCCATGGCTTCCAATAGCACCTGTATGCTGATGACACTCAAATCTACCTCTCCGGCCCAAAATGTTGCTGTCATGACTGTGACTGATCCAGACAGGTCTGGGAGGAGAAGGTCGCAGCGACTTGCTACTCGCGATAGCTTGTGAGTTTGCTCCGTGGTTCAGGGTATGTCATCTGGGTTTTGCCTTGTGAACCTTTTTGTCCTGACTGGGAGTTTGTAGGCATCCTTCTCAGGTGAGTCCTGTCTGCCACTCCCAGCTACTATATTAGTTTCACTTTCACTTGCAGTCATTGCCAGATATAGTCCTTACTTCCAGTTCTATTCTGACCTTTGAAGGAGATCATTTGATGGTGTTGCTGTGGAGCTCTTGTCCGGCGTGGACTGTCGTGATTGGGATCGCCTTCTCTGCTCGTGACTGGATAAGTCTATCTCTGATATAGTTTGTTTGTTGCTGTCTTCCCCTGCTGTTCTCCTAGACATGAGTGATGGTGACTAGTGCTCCCATCGGCCTTTCCCCACTCTAGGCTTTAGGGTGACTGAGGGTTTAGGCATCCTGCTCGCCGCACGGGTTCACACCTCGTCTAGGGTATCAGGGCAGACAGGTGCCAGCTTAGGGTTAGTCAGGGGTGGCCATACTATTCCTATCCTTAGATAAGGGTCCCCCTTCCCCTCCGTCTGGTGCGACACGACTGCTGCTGGGGTAGCGGTCGTGACAGTATATCTGGCCTTTTAAAAAAAATAAAAAATGTGACATTTCCTTTTTTTTTTTTTTGCTTGCTGTTTTGCTTTGTATTTTTCTGTTCCACTATGGATCCGGTTACGGTTTTGGCGAAACAATTACAGGGATTATCCCTTGAAGTGGCAGGATTAAAAGCAACAGTGCTGCAGCAGCAGCAGCCATCCTTGGGTTCCACCGTTGCTACGGGAAACCAAGGTACTCCTGAGCCAAAAGTGGCTTTACCTGATAGGTTCTCAGGAGGGAGAGACCAATTTGTAACCTTCAGAGAAGCTTGCAAATTGTTCTTCATGTTACGCCCTAGATCCTCCGGCGGTGAGGAACAACGGGTGGGTATTGTAATTTCTCTCCTGCAAGGAGATCCGCAGGCTTGGGCTTTCTCCCTACCATCAGACTCTCTGGCCTTATGATCAGTGGAGGAGTTTTTTGAAGCCCTGGGTCTCGTATATGATGACCCGGACAGGGTCTCACTGGCTGAGTCTAAGCTACGTGGACTTCGGCAGGAGAACCGGTCTGCTGAACTATATTGTTCCGAATTCCGTAGGTAGGCTACTGATACGTTATGGAACAACTCGGCCCTTAGGAGTCAATTCTGCCAGGGGTTGTCTGAAAAATTAAAAGACGCGCTGGCGGTATACGAGGTCCCTGGGTCTCTGGAGGCTGCTATGTCTCTGTCCATAAGAATCGACAGACGACTCAGGGAGAGACTATTAAATTTTACGGAGGCCTCTATAGGGCAGGGATCGGTTTGTTATGATCCAGTCGAACCAATGCAAATAGGGGGCGCCACTAGACGGGTGAATCCTCCTAAGTTCCGCTGTAGGTCAGAGGTTTATTTTCGTTGTGAGGGGGGGGGTCATTTTGTAAAGGTTTGTCCCTCAGAACCCAAGAGACCACAAACAAAGGAGCCGCCGGGAAAACTAGAGTCCCCAGATTGTGCGGAGGATAACAGTCTGGGCGTATTCGTTTCCTCCATACGCATGTCTCAGTTTTTGTTGTCCGCTACCGTTGAGGCGGGCAATAAGACTGAGATCTGTTCCGTCTTTTTGGACAGTGGGGCGGGGGTCAACTTGGTGGATTCACGGTTTGCTCAGGCTCTGGGTTTTACTCCAGAACCGATACGCAGAACTATTCCTGTTTTTGCCATCGACTCCTCCCCTCTTACTCAGAAAGAGTTAACTCAGATCATTCATAATATCCATCTGCAGGTAGGGGACCTCCATAAAGAGCATATCTTGTGTTATGTCCTGGACGGTCTTCCGGCTCCTATGGTATTGGGGCTTCCCTGGCTGGTGACTCACAATCCAGTGGTGGATTGGCAGGCCGGGGAGATTGTGGAGTGGAGTGAACATTGTAAGGACAACTGCTTGAGTAGTAGGTGCTCTACACTCTCTGTAACATCTTTACCTGCCTTTCTGTCAGATTTTATGGGTGTTCTCTGAGAAGGGTTGTTAGGGGTTACCACCTCATCGTCCATATGATTGCCCGATTAATCTACTACCTGGGGCCAAACTACCTAAAACCCGGTTATACAATCTTTCCGGCCCGGAGAGGAAGGCTATGAAAGATTATATTTCGGAGAGTTTGGCTAAGGGACACATCAGACCCTCTTCTTCACCTGTGGCTGCAGGGTTGTTTTTCGTTAAAAAGAAAGATGGGGGCCTACGTCCTTGCCTGGATTTCCGGGAATTAAACCGGATAACTATCCGAGATCCCTATCCTCTTCCTCTCATTCCCGACCTCTTTAATCAGGTTGCTGGTGCTAAATGGTTCTCCAAAATGGATCTCAGAGGAGCCTATAACCTGGTTCGCATCAAAGAGGGGGATGAGTGGAAGACGGCTTTTAATACTCCGGAAGGGCATTATGAAAATCTGGTCATGCCATTTGGTCTTACTAATGCGCCTGCGGTATTCCAACATTTTGTCAACGATATTTTTAGTCACCTTATCGGGAGATTTGTTGTGATATATCTTGATGACATCCTGGTCTATTCCCCGGATCTGGATACACATAAGATCCATGTGAGACAAGTGCTGCAGATATTAAGGGCCAACAAATTGTTTGCTAAGTTAGAAAAATGTGTGTTCGCCGTAAAAGAACTGCCATTTCTGGGGTATGTGTTGTCAGATTCAGGTTTCCGCATGGATCCAGAGAAAGTCCGGGCGATTATAGACTGGGATCTGCCTGAGAACCTGAAGGCATTGCAACGCTTCCTGGGGTTTGCCAATTTTTATAGAAAGTTTATAAAAAACTATTCCTTGGTGGTCAAACCACTGACGGACACGATTTTTCCAAATGGTCACATGCAGCCAAAACTGCCTTTGCATCTCTGAAGGATAGATTCACCTCGGCCCCTATTCTCGTACAGCCAGATGTCTCGTTTCCTTTTATTGTAGAGGTTGACACATCAGAGGTGGGGGTGGGAGCGGTACTATCTCAGGGCCCGTCCCCTGGTTAATGGCGTCCGTGTGCTTTCTTTTCGAAGAAATTGTCTACTGCAGAAAGGAACTATGATATTGGCAACAGGGAACTTTTGGCTATTAAGTTGGCTTTTGAGGAGTGGCGTCATTTTTTGGAGGGGGCGGTTCATCCCGTCACGGTGATTATTGATCACAAAAACTTATTATATCTGGAGTCTGCTAAACGTCTCACCCCTAGACAGGCTCGGTGGTCGTTATTTTTTACTAGGTTTAATTTTGTAATAACCTATCACCCGGGGGCAAAAAATACTAAGGCGGATGCATTGTCTTGAAGTTTTCCTGGAGGGGGTGATGTTGAGGTACCAGAGCCCATTTTGCAAAAGGGGGTGGTGGTCTCTGCATTACACTCAGGTTTGGAGGGGAGGGTGTTGGAAGCTCAGGGGGACGCCCCGGCCTCCTGCCCCTCGGGTAAACTGTTTGTGCCAGAAAATTTACGACTGGAGATACTAAAAGAACACCATAACTCCACACTGGCAGGACACCCAGGTAGTAGGGCAACCTCTTATTTAGTGTCTCGTCGGTTCTGGTGGCCTAAATGGCGCCAGGAGGTGTTGAATTTTGTGTCTGCATGTGCTACCTGTGCTCGTTCTAAGGTAGATCATACTCGTCCGGCAGGGCGTCTTTTACCTCTGGCCATCCCCAACAGGCCTTGGACGCACCTGTCAATGGATTTCATTACGGATCTACCAGTATCAGCGGGGAAGACTGTTATCCTTGTAGTTGTTGACAGATTCAGTAAAATGGTGCACTTTATTGCTCTTGCCGCATTGCCTAATGCTAACACACTGGCTCAGGTTTTTATTGACCACATCGTGAAGCTTCACGGGGTCCCTTCCGATATTGTTTCGGATCGTGGTACCCAATTTGTTTCTAAATTTTGGAAAGCTTTTTGTTCTCGTTTAGGGGTTCATCTGTCGTTTTCTTCATCTTTCCATCCACAGTCCAACGGTCAGACTGAACGTACCAATCAAAACCTAGAGACATATTTGAGATGCTTTGTTTCCGAAAATCAGGAGGAATGGTCATCTTATTTACCGTTAGCCGAGTTTGCCCTTAATAATCGGCGGCAAGAATCCACCGATAAGTCACCATTTTTTGGTGCGTATGGTTTCCATCCTCAGTTTTGTACGTTTAGTGAGGGGGGGCCGTCTGGGATTCCCGAGGAGGAACGATTTGCGTCTTCACTTTCTTCAGTGTGGCAGAGTGTGCAAGAAAGTTTGAAGAGAATTGGTGGTAGATACAAACGTGCGGCTGATAGGAAGAGCTCTGAAGGTCCGGACCTTGGGGTGAATGACTTGGTGCGGTTGTCTACCAGAAATATCAAGTTGAAGGTTCCCTCGTGGAAATTAGGTCCGAGATTTATTGGTCCTTATAGGGTAATTAAGATCATTAACCCGGTGGCTTTTCGTCTGGAGCTACCTCAGACTCTAAGGATCCATAATGTCTTCCACAGATCTCTGCTTAAGAGATATGTAGAACCTCCTGAACCATTGCCACTACCGCCTCCACCGGTGGTTGTTGATGGCAGTCTTGAGTTTCAGGTAGAAAAGATTGTTGATTCACGATATGTTCGCCGCTCTCTTCAGTACCTGGTGCACTGGAAAGGTTATGGTTCCGAAGAGAGAATGTGGGTTCCAGCATCAGAGATAAAAGCGGACAGACTCATTCGGGCTTTTCATAGCTCCCATCCGGAGAGGCCTGGTCTTGAGGGTCCAGGGGCCCCTCGTAGAAAGGGGGGTACTGTCACGACTGTGACTGATCCAGACAGGTCTGGGAGGAGAAGGTCGCAGTGACTTGCTACTCGCGATAGCTTGTGAGTTTGCTCCGTGGTTCAGGGTATGTCATCTGGGTTTTGCCTTGTGAACCTTTTTGTCCTGACTGGGAGTTTGTAGGCATCCTTCTCAGGTGAGTCCTGTCTGCCACTCCCAGCTACTATATTAGTTTCACTTTCACTTGCAGTCATTGCCAGATATAGTCCTTACTTCCAGTTCTATTCTGACCTTTGAAGGAGATCATTTGATGGTGTTGCTGTGGAGCTCTTGTCCGGCGTGGACTGTCGTGATTGGGATCGCCTTCTCTGCTCGTGACTGGATAAGTCTATCTCTGATATAGTTTGTTTGTTGCTGTCTTCCCCTGCTGTTCTCCTAGACATGAGTGATGGTGACTAGTGCTCCCATCGGCCTTTCCCCACTCTAGGCTTTAGGGTGACTGAGGGTTTAGGCATCCTGCTCGCCGCACGGGTTCACACCTTGTCTAGGGTATCAGGGCAGACAGGTGCCAGCTTAGGGTTAGTCAGGGGTGGCCATACTATTCCTATCCGTAGATAAGGGTCCCCCTTCCCCTCCGTCTGGTGCGACACGACTGCTGCTGGGGTAGCGGTCGTGACAGTTGCTTCCCTCCTATCCAGAATGCCACCATGTTTCTCCTCCCATTTCCTAAAATTCAACATGGAGAAAACTGACTTCATTGTCTTTACCCCATGTCACTGAACCCCCCTACCTGACCTGTCCATTACAGTTAATAGCACAACGCATTCTCCAGTCTTGCAGGCCCGCTTCCTGGGGGTAACATTGGTCCTTTAAGCCACACATCCAAACTCTCACCTCCACCTGCCATTTTCAATTCTCTCGTATTCGCATCTTCCTCACGCTCACCCGAGTCAACTAAAATACTAGTACATGCCCTTGTCATCTCCCGCCTGGACTACCACAACACCCTCGTTTCTCCTCTGCCTTCCACCTCTGTCAATTCTTTCACTGGCTCCCCTTACTCCAGCGAATTCAGTTTAAAATACTTACAACTACTTATAAAGCCATCCACAACCTGTCCCCTTCTTACATCTCTGACCTGCATTCTCGGTACATCCCCACATGTAATCTCAGATCCTCACAGGACCTCCTCCTCTGTTCTGCTCTCATCTGTTCTTCACACAATCGATGTAGAGGGAAGTCAGGTGGACGTATCTATAGATATAAATATGTACAAACCGGATTCCAAAAAAGTTGGGACACTATACAAATCGTGAATAAAAACTGAATGCAATGATGTGGAGGTGCCAACTTCTAATATTTTATTCAGAATAGAACATAAATCACGGAACAAAAGTTTAAACTGAGAAAATGTACCATTTTAAGGGAAAAATATGTTGAATCAGAATTTCATGGTGTCAACAAATCCCCAAAAAGTTGGGACAAGGCCATTTTCACCACTGTGTGGCATCTCCCCTTCTTCTTACAACACTCAACAGACGTCTGGGGACCGAGGAGACCAGTTTCTCAAGTTTAGAAATAGTAATGCTTTCCCATTCTTGTCTAATACAGGCCTCTAACTGTTCAATCGTCTTGGGCCTTCTTTGTTGCACCTTCCTCTTTATGATGCGCCAAATGTTCTCTATAGGTGAAAGATCTGGACTGCAGACTGGCCATTTAAGTACCCGGATCCTTCTCCTAAGCAGCCATGATGTTGTGATTGATGCAGAATGTGGTCTGGCATTATCTTGTTGAAAAATGCAGGGTCTTCCCTGAAAGAGATGACGTCTGGATGGGAGCATATGTTGTTCTAGAACCTGAATATATTTTTCTGCATTGATGGTGCCTTTCCAGACATGCAAGCTGCCCATGCCACACGCACTCATGCAACCCCATACCATCAGAGATGCAGGCTTCTGAACTGAGCGTTGATAACAGCTTGGGTTGTCCTTGTCCTCTTTGGTCCGGATGACATGGCGTCCCAGATTTCCAAAAAGAACTTCGAATCGTGACTCGTCTGACCACAGAACAGTCTTCCATTTTGCCACACTCCATTTTAAATGATCCCTGGCCCAGTGAAAACGCCTGAGCTTGTGGATCTTGCTTAGAAATGGCTTCTTCTTTGCACTGTAGAGTTTCAGCTGGCAACGGCGGATGGCACGGTGGATTGTGTTCACTGACAATGGTTTCTGGAAGTATTCCTGAGCCCATTCTGTGATTTCCTTCACAGTAGCATTCCTGTTTGTGGTGCAGTGTCGTTTAAGGGCCCGGAGATCACGGGCATCCAGTATGGTTTTACGGCCTTGACCCTTACGCACAGAGATTGTTCCAGATTCTCTGAATCTTCGGATGATGTTATGCACAGTTGATGATGATAGATGCAAAGTCTTTGCAATTTTTCGCTGGGTAACACCTTTCTGATATTGCTCCACTATCTTTCTGCGCAA